>NW_024609881.1:28871776-29471776 GCF_016920785.2 Ixodes scapularis
GTACGCACTTTTTTCGTCGTAAGCTTGCTTTGAGAATCCGGCCTCACAGCTGGTTTTGTCAGTGGTGCCGTGGTTGCCGACTTGCTGTGGTGCAGCGTGCGTGCAGCCTTTGCACATGTCAAACGGCCACGTTGTCACAGGTCGTAAATAGTCGACGCGCCACCAAGTGGCAACGCTCGTAACCACGACACCCACGCCGTAGCCTTTCCCGTCTGGCACAAGTGACGTCACGAATGCGCCCAATATCCCAAGACGCATCGCGCTCTCCGATGGCCGATTTTTGGAGCGCGCGCCCAATCGGGCCCCTCAGTGTGAAAAATATAGCCATCCGTTCAAAATACAAACGCGCGATTATGATTTACGGATATTATGATCATATTAAACCTATTTCTGACCATAATAGCTGTATTTCAAGTTTCGCTTCAGTATCCCTTTAAAGGGACAATGAAGACAATTTCGGATATTTTCTTGGCTATTGAACTGGCTTCCAGGCAACGTTGCTCAAATTTCAGTCGAAACTAGCACTTGTGTGCCGTGCAAATCAATTAAACAGTCGCGGTAATAATCATACTGGAATCGATTGTGGCCACGCCCCGGGAGTTGTGCGGCGCTGCGGTTCCTAGAAACCCGACGCCACGAGAGATGCGTCAGCGATTGGTCGAAACGAGAGACGTGCCCTCGGTTATGTTTTGGTTCGCGATTTTTATGAACACTGTTTCAATTTCCACTTGAATAACCATGAAAAGTATTAATTGGATCAGAAATTATTCCTAAACTGTAAATAAAACAGCATAATTATTTTCTCTTTGCTACGCTGGATGCGAAACAGGCAACGAGCAACTATGGGCGAACAAAATAAATAAAAAAAAGAACACAGCGCGGATTCCGCGGAGACTTCTGGTTTTGGTTTTAGATGTCGATGTCGTGTTTACTTTGAGAACACGGTACTGGAAGGATTCTGCAAAGTGGTAATCATGCCAAATTTGTGCACTGTAGATGGCTGTTAAAACTGTCGACTCAAGACCAGTAATCATTCGGGTGACGCTAGTTTTCACGTGTGGGTTGCTGTTCATGTTCTTTGACGACGAAAAGAGTGGACATCAGACTCTGGTGAAAAGCAAAAGTGGTACTGTTTATTTTCTCCTTCTTGGGGAGCGTCCCCCGCGGAGGAACCGGTTCCCGGAATGGGTCGCTGCCGCTTTCCCCTCGGCGTCTTCCCTGCTTCCCTGTCCTTCGGCAACACGCTACTCTCGTCTCGCCCGCGCGAACGTTGCTCGGTGCTTCGTTGCTCGGAGCCTGCGGGCCGCTCCTTGTCGGCTGGGCGGTCTCTGTCGGGTGATGGCGGAGGTCGCCACACACATACTCTCATTCCGTTGGTGTTAGGTCACTGAACGGACGCCTGAACTCGCTCACGAGAGCGGCATTGTTGTCTATGTGGACAGATCCAACGAAACGATCGCTCCACCGCAGTGCTATAACCCACTGCGGTAACCGGAGTCTCGGTCTCCTAAATACTACCGATACCCACTATTCACACTTGACGTAACTCCCCACGTCACCTCCGTTTTTCAGAGGCCTAGAAATGAGAATGAAAATAGTTCAGTTTTTCGTTTTTTTAGTTCTTTCGTGGGCACAGAAAAACGTGTCACAAATGTCTACAAAAAATTGCGCAGCGTGCTAGGTTCCCAAGGAGCCTAAAACACCATTTAAAAAAATTTATTAAAATCGTCTTTATTGTCCTTTTGAAGGTGCGCTAAAGACGTTTCTGACATCGTCTGTTCTTGGTGACAACTTACATGCTCCAAATGTCCTGGGAAACCCAAAAATTATGCTTGTGGGACATTCATTTCCCTACTTTAAATGTAATCGAAGTTTGTGCCAAGCCCCTTTCTGAGTGGAAAAATCTGGAGCACAGAATCCAGCGGGAGCACCGGCGGCGTGCAATTGTAAAAAGCTGCGTTGAAAATAAAAAAAAGCCCAGATCTATGTTTGAATGAATACGGAAATCAAGGTTGTTCCCGTGCAGCTGTTGATCGAAAGTGCAGCAACCTTTGACTTCACCCTGTTTTCAATGCCGCTAAAGAACAGTGTTATCTTTAAAGCACAAAGGTAGGTTTTGTCTTATTTTTGAGTGGTTGTTTTTGCAGTTTATAATGTCAGTGTCTTGAGTTTGGAAAATTAATAAAACTTGGGGTATGCATTTTAATTGATAGACATGTTAGTGGGTATGCTGGTTTTTGCTGGCCTTCTACAGCAATTATGTTTACAGGATATACAATGAGGGGATGTAAAAGGTTGAGGGGAAAGAGGCTTTATCCCAGTTGAGGTGTTGCGCTACGATTCATTTTGCAACTTTTTTAGTGCCCATTGTAAATCACACCTACTCTGAACCTACTATTTCTAAAAGAAGCTTCTGTGTTCCTTTTGTGCCCTACCTCTTCTCATTAGAAAAACCTAATAAGTAATATGCTCCAGTATCAAGGATAAACCCTAAATCATGATCAGGTATGAACTCATTTAGTGCTGCAATCACTTTTTCATGTTCAAATCTTGTGGTATCTGCTCCAAAAGCATCAGTGACTGCTTCAAACCAATATTTTGCCTGCTACAGAACCTGCTACAAAAGGTCAAATGTGGCTTCCATCACTGCTTTTGTACTTTATGCACCACTTGGGTCAAATCCTCTCCAATGTTTATAATTCATGAAACACACATTAGTATTTTTATCCCCACTACAGCAGTCTCAGAAAAAATTTGAGAATGACTAGTGGCGTTCAAACCCTAAACTCCATCCTTGAAATTACGCGGCGTCAAAGAAGCTTCTTGGTCGGCGGCGTTGCATGCAAGTAATCTATTAAGTCCCGCTGGCGCGAGTAAGCTTACGTAAGTGAGAAGCATTCCCACCCAACATCGTTGACCAGGCCCTTGAATATTTAGCAGAGCAACACACAGCGAAGAAGATGAACTCTTCCTCATGCAGTTGCCGTAATGTGGACCTTCACCTTGCTTCCTACGTGGCGTACAACGCCGTCAAAGCTACTTGCGGTCTTCTCTGGTGACTTAACCCTATACTCTGTTTCATAGTTAGTTTGCAACACTGTTAAAGCTACTGGCACGAGCATGGCGCTTGATCTCATTGATCATTTGCACCCGTTCTCGCGCAAACAAAACCATAGATCAAGCCACGCGCTCGCGCCAGTAGCTTTGACAGCGTTGCATGCTAAGTGTGAAACGGGAGTATAGAGTTGAATGAAGAGTACAAATGCCCGCACCCTGAGGCCCGCCCTTGCCTCCAGCTCGTGGACGTGCCTGCTGGATCTGGAGGGACTGAACATGCGGCACCTGTGGCGACCGGGCATGCGTGCCCTGCTGCACATCATCGAGATGATGGAGGCCAACTACCCGGAGACCATGGGGCGCTGCCTGGTGGTACGGGCACCCCGGGTGTTTCCCATCCTCTGGGCCCTGGTGGGTACCTTCATCAACGACAACACCCGGGCCAAGTTCACCTTCTTTGCCGACGGGAACCACACACCCACGGGGCTGGCCGAGTTCCTGGACCCGGCCCACGTGCCGGACTTCCTGGGGGGGCCCTGCCAGGTGGGTGGACATTCTTTAATGCCTTTGGACCTTGAGCACACATTCGGTAATGCCTTTGGGCGTGAGGGTACATTCGTTAGCATCTGGGGGCCTTAAGCGTACATTCACCGTTCTCTTCGGGTCCTGAGTGGCGTAGTAAGGGGGGGGGGGGGAAGGGGAGGGGAGGGAGGAGAAGGGGGAGGGGGGTGGGGGTTAGAGCACTGCACGGGCCGGAATTTCTAGGCCCGGCCCGACCCGGCCCGGTAGAGACACGGCCCGGGCCCGGCCCGGGCCCGACAGAATTTTAAGTTTCTAGGCCCGGCCCGACCCGGCCCGAAAGAGACACGGCCCGGGCCCGGCCCGAGCCCGACAGAATTGTTAATTTCAAGGCCCTGCCCGACCCGGCCCGATGGCTGTAACCCGAAACAACCCATTTCCGTTTGAACCCGTCCTGTTTCGACCCGCTCCCGAAACGAGCTCCTCATTTGAACCCGTCCTGTTTCGACCCATTCTTTAAACACCCTTCCCATATGAACCCGTCCCGTTTCGACCAGTTTCCTAAACGCCCTTCTCGTTTGAATTTGTCCTGTTTCGACCCATTCCCTAAACGCCCTTCTTATTTGAACCAGTTTCCGAAACAACCTTTGCGTTTGAACGCGTCCCGTTTCAACCTGCTCTTATAAGGCCCTGCACATCGCAACCTCTTCGCAAAAAGTCTCCATCGTTCTAAGCCTGGTCTGCGCACCTTTTCTGTTTAAGAATGTGTTCTGAAGTAGCTTTACATGTCAACGCGTTCTTAAAATATACAACCCTTTCAGGCAAGCTTAAGTTTAATATATTCCTAGTTAACCCCTTAAAACGTTTTTTTCAAGATGGTTCCCAAAACGTGCAAGCGCGGAAAAAAAAATTGGGTTGTGTGTGTGTTTATACAGCCTAGAACTTGGTCTGCCTCACAGGGGCGACGAGTCTCCCAGCTGTAGATGAGAAATTTAGCCATTTATTTAGCCAAATTTAGCGGTACAGCCGCTAGCCTGGGGTCTTTAACGTGCATCACGCAGTAGTGATACACGACCGCACGCCGGTACGATGCTCATCCAGATCGAAACGGGCAGGGGTGGGGATTGAACCCAGCATCCCTGGGTTCTGCAGCGAGAGCTTTCGCTCCACGTGCTCCGAGCTGGTGTGCGCTAGACCACTCGGCCGCCGATCCCCCCCTGCAAGCGCGGAACGGACTATGTACACTGCGCGACACTGATACCGCGAACACGACGTTGGCTCTTTTTTCGAATTTTACTTCAAAATGGTTTTAGTAGGCACCAAAGTATACCGCTTAGGTCTGTGGCCCAGATGAGCACTTCTAAAGACACTAATACTTTTGAAAACAGCGTTTTGATTCTATGAGATAAGCATAAAAACACGACGATCGCTTGTTCGTGCTAATATAGTGTCGCGCTCTGTGCAATAAGGGAGTCTTAGAATAACGTACTCGAGCACTTTGGGCAAGCTAAAATTAGCATCGCCATAGGTTTTACATCGCAACGCTATTTTTACGGTACCCAAAGCACTTGCGTACGTTTTTCTAAATCTTCCTAATAGTGAACTAGATATTTTTGAGAGCGATGAATCAGACAGGTTGACAAGCATATGACTGGGACTTTATTTTGTTTACAATTTATAACACTGAACCCTCGCTCACACGGAAAAAGCTTGAAGGCTTTCTAGCTTCAAGACGTCTTTTAGTTATTATTTTTAACGACGCTGTAGTGAATTTACACCTCGCTTTTTTTTTTGTATTCAATGAACCTAAAAGATTAATGAGCAAACTTCTTGCTATCAACAACAATTTATGATTTACGGCACAAGATTGTCCAGGCACGGCCCGGGCCGGCCCGGGCCTGCGCGGCCCGAGAAATTTTTTGTTCAAGCCCGAGCCCGGCCCGGGCCCGAGAAAATTCGTGCTACCCGGCCCGAGCCCGGCCCGCGGGCCGGGCCGGGCTCGGGCTTTCGGGCTGGCCCGGGCCCGTGCAGTGCTCTAGTGGGGGTGGCGGGGGACGGGCTTTGGGTACCAGGCGTCCTGGCCATGTTAGAGGTGGGGGCGTTGCCACTTTGGCAACATCTGGCCCCACCCCCCACTTTTCTACTTGCTTTCTCAGAGAGTAAAAGGGGCTCTGGCAGCATCCCCCCCCCGCTTTTCTAGTTGCAATCTCGGATAGAGAGAGGGGTAGTTACAAAAAGACCTACTGTAAAATACTGGGCAAGCACCCACTCAAAATTTAGAGATAATTCTTGAAAAAATGGGGGATGGGTACTTGTCTGGTCATCCATTTTACATATAAAAATACTGCGCTTATTTTCTGAGATCATAAACATTTGGGAATGTGTGCTTAGTGTGGAATGGGCAGATGCATGGTATTCTACAGTAAAGGCCCCGGGTGCCGGATGGCCTAGCGACGCCACTGTGTGCGGATACGTTCAATAATGCCTTTGGGCCTTGAGCCTACATTCAGTAATGCCTTTGGGCATCGGAATAGATTCTTCAACATCTGCAGGCCTTAAGGAAACATTACTGACGCTTTTGCGTTCTGAGGGTGCATCGTTGAATGCCACAAGGGTGTGTGGATACATTTAATAATGCCTTTGGGCCTGAGGGTGCATTCTGTAGTGTCTACAGTCCTTTAGTGTATCATTAATTGTCTTGGGCTCTGAGAGCGCATTCAATAATGCCTTCGGGCTTTGAGTGTACATTCAGTAATACCTTTGGGCCCTAAGGGTACTCACTATCGTGCCTTCAGGTTCTGAGGGTACATTATTTAAAGCTGGCACTCTTTGGCCGTAGAACCCTTGCACCAAAAGAGTAGTCCACTGATGGCATCTGCTACATCGTCTGTGCAGACCTCGATACCGGATGGCGGCCTGATCCCCAAGAACCTGTACATGTCGGAGGAGGACTACGAGCGGGAGAAAGCAGACGGGATGCACCTCTTCGACGACACCATGTACCACTCGGTCAGCCTGGCACGAGGACAGGTGCATGAGGTACGTGCATCTGGGTGAATGTGGCTGTACTTTTCCAATCAGACAGCAGCTTGTACAGTCAAACCCCGCTTCAACGAACGCCGCTTCAACGAAATTTCCGGTTCAACGAATATTTTTCGGTTCCCCGTCAACGGTCCATAGGAGTCAATGCATAAGAATTTTCACTACAGCGAACACTGTTTCTTGTGCTGTTGCGCTTGAACGAACTTTCGAGCACTGGTGCATTTTGGCACATAAGATACGTCTACTATAAAGTTTAAATCGCGTGTTGAACCACCAGAAACTGCGACTAGTAACTGGTATCGAGTGCAACGTTGACCGGGCGTCAATGTTACCGGGCGTGCAGGCCGCGTTTACTTGATGGCGACAGCGATGAAGCTGGCCTTCCTACACAGTTGCACCGATGTTACTCTAGCTCTTGGCTTGATAACACTCTGCTGCAGACTATCCAAAGCCGAAGCTCTGTCTTTTTGTTGTTTTTTCTTATTTTTTTGTCGGTTGTCATTTTATCAGTACGGTACGACGACAACGACGGTACACGGGTTTTTTCTGAATGGCACAATGGCACCGCCAAGCAAAACTCGAAAGTTTTTATCCTTACAAGATAAAGCTTGCATCCTGGCCGAAGTTGCAAGTGGAAAGAAGAAAGCTGTCATCGCTGAAAAGTTTGCAATTCCTCCGAATTCGTTGTCGACGATCCTAAAGTCAAAAGATGCAATCAAAAAGGCTCTTGTTCAGTTATCGCCAACTGTTTCACGCACGCGGGCTTCAAGCTCAGAGACCCAGACGCTGACTCCGCTGAGGATAACGAAGCAGTGCGTCCGCCGGGAGAGCCGTTACTTCTTGGGCTGCGCTTCAGGATGCCGGAACTGCACCGTCCGGTGTCGCGCTGGAAGATTTCATAGACGCTGACATGGATGTTATCGCTCATTAAGAAGTGAGTGACAAAGACATTATACGAAGTGTCCGTGACAAGGCGCAGTCAGATGAAAACGACGTGCCGGACCCGCAGCCTCCGCCTTCCATGGCGCGCGTACTGGATGCGTTCGACGTTGTCAGAAGCTACGTGGCTGCGCATGATGGCGACCTCACCATGAACTTACTCGCCAAATGCGAAAACTGCGTCGCGGAGCTTCTAACAGGGAAAAGGAAGCTGACGACGCCTGATACACTCTGGAAATAAAGATTTCTGTACTCTATCAGTTCAGGTTTTCTGTGAATTTTACAACAACAAAATTTTCGGTACAACAAATTTTTCCTCTCGCACCGTCAATTCCGTTGTAGCGGGATTTGACTGTACCACCTAGTGATGGAAACAGAAATTTCTGCTTTTCGTATTGTTGCATTCTTGGCTTATTTTTTTTAACGCAGTTATATATTTATTGCATCTGTGTCTTTCATAGGTAGGACTTTTCTGTTGGAACTTTTGAATGCATGTGTTCGTTTTGTCCCTATTGTGTGCTGCATACTTAAATTGCTCGTGTTTTTGGCCTACCGTAAAATGCCGGGGTGGCGCCCACCCCACATTCACTGAAAACTGGGTTAATCTTTACATATGTGCGTGACCAGTCAAACCAGGTGCTTAACGTTTAATTTCCAGAATTCCCAAGTTATGGGATATCTCGATAGTGAACGCTTGAACAAAGTGGGCGCTTGAACAAAGTGGGCGCTTCTGCGATATTTTACGGTGTTATATCTTGCTTTTCTTGCAAATTTTAGACCTGCGGTTTTTAAGCCACAGCAGACGAGTTGTCGAACATGAGTAGCGCTGCGGACCAAAGCGAGTCAAAGAAGTGAGCTGTACAGGCACTTGCCGTGTTTACTATTATCTCGTCTCCTTCTACAAGGATGAGTTTTCTGCCTCTGCTACCTCTAGGGGGACAGGTAGAAGAGGTGAACAGGACTAGTGCTAGACCTTTTCACTTTTAGTTCTACAAGGATATGTCTTGTGCTTCTGCTACCTCTACAAGGACAAGCATAACAGGTGGTCAGGACAAGCACAAGTCCCATTAACTTTTATTTCTTATACAAAGACAAGATTTTACTTCTACAAAGTCATCTGGAAGAGCGAACAGGACAGGTGCTTATCCTGTTCATGCCTACTCCTCCTACAAGGACAAGCCTTCTACTTCTTTTACATGGACAAGTCGACTTCTACATGTTCTATAAGAACAAGTTTTCTCCTTCTACAAGGACAATTAGGAGTGAACAGGACAAGTGCTTGTCCTGTTCACTCTTCCGCCTCATCTACTCCTACAAGAACAAGCCTACTGCTACAAGGACGAGTCTTCTGCTCATTGTACGAGGACAAGCTTTGTCCTTATACAAGGACAAGCTTAGTCCTAATACAAGGACAAGCTTTGTCCTAATACAAGGACAAGAAGAAGTGAACCACTAGGACAAGCACTTGTCCCGTTCACTTCCGCTCATCCTTATCTGTAGCCCATTTGCATTCTCACGTCTCCCCACAGGTGGTGCTGAACGTGAGTGACCAGGGCAGCGTCATCTGCTGGGACTTCGACATCATGAAGGAGGATGTGGTGTTTGCTGTGCACCACACGACCCGGGAGCTGCCACCTCCCGAGGCGAGCGAGGGGGAGGGGGACGGGGAGGGAGAGGAGCCCGTGGGGTGCGCACACTCCCCGCTGCCCCTGGCCATGCTCACCCTGGACACCCCTCCCTCGCTGCTGCCCAAGACCTGGGTCGCCGGCGTGGATTACCGCACCGTCGAGCCGCCCATCACCTGCCACGACGGAGAAAGTGTCCAGGTGACGCCTCCTCGCTCTCTTTTAGGGGCGAAGCTCCTTAGGGTCTAGCCTTGTCCATCCGTCCGTTTGTGTGTCCGGCAGGCGTTTGTGCTCACATAAAAAGAAAAAAATGTTTGCGCAGTCGACAGGATTAGAATTTGTGTGGGGAGAGCCCAATGGATTTCTAGTCCATCGCCTTAACCACTCGGCCACGACTGTGCCAGAGGCCCGGATCAAATGCCGAGGTTTCAGAACGCACCCTTACCTCATCCAAAAGTTACGAACAAGTTTGAGAGTTTTCGACGGGAAAATGACGGCCAACGAAGCCCACAAATACACGGGGCTAATTGGCGCAGACTACCGGAAACATGCCATGTTTTTCGAGTCGAAAGGTTTAGAAAACCATTCGCCATAAAATGTTATGGAAGCATCCACTTCGTACGCGCACCCACCATCAACAATTCTCAAACTTGATATTGTGCAAATTATACTTTAGGCGCCAGCATCGGCCGAAAATATGCTCCCCGTTGCGGCATTTACGAGACCGTCAGCGGCGACAATGGGGATATGACGTCAAAATAAATGTGCTTTCTCCGATTCCATTCGCACTGCCTTGGAAGCTCTCTAATGTTCGCCCACTTGATTTCTGCCTATTCAACCAAACAAACGCCCATGTTTAGAATAACCCAGCTTTCAGTGAAAGTTGGATGAACATTTCCGTGGCATTTTATGGTGTAACTTTTTGATAAGTTAACAGTTAGCTCTGAAACTTCGGCACCTGGTCCGAATCGCTAGCTCTACAAGCATTCGGAGATGCGTAATATATTTTTGGGGCAAAAAAAAAAAAAAGAAACACCGTAAACGTTTTTGCGGGGATACGCTGCGCAGCGACGGGATTTGTTTAATTTATGTCGGTTACGGCCGGCATGTCACGCTCCGCCGAAGTTTGTGATGTGCCTGGCCGTCGCAGGTTGTATAATTTGCAAGTCGAGTGGGTAGTAACAAATAAAAAATTGTGTTTTGTCCGTTTATTTTTGTTTTGCTTTCGCGAGCTTCCCCGGCATTCGTTTCACGCCATCAGACTTCCCGGAACCTGTCGGGTGCAAGCTACACTGCCCCCATGTTGTTATCAGGTTACATCTCGCATCGCGTTTTTATTGCCGCCAGTAGAGCTTTTCGTGCTTTCGGACCAATTTTGAGACTTCGATAACATCGCGAAAAGATATGCAATTTGGGTACTTAATTGTGTCGAACCAATCTTGAAGCAAGTTGGCGACCGTAAAAATTTTACCGGAGCTCCATTGTAATAGGAAACTTCGGAAAACTCGTTTGTAGCAGTTTTTTCTATTTTACTCGCTATTACGGCATCCTTTTTTTGCCGCGCTGCGATCCTGGTGAATTGTGAGCATTGCCACGACGAGCTTTCAGCGTTTCTTTGGCCCTTCGTAATCGGTCCGTCCTCGAAGCGACGGTATGTATGCTCGAGCAACTCGTCGACGGTTCGCCCGACCTTTGTTTTCAGGGCTCTCACGTGACGAGCACGGCGGGGACGTACATCCTCCAGTGGCGCCACCTGGAGGGGCCGCAGCACCACTCTTTCGAGTTCCCCCTGGCTCCGCACAAGGCCAAGGTCATGTACTACTACGAGCTGCTCAAGGGGCACGACTATCGGTGAGTTATTTGACATCAAAGCTCCTCCGCGGAACGAACTCGTGTCTGCATCGACCGGCAGCCGAGGAATCCCTTCCTTTCCCTACAAATCTTGTGAACGATCGTGCTCACACTGAGGAGTGAGTGCACAATATAATAGTTCCTAAACATGGAAAAATGCTTTATGACTTCCGTCTGTGTCAGGCACACAAATACTGACACAAACAACCAAGTGAAATGCTTGCAGTCCCTTAAGAAAGAAAGAAATCTATGGTATTTTCGCTGAGACACTTATACTATGCATTGCCGAACGCCAAGTCTCCGCACGAGTGTAGCACCAGCAGTCCGGATCGTATGCCAATATTTCGGAGCAAACCCTTATTTTATTAAAAAGTGATTTCCTGAATATTTCGATGGGAAAAAGGTCTCTTTCTTCGTGGTTTGGGCCATTCAGCCCCACGTATTCGTGGGCGGCGTCGCCCACCATTTTTTTTGCCGAAAATTTCTCAAAATCACTTATAACTTTTCAATAAGATTGCTGTCAATTCTGAAAGTTTGACATCTGGTCCGGAGCGCTAGCGCTACACTTGCGCGGAGGCTAAGCATTTGGCGCCGCATAGTTTATTTATGCCACAGTAAAAACGCCGTTAATTTTTTTTTTTTTGTGGACATTTCATAGCGTGTTACATTGCCAACTGGACGTTTCTTGATGCCACTTGTAACTGGGGTTCCGTGCTCTCGAGATTTATTTTTCTTCGAAGTCGGCGGTTCTTTTCCGTTTTTTTTTTTCCCTCGCAGACTTGGCGTCTTCGGTGTCTATTTTTGGCATTCAACAAGTAATTCGCATTTGTCGGGGCTGTCGAAAACAAACTACCCGAATCTAACACAATAACAAATGCAGTAGGGACTCTGTGGCTCATGGTTACGCATCGCTGGGAGCTCCAGATCCGCTAAAATAATGCTCGGACAGGGAAACCACTTTACTTTGTGGTTTCCCGAGCTCCGAAGGTCCAGGAACCTTCGGAGCTCGGGGAAAACCCACGCGACTAGTCTGGAGATCCGCTGGGGTTCCTAGGAACCTAGGTTGAGAATCGGTGGCATACATTATTGCTTACAAGGTTTGGAGGTTTGTACACCGCTTTGATGGGCTCGACCACTTGTATTGAAAATACAAGAAATAAAAATATTATTATTATTAATAATAGTAGTAATAGTAGTATGGTACTAATGCGGAGTCTGGGAGGGGTTTCTCAACCATCACTCGAGAGAGTTAAAGGGATGCTGAACCGAAATTTTTATTCCACAAAACACGCGGTAAAAGCGTGCAACGGGATGCTACAAACACCAAAACATCACTCATACAGCGATATCTCGAACGGATGAGCAAATTTTTCAAGAAAAGGGAGGCGCATTTGACAGAGATGATGTCGTCATGTTTCTCCGAGAAGGAGAGGGAACGGCCTCGCATCTTCTCTGCCTCGCGGCCTTGAGGGAGCGAAGCAAAGAGAGGAGGAAGCTCGGTATATTGACGTCACGCGCCTTGTCGGCCTGGTTTAATCTCGACCTCTTTTTCCAAAAATACGGCCATCCAATCAAAATATCACCTTACGAGTAGTGGTGTAGGGATTGTAGCGTCCCGCCTACATTTCCTGCATTGTCTTTTCTAAAATCCAAATTTCAGTTCACCATCCCTTTACAGGTTCCTAAAGGTAGAAAAGTTGTAGGACTAACGAATCAACCTTTGTCGCACGTCGTCCGACGTCATCAACGTCTGGTTTCCGTAGACTTACCTTCGCTCTCCCCCCTCGTGCAGTGGGTCGGTGTCAAGCCTGCAGTCGTCGCACAGCGGCAACACTTGCAACTCATCGAGCGACCACTCCTCGGCGCTGAGCTCGTGCCCGTCCAGGTGATAGCGGTGACGGGCAGCGGTCACCATTGATCACTACCCCCCGTGTGCGGTGCGTGCACCCAGCACTGTCTCCGTCACACCCCCTGGAGTCGGACCTACGTGCGAACGGAGCTCAAACGATGCGCGACTCCCGTTATCGGGAGCAACGCGTGTTTTTCCTCGTCGTCTCACGAGTCTTTCTGCATGGTCCGGCGGGATCTTGAAGCCGGCCAAACGTTGCGGAAACTTTGGGGGGGCGTTGCCGCATTGTTGTTGTGTTTGGACCAAGCAAGGTGCTTTCCCGTGGCATAGGGATTCGCCCCCCGGTTTTTGGGACAGCTCGACTTCGAAGTTTTGTCGCCAGGAGTCGTGCGAGCCATTACGTACGAGCCATTACATCCGAGTGGCCGTTTTAGAATGCTTTAAAGTGGGCACAATCTTTTCGTTGGGTGTGGGATTTTTTTTTTTCCGTTTTAGTTTGTTTCTAGCTTTGTGTATATACGCTGCTAAAGTTGTGAAGAGTAGGCCTCCCGGTCTGTTACGTTTTGAGGTCGCCACATTTTTCTCTTTCCGAATCTTTAGCGTTTGGGAGAACCTTCAATCTTGGAGCCCGACGTGACGTTTACGTAAACGCCATCCATTTTTTTTTCCATCATTCGTCGGACTCCCATAAATAGGATTGTTCTAGCGCGATTCAATGACGGAACCGTTTTCTCGAGACATTGTTTCGCGGCCGTTTTGTCGAGTTACGACTTGAAGTCCCCTTTAGGGACTACGGCAGAGAAGCCCCTCTGTCACCGAACAGGCTTGCAGACGACCGTCGTTTTTGAAACCAAAAAGAGGGGTAAACGAAGCCTTAGGTGAGAGCTGTCGTTTCGGTGCGAACCTCTGATGCAAGAAGAAACACGTCAGAGGGTACTTGGAGATCCGCATGCACGACGACGCTGCGAGGAGAGGTGGTGCTGAGATTCAAAGTATTTTCTAGCCTAGGCTTAGGATTGTGGGAGTGGAAACGGTTGTGCAAACTAAACAGCTTCGGCTCTTTCTCAAGAGTGTCGGGTAGTGGAATCTAAGGCTTTGCTGACTCACCGAAGCCTGTTTTGCGAACCTCAGCGTCGCCGTTTCCATAGGCTAGGAGCTTGCAATTTCAAACGATTTGTTGAACTACGTCCTGACAATGTACGTAGGCCGTCGACGAGCCTGGCTGTTGTTCTGACCCTCGACACCATGGATACCTTCGTCGGCGTTGACTTTTGGTCGGTTCATCATTGTTCGTGTTGTACACGTTACCATCATTGCCGTCGGCATAGGTCTCTGGACTAAATACCTCGTAGCAACATTATCCAGAGACGAATTACGTGCTAGCCGACGTGGCTCTCCTCAGCGCCAGATTTAAGCAATCCAGGTTTGGCGGTTTTCGGTTTGACATGCGGGACTGTCATTGCCAACAACCCTCATCGATGATGGGTGCCCTTGTCTTCACGGATCATAGCAACCTGTTAGCTTAAATAGGTTAGTTTTGGTTAAGCCTAACCCGATATATTAGGCTTAACATAGTGCTATGCCAGGCTTAATTAATGGGTTAGGCTTAGCATTGCATTAAGCCTAACCTCTCAGGTTAGGCTTAGTGCTGCATTAAGCCTAACCTCTTAGCTTGGTTAGGCTGTGTGACACTGTGCCATGCCTAACGTGTTAGGCTCAGTGCTGCTGTAAGCACAACCTGTTAAAAAAGGCTTAGTATAGTGCCATACTAGGCCTAAAAGGTTAGCATTGCATGAAGCCTAACCTGCTACTTTAGGCTTAGCACAGCATTGACTCCCTGCATAGCTATCATACCATTTCAATAAGCAGTCTTCCAATGGTGCTATTAAAACCGACTCTCAGGCTAAACCTAGATCAACCCTGGCGGTTTTCCTTTGGTGCCAACAATTGTGTTTTGCCCGTTTTTTTCTTTCACTATTTTTACGGCGAGTTCCGCATCTACCGCTTGAGCAAGATAGGTGGTTGGTTTTATATGGCTTTACTCTGTTTTTTGCTTTCTTTTCTTGGCGGCCGTATCTTTCACTATGATTCTTACTGCAGAGGTGGTTGGGACAACGACAACAACCATCTCTTTTGGTGCGCATTGGAAACGGTGGCTTTTTGCACTTTGACGTTGCTCTCTAGGTCGGTGCTTCCATTTTTGAGTCAAATCGGCTAGGCAGCAATGACGTCAGCTGTTTTCTTACCTGCGACATTGCCGTCTTTGTGGGTCTACTACGTACCATGCTACGAGCACATTCCTGTATAGCACTGATTTACACTTTGGATGACCGGGCAGTTTGGGAACCGCATGCTTTTGTGGACGGGGAGTCCTCGCATGCTCCAGTGGAGTGCCGCAGCACTCTGGCAGGAGTCAGCGGCATCCGTCGTCCGCTTGGAAGGAGAGCGCCGCCATTTCGTTTTCCAGTTTTACGTCCGACGTAGCGGCGCTTTATCGACGGACCGCTTCGTGTGGTTTTGGTCTGGAATACCGAGTCTTTGGTAGACGTCTCCATCCCACATATCCTTTTCGTTTTTAGCTTTACGGCAATAGGCCCCTTTAGAAATGTGGGCCATCGTTACCGGCAGTCAATTTTTCGGGCACCGATTTGCCCACTTGAAGGTATATGGTGACTAGCCTAAAAGAAGGCGGAGAATAGTCGACCAATTCTGTTTACATAGTTTGTCTTGATGCCGCAGTAGTGAAATGCAAAAATGCATTGTCCAAATATTGTATCATCGAGCATTGCACAGGGGAAATTCTGTTGCTGGTGTTACGTTGTAACCGACGTTTGTTTTAGTTACTCTTTCTTTTATTTACAAGCGAGCGTTCATCAATGAAAAAAAAAACATCTTTATAGCTACTTTGTGTAACCCTGTTGAAAGTGCTTTCCGAATCAAACTCCTTCCCTCCAGAAATTTACCCGTTTCCCAGTTTCCTCCCCACTTCAGTATTTTTGTATAATTGTACTTAAGAAACTATTTATTATTGAGAGTGCGGAGTTGTTTCTCTTTGAGAGCGGTGTGCGGGCGCGGCGTGAAACGCTTCCCGGTGCAATGAGTAGGCATGTTGGGAGGGCATGTGCGTCTGTACGAGAGATGGAATACTTTAAATAAAGCAGTCAGTGTATTTTTCATTCGGTGCGTGTGTGTGGATTTCTTTCTCTTAAACTTTTTTGTTAGTATTACAAAATGAATATTTGAGAATAAAAATTGGCAGCTGCATATGTATTGATCAAATCATCATATACAAAACTGCAATGTATGAAAAATTGTGGGTGTTTGCGGTGCTTTTGTACTGGCACTGATTGTTCATGTGTCACGTGATCACTTCGCATTATGGTGTCAAGACATACACTGTCAAGTAATGTCGCGTCACGTGGCCCTGTGACATCACACCTTTGCACTGCGAGTTGCATGACACCGTGACATACTCGATCGTCATGAACTTGAGTCGAGTGCTCAGGTTCATGACAATCAGCATCACCAAACATTCGGATAATGGGTCGTGTTCATTCAAAGACAATAATAGCCAAACTCTAACAATGTCTGAAGCTCAGTCCATGCTCTATGCTTTACCAACCTAGAAAGCTGTTTCTTTTTATTATTTTTTCTGCGTCTGCCATTGCGCGGAGAGGAGAACTAATGGGTGTTTTTGCAAATTATAACATCTGGGATTAGTTCCAAGCGGTATTGACTGAAAGTGCAAAACTTGTTGCACGACCCATATTATGTGTACGCATCCTTGAGGCACCCAAACATGTTTCCGTTGTTTCTGAGATGCCTTGAAGTTATTGTCCCCGAGAATAGAAGCATTGAAAGGACTAAATGCGACTCATTAATCCGACGATAAATAGGACTACAAATGTGTACGGGAGAGGTACTTGAAAAGAAATATCCTAGTGGCCTCGGAGGTACAGCTGAACGTTGGCAGCCGCTCCAGGTATCGGAAGAGTGTCATTCTCAAGTTCTCCCCCAAACTTTGACCACTTCCACATTTTGTTTAAACTTCACAGTTTTTTACGCAAAATAAAAGCAACTAATAAGCGACACAACTATAATTGTCAAGTTAACACCCCCAAACGGGCGTGGAAGTCTGTTAGGAATAAAAAGAAAAAAGGGGGGGTGGGGGTTTTAAAAACATACTGTCTTGTAAAGGTTCCTGGGTCCCACATCTACGGCACACACCAGAGAACGTGGCCCCATAAACTACTTTGTTTCCAAAGAGACAGTGTGTTTTTGTGGTGCCACAGGCTCGCACCGCTCCTCACGACACTGCGCCAAACAAGAATAATTTGTCTCTTAAATACATTGCTTGCGCTGAGCTGGAACCTTCTGTATCATCATGCATTTTGCACCACCAGATTTGACTTTCTCAGCAAGAACAAAGCGCAATGACCACCAGCATATAGTGCGATGACATCACGTGCAGACCATGTTAAACAGTTCAGTTCTCTGGTAAAATGCAATGTTTGCAATGCTAACAAAAACATGTCCAAATGATAAAGTTGGACAGTATATGTAGCAGTCTCACAATGATACGCAGCAGCCTAATGAAATGTTAGAGCGCATGACTGATATAGCACAGCGTTGTAAAGTGAGTGTCCAAAACGTGCACGTAAAACCTAATATAACAACATTAGCCTCCCGAGGCAGTATTTCGCGAAGTTTCGAGTTCATGTGAGCCGATGCCCAAATGTGGTTTTTGTTAGGATTATAAGAATCTTTGTCTGTCCTTTGCAGTATTATGTATAATTGGGAACATCATTTCATTGCTGTATCTCTCTCTGCAGTAAGGCATTGTGTAGTGGATTCTTTCGAATATTACCCTTTATAATCATTCTCTTCACACTTGATGTGTTTGCCTTCATATCTATCATAAGAGCACAAAGTTCTTTTTGGCATACCCCACAACTTGGTGTTTCACTGTCAAACAGCGAACAAAAAGGCACGTTTCCACAGTCTCAACAGCCGGAGTATTTTCGAACATTGTCCTCCGTGTTGGTCTCAAGCGGTTATGTGACCATCATACAGTTCAATTTATTGATGATAATAAAAGCATGTCTAATTACTGACTGAAAATTTGACATGAATAAGGAGTCGATCATGTTAAAGATATACATGAAGTAAATGTACCCCCAAATTACCTGAAAAAGGCCGAGGACACCTAAGCACTTCTTATGAGTTGTGAATGCAAAAGCAAGAATGTCGTTCTTCCGCTCCCTTAGTTCGTCTGAGGTGTACGGGCGTGGAAAGGCACGTTTGACGACTGCCGAGGTAGCTGCCGCCAACGATATACAGGATGTCGCAAAAAAGTTTGCAGGGCGTTTCTTACCGCAAAAATAAACTAGGCGTCGTCGAACGCTCATTCTCTGCCAAAAGGTAGCGCTAGAGGTCACAACCAGATGCCAAAGTTTCAGCCCAAACTGACACCTTATTCAAAAGTTATAAGTGATTTTCTAAAAATTTCAGTGGGAAAATTGCGGCCGACAGATTTTTCGAATGGATGGGGCTCTACGGCACCAGAAACCGAAAAGGGGCTCCATTTTTCCATTGAAATTCTCAGAAAAGCACTTATTTTTTAATAAGGTGTCTGTTCGGGCTGAAACTTTGGCATCTGGTTGTGACCTATAGCGCTACTTTTGGGCGGGGAATGAGCGTTCGGCAATGCCTAGTTTATATTTTTGATAAAAATAAATCTGTAAATGTTTTTTTGTTTTTGTGACATGTTGTAGATTCTTTAGGGGCTGCCAAGTTTCTTGGCGCCGAAAGGAGCAGGAAGTGGACTGCATGAAGGATAAAAAACTAGACAGCATAGTTATAAATTTCACAGCAAAAATAGTGTCTATCTAAAAAAAACGTTACAAATATTTTTATTAATTTATCGGTTCAAACCGGATTGAACCAGTCTGAACAGCTATTTGTGCTCCCAGGGACTGAACCGAAAGCCGTGAACTCGATCCCAAACAAAACCGTTAAAAATTTCGGTTCGACACTCCTGAACCAGTTTGAACAGCTATTTGTGCTCCCAGGAACTGAACCGAAAGCCGTTCACTCGATCCCGAACACAACTGTTAAAAATTTTGGTTCGACACTTCTGAACCAGTTTGAACAGCTATTTGTGCTCCCAGGAACTGAACCGAAAGCCATGAACTCGATCCCGAACACAACCATTAAAATTTTCGGTTTGGCACTCCTGAACCAGTTTGAAGAGCTATTTGTGCTCTCAGGAACTGAACCGAAAGCCGTGAACTCGATCCTGAATACAACCGTTAAAAATTTTGGTTCAACACTCCTGAATCAGTTTGAACAGCTATCTCTGCTCCCAGGAACCGAACCGAAAGTCCTGAACTCGATCCCGAACACAACCGTTAAAAATTTCGGTTCGACACGTGAACCGGTTTGAACCGCTATTTGTGCTCCCAAGAACTGAACCGAAAGCTGTGAACTCGATCCCGAACACAACCGTTACAAATTTCGGTTCGACACCTGAACCGGTTTGAACAGCTATTTGTGCTCCCAGGAACTGAACCGAAAGCCGTGAACTCGATCCCAGTGATGTGATTGCTGCGCCAATTGCGCCAAACTGCGCCAAGGGGCTAGCCCTGCCACATCCTGCTACATTTTGCCAAAATATGGGTAATCTGCGCCAAGCCTGCGCCAAAAGACCAGTTTTGGTTGCCTTTCAAAACCGAAACTAAATCGAGTACCGTAATTGAGCATGCGTGATCTAGGTGGCGCATGCGGCCACCCTACACTAGAGTTCCTGTATAGCTACCTACGGTAGCAGAGTTGCGCATTCAGCCTCGGCGCGTGGCCGTAGCGCCGGCTTTCCCGCACGAGCCGGATGCTTTGCTCCTCACGTGACTAAATTTGGCGAATAGCGGCGCCGCGCGCGCCGCCGCGCATGGAAAACAGGAGAGGAGGAAAAGGAGGCGGAAAGCAGGGAAACATACGCCGGGGCAAGAGAAACGTCGGCGGAGCGACCGTAAAGGTGGCTTTCTTGCACGCCACCGGATGCTTTTCTCCTCACGTGATGGACCTCGGCGAATAGCGGCGTGGCGGCGCGGGGAAAACAAATGCGCAACTCTGGCTCCCGTAGGGAGCCTATACAGGAACTCTACCCTACACAAAGTACCCTGCATTAATCGTGGCATTGTAACCCTGGAGCCGGGGAATAGAAGGGACGTAGGACAGGCACATAACTCCAGTGTCAGTATTGAACCAGCTCACCTGCACCCTTGCTTTAGTTACGGTACATCAATCGTCCATCCGGTCTCGAATGCTTTTTTCCCGCCGTCTCTTCTTTCGAGCTCTCGTCGTATCGGGAATCTCGTCTCGCGTTTTTAATTTTTCAACGATAGATGCGGGCGTGTGCCGTCACGCTG
The DNA here is from genome assembly GCF_016920785.2 of Ixodes scapularis. NCBI lineage: Eukaryota > Metazoa > Arthropoda > Arachnida > Ixodida > Ixodidae > Ixodes > Ixodes scapularis. The sequence goes on from NW_024609881.1 coordinate 28,892,086, forward strand.
TGAAACGAAATTACGTTTTTGCGCGGTGGGAGTTACGTCTTGAGGTGAAGCACTCGCTTCTGAAAGCAACAGCCGTGGAAAGCTATTTGGTCCGTGCCGGCCAGTCCCCACGTCGCTACAGATATGGAGCTTCCTAAGCTGAAAACTGAAACATAAGTACCGCCGCATGTTCATCAACATTCCTGTTCATGTTTAAATCATACGCTACTACAAAAATCCCTTTTTAACTCGACGACTGCTGTGTGGAAGTATTTGTTACCTAGGTTTCTCTCGGTTGGCTTTCTTTCGAGAGAGACCCCGGTACATGAAAAATCTGTCGCGAAAGAAAGTTGATGAAGAGAAGTGAACCAAAGCAAAGAAGGCAAGGTCGGCACGCTGAACCCTCACAGCGCGCTTGTTTGTCTCGAGTTCAGTCGTTGCACAAAGCGCTCCAAGAACTTTTTGACCCTGGCTTGCGATGTCCTGCATTGATGCGCTCAGGTTCTTTTTTTTCCGTATGTTTAGCTTGTTCCTTACCGCCGGCCTTGCAAGCACGCGCCGCTGGACTGTTTATTGTCGCATGCTGGGCAGTTACATTTTGCATACATTTTTGGAAACCATTTGGCGACAGAGCGAAGAGGCATGGTTTCGATCGAACAGCCGTTGTTTCCGCTTGCGCGACGAAACACGTGCAGCTGCAAGCCTGCAGAAGTTGCCCTGACGTGCATGCGAACATGATTGCACGACAGAGGCACCAGCGGGGACGCTTGCAATCCACTGTTTTACGTTTACTTTTGACGAAAATCTGGCACGTCGGGAACCAGTAAAACGGTGGCGAGCGGTTTTTCAGAATTGCTCGGCACGCGTACAGCACTGTACACTTATGGGATGTCTCAATGTCTCTTTGGAGACAATGAAAGTGGACATTCAATACTAGCCTAGGCCAAAGCAAAGCTTGCAGCAGCTTTGCAGAAAGTTTCGAAAAGCAAAAAGTACCCGGTAGTTATAAATTATAATGCACATTTTTCTTGTGTGAATTTTCGCATTGCACTGCTGTAGCTATGCGTTTCATCAGTCGGAGACTGCTTCCATTTATTATATATGACATCACTAGTCAAACTAATGCTGTGATATTTACTACTAAGCTGGTCACTTTCAAGTAAATTTTAATATGTAAAGTTTGGTCTTATTTATTTATAGTGGGTAGATATATATGTATAATTTAACTGAAGAATTGCAAAATTTGTCATGTCATTGAGATTTCAGTTTCACTTTGAAAGACTCCAAGGTGGCCGAACTTGACCATAATTCGTTTATTTCGGCGTGCTAAGTGCCCTTCGTTTGTCCAGCACCTAAAACAAATATTTTTATTTTTCTAAGATTATTTGCTCCAAAAGCCAGTTTTGCTGCTCCAAAACACTGTTTTGGCTGCTCCAAAGGCCATTTTTGCTGCTCCAAAACGTTGTTTTGGCTGCTCCGAAAGGTGCTCCAAAACGGCTTAGGCCAATCACATCACTGCGATCCCAAACACAACTATTGAAACTATCGGTTTGACACTCCTGAGCCAGTTTGAACAGCTATTTGTGCTCCCGGGAACTGAACCGAAAGCCGTGAACTCGATCCCGAACACAACCGTTAAAAATTTCGGTTCGACACTCCTGAGCCAGTTTGAACAGCTATTTGTGCTCCCAGGAACTGAACCGAAAGCCGTGAACTGGATCCCGAACACAACCGTTAGAAATTTCGATTCGACACTCCTGAACCAGTTTAAACAGCTATTTGTGCTTCCAGGAACTAAACCGAAAGCCGTGAGCTCAATCCCGAACACAATCGTTAAAAATTTCGGTTTGACACTCCTGAACCAGTTTGAACAGCTGTTTGTGCTCCCAGGAACTGAACCGAAAGCCGTGAACTTGATCCCGAACACAAGCGTTAAAAATTTCGGTTCGACTTTCCTGAACCAGTCTGAACAGCTATTTGTGCTCCCAGGAACTGAACCGAAAGCCGTAAACTCGATCCCTAACACAATCGTTAAAAATTTCGGTTTGATACTTCTGAACCAGGTTGAACAGCTATTTGTGCTCCCAGGAACTGAACCGAAAGCTGTGAACTCGATCCCGAACACAACCGTTAAAAATTTCGGTTTGAAACTCCTGAACCAGTTTGAACAGCTATTTGTGTTCCCAGGAACTGAACCGAAAGCCGTGAACTCGATCCCAAACACAACCGTTAAAGATTTCGGTTTGACACTCCTGAACCAGTTTGAACAGCTATTTGTGCTCCCAGGAACTGAACCGAAAGCCGTGAACTCGATCCCGAACACAACCATTAAAAATTTCGGTTCGGCACTCCTGACCCAGTTTGAACAGCTATTTGTGCTCCCAGGAACTGGACCGAAAGCCGCGAATTCGATCCCGAACACAACCGTTAAAAATTTTGGTTCGACACTCCTGAACCAATTCGAACAACTATTTGTGTTCTCAGGAACTGAACCGAAAGCCGTGAACTCGATCCTGAACACCACCGTTAAAAATTTTGGTTCAACACTCCTGAACCAGTTTGAACAGCTATCTCTGCTCCCAGGAACTGAACCGAAAGTCGTGCACTCGATCCCGAACACAACCGTTAAAAATTTCGGTTTGACACCTGAACCGGTTTGAACCGCTATTTCTGCTTCCAGGAACTGAACCGAAAGCCGTGAACTCGATCCCGAACACAACCGTTAAAAATTTTGGTTCGACACTCCTGAGCCAATTTGAACAGCTATTTGTGCTCTCAGGAACTGAACCGAAAGCCGTGAACTCGATCCTGAACACAACCGTTAAAAATTTTGGTTCAACACTCCTGAACCAGTTTGAACAGCTATCTCTGCTCCCAGGAACTGTACCGAAATTCGTAAACTCGATCCCGAACACAACCGTTAAAAATTCCGGCTCGACACCTGAACCGGTTTGAACCGCTATTTGTGCTCCCAGGAACTGAACCGAAAGCCGTGAACTTGATCCCGAACAAAAGCGTTAAAAAATTTTGGTTCGACTCTCCTGAACCAGTCTGAACAGCTATTTGTGCTCCCAGGAACTGAACCGAAAGCCGTAAACTCGATCCCTAACACAATCGTTAAAAATTTCGGTTCGATACTTCTGAACCAGGTTGAACAGCTATTTGTGCTCCCAGGAACTGAACCGAAAGCCGTGAACTCGATCCCAAACACAGCCGTTAAGAATTTCGGTTCGACACTCCTGAACCAGTTTGAACAGCTATTTATGCTCCCAGGAACGTAACCAAAAGCCGTGAACTCGATCACGAGCACAATCGTTAAAAATTTCGGTTTGAAACTGCTGAACCGGTTTGAACAGCTATTCGTGTTCCCAGGAAACTGAACCGAAAGCCGTGAACTCGATCCCAAACACAACCGTTAAGAATTTCGGTTTGACACTCCTGAACCAGTTTGAACAGCTATTTGTGCTCCCAGGAACTTAACTGAAAGCCGTGAACTCGATCCCGAACACAATCGTTAAAAATTTCAGTTCGACACTCCTGAACCAGTTTGAACAGCTATTTGTGCTCCCAGGAACTGAACCGAAAGCTGTTAACTCAATCCCGAACACAACCGTTAAAAATTTTGGTTCTACACTCCTGAACCAGTTTGAACAGCTATTTTTGCTCCCAGGAACTAAACCGAAATCCGTGAACTCGATCCCGAACACAACTGTTAAAAATTTCGGTTCGACACTCCTGAACCAGTTTGAACAGCTATTTCTGCTCCCAGGAACTGAACCGAAAGTCATGAACTCAATCCCGAACACAACCGTTAAAAATTTTGGTTCTACACTCCTGAACCAGTTTGAACAGCTATTTTTGCTCCCAGGAACTGAACCGAAAGCCGTGAACTCGATCCCAAACACAGCCGTTAAGAATTTCGGTTTGACACTCCTGAACCAGTTTGAACAGCTATTTGTGCTCCCAGGAACTTAACTGAAAGCCGTGAACTCGATCCCGAACACAATCGTTAAAAATTTCAGTTCGACACTCCTGAACCAGTTTGAACAGCTATTTGTGCTCCCAGGAACTTAACTGAAAGCCGTGAACTCGATCCCGAACACAATCGTTAAAAATTTCAGTTCGACACTCCTGAACCAGTTTGAACAGCTATTTGTGCTCCCAGGAACTGAACCGAAAGCTGTTAACTCAATCCCGAACACAACCGTTAAAAATTTTGGTTCTACACTCCTGAACCAGTTTGAACAGCTATTTTTGCTCCCAGGAACTAAACCGAAATCCGTGAACTCGATCCCGAACACAACTGTTAAAAATTTCGGTTCGACACTCCTGAACCAGTTTGAACAGCTATTTCTGCTCCCAGGAACAGAACCGAAAGTCGTGAACTCGACCCCGAACACAACCTTTAGAAATTTCGGTTCGACACTCCTGAACCAGTTTGAACAGCTATTTGTACTCCCAGGAACTGAACCGAAAGCTGTGAACTCAATCCCGAACACAACCGTTTAAAATTTCGGTTTGACACTCCTGAACCAGTTTGAACAGCTATTTTTGGCTCCCAGGAACTAAACCGAAAGCCGTGAACTCGATCCCGAACACAACTGTTAAAAATTTCGGTTCGACACTCCTGAAGCAGTGTGAACAGCTATTTGTGCTCCAAGGAACGGAACCGAAAGCTGCGAACTCGATCCCGAACACAACCGTTAAAAATTTCGGTTCGACACTCCTGAACCAGTTTGAACGCCTATTTGTGCTACCAGGAACTAACCGAAAGCCGCGAATTCGATCCCGAACACAACCGTTAAAAATTTTGATTCAACACTCCTGAACCAATTTGAATAGCTATTTGTGCTCCCAGGAACTGAACCGAAAGTTGTGAACTCGATCCCGAACACAACCGCTAAAAATTTCAGTTCGACACTCCTGAACCAGTTTGAAAAGCTATCTCTGCTCCCAGGAACTGAACCGAAAGTCGTGAACTCGACCCCGAACACAACCTTTAAAAATTTCGGTTCGACACTCCTGAACCAGTTTGAACAGCTATTTGTGCTCCTAGGAACTGAAACGAAAGCTGTGAACTCGATCCCTAACAGAACCGCTAAAAATTTCGGTTTGACACTCCTGAACCAGTTTGAACAGCTATTTGTGCTCCCAGGAACTAAACCGAAAGCCGTAAACTCGATCCCGAACACAACTGTTAAAAATTTCGGTTCGACACTCCTGAACCAGTGTGAACAGCTATTTGTGCTCCCAGGAACTGAACCGACAGCTGTGAACTCGATCCCGAACACAACCGTTAAAAATTTCGGTTCGACTTTCCTGAACCAGTTTGAACACCTACTTGTGCTCCCAGGAACTGAACCGATAGCCGTGAACTCGATCCCGAACACAACCGTTAAAAATTTCGGTTTGACACTCTGGTTGTTTCCAATCCATGAGCTGCGCTCCACTGTCATCAGGCGGGTGGTTTTGATCCAAGTTTGGATCTCAGAGTTACGTCATCGAGCTTTGCGGAGGCGAGACTTAAAGAAATAATCGCCTTTTATCCTCGCAATTTCACCGTGACAAAGAAGCTTCTGAATCAGTGGTGGTCTTTAATGCTGCGACCACACCGTGGCTGCGACTAGAGGCTCCGCCGAGCTCACTGGCTTCCGCAGTGCTTTGGTTGCGCTTGCCTGCTAACTTGGCGAAGTGTGGACAGTGTGGAGGCGAGGACCCCGGGACCCAATAATAGCGTCGGAGTGATGCACGTGACCGGACGTCGTCACGGGAGAATTTGTGTCACCACGCTAAATGCGAGGCGTGAGGGCCAGAGGTACCGGCTGTCGTCTGCTAGCCAAGAGTCGTCTGCTTCGAAACCAACCAACTTTGAATGAACGTCCACCGCAGCAACATTTCCGTCCGCTAGAATAGCGAACACTGCGAGAACAGTTCATGAGACGACCATACGCTCAATTTAGCCGCGAATCTGTGACGGATGCTATTGCCAGGGCACAGTGCGATGTTTTGAGCGGAAATGGCCGATTGCACGGCTGCGATCGCCAACGGCCACGGGGCGCTACAATGCGAGAAAAATCGAGCGGATATGGATGTGGCGTCACTTTGTTGGTTTAACTAGAAACTAATAAATTTGTGATTGAGTCCGTAAGTGTGACGTCATGGGTCCAAACAAACCGGTGCTAGGGTCGTCGTTATGGGCAAATACATGTGGCTAGGTTTCGCTACAAAAACCCGACCGTTCTAAGATCAGGAGTAGGGTTTAAACTTCTAAAAATCACAGATATAGAAAGTTTGAATGCCATATATGTTCCGACAGAGGTTAGCCGGTAATCGCTTGTTTTTGAAATGTTTACGACTGCAACTTCCGGTCCTCAAGATGCCTGCTGCAGACAACGAATGCAAGAAGTATGCCGTCTGCCACTAGCCGGCGCCGTCGTTTGAATCGTCCGAATCAGGGCCCTACCCAGAAAAAAATTTCGGGGGGGGGGGGGGGGGGGGGGGGGGTTCGGGGACAACGGCGGCCATTTTGTCTTATTTTCGCCTATGAATCATGTGCATCGGTGGCATATAATGGAGAGTTATAGCAAACCGAAGAACCGGTCCCGGTTTCGTACCCGGTAGCCGACCGGTGCCACTGCGCGTGGGCAGAGGTGGAGATTAAAATCGGCTGGCTGCAAGTGCACCGACCAGGGCCGTACCCAGAAAAAAATTTCGGGGGGGGGGGGGGGGGGGGGGGGTCAGAACCCCCTAACCCCCCCCCCCCCCCCCCCCTTTGGTTACGGCCCTGGTCTGAATAAAGACGATATTCTAATATTGCATGTGTTTGAAATATAATGAGTTTCAGACACTTATAAGAATTCATATTGGGGTGCGATGCAAAATATGGTTTGTTGAAAGTCCGGGCGCCGATCGAGATGATCGTCTGCTAAAACATCGCATTGCACACATGTCGCGGACTCGCTTCATGTTAACTTGGCGAACTGTAGAGGCTGCGGCCCCCGCGACCCAATAAGGGCGCCAGAACAAGGCACGTGATTACACTCCATGGTCGAGGCCACCGAAGCATCGTTACCGCCACAACTAAAGCCCCTTGATATGTTTTCGTTTGTCTTTGCAAGTAGCGCCAAATGCGCGAGCGCACGTGGCCCAGGTCTCGTGCGGCCCTTGGAAGCAAATGGCGGCGCAGCACTGAAATGAGCGGCCCTTGGAAGCGAATGGCGGCGGAGCACCCGCTCGTGGCACGTGTCTTGCGCATTTCCACAACAATGGTTGGCGGTACTTGTAAAAACACCTTTATCAAGGGGCTTTAGCCACAACAACAGAGCCCTCCGCGCAAAAGTAGTTCTGGGCTTCTTTTTCTTTCGGCGGCACTAGACATATTGCCAAATTACCCAAGCATCTAGGAGAATGCAGGGAATGGTGTGCCACGCGCCGCAAGTGTTGCCGTCTGCAGCAGTGCCCGATGCCCTCTGCTCGCGCTCTGTGGAAAAATAAAAACACTGGGGAGGCGGGAGTCACCGTATGGGTTCCCAGAGTAACGAAACTCCGAAGGTTCGTTCTAGGCGCGGCGCTGAAACCGAAACCGTAGGCGCCGCCATCATGGGTCCACGCGTGGACGGGGGTATGAAGGCAATAGTGACATGCATTGGAGCGTGTTGGAAGAGGTTTATCTAAACTGGTCGATCGGCTACACAAAAGCTTCTGTGGTGCTATGAGTAGCTTCCGTAGATAATTAGCAGCAAGAGCGCCGCTCGTGCGAAACCTTTTTGACTGCAAGGCAACGAGCGATACGCGGAATGAATCAGCTGTATTCGGCACTCGCCCTACAGAGCTTGCATGTTGGCTCGAAATCTTTCCGTTTTGCTATGCCAGCCAAGCCTTCTTCCTCGATCTTGCAGTTGCGTTCTTTCCAAACATGTAGGATCCGGAATACCTGATCCGCAGCTCCTATGAAGTTTTCAACTTTTTACAAGAGCATCGCGACCAAGACCTAAAGGTGTTCTCCATCGACATTAAGGATCTGTACTATTCCTTGCCCCACGACCGCCTCCCAAGGTACATAGAGGACAGCATAGACACCTTCGGTGCTATTGCCTTTCAAAATGCGTCGGGCTTATCCCTAAGCAAGTTTTTGACCTTGATTAACATCTACCTCAAGTCGACCTTCGCTACCTGGGATTGCCAACCATACCTACAGAAGAGAGGTGTCTGCATCGGGTCCTGCATTGCCCCTGTCCTTAGCGATCTCTATCTAGCGCACAATAACAGGAAGCTAAAAGAATTATTAGACACCTCCAAAGTTATAAGAGTGTTCCGGTACGTCGACGATTATTTAATTGTTCTGGCTTCCGACGATCGCAACTTCACCAGCATGGTCGCTGACGTCCTCGACAGTTTTAAATTGTGCATGAGTCCTTTTGAAATCACCCATGAACTTCCGAACGAGCGCTCTTTAAGATTCCTGGATCTCAGACTCTTCATGTTACTCTACCATTTATGCTGGTCGTATGAGCCCAGGGGAAAAAAACCGCTCTTACCATTCAACTCGGCCCATTCGAAACTTGTTAAAAGAAGCATCGTGCGGTTATGCCTCAAAAACTCACTCATAAAATCCTGCTCGCATTCCATTCCAACGAGCTTTGACGGGCAAGTCTCAAGACTAAAGCGCGCAGGATACCCAAACTCGTTATTAACATCAGTGGCCGAAAAGCTCATCAACGAAAGCAGGCAAGACCTATGCACTCAACAAAAGCAAAGAGACAAAACAAAGAAGCCCATCATTGTGCCATATATTCATAATTTTTCCCACGGACTGAAGAAAATATATCTAACCGAATAAACTTGGAAGTCATCCTCTCAGCTCCCAACAAACTTCACAGCTTATGCAAGAAGGTAAATAATCCACCAATAACAACTGTTGGCTGCAAAAAGAAGCACAAGAACACTTTTGTCTCTTGTACAGAGAAGGTGGTGTACTCCTTTCCCCTCTCTTGCGGAAAACTCTACATAGGTCAGACCGGAAGGTGTCTTAACGATCGCCTTCGTGAGCATAACAACATATTCACCAACAAAAGCTCCGGTCATCTAGGCATTCACTGTCGAGACTGTGGCTGCTCAGTGCTGCTGAGTAACTGCGGCGTGCTTGGCAAGCGCCACAACCAGCTCACAAGAGAAATTATCGAGGCAGAGAACATTGCGAAACATAACGGCAGATGTGTTAGTACTCCGTCTTTAACCTTGTCACAAAAAGAATTAGACTATCTAGCCTTAATTAATTTCAATTTAGCTCACTATTTAGCATCATATCGAAAGAAATGAAAAAAAGACCAGTTATTCTCCCTGGCCCTTGCATATAGCACAAATAGAAGAAGAGAAAGTGTAAATATACAGAGTTGTCAATCAGCGCTGAGTAAATGTCTCTTTCTTTTGTGTGTATGTTGACTTGAATGAATGACTGTTCTCAGGGTGCGCTGTTCCCCCTGTAAAAAATCGGTCCCGAAGCACATCGATCAAACGCGCGCGTCCGCTCCGAGCGTGCACAGGTATTTACGTGGACCTTGCTGACACTCGTTGTTAAAACGCAATTTTTTAACATCGGCTCGCTCCTGCATCTCCGAGGCCGCGAAAAACGCTGCGGTGATTTGTTTCCATGTACGTCGCTTGGCTGGCTTTGCAAACGACTGGCACGGGCCGTCTTTTCCAACTATGACAGTTGGGTTGACTTTGGAGGAACGAGCTGGAAGCATTCTCCGGAGGAGTGCGCGAAGTAAAGGGTAAAGATGTCACGAAAGCCGGACATGACGTCACGGACGTCAAACTACTACTCTGCCTTCTTGCTCTGCCCCGTATCGACCTCCGAAAAAGGCGTCCCCGTTTCTTCTGTCGTCCGCTACAGGTCACATGTCTATTTTGTCCCAAACGCTTTTGCTCACGCACCCCACGGTGCTCTAACGCGATGCCGAGGCCCACCGGCTTCGCTTTGACTTGTCACAGCTACTGTACTGTAGATTAACAACGGTCACACCGATTTTTTAAATTTTTTTATTCGTGTGGAGACACAGTTTGAAGACTCTGGAAGGAAAGGCCAAGAGTCAACGTGAGGATGGCCGAGATTCCACTTCCGGCAGCCGAAGCGAACGGACGTGTGTATCATGAGCTCCGTATACGAGCGGTGACAGCGGCCGCGCCTGGCCGTGGTACTTCTGCTAATTCTGCCTCTGGGAACCCTGACGAGTGCAAACTTATTTTGCCTTCCCTGCCGAACGGATACATCGCCATGAACTGTATGTTTCTGCACTGTGACGTGAAGGGCCGGCCATACCGAATTCAAGACTTCCGCGACGAACTGCTGCGGCTGCAAGTGCTGAAAGATCTGGTGTCGGCGGGACCGCTCTAGATCAACCATGTCTGGATGCTACGGCTGGCTTCGCTTGCAGCAATGCAGAGGTTAGTGGACGCTAAAGAACTAACCATAAAAGGGGGGCGGTGCCTCATAATGGATCCCGCCAACGTGGAAGTCAGGCTCAAGCTGCACTGGGTGCTCTATGGCGTGCCGAACTGTCGCGTAAAAAAGGAGATGGAGCGGTACGGCAAAGTGACTAACATAACGCGGGATCGGGAAAAGGGTTTCGAGGCGGTCGAGTCAAACACCCGAACGGTACGCCTGACTCTCAAGGACGGTTGTACCGTCGACAGCCTCTCCCACGAAATTCGCTTAGAAGGCTGCAAGGTTTTCGTCGTTGTGCCAGGACGGGCCTCACTGTGCCTCAGGTGCAGGCGTACGGGCCGCATCCGGCGAGATTGTCGCGTCCCTTGCTGTACGGACTGCCACCGGTACGGCCACGCAGCACAAGACTGCGTCAAAACCTACGCGTCTATCGCCCGTGACCGCAAGTCGGAGGACAACACCGACTACCTCATGGACGACGCGGAGGAAGAGGAAGCCGTCGGAGGGTCATCGCCCGTCACCCTGCCATCGACGGAGCCTTGTGGTACGCCCACGCCCAACGACGACGGCAACCCTGACGCAGCGTCCTTCGTGCGCAACCCCGAGGAGAAATCCGAAGCGCAAGTCACGCCCAGCGACGACACTAAGGAGCGCCTGCCCCATGAGCCAGCGATTTCCGGATGCGGTCCATCGGCAACGAAGCCCGGCCATCCCGGTGGGCAAAACAGCGAGACCGGAGTGGAGGAGTGCCAGGACACAGACATGGACTCCACCCTCGAGCGACCAAGGGACCCTGCGCCAGCACCAGCTGCAAACGTCGGAATGGCCGCCAGCGGGTTGCCTGTGCCAGGAATCAAGAAGTTTCGGGTCGTGGCAAAACCGCGTTTCCCGCCGGACGTTCGTCGCAGGAAGGATTCCCTGTTTGTCGTTTCGGGCCTAACCGGCAGTGGAAGTGTCAACCGTATTTTTGTTTCCATTGGTTTTTTCTTGCACGAGCGCCTTTTTTTCTTTTTTTTTTTTTTGCGAGCCTACCTTGTTCTCCGTCTAGCCTCCTTTTCAACCGTTCATGAACCTTGAACGAGCTTTACGGGTGGGCACGTTAAACGTGCGCGGCTTTTGTACCAGGCGTCGCTAATACCAGGTAAACCTCTTGTTTATCGAGAATGACCTGGAGATAGTCGCGGTCCAGGAGACGAAAATGGAAGGCGAGGCCCAGATGGAGATCATGGTACGGCTTTTTGAAGCGAGGTATGACGTGTGCGTCAGCCACGCAGGGGGACGTCGGGGGGTTGTCTTTTATTTCTAAAGGAATCTATCGGGACCGTCGAACAAGTCGTTAGTTGTGATTCGGGGCGGTTAGTCTTGTGCGATTTTATTATTTCCATCCACAAATTTCGTGTGGTGTGCATCTATGCCCCTAGTGGTGTGCATCTATGCCCCTTGTGGAAATTTAATTCGAAACTCCTTGAAGACGAGCTTTTTGTACAAGCAGTCCGGAAAAATGTTGAAGATTCAGCGAGCGCAAAAGAGCAAGGATTTGGAGTGAAATGGGAATTGTTTAAACAGGAAATAAAATTGCCTTCCATCGAGCGCTCCGGCTTTTTGAAGCATAACGAAAAGAAAGAATCGCGCGAGTTAAACAGCCTGCTTCAAAGGTTGATGCTGGAAGAATGCCTATCGCCAGGTTCTTTTTCGGATGAAATTATCAGTATCAAAAAGTGTCTCGAAATTCTTGATACTGAAGAATACTAGGGGGCTACGCGGCGAGCGCGATGGAACCGGTTATTGCTTGGGGAGCTACCTGTCACGATCCTTCTCGAACGTGGACGAAGGGTGCCGAAGCACCCGCCGAGAAGAGACGACACGCAGTCTGGTTGTGAGGATGGACGATGACTGACCGGGGCGGCGTGCGCTCACCGGCGTTTATTGGTGCGGTGACCAATGTTGCCCGCCGAGCCTGGCGGCTACAGACAGCCGGACTGGAGGGGGGTGCTACATACTTGTCACATTCCTCCCCCCCCCCCCCCCCCCCCCCCCCCCCAGTTTGTTTCTTTATCAACAAAATAAAGAATAACCATGGACACGGCCGACACCAACTCGGCGTCTGGTCGTGCGAAGTCCTGGCCGGTCGACGGCGAAGGTTACCCCGGCGAGTAGCGGTCAGGTGGCCTTCGCTGCCGCGTACTCCGCCTGGTCACTGGTGTTGACGGGCCAGGTGTGGCAACGCCGGGCGCTGCCATCCGGTGGAGCTGCAGGGACCGGATTTGTGAGTGGCACCGGTTCAACGGGTGCCACACGAGTGGCGACGCTTGTCGCCTCCATGCTGGTTGGCGCTCCACTGGCCGCAACTGGTGCTGTCGTTGGTCCCCCTGCGGGCTGGTCCTCTGAAGCGACGGCCGAGGGTGCAAGCCAGGTCCCGGAGCGAGGCCTGACATGGTCGCGTGCCGGTGCCAGTGGTCCCGTCGGGCATGCGGACGAGCAGCGACGAGGCACTCGCTGGAGAAACCACATGTCCGGCAGACCAGGGTGGGTCAGGACGGAAGTTCCTGGCGTAGACCGACGCTCCCGGCTCCGGCAAAAGCCCGGGACAGCACCCTCGGTCAGCAGCCAGCTTCTGCTTCAGCTGCTTCAGGAGCGCCGTGGACCGGAGGTCTGGATGCAAGACGTCCAAGGGTGTCTTGACCATCCGGCCCAGCAGAAGCTCGCAGGGGGCACGGCCAGTGACCTCATGGGGTGTGGTCCGGTACTGGAACAGTATCCGGACCACCTGCGTCCGGAAATCCCCGGGTTGGCTCTTCTTGAGTTTGTTCTTGATGGTCTGTACCACCCGCTCTGCTGCACCATTGGAAGCAAAGTGGTACGGCGGAACCAGCATCCGGCGGATCCCATTCCTCTGCAGCCAATCCAGGTACTCGGTGCTGGCGAAAGCGGGACCATTGTCCGATACAATAATGTCCGGCAATCCCTGCGCCGCCAAGACTTGCCGCAGCGCCGCAATGGTTGCGCTTGCTGATGGAGTGGTGACTGGCAGTGCCTCCACCCACTTGGAGAAGGCGTCCACTACCATCAGGAAGTAGTGGCCCTTAAAGGGTCCCGCATAATCAACGTGCAGGCGGGATCAGGGCCTCTGTGGGAACGGCCAGGGGGTGATCTCCACGTGGCGTGAGGCTCGCTGGTTCTACTGGCAGACCTGGCAGCCTTGCACCTGGTGCGGGATGTCCTGGTCCAGGCCAGGCCACCAAACGTGCGACCGTGCCACCATCTTGGTCTTCTCCATGCCAGGATGCCCCGCATGCAGCAGCTGCAGGACCTTGGCCCGGAGACTCTGTGGAATCACCACCCTGGAACCCCACAGCAGGCAGCCCTGGTCCAAGCTCAGCTCGGCGGCCTTGTGGCTGTAGGCCTGATGACGCAGCTCCTCCCCTCGGGACACCGCCTTGACCACCTGCGACAGGACCGGGTCCCGGCTGGTCGCCTGCGCCACCGCAGTCCTGGTGAGCACCCCCGGGTAGGCCCGCTCCAGCAGGAAAACACCAGCTGGCTCTGGAATGGCAGCAGGCACCTCCGGCAGGGGCAGGCGGCTCAGGGCGTCGGCAGGTCCCAGGTCCTTCCCAGGGTGGTAGACCAGCCTGTAATTGTAAGCCACCAGCGTCAAGGCCCAGCGTACCACACGAGGCGATGCTTGCACTGGGACTGCCTTGTCAGGCACCAGCAGCCCCAGCAGTGGCTTGTGGTCCGTGACCGCCTCCAAGTTCCGGCCCCACAGGTACTGGTGGAAGCGCTCGACCCCAAACATGAGGGCCAAGCCTTCCTTGTCGAGCGGGCTCTAACGTTGCTCTGCCGCATGGAGACGACGAGAAGCAAACGCCACAGGGCGTTCCTGACCATCCTGACCGCGGTGTGACAGGACGGCTCCTACCCCGTACGACGACGCATCCATGATGAGGACTAGAGGCTTGGCCGGATCGAAGTGCATCAGCACCGGAGCCTTGATGACTAACTCCTTGCTGTGCTGGAAGGCCAAGTCCTGCTTTTTCTTCCAGGCCCACTGCTGACCATCCCGAAGCAGGCGGTGCAGCGGCTCTAGATGCGTCTGCAGGTTGGGCAGGAACCTCCTGTAGAAGTTGATGAGGCCGAGGTAGTTCTGAAGCTCCTTCTTGCTCTTGGGCTTCGGCGCCTTGAGCACGGCCTCGATCTTGCGGGGTGCTGGGGCCGGGCCAGCCTGGGAGATGATGTGTCCCAGGTACCCCACACTGGGGTCAGGAACACGCACTTTTCTAGCCTCAGCTTGAGACCGGCGTGCTGCAATCGTGTCAGGACTTTGCGCAGGTTCTGCAGGTGGTCCCCGCCGTCGGTACCGGTCACCAGGATGTCGTCCAAGTACACCGCCACGTGCCTCATGCCCCTGAAGAGGTTGTCCATCTCCCCCTGGAAGATGGCTGGGGCTGAGGCCACGCTGAACGGTAGGCGCGTGTACTGGAAGAGTCCCATGGTAGTTGAAATGGTGACATACTTCCGGGCGACATCCTGGAGCACCAGCTGCTGATAGTCATCTCGAAGGTCGAGCTTGGAGAACTTCTGTCCTCCGGACAGAGCCGACCAGAGATGTTCTATCCGAGACAGCGGCTACTTCTCGACGGTAGCGACGGGGTTGATGGTGACCTTGAAGTCCCCGCAGATCCTGACGCGGCCGTCTCGCTTGAGGGCTGGGACGATTGGTGCGGACCAATCTAAGGTCTTGACGGGCACCAGGATACCCTCTCGCTGCAGCCGTTGCAGCTCCTGGGTGACCGCGTCCTTCAGGGCGAACGGCAGCGGACGCGGCTTGAAGAACCGAGGCCGGGCTCCCTCAGGTACGTGGATGCTGACCGTCGTGCCGGCGAAGGTGCCCACCCTTGGCTGGAACAGGCACTGGAAGTCGGTCAGGAGGCTCGGAACGTCTTTCAACACGTGCAACGCAGCTTCTTGGTACTCCGGCAGCCGAACACCCAGTGCGTGAATCCAGTTCCGTCCCAGCAGCGTCGCCGACGACTCCTTGGTTAAATAAAGGGGAAGGATTGCCTCCCTGTCGCCAAGGCGAACGCTGACTTGGGCCCGACCTTCGACCTGGGAAAGCTGCCCGGAGGAGCTGCGCAGCATGACGTCCGACGCCTCGATGGACACGCCAGGGAAGGTCCGCTTGAACAGCTTCCCGGCTGTAAGGTTCCGGAGCCTTTTTATTTGTTGTCTTACTTCGTCTGGAGGCCCTGCGCTAACGATTTTGGGGGAGACGTGCGGGGTTCACTAGGGGATGTTTACGACCTTTGGAAGGGAGAAGTTTGTGCGCTGGGCCGGGAGCCCCCTTTGCGGTGTCGGGAACGCCGCGGCGCGTTTCGCGCCCCGCTCGGCTGCCTGCAGCTGGGGAGGCTCCGCGGTTAAGTGTTTTTCTCTGGTAGCCGACCAGTGCCACCGCTTGGGGTTGTTTTCTTGGAGAGTCGTTTGTCGCTTCCCATTGACAAGTGCCGGTCGCTTTCCTAGAATTGTCTCGGGCGCTGTGCTTCGTGTATCGGCACCTGTCCCTCCAGCCGGTGTTCGGAGTGCAAGGGGTGATTTGTCGTGTCTGAGGGCCAAACTCGTCTGCGCCTCCTACGCTTGGCGCCGTCTGGCCCTGGGTTTGGAGCGCCGTACGAGAATGTTGACTCCCACGGGAAAATGGGAAAGAGGGACAGGCTGCTCTCGATAAGAGCACAGGCGAGACATAGAAGGGGGCCTTTGGTTCGGTACCGTTGCAGAGAAAGGAGCCACTCCTAACGGCGGTCGAGCCCGGGGCTCGGGTTGTCGATGTTTGTATTTCTGTATCCCGTATGTTAAGTTGTCTTATATTAAACTGTTGCAAAGAAGCATTTGCGTAAACAGTTGTCTGGCCCGACCTGCTACACCACCGCCACTGTCCAACGCAAGCCATCCTCCTCCACACCATCGAGGAGGAACCACCGTCTACAACTTACCAAGAAACTTACTCCGGCCATGACCGACACGCTGGCCCCCGTGTTTAGCTCCATGGTGATGGGGTGGCCGCAGATTTCAAGAGACACCAAATAAGGTGACACAGACGAAAGTTTATTTATATGCCGCACGTCGAAAATCTGCGGCTCCTCGGCCACGACGTGGAGCCTGGCTGAAATGGTACCCGGACCTGGTGCCGCTCGTCCCCGCCGCATTTTCTTGCGACGGCCACCCTCGCCGCGGGCTTGGCTGGAACCCGGGCTTGAACCAGGCTGTTGCTGCTGCTAGCCGCCGCTCGTCCTCCCCTATCGGCAGACACGTGCGAGGTGCCCGGTTCTCCCGCACGTGAAACATTGTGCTTGGACGAACTGGCACTGTGAGGGGGAGTGGGCAGCACCGCAGCGGCTGCAGGCACCGCTCCTTGTCGCCATCTTGTTTACCGCCACTTCCGCTGCTTCCTTCGACGGTGAGCCCGCCGCACGTGGCAATCTCGCTGGCGTCCTTTGCTGATTGCTGCGGCTTCTATCGCCAGCCCTGCCTTCACCGCGTCGTCCAGCGAGGGGTCGGGGAGCTCCAGGAGTCGCGTCTGCATGGCGGAGTTGTTTATGCCGCAGACGAACCGGTCCCGGAGTAGCGAGTCCAACTGGTCTCCGAATGCGCAGGTGTTCGCTAACCCTCGTAGCGCAGCGACGAACTGCCCGAGGGTCTCCCCGTCCCGGCGGCTCCGGTTGTTGAAGCGGAACCGCTCCATAAGCGTGGACGGCGCCGGGCTGAAGTGCGAGCGCAGCGTGGCGAGCAGCTCACCCAGCGTTTTGCCGTGCGGCGTGGCCGGCTTGAGGAGGTCTAGAAGGAGGCTGAAGACGTGGGTCCCGCAGCTGGCCAAGAAGATGTCCCGCTGTTTCGCCTCGGGCGTGTCGTTTGCCCGGAAGAACACGTGGACTTGCTCTTCGTAGACGGGCCAGGCGGACCCATTTCCCTCGAAGGGCTCGAGCCTCCCGTACAGCGGCATGGCGACAGGAGCGGGGGGCGATGTTCCGACTCTCTCGGCGGCGTGGGCCGAACCGTGCACGTTGGTGGCCTCCAGTGCCACGGTTCCTCGTCGCCAGTGTCACGATCCTTCTCGAACGTGGACGAAGGGGGCCGAAGCACCCGCCGAGAAGAGACGACACGCAGCCGGGTGGACGATGACTGACTATGTTGCCCGCCGAGCCTGGCGGCCACAGACGGGCGGACTGGAGGGGGGCGCTACATACTTGTCACACTACCCATCGAGCGCTCCAGCTTATTGAAGCATAACGAAAAGAAAGAAACGCCCGAGTTAAACAGCCTGCTTCAAAGGTTGATGCTGGAAGAATGCCTATCGCCACGTTCTTTTTCGAATGAAATTATCAGTATTAAAAAGCGCCTCGAAATTCTCAATACTGAAGAATACAAGGGGGCTGCGCTGCGAGTGCGATGGAACCGGTTATCGCTTGGGGAGCTACCCACGAAAAGGGCGATAGGCGCTGAAAGAAAGTATACGAGTCAAATTGAAATCACAGAAATTTGGTATCAAGGGGTTCTAAAGAGCGATAACGTGACCATACAACGCGCGTTCGTTGAGTACTAAAAACAATTGTTCAGTTATCGTGAGCCTAAAAAGAACAGGTTTCGGAGTTCTTATTTGCCTTTAATGCCGAAGCTGGCAGACGAACTAAAAGAAAAGTTAGAACAACCTATAATGTTGTGGGAAGTAGAAAAATCCATGGACAACTTGAAACCGGGAAAGTCACCCGGCCCTGATGGCTTAGGAGCAGAATTTTATAAAGCTTTCAATAATCAGCTTGCCCCGTTTTTGCACTGTGTGTTTACCGAAGCGCGTCGTTTTTGTGCACACACACGATTTTTATTCCCAAAACTGAAAACCGCTTGAATCTCCGTTCCGTTGGTTATTACCGCCCTATTACACTGACCAATGTAGACTACAAGATTTTCATGAAAGTGTTAGTGGAACGATTACAAAGTGTCATTAGCATTATCGTCGGCCCGCACCAGGCGTGTGGAATACAGGACAGGAGTATTGTAACGAACGTGCACGTTGCACGAAGTATTTTGGAACGTTGCGACACTATGGAAAGAAGAGTGGCAATGTCACAAGTCGACCTAGAAAAGGCCTTCGACCGGGTGTCCCATCAAGTCCTTTTTGCTATTTTAGATAATGTAAATGTGAGGGCAGTTTTGTGCGATGGTATACGTATGGCGTACGAAAATTGCGCCACTTGACTTGTGGTGAACAAATGTGTGACTGAGCGCGTTCCTCTCCTTTCTACCGTGAGACAAGGCTGTCCGATTTCGCCCTTGCTTTTTTGTATTTTTCTCGAACCCTTTTGTTTAAGCGTTATTCATAGTAGTTGTATTCGAGGTTTTAAGTTACAAACTGTTGAAGTCCGCATCTTGTCATAAGCGGATGACGTGGCAATTTTTTGTAGCGACAAAGTGTAAAGAAAGCCGTAGAGTTGACAGAAATGTTTTGCGACCATACGTGCAGTTTTGTTAACTTTGAAAAGTGTGTGAGTCTTTGGCACGGCGATTGGCCTTCCACGCCGACTGTTTATGAACGCATTACGTGGACGGATTCGCCGTCTCGGTATCTTGGGGTAGCATTGAATCACTATCGCAACACTGACGAATTCTGGCGCGATGAGACTGAGGCTTTGCGTGCGAAGGCGAACAAGTGGGGTGGCCATGGTTTATCAATCTTCGCGCGTGCATCTGTGTGTAACGCATTTCTTGCTGCGAAGATTTGGTACGTGTTGCAGGCATTGCATTGTTCACATATTAACGTTCACCGCATTCATCGTGTGTTTGCCGTCTTCATTTGGAGCTTGGTATGGGAGAGGACGAGCCGAACGAATCTTTTCCGAAGGGTCAGTGTTGGCGGTCTGGGGCTTTCCAATTTGTTTGTAAGACAGCTGGTTATTAGATTTTTATTTCTTCGAGACCAGAAAGATCCTTTTTTATGCACGGTCATTCAAGCGAGGCTGCGCAGCGCTCTTCCTGAGTTCATTGTGTCGTCTGGCATAGACGTCAGTGGTTCTGTACGCGGTTATCTAAAAGAAGTCGTTGGTGCTTATCAGTTTGTAACAACGCGCTTTTCTTTGGAATACCTGTGCGGTGTCTCGCGGAAACGGTTGACAAAAGACATTATTGATTTAATTTTTCCCACTCCTTTGTATCGTATGTTTTTCAGTGAAGGCCCAGGGCAGGACGTGTTAAAACGCGTCAAAAGAATGGTCATTCCCGCCTTTTTTTTCAAGTTGCATAGCCAAACCTTACCTGTCAAAGCACGGCTAGTCGAGAAGGGAGTGCGTGTTGCCTGGACCGATAACTGCATATTATGCAAAAAGCAAGAAACAATAGAACATGTTTTTCTAGATTGCTGGGATGCAGTGTTCTTCTGGGACGTCCTGCAAAGAACGCTCAGAAAGGACCTGCCTCTTACGCCACATGGAATTCGTTTTTTACCTGTTAAAGGGGATGACGGTGTACCTCTAGACATGGTCATGCTGCTGGGCCTTCACAGTCTGTGGCGGTGTCGCATGGCCGTGCGCCATGCAGACGTCGATCTGCGTCCCGTGCACAAGTATTTTGCAGAGCAAATGTGCTTTATGAAAGAACTTTATAAGGTCCAGCAACCTTGGCCTGAATGTTTGCCACTTCTTGAGGAGCTTGCTAACCTCAAAGAAATTTAACATTTTTGCGTCAGCCAGGTGAGCTGATGGCTGTTAACCTCTTATTTTGAATGTATGTCTGAATGTGTGCCTTGTCACTGTCAAAATCAAGCAATAAAAAAAAAAAAAAAAAAAAAATTAACCTCAGGATGGCCGAGCGGTTTAAGGCGCTGCGTTCAGGTCGCAGTCCGGTCTTCCGGGCGTGGGTTCGAATCCTACTTCTGACAATCTTTTGCTCCTGTAACCTCACAAGAACACAATAATTGGCCGTGATAGTTTGGCGTCTTTTTTTACTTATTTATTTAGTGACACCGTGTAGAATGTCAAAGAAAATGTCGAGAAACAACGTCAGGATGGCCGAGCGGTCTAAGGCGCTGCGTTCAGGTCGCAGTCCGGTCTTCCGGGCGTGGGTTCGAATCCCACTTCTGACAATCTTTTGCTCCTGTAAACTCACAAGAACACAATAATTGGCCGTGATAGTTTGGCGTCTTTTTTTATTTATTTATTTATTTAGTGACACCGTGTAGACTGTCAAAGAAAATGTCACGAAACAACGTCAGGATGGCCGAGCGGTCTAAGGCGCTGCGTTCAGGTCGCAGTCCGATCTTCCGGGCGTGGGTTCGAATCCCACTTCTGACAATCTTTTGCTCCTGTAAACTCACAAGAACACGTTAATTGGCCCTGATAGTTTGGCGTCTTTCTTTATTTATTTAATGACACCGTGTAGGGGACTGTCAAAGAAAATGTCGAGAAACAACGTCAGGATGGCCGAGGTCTGCCGGTCGCGATAGCGGACGGACGTGATATGGATCGCTCCTTGCAAGCGGTGGCGGCCGTACCCGGCCGCGGTGATAACAGGTATTTTGCTGCTAAGGAATATCGTATGCAGTTGCCGATACTGCCCACCGGTGATGCTGCAAAGCTCAGCGTCGTTTTGCACGCTGACCTCGACGGGCGCCCGTACAAGATTGAAGACTTCAGGCAGCCGTTGCAACAGGTGGGCGTTTTGTCAGACGTGGCGGGTCTGGGCGCCTACCAGATGAGCCACGTCTGGCTGCTTAAACTGAAAACTCCGGAAGCGAAAGCAAAGCTTTTGGAAGCAGGGAGTCTTCAGGTGAAAGGTTTGACGTGCCAGCTCGTCGACCCGAACCGGAGGGAGCTTCGCGTTAAGCTTCACTGGGTCTCGTTCGACGCGCCGGTGGACTCTATTCGGCGCGCCTTCGAACCATTTGGGACCGTCAAGGAAGTCGCGAGGGAAAACCACCGCTTGCAAGGATGGTTTCGTCGACGTTGAGTCCACGACCCTCGTCGTGAGGATCACCCTCAACGAGGGAGTTTCGCTGGAGAGCCTGCCGCACCAACTCCGTCTCTGCGGTGGAAACGTCTTGGTCGTGGTGCCCGGGCGTGCGGCGAAATGTCTCCGGTGCCGTCGCACTGGGCATATCCGCCGCGACTGCAGGGCACCCTGGTGTGCTGAGTGCCGCGGTTTCGGACACGAGCCCAAGGACTGCGTCAAGACGTACGCCCGTGCAGCCAGCGGCAGTACCAATGCGGAGTCCACGGAGCTTCTGATGGACGAAGAAGAGGCGGAACAAGCGGCTGCACCGGCGACGCTGACAGTGCCTCAAGGGCAGCCCGACTCGGAGGAAGCCAAGGGAGGCCCTAGCGAGACGGAGACCGCCGTTTCTCAGACGGAGCCATCGCCCAAGACGGCTCCCGAAGGAACCAGTGGTGCTTCGGCGAGGGAGGGAATGGCGACTCCGGAAGCACCAGTGGATGCCGTCCAAGGAAGGGAGCCCGCGGTCGCCAAGGGTGGCAACGACGACCACGTTATGGTCGTCGAAACCACTACAGTGAAGCGTCGTCTGGATGATGCGCCGTCCAGGGGTGGGGAGGGACAGCTGAGACGCCTCGAGCGTGAGTGGTGCGGGAAGGTGGGACGGTTCAAGAGCCGGCCCGCGTCTCCTGTACGCCACAAGGAGTAGCCACAGTGAGTCGTCTCGGCACGTTGCTGCCTGCTTCACACTGTAAGCACCGTGCTCCCCGCCTGGTCTTTCTCTAGCCCTTCTTTATGTTTCAAAGACCTTTGAGAGTAGGCACTTTAAACGTGCGAGGTTTAAACGCGAGGCGTAGGCAATGCCAAGTGAGCCGTTTGTTTATTGAGAAAGACCGCGACGTAATCGTCGTGCAAGAGTCGAAGATAGAGAGCGAAGACCGGAAGGAGAGCATGGTGCGGCTCTTTGAGTCACGTTACGATGTGTGCGTTAGTCACGCTGTGGGAACGTCGGGGGGATGCCTTTTATTTATCAGGAAGTCTCTTGGGTCTGTGACCAGAGTTGTTAGTTGCGAGTCTGGTCGCCTGGTCCTGTGCGATTTGACCATTTCAAGTAAACTGTTTCGTATTTTGTGCGTTTACGCCCCTAATAAGGCGGAAGAAAGATTAGTATTTTTTGAAAATATTTTCGAGTTCGTCCAAACCGATAGGCTTGTCATTTTGTTAGGAGACTTTAACTGCGTTTGCGAGCCGCGTGACCGATCGAACAGCACACAGTATAGAGATACGAGTACCATTTTTCTAAGCGATATGGTCCAGAAGTGTGAATTGGAAGACGGGGGTCTGTGTGCGTCAAGTCCTACCTGCCTATTTTTTATTCACTTCCAAGGTGCTAGTCACGCACGGTTGGATAGAGCTTATGTTTCTTTGGAACTCGTCAGGTCCTGTAAAACGTATGCAGTGGACCCAGTGTCTTTCAGCGACCACTGTCTTGTTTCTTTTACATTGGGCTCTTCAAAGGAAAAAGCCAATAATTTCAGTTGGGATCTGTGGAAATTAAATTCGAAGCTTTTACAAGACAATATTTTTGCGAGTGGGGTGCGTAAAAGTCTCGAACAACTAGATAAAGTAAAAGAAGGAAAAAGTGTCGGGGCGCAATGGGAACTGTTAAAACAAGAATTTAAGATGAGCGCCATTGAAAGATCTGTTGCCTTAAAACATGAGGAAAGAAAAGAAATTACGGAGCTAAAGGGGCTGCTACAAGATTTGCTTAACGCGGAGAGCATATCACCCGGGCTGTTTTCCGATGACATCAGTGTTTTAAAGAAACGTCTTGAGGCCCTTGATACCGAACGTTATCAAGGGGCCATGGTTCGAGCACGTTTACAGCGTTTATCACGGGGGGAGCTACCCACGAAAAGAGCCCTAGGGTTAGAAAAGAGATACGTTAGCAAGAATGAAATAAGCGAGATACAGTATCAAGGGTCTTTGACGAGTGAAAGACAAGTCATCGTGCGTGCTTTTGTTGAGTATTACAAAGGGATCTTCAGTTATCGTGCTTCAAAGATAGCAGAATTCCAAACGTCCTTTTTGCCGTTAATGCCGAAACTCGATGATGAAGCAAGAGAAAGGTTAGAACAACCAGTAGAGCTGTGGGAGATTGAAAAAGCGATAGATAATTTAAAGCCTGGAAAGTCGCCCGGTCCAGATGGTTTAGGAGGGGATTTTTACAAAACGTTTAAAGATCAAGTTGCACCTTTATTGCAACGCGTTTTCGCTGAGGCGTACGACCTTGGTTGTTTGCCTCCTTCCTTTTTGTGTACGCATACGATTTTTATTCCAAAGAGCGAAGACCCCGAGCGACTCCGTTCTGTTGGAGCGTATAGACCGATAACGCTCACCAACGTTGATTATAAAGCTTTCATGAAGGTATTGGCTTAACTTCAGCCTACAGATGGTTATTAACGTCATCGTCGGTTCGCACCAAACTTGCGGCATTAGAGGCCGAAGTATTGTAACAAACGTGCACGTCGCGCGCAGTATTCTAGAGTGCTGTGATGCCATGCACCGTAGGTCGCGGTGCTACAAGTGGATTTAGAAAAAGCGTTTGACCGTGTGTCGCACGAGATTCTTTTTTCGATTTTAAAACACGTTAATGTAGGGTCTCTCTTATACAACGGCATCCGTATGGCGTATAAGAACTGCGCCACCAGTCTCGTAGTGAACAAATCTGTTAGTGAGCGCATTCCCCTACTTTCTTCCGTGCGGCAGGGATGTCCGCTTTCACCGCTACTTTTTTGTGTCTTTCTGGAGCCTTTTTGTTTGAGCATCATTCGTAACAGTCAGATACGTGGGTTTAGACTACAGAAAACTGAGGTCCGTCTTTTGTCCTACGCGGACGATGTAGCGATTTTTTGTGTTGACCACGAAAGTGTGAGCAAGGCTGTACAGTTAACAGAACTATTTTGTGAACAGACGTGTAGTGCAGTCAACTGGCAGAAGTGTGTTGGTTTTTGGCACGGTGACTGGCCCTCAGCACCCGCTATTTTTGGCCGTATTGTCTGATCCGACACGTCGGCGCGTTACCTTGGAGTACCCTTGGATCAGTACCGCGTCAATGATCAGTACTGGAGGGATGAGACTGAAGTTCTGCGTGCAAAGGCCGAGAAATGGGGGGGAAAAGGTTTATCCCTTTTTTGCGCGGGCAACTGTTTGCAATTTGTTTCTGGCTGCAAAAGTCTGGTATGTGTTGCAGCTTTTGTATTGTTCACGTATTAACAATCAGCGGATCCATCGTGTTTTCGCCGTTTTCATCTGGAACTCGGCCTGGGAACGAACCAGCCGCACAAATCTTTTTCGTAGGGTCAAAGCCGGTGGTATTGGTCTTTCACACCTGTTTAAAAGACAACTGGTTAGCAGGTTTATGTTTCTTAGAGACCAGCAAGACCCTTTTTTGCGTACAGTTATTCAGACGCGGCTGCACAGTGCCCTGCCAGATTTTGTGGTGGCGACGAATGTAGACATCTGCCCTGGTTTACGCGGATACTTGAAAGAGGTTGTTGGTGCGTATCGTTTTTTAACAGCACGTTTTTCTTTGCAGTATTTGTCCGGTGTGTCGCGTAAACGGTTGTCGAGAGACCTGATGGATGCGCTTTTCCCCATGCCTTGGTATCGTTTGTTGTACAGTGCAGGCCCAGGGCAAGATGTTTTAAAGCGCGTTAAAAGAATGCTGGTCCCCGCCTATACCAAGACGTTTTTCTTTAAGTTACACAGCGAAACACTCCCCGTTAAAGCTTGGTTATCTGAGAAAGGTATACCGCGGTCTCATGGTCCGATAACTGTTTTTTGTGTAAAAAGCGAGAAACTATTGAACACGTCTTCATCGACTGTTGGGACGCGGTTTTCTTTTGGGACGTCCTTCAGAGGACTCTCAAAAAGGACCTCCCAATAACGCCTCAGGGAATTAGGTTTTTACCCACACAAAGAGCGGACGATGTACCGTATGACATGATAATGCTCCTGGGCCTGCACAGTATATGGCGGTGCCGTGTGGCTGTACGCCACGCAGATGTTGATGTACGCCCTGTTCGCAAGTATTTCGTTGAAAATATCTGTTTTCTGATTGAAGTGTACAAGGCGCAGGAACCACGACCTGATTGGTTGCCTGCTCTTGAGGGGCTAACTACCCTAAAAGACTTTTAGCATTTCTGACACCAGCCGAGCTGACTGATGTCCTCGTTTTTATCCCTGTTGTTTTAAGTACGGAGTGATGGTGAATGTCACTGTCCTGTTCCAGGCAATAAAGAAAAAAAAAAAAAGTCGGGATGGCCGAGCGGTCTCATTCTGTTTCCGGCAGCCGATTGGAGCGGACGCAGGATGGCTGGCTCCCACGGAGCTGCGATAACGGTCGACGCCGGCCGCGGTGACTCGGATTTTTTTGCTCCGAAGGAATATCGTATTTCTTTGCCGCCCTTGCCATCAGGTGATGCAATGAAGAAGGCAGTTGTTCTGCACTGCGACATTGCCGGAAGACCGTACCGCATTGAGGATTTTCGGCGGCCGCTGGAAGAACTGGGTGTCATCAGGGAAGTGGCTGGCATCGGGGCATATCAAATGTCCCACGTCTGGCTGCTCAAACTTCATACCGACGTGGCCAAGCTCAAGTTGGTCGAAGCGGGGCGGCTCGAAGTCAAAGGCCGCACATGCCTCGTCGTCGACCCAACGAGGCAGGAAGTTCGAGTGAAACTTCACTGGGTGTCGTTCGACGTCTCAAACGAGGACATCCGAAAGGCCTTCGCGGATTACGGCAAGGTAAAGGACGTTTCCTTTGACCGGTGGAAGGTGGCTGGCTTCGAGGGGGCCGAGTCCACCCCCCGGATTGTACGCATCGTACTCCGGGAGGGGGTCACCCTCGAGCGCCTTCCGCACCAGTTGCGTTTCGGAAGCGGCACGGTCCTAGTCGTAGTGCCTGGACGAGCTCCGATTTGCCTCCGGTACCGCAAGACTGGGCATATCCGGCGGGACTGCCGGGCCCCAAGGTGTTCTGAGTGCCGCGCCTACGGGCACGAGCAGCAGGACTGTGTGCGCTCGTACGCACGAGCTGCGGTACGTGGTGCGGGTGATGACCAGAATGACCTCCTCATGGACGAGGAGGAGGCGGAAAGAGCGGCGGCTCCCACTGCGACTTCGACCGAGCAGCCCACCCCGGTTGACAAGGGCGGCCGGCCAGACACCGGCCCGAAGGAGGCGAGCGTTGTGGGAGCGAAGCAGCAGGAGACTGCAGCCTCTGGTCCTGCTGTTGAAGACTCGTCGACGTCTTCTGTGCCGGAAGGCGATACAAGGGACGTTGCCGCGACGGACAGTGAGCCCACCGTCTCTGAAATGGACCTTGACAAGACTGCCGTGAAGCGTCGCCATGAAGGCGGTGCTGAGTTATCTCAGGAACGGCGGCTACGACAGCTCGAACGGAAGTGGAAGGTGGCGGCGGGGTGGAAAGGCGTCGACAGTCCGCAGCGGTCATCGTCACCGCATTCCCGCGAGAAGCTGTCCCAATAGGCCACCACTGTGAGAGAGGACTGCCGTGTATGAAGACGCGCCAAAAGGGTAAGCTCCGTACGCTGTGCCTGGTCCCACTTCACGATAAACACGCTCGAAAAGCCTGTACGTATAGCGACCTTAAATGTACGGGGGCTCGCTGAGAGAAGAAAGCAAAGGCAGTTGTATCGTCTAGTCGTAGAGCAGGACCTCGACATAGTCGCTTTGCAAGAAACGAAGGTCGAAAGGGAGGACCAGACAGAGCGTATGGTGTGGCCTTTTACTGCTGACTATAGCCTGTGCGTCAGTCATGCAGTAGGAGCATCGGCAGGGTGTCTGTTGTTAGTTCGCGCGAGCCTGGGAGCGGATGTGCAAAAGGTTATGACCTCAGAATCGGGTCGACTGATAGTCTGTGATATGGCATTTTTGTCGCACGAGTGGCGAGTCATTTGCATTTACGCGCATAACGCAGCCGAAGAACGAAAAACGTTCTTTGAGGATATTCGGTCTTTCTTTGCGACGGAGCGTATAGTCATCTTTGTTGGCGACTTTAACTGTGTGCTTTCGGCACGAGATAAAACGAGTACACTTCCGTTTAGGGACGCGAGTACTGTTGTTTTAAATGAAATTGTAAATTTCTGTGGGTTAGAAGATGTTGGTGACTGTTTGGGGGACACTAGAAATGTACCTTATACTCATTTTCAAGGGTCAAGTCATGCCCGTTTGGATAGAGCATATATTTCCTTCGAGATTCTTCCTCAGTGTAGCGAATATAGTGTGATACCCGTGTCATTTAGTGATCACTGTTTAGTTTTGTTTACACTTGCAAGCGCCAAGGCAAAAAGAAAAGACTTCTGTTGGGAGCTTTGGAAATTAAATAGTAAACTCATGAGTGACGATGATTTCATGGCCGCTGTCAAGGATAGCTTAAGAGGAATCTTCAAAGGGGAAGTGAATGACTACGCTTTAAAATGGGAACAGTTTAAGCAAGAAATTAAAATGAAAGCAATGGAAAGAGCGAGCGCGATAAAGTATAAAGAAAGAAAAAAAGAATTGCTTCTGCGCAGTAATCTTGAGTTACTTATCGGCGAAGAGAGTCGTTCGCCTGGTGTTTATGAAGATGACATAAGCACTTTGAAATCCAAGTTGGAAGTTCTTGATAAGGAGCGGTACCACGGAGCACTGGTTAGAGCGCGGGCAGGAAAGTTGTTCTGTGGGGAAGCACCGACAAAAAGAGCTCTCGGGGCTGAGAAAAGGTACGCTAGGCGCAACGAGATTGTCGAAATCGAATATCGCGGGGCCGTTACAAGAGATAGCGCAGAAATAGAGAAGGCCTTTTGTGAATTCTACAAAAATCTGTTTTCTCACCGAACCGTTAATTTAGCGAATTTTAAAAGCGAGTTTATGCGCCTATTACCGCGGTTAAATAGTGAAACAACTTCCTTTTTAGAAGCTGAGATTACCGTAGATGAAGTCGAAAATGCTATTGAGCATTTGAATCCTGGGAAGTCGCCCGGCCCCGACGGCCTAAGCGCGGCCTTTTACAAGGCGATTAAGCATGAGGTTAGTC
Organism: Ixodes scapularis; assembly: GCF_016920785.2. Taxonomy (NCBI): domain Eukaryota; kingdom Metazoa; phylum Arthropoda; class Arachnida; order Ixodida; family Ixodidae; genus Ixodes; species Ixodes scapularis. The sequence continues at coordinate 28,920,585 of NW_024609881.1, forward strand.
CGGTATTGTGTAGGGTTTATGCTGAAGCATATGAGCGTAAATTACTACCACCGTCTTTTTGGCGTTCCCATACAATACTCATTCCCAAAAGCGAGGACAAGATAAAGCTTAGGCAGGTGTCGGCGTACCATCCAATCAGTCTAACAAACGTTGATTATAAAATATTTATGAAAATTTTAGCAAAGCGGTTGCAATCAGTGATAACAGACTTAGTAGGGCCTCACCAAACGTGCGGAATTAGAGGACGGACCATAGTAACGAATATTCACGTCGCCAGAAGTGTCCTTGAGTGTTGTGACTGTATGCAACGCGTGGTTGCTATGCTCCAGATTGATCTGGAAAAAGCGTTTGACCAGGTGTCACACGAACTTTTGTTCAACGTGCTAGAACACGTAAATGTCGGCAGAGTTCTGCTCGAGGGTGTACGTATGGCGTACAAAAAGTGTTCCACGAGTCTCATTATCAACAAAGTTGTCAGTGAACGCATTGAAGTGTCCCGTTCTCTCCGTCAAGGTTGTCCATTATCACCCCTTCTGTTTTGTATCTACATAGAGTCGTTTTGTTTAAGTATTATTAGATGCGAAAGTATTAGGGGGTTTAAACTGCAATCGTGCGAAGTAAAATTGTTATCTTACGCCGATGATATCGCACTATTTTGTGTCGATAGAGGTGGCATAAGCGAGGCAGTAAAGCTGGTGAAAAAGTTTTGCAGATTTAGCGGTAGTGCCGTAAATTGGCACAAATGTTTAGGTTTTTGGCATGGAGATTGGGATGCAAAGCCTAGTATTTTTGAAAACGTGAACTGGGTAACGACACCAGTCAAATACTTAGGGATACCGTTAGAAAATTATCGCGACAGTGACCCATACTGGCGAGGGCAGGCTGTGGATCTTCGAGAAAAAACGGAAAAGTGGAAAGGGAAGGATTTGTCGATGTTTGCGCGTGCCACAGTGTGCAATTTATTCTTTGTCTGTAAACTGTGGTATGTGCTTCAGGTCTTGCACTGTTCGCGTATCAACGTGCAGAGATTACATCGTGTTTTTGCGGTTTTTATCTGGGGATCCACCTGGGAAAGAACAAGCCGCACGAACCTTTTCAGGCGCGTGCGCGCCGGAGGACTCTCCTTGGCGCACCTATTTTTGCGGCAGGTTGTAAACCGCTTTATTTTTCTTCGCGACGTGAATGAACCTTTTCTGCGCACAGTGTGTCAGATGCGCCTGGCCAGCGCATTACCAGAGCTAGTCGTTTCTTCTGTGAGGGCATGCGAAGGGGGAATTTATGGTTATTTCCGTGAGGTGGTGCAAGCGACTCGGTTTTTGTGCGCACGTTTTTCCTTAGAATATCTGAGCGGGGTGTCTCGAAAACAATTGTACAGAGACGTTGTTGATGTTGTCCTCCCGGTCCCGTTGTATAGGTCGTTGTATGTCTTTGGGGAGGGGCAGGATGTCCTTCAGCGAGTTAAGAAAATGACAGTTCCGCCGAGTGTTAAAACCTTTTTCTTCAAATTACATACTGGTGTCCTGCCGGTAAAGACATGGATGGAAGATAAGGGTCTGTTTGTACCGTGGGGGGTAAATTGTTTACTGTGTCAAAAACCGGAGACTGTAGAACACGTCTTTCTAGATTGTTGGGATGGTTTTTTTTTGGGACGTGCTGCAACGCACATTGAAAAAGGATTTTCCGTTGGATCCACAGGGTTTCCGGTATCTAAGCATAGAAAATGATAACTGTGTCCCTTACGACTTGGTTATGCTTTTGGGTCTACACAGCATCTGGAAATCACGCATGGCGGTTCGTCATGCAGAAGTTGATGCTAGGCCGGTTTCTGATTATTTTTGTGTTTCTTTGCGCAATGTCATTGAGGTGTGGAAAGCGCAGGAGTGTTGCCCGGATTGGGTGCGTGTTCTAGAAGAAGCGCTGCCTTTGAAACATTTTTAATTTTGTGTATGTAGTGTTTGTCTAACCATCGCGTCTACTTTTATCATTCTGTACCTCTTTTTGTTGATACTTATGCCTGGCAATAAAGAAAAAAAAGGATGGCCGAGCGGTCTAAGGCGCTGCGTTCAGGTCGCAGTCCGGTCTTCCGGGCGTGGGTTCGAATCCCACTTCTGACAATCTTTTGCTCCTGTACACTCACAAGAACACATTAATTGGCCCCGATAGTATGGCGTCTTTATTTATTTATTTATTTAATGACACCGTGTAGACTGTCAAAGAAAATGACGAGAAACAACGTCAGGATGGCCGAGCGGTCTAAGGCGCTGCTTTCAGGTCGCAGTCCTTTCTTCCGGGCGTGGGTTCGAATCCCACTTCTGACAATCTTTTGCTCCTGTACACTCACAAGAACACATTAATTGGCCCTGATAGTATGGCGTCTTTTTTTTAGTTATTTATTTATTTAATGACACCGTGTAGACTGTCAAAGAAAATGACGAGAAACAACGTCAGGATGGCCGAGATTCTGCTTCTGGCACTCGCCGAGAACGGTCGCAGGATGGCTGGCTCCAACGGAGCTGCGACAACGGCCCCAGTTGGCCGCGGTACTTTTGCTGCGTCATCGTCTGCCGAGGACTACTAGGTGGTGTTGCCTCCCATCCCAATGGGTGCAACGATTTTAAATTCAGTACTTTTGCACTGCGATCTGAGAGGCCGCCCCTATCGTATCGAAGATTTCCGGCAAGAACTGAAGCGGTGCGCCGTCCTGTCCGAGATTGTGGCGCTCGGTGCTTTCCAGATGAACCACGTCTGGTTAGCCACGCTGCGAACGCCGGAAGCCAAGAAGCGGCTCATCGACTGCAAAGAGTTGAAGGTGAAGGACCTGAGGTGTGTCGTCATCGACCCCAGCAGCACGGAAGTCCGTCTACGCCTCCATTGGGTCCCGTATCATGTGACGGACGACGCGGTGAGCAAGTTTTTGGAACCCTACGGCAAGGTTATAGAAGTCGCACGTGAGAAGTGGCGCGTCGAGGGATTCGAGGGCATTGAGTCGACTACCCGGGTGGCGCGCATGACGCTGAAGAGCGGCGTCACGCCCGACGGAATGCCTCATCAGCTGCGGCTTCAGGGAGCAAACGTTCTTATCGTAATCCCAGGGAGGGCGCCGATCTGCCTGCGCTGTAAGCGTGCCGGGCACATCAGGCGCGACTGCCGCGTGCCTAAGTGCTCGGTGTGCTCACGTTTCGGCCACGAGAAGGAGGAGTGCGTAAAGACCTACGCCCGAGTAACTGGTGGAGCGGCGGCGAAAGACCTTTCGCCCCTGACCATGGATATCGACGAGGCTGAGCGTTCCGCTCAGGGACAACAACACGAAGCTCCACCGTCTGGTGAGCCCCGCAGTCATCCTGCTGGAGCGGACGGCTCGACTGAAGTCTCGCCTGTAAAAGACAAGAAGGAGGTGGCTGGTGGCTTTCCTGAACCAGACAGCGCGGCACCCCCTCCCACGGCGACGCCAATGGAGAAGACCGTAGCCCCGCGCGAGGCCTCTCCCCCGACTTTCGAGAAGGCGCCTTCCGAAGGTTACGACACTATGGACGAAACCACCGAGTCCATCAAGCGTGGTCTCGACGAGAACCCTCCATCGACGCCGGGCATGACACCCAGGCCCAACCCTTGGATGGAAAGGACAAAGAAGGGGCGTTTGCAGCCCACGCCCACCTTAACCCCAGATGACCGGAGGCGACTCAACAGCAAGTAAGGCGGCTAACGCCTGGTTACAAAGACTGACGTCCGAATGCCAAGGCAAGTGCTACAGCAAAACGCATGATTTGTACGTTCCAACCAGCAATAACGGTCGCATCGCTAAATGTTCGAGGTTTGAGCGCCAGGAAAAAACAATACCAATTGCAGCGTTTGCTGCTTAAAGAGAAAACCGATTTCTTAGCGGTGCAAGAGACTAAAATGGCTGAGGAGGAACAGGTTGCTAGTGCGCTTAGGCCTTTTCTGCAGTCGTACGAAGTTTGTGTCACCCACGCGGTTGGTTTTTCTGCCGGATGTTTTTCTTTTTCTTAAAAAGTCCCTGCCCTTGTCGGAGTTAGCTGTAACCACCGACACGGAAGGGCGGTTCATCATGTGCGATTTTTCCTTGGCGTCTTTTCAGTGGCGAATTGTTTGTGTGTATGCGCCTAGTACGGTTAAAGACCGTGTTTCCTTTTTTATTGGCTTACGCCGTTTTCTAGAATGTGATAAAACGATTGTGTTGTTGTGCGATTTTAACTGCGTTGTAAGGGCAGCAGACAGAACGCCCCTGAGGCGGAGCAGCGACAAGAGTGCGCAAGTTTTAAGCGAACTGGTTGAAGACTTTGACTTGGTTGTCGCCGGAACGGTGACGAATGAAACGAGCGAGATTCGTTTCACCCATTTCCAAGCGTCGTCTCATGCGCGCCTAGATAGAGTATACGTATCGGCCTCCGCAGCAGCAATGTTAAGAAAGTATCGCGTCACACCAGTGTTTTTTTCGGATCATTGCATGATTTCGACAACGATCGGCGAAAAAGCGCCGCCGAAGGCCAAGTTTAACTGGAAGCTGTGGAAGCTTAACACAAAACTGCTTGACGATGAAAGTTTTCTTGCAGCGGTAGATAACGTCTTCAAAACGTTTTTTAAAACCGCAAGGGGCGATATATTCGAGACATGGGAGCTCATCAAACAGGAAGTGAAGATGCTCGCTATCGAAAGGTCGTCGATTTTAGCGTACGAGGCACGTTGCGACGAACGTGGCTCAATCGAAGATTTGCAAGCTCTGTCAAGAGCTGAGTGTGAGCGACCCGGCACAGCTCTTAAAGATTTGGAAGTGGTTAAGCAACGCCTGGCGCATTTTCATCAAGAGCGTTACCGCGGAGCCATTGTTCGGGCTCGATCAGAGAAGTACTTGATGGGAGAACAGCCTACTAAACGGTCTTTGGCGGATGAGAAAAGGTTCGCGCTTCGCAACGAAATTGGCGAAATCGAGTACAACGGAGTGATTAACACGAGCCCAAGTAGTATTGAGCAGGCTTTTGTCGCACACTATAGGCAAGTTTTTGAAACCCAAGTTAAGGGAAGGCAGGACCCAATGTGTGGAAAACTTCTAGAGTCCCTGCCGCAACTATCGGAAGAGGAGAAGGAAAATCTCACAGAGCCGATCACTCTTCAAGAGGTCGAGAGAGCAATAGACGATTTGCCGAGCTCGAAAACGCCAGGACCGGACGGGCTATGCGCCGAATTTTATAAGAAATACAAGAGCGTAATTGCTCCGCTTTTTTTAGAAGTGATTTGTAAAGCATACGAAAGGAAAGTACTGCCGCCGTGTTTTTCACGTACATACACTGTGTTAATTCCCAAAAGCGATGACGTTGCGAAACTACGTCAAGTCACTGGTTTCCGCCCGATAACTCTGTGTAATGTAGATTACAAGATTTTTGCTAAAATCCTAGCGAGGAGGTTCCAGAGTGTTGCCTGCCAGCTCATTGGAGATCATCAGACCTGTGGAATACAGGGTCGATCTATTTTGACGAATGTGCACGTTGCCCGAACTGTTTTGGAGGCATGTGACGATGGCATGGGCCAAGTTGCCATGCTTCAACTGGACCTAGACAAGGCTTTCGATCGTGTTAAGCACGATGTCCTTTTTGATGCTTTAAAGCACGTGAATGTGGGCGAGCGTATTTTGGACGGGGTTAAAATGGCGTGCCAAGAGTGTACCACTAGGCTCATTGTGAACAGGGAATTGACTGTACCGATACGTGTGCGAACATCCGTAAGACAAGGATGTCCCTTGTCGCCGTTATTGTTTAACCTCTATTTGGAACTTTTTTGTTTAAGTGTTCAGAACAGTAATCAATGTCACGGATTCCGGATGGAAAATGAGGAGATAAAAGTCATGAGCTATGCAGATGATGTCGCGGTTTTTTGTAGCGATAAGCCAAGTATTAGCGCGGCTGTGAAGGTGGCAAGAGACTTCTGTAAGGCTACAGGGGCAGCCATTAATTTGAGCAAGTGCCGTGGGTTTTGGCATGGAGAGTGGGCCACAACCCCTTCGGTGTTTGAAGGGGTGTGTTGGGACCGTGTGCCGTGCACTTACCTCGGTGTGCCACTAAAATGTTACAGGCAAAGCAAATCCTATTGGTCGGGAGTCGCCGCCGACCTGGACAGACGCGCTTCCCGTTGGAAGCAGCGTGAGCTGTCCATATTTGCCAGTGCGACAGTATGTAATATTTTTTTCATTGCAAAATTATGGTACGTGATGCAGGCCATTCATTGTGCTCGCTTGAATGTGCAGAAATTTCACCGTGTTTTTGCCACGTTTATTTGGAATTCAAAGTGGGAGCCGATGAGGAGAGACAATCTTTTCCATCGGATTCGTCACGGTGGTCTCGGTCTCTCGCATTTGTTTTGCAAACAGATTGTGTCCCGATTTTTTTTTTCTACGAGACCAAGAGCATCCTTTCATACGTACATTTATACAAACCAATCTTTTCTCGTTTCGTCCCATGGCGGCGAACTTTAGATTAGTGGGATATCAAAAGGAGGTGGTAGACGCAGTGTTATTTTTGTCTGCCCGTTTTTCTTTTGAGTATTTGTCTGCTGTTAGCAAGAAAACACTTACACGCGATTTATTGATAAGTTTGTTTCCAGACCCGTTGTATAGAACTGTAGTCTGTAGCGGGGGCCAAGATGTGCTCAAGCGAGTGAAGAATATGTGCGTTCCCCCTTCCGTTAAAACGTTCTTTTTTAAACTGCATTCCAATACACTGCCCGTTAAGGTGTGGCTTGAAGGAAAGGGTATTGATGTTCCGTGGTCGGTAGACTGTATTTTATGTAAGAAACCTGAGACCATCGAGCACGTTTTCATTTTTTGCTGGGATGCGGTTTTTTTTTTGGGATGTGCTGCAGCGCACGTTGAAGAAACAACTGTGCATTAGCCCATCAGTTATACGTTTCTTGAATGTGAGTAACGATGATGGCATACCTTTTGATATGATTATGTTGTTGGGTTTGTGCAGTATTTGGAGGTCGCGCATGGCGGTCCGTCATGCCGACCCCAGTGTGAAAGAAGTGCATCATTATTTTTTCAGCCTTGTTAAGCAAGTGGAAAGTGTTTTTTCAAACCGTAAAACGAAACCCGAGTGGCTAGACATTTGTAAACCGCTCCTCGAAATGCGAGGATTTTAATGTACCCTGCAATAGGTCTTGCAGAGCATTTTTTTTAAAGTGACATGACCGTTTTTGCATTCCTCCTGCAATAAAGAAATAAAAAACGTCAGGATGGCCGAGCGGTCTAAGGCGCTGCGTTCAGGTCGCAGTCCGGTCTTCCGGGCGTGGGTTCGAATCCCACTTCTGACAATCTTTTGCTCCTGTACACTCACAAGAACACGTTAATTGGTCCTGATAGTATGGCGTCTTTTTTTTATTTATTTATTTAATGACACCGTGTAGACTGTCAAAGAAAATGACGAGAAACAACATCAGGATGGCCGGAGCATTCTGCTTCTGGCACTCGCCGAGAACGGTCGCAGGATGGCTGGCTCCAACGGAGCTGCGACAACGGCCCCAGTTGGCCGCGGTACTTTGGCTGCGTCATCGTCTGCCGACGACTACAAGGTGGTGTTGCCTCCCATCCCAACGGGTGCAACGATTTTAAATTCAGTACTTTTGCACTGCGATTTGAGAGGCCGACCCTATCGTATTGAAGATTTCCGGCAAGAACTGAAGCGGTGCGCCGTCCTGTCCGAGATTGTGGCGCTCGGTGCTTTCCAGATGAACCACGTCTGGTTAGCCACGCTGCGAACGCCGGAAGCCAAGAAGCGGCTCATCGACTGCAAAGAGTTGAAGGTGAAGGACCTGAAATGTGTTGTCATCGACCCCAGCAGCACGGAAATTCGTCTACGCCTCCATTCGGTCCCGTATCATGTGACCGACGACGCGGTGAGCAAGTTTTTGGAACCCTACGGCAAGGTCATAGAAGTCGCACGTGAGAAATGGCGCGTCGAGGGATTCGAGGGCATCGAGTCGACTACCCGGGTGGCGCGCATGACGCTGAAGAGCGGCGTCACGCCCGACGGAATGCCTCATCAGCTGCGGCTTCAGGGGGCGAACGTCCTTATCGTAATCCCAGGGAGGGCGCCGGTCCGCCTGCGCTGTAAGCGTGCCGGGCACATCAGGCGCGACTGCCGCGTGCCTAAGTGCTCGGTGTGCTCACGTTTCGGCCACGAGAAAGAGGAGTGCGTAAAGACCTACGCCCGAGTAACTGGTGGAGCGGCGGCGGAAGACCTTCGCCCCTAACCATGGATGTCGACGAGGCTGAGCGTTCCGCTCAGGGACAACAAGACGAAGCTCCACCGTCTGGTGAGCCCTGCAGTCATCCTGTTGGAGCGGACGGCTCGACTGAAGTCTCGCCTGTAAAGGACAAGAAGAAGGAGGTGGCTGGTGGCTTTCCTGAACCAGACAACGCGGCACCCCCTCCCACGGCGACGCCAATGGAGAAGACCGTAGCCCCACGCGAGACCTCCCCCCCGACTTTCGAGAAGGCGCCTTCCGAAGGTCACGACACTATGGACGAAACCACCGAGTCCATCAAGCGTGGTCTCGACGAGAACCCTCCATCGACACCGGGCATGACACCCAGGCCCAACCCTTGGATTGAGATGACAAAGAAGGGGCGTTTCCAGCCCACGCCCATCTTAACCCCAGATGACCGGAGGCGACTCAACAGCAAGTAAGGCGGCTGACGCCTGGTTACAAAGACTGACGTCCGAATGCCAAGGCAAGTGCTACAGCAAGACACATGATTTGTACGTTCCAACCAGCAATAACGGTCGCATCGCTAAATGTTCGAGGTTTGAGCGCCAGGAAAAAACAATACCAATTGCAGCGTTTGCTGCTTAAAGAGAAACCCGATTTCTTAGCGGTGCAAGAGACAAAAATGGCTGAGGAGGAACAGGTTGCTAGTGCGCTTAGGCCTTTTCTGCAGTCGTACGAAGTTTGTGTCACCCACGCGGTTGGTTTCTCTGCCGGATGTTTTCTTTTTCTTAAAAAGTTCCTGCCCTTGTCGGAGTTAGCTGTAACCACCGACACGGAAGGGCGGTTCATCATGTGCGATTTTTCTTAGGCGTCTTTTCAGTGGCGAATTGTTTGTGTGTATGCGCCTAGTACGGTTAAAGACCGTGTTTTCTTTTTTATTGGCTTACGCCGTTTTCTAGATTGTGATAAAACGATTGTGTTGTTGGGCGATTTTAACTGCGTTGTAAGGGCAGCAGACAGAACGCCCCTGAGGCGGAGTAGTGACAAGAGTGCGCAAGTTTTAAGCGAACTGGTTGAAGACTTTGACTTGGTTGACGCCGGAACGGTGACGAACGAAACGGGCGAGATTCGTTTCACCCATTTCCAAGCGTCGTCTCATGCGCGCCTCGACAGAGTATACGTATCGGCCTCCGCGGCAGCAATGTTAAGAAAGTATCGCGTCACACCTGTGTTTTTTTCGGATCATTGCATGATTTCGACAACGATCGGTGAAAAAGCGCCGCCGAAGGCCAAGTTTAACTGGAAGCTGTGGAAGCTTAACACAAAACTGCTTGATGATGAAAGTTTTCTTGCAGCGGTAGATAACGTCTTCAAAACGTTTTTTAAAACCGCAAGGGACGATATCTTCGAGACATTGGAGCTCATCAAACAGGAAGTGAAGATGCTCGCTATCGAAAGGTCGTTGATTTTAGCGTACGAGGCACGTTGCGACGAACGTGGCTTAATCGAAGATTTGCAAGCTCTGTCAAGAGCTGAGTGTGAGCGACCCGGCACAGCTCTTAAAGATTTGGAAACAGTTAAGCAACGCCTGGCGCTTTTTCATCAAGAGCGTTACCGCGGAGCCATTGTTCGGGCTCGATCAGAGAAGTACTTGATGAAAGAACAGCCTACTAAACGGTCTTTGGCGGATGAGAAAAGGTTCGCGCTTCGCAACGAAATTGGCGAAATCGAGTACAACGGAGTGATTAACACGAGCCCAAGTAGTATTGAGCAGGCTTTTGTCGCACACTATAGGCAAGTTTTTGAAACCCAAGTTAAAGGAAGGCAGGACCCTATGTGTGGAAAACTTCTAGAGTCCCTGCCGCAACTAACGGAAGAGGAGAAGGAAAACCTCACAGAGCCGATCACTCTTCAAGAGGTCGAGAGAGCAATAGACGATTTGCCGAGCTCGAAAACGCCAGGACCGGACGGGCTATGCGCCGAATTTTATAAGAAATACAAAAGCGTAATCGCTCCGCTTTTTTTAGAAGTGATTTGTAAAGCATACGAAAGGAAAGTACTGCCGCCGTCTTTTTCACGTACATACACTGTGTTAATTCCCAAAAGCGATGACGTTGCGAAACTACGTCAAGTCACTGGTTTCCGCCCGATAACTCTGTGTAATGTAGATTACAAGATTTTTGCTAAAATCCTAGCGAGGAGGTTCCAGAGTGTTGCCTGCCAGCTCATTGGAGATCATCAGACCTGTGGAATACAGGGTCGATCTATTTTGACGAATGTGCACGTTGCCCGAACTGTTTTGGAGGCATGTGACGATGGCATGGGCCAAGTTGCCATGCTTCAACTGGACCTAGATAAGGCTTTCGAGCGTGTTAAGCACGATGTCCTTTTTGATGTTTTAAAGCACGTGAATGTGGGCGAGCGTATTTTGGAGGGGGTTAAAATGGCGTACCAAGAGTGTACCACTAGGCACATTGTGAACAGGGAATTGACTGAACCGATACGTGTGCGAACATCCGTAAGACAAGGATGTCCCTTGTCGCCGTTATTGTTTAACTTCTATTTGGAACTTTTTTGTTTAAGTGTTCAGAACCGTAATCAATGTCACGGATTCCGGATGGAAAATGAGGAGATAAAAGTCATGAGCTATGCAGATGATGTCGCGGTTTTTTGTAGCGATAAGCCAAGTATTAGCGCGGCTATGAAGTTGGCAAGAGACTTCTGTAAGGCTACAGGGGCAGCCATAAATTTGAGCAAGTGCCGTGGGTTTTGGCACGGAGAGTGGGCCACAACCCCTTCGGTGTTTGAAGGGGTGTGTCGGGACCGTGTGCCGTGCACTTACCTCGGTGTGCCACTAAAATGTTACAGGCAAAGCAAATCCTATTGGTCGGGAGTCGCCGCCGACCTGGACAGACGCGCTTCCCGTTGGAAGCAGCGTGAGCTGTCCATATTTGCCAGAGCGACAGTATGTAATATTTTCTCATTGCAAAATTATGGTACGTGATGCAGGCCATTCATTGTGCTCGCTTGAATGTGCAGAAATTTCACCGTGTTTTTGCCACGTTTATTTGTAATTCAAAGTGGGAGCCGATGAGGAGAGACAATCTTTTCCATCGGATTCGTCACGGTGGTCTCGGTCTCTCGCATTTGTTTTGCAAACAGATTGTGTCCCGATTCTTTTTTCTAAGAGACCAAGAGCATCCTTTCATACGTACATTTATACAAACCAAATTGTCTCCTCATTTGCCATCTTTTCTCGTTTCGTCCCATGGCGGCGAACTTAAGAGATTAGTGGGATATCAAAAGGAGGTGGTAGACGCAGTGTTATTTTTGTCTGCCCGTTTTTCTTTTGAGTATTTGTGCGCTGTTAGCAAGAAAACGCTTACACGCGATTTATTGACAAGTTTGTTTCCAAACCCGTTGTATAGAACTGTAGTCTGTAGCGGGGGCCAAGATGTGCTCAAGCGAGTGAAGAATATGTGCGTTCCCCCTTCCGTTAAAACGTTCTTTTTTAAACTGCATTCCAATACCCTGCCCGTTAAGGTGTGGCCTGAAGGAAAGGGTATTGATGTTCCGTGGTCGGTAGACTGTATTTTGTGTAAGAAACCTGAGACCATCGAGCACGTTTTCATTTTTTGCTGGGATGCGGTATTTTTTTGGGACGTGCTTCAGTGCACGTTGAAGAAACAACTGTGCATTAGCCAATCAGTCATACGTTTCTTGAATGTCAGTAACGATGATGGCATACCTTTTGATATGATTATGTTGTTGGGTTTATGCAGTATTTGGAGGTCGCGCATGGCGGTCCGTCATGCCGACCCCAGTGTGAAAGAAGTGCATCATTATTTTTTCAGCCTTGTTAAGCAAGTGGAAAGTGTTTTTTCAAACCGGAAAACGAAACCCGAGTGGCTAGACATTTGTAAACCGCTCCTCGAAATGCGAGGATTTTAATGTACCCTGCAATAAGTCTTGCAGAGCATCTTTTTAAAGTGACATGACCGTTTTTGCATTCCTCCTGCAATAAAAAAAAAAAAAAAAAAAAAAAAAAGTCAGGATGGCCGAGCGGTCTAAGGCGCTGCGTTCAGGTCGCAGTCCGGTCTTCCGGGCGTGGGTTCGAATCCCACTTCTGACAATCTTTTGCTCCTGTACACTCACAAGAACACATTAATTGGCGCTGATAGTATGGCGTCTTTTTTTTATTTATTTATTTATTTAATGACACCGTGTAGACTGTCAAAGAAAATGACGAGAAACAACGTCAGGATGGCCGAGCGGTCTAAGGCGCCGCGTTCAGGTCGCAGTCCGGTCTTCCGGGCGTGGGTTCGAATCCCACTTCTGACAATCTTTTGCTCCTGTACACTCACAAGAACACGTTAATTGGCCCTGATAGTATGGCGTCTTTTTTTTATTTATTTATTTAATGAAACCGTGTAGACTGTCAAAGAAAATTACGAGAAACAACGTCAGGATGGCCGAGCGGTCTAAGGCGCTGCGTTCAGGTCGCAGTCCGGTCTTCCGGGCGTGGGTTCGAATCCCACTTCTGACAATCTTTTGCTCCTGTACACTCACAAGAACACAGTAATTGGCCCCGATAGTTTGGCGTCTTTTTTTATTTATTTGTTTGATGACACCGTGTAGACTGTCAAAGAAAATGACGAGAAACAACGTCAGGATGGCCGAGCGGTCTAAGGCGCTGCGTTCAGGTCGCAGTCCGGTCTTCCGGGCGTGGGTTCGAATCCCACTTCTGACAATCTTTTTCTCCTGTACACTCACAAGAACACATTAAATGGCCCCGATAGTATGGAGTCTTTTTTTTATTTATTTATTTAATGACACCGTGTAGACTGTCAAAGAAAATGACGCGAAACAACGTCAGGATGGCCGAGCGGTCTAAGGCCATTCTGTTTCCGGTGCTCGTCAAGCTCGGACGCACGAATGGCTGTCTCCGACGGAGCTGTGACAGCGGCCTTTTCGGGCCGTGGTATTGCTGGTATGGACGTTCCCCAGGATTATCGTATTCTTCTGCCTCCTCTGCCGACAGGTACCGTGGTTTATACAACGGTTTTTTTGCACTGCGACATTTCCGGGCGGCCATACAAAATAGGCGACTTTAGATCAGGGCTCGAAAATGCTGGGGTCTTAAAAGACTTTAAAGCTTGTGGTTCGTTTCAAATGAATCACGTGTGGATGGCTACCTTCCACTCGCTGGCATGCAAACAGAAGATTCTGGAAACCAAGGAGCTTTTGGTGAAGGGGAAGCGGTGTCTCGTGCTCGACCCCAACAAGGCCGAGGTGCAGCTGAAACTTCATTGGGTGCCGTGTGACGTTCCTGACGATGCCATCCGGAGGGCTCTCGAGCCCTACGGGAGAGTCGAAGGCATCGCCCGAGAAGCCTGGCACGAGGACGGTTTCCAAGGCGTGGAGTCCACCACAAGAGCGGTGCGGCTGACGCTCAAGGAGGGCGTCACTTTAGAGAAGGTCCCGAATCAACTGCGCCTTGTGCACGGGACTGCCCTCGTAATCGCCCCAGGGCGCGCCCCCATGTGCTTGCGCTGCCGAAGGACGGGACGCGTTCGACGACAGTGCAAGGTGCCGCGATGCGAACTTTGCCGCCGCTTTGGACACGAAAAAGATTGTATTAAGACGTACGCCACGGTGACAGATAACGGAGCTACCGATGAGCTGACCGAGCACTTGATGGACGAGGAGGAGGCTGAGGTTGCGGCGGGAGGCACCGCTCCCGTTAGCGCTATCAACAACCCGTCGCCGTTCGTCTTGGATGCTGCAGGCCCTGCGAAAACCGCCCCCTCTTTTGCTGCATCATCGCAAGCCGAGCCCGTGCAAGCTGGGGCGGCCAAGAGGCAACAGAGCACGACCGATAATGACGGCACCGTGCTTCCGGAGGACACTCCCCCCAGCCAAAAGCGACATACGACCGGACACGACCAGGCCAGCTATCCGATGGACGTAACACTGACAGAAAAGCTCGACCCCCCCCCGAGGACCGTCCAGAAGGCGTCGAAGATGCAAGCGAGGATGAGGACAACCAAAAAATGCCTGACCACCACCTCAAGTGGAAGGCCGGGCCCAGCCAGCGGAGACACCGGTTCAACCCAAAGCCCCGTATTCCAGAGCCTCGCCGGTTAAAGGACTCACAGTAGGTGTCCCTTACGGATCTCCGGAGACCCCGTTCACTTTTGGTAACCCTGTTGCCAGTGTCGCTTGCTGGCGGTAAGCCTAAAACCTTTCAGCGATTCCGCGACTTAGTATTCTCACATTAAGTTGCGTGAGCTTGATTGTTTGAAAGAGGAAGCAGTGGCTGTTGAATACGCTCTTGAGCAGACAAATTGACGTAGCACCGCTCCTGGAAACGAAGCTCACTTCCAGGCACGTTGAAGAAGCGTCAAAATGTTTTGAAAACATCTATGTTTTTCGTCATTCTTGTGCCATTTCAAGCAGTTCCGGCACGGCAGTCCTTGTCCGAAAGCGCAAAGGCATAGCAGTTTTTCCAGATTAGGAAACTGACCAAAGCGGCAGGGTGTGTGCTATGGATATCCTATACAAGGGGACCTATGTTGGACTTTCGAGAAACTAGAAACAGAAGTGACGTACCGGCAGGAGGAGCGTAACCAAGAAACTGCGCGCACCGCGAAACCGCCTTCTTTGACGCCGTGACGACACTGCAAGATTGGCGTCTGTCACTCACTTGAGAGGCGTCAAGAGCCAACCCCCGCAGAGCGGAAGTAGCTGCGCTGTCCCCCTGCCGTACCTACGCTTTCTCGGCGGTACCTATCTGGAACCTAGTCCCTACGCAAGCGTCCGTTTCTCTGGCAACCGGAGGAGCATTTTCTGCTTTTAGTCAAGCGATGGCAGCCAATCCCTTGCGGCGGCGACCTTCACATCGGCTCTATTTGAAAGAAACTTGTAAACTAAAAAAATACACGTGTTCTTTTGAAATAAACAACTGATTTTGTTGCGGTTCCAGAAAATATTAGATAGAGTAAACTCGCATAAAAGGCTAGAACAACATGCGGGACGCGGATGAGCGCCTAGTTCAAATTACTGGCGCTAATGACTGCTCAAGAAACAGGAGGATGTGGCCTCTCTGGTACGAGGGGCAACTAAGCTGAGCCCGGCGCTGTCCAGAGACGACAAAGTTTGTCTCTGGAACGAGCTAACCTCGCGGCTCAACTTCCTCGGGCCTCCAAGGAAGGAGCCGGAAGGTTGGAAACGCTACACTCTTAAAAACAAAGGAGTAGTACTTCGTCCTTTTTGGGGACTAAATCGATGTCACTGAGAGTGATCCCCCCAAAACGGCAAAACCCCGGTTTAGTCCCTTTCCATTGATCCCTTGAGGTCAAAGTTTTGAACCGTTAAAAGGAGTGCTTTTGACCCCTACAGCCGGGCATCAGAGACTAGGTTTAACTCTTCAGGGGATTAATTATGGTCCCTTGAGCGCTGTCGTGTTCATAATTGGGGGAGTAACATTGATCCCTTTGGGGATCAACAGTAGTGATTGGGGGACTAATTTGTTTTTGATTGGGGTACTAAATTTCGTCCCTTTGGGGATTAACTTTGCCACTGAAGGGATGATATTTATAGTGACGGGGAAGTAACTTTCGTCCCTTTGAGGATCAATTTTGGCCCTTTTAGGGATGAATTTTACAGTACTCAGGGAGTAAATTTCGTCCCTTTGAGGATCAATTTTGACCCTTTTATGGATTAATTTTATAGTAATGAGAGAGTAATTATCGTCCTTTTGTGGACGAATTTTGACACTTTTAGAGCCGAAATTACTAGTAATGAGACTCTTCAGCTCTGAATAGGAGTGAAAGGTTTGCGGCATTGAACAGCTTCCTATTGAGAAAAGGCGGAATGTGCAACTTGTTTGAAAAGGTATATCTTTTGAAAAGTTGCACAAAGTGTCTTTTCAGAGCAGGGAGGTATTCAATACCGCAGACCTTTCACTCCCATTCACAGCTAAATATTGCAGTACACATGAAAAGTCGCACACCTTTATTTGGAAAAAGCAAGCCTTTGTCGTTAAAGAAGCTGCGAAGACTGGATATGTGGACAACACTCGTAGAACTTTCAGGCAGGCTTTAACAGCTAACATCACCATTTTACGAAACACGTTGCACCAGCTATCTGTAGAAAAAAATCTAGCACTTTCATTGTGGAAATATATTTATTCTAGAACTACGCAAACATTGTAAATGAAAACAATTTCACATCACAAGAAAGTATGCAAGAAAATACAGCCATCTTGGCACTGAAGAACTTGCCGAAATTTTACATGACTAGCATATATATAGGAATCTACAATGGTTCTTAGTGCTGCGGAACGAGCCCGAAAAATTGGTGCCTGCACATTAAAAGTTAAAGCATTCACTGAATGTGCATGTTACCTGTTGAAATTGTAAGGAATTTCGCCTCCTTCCTGTGAAAAATTAGACCAACTTGCCATGGCCTACGGTGGACATGCTTGCAGCGTTAGCAACGCTTGTAAACTGCGACGTCATTTTGTTCTAAGCACAGGAAGCAGAAGGCAATCTCATCTGCTTGTTGTGCCCACCGGGAGTTACAACCATCGCTGACTCCAGTTTGTTGGTCTTATTTTTCATGTGAAGGGAGGTAAGCTTTGAAATTTCTGCAGGAAAAATTCACATTTGGTTAAATCTTAATTGAGCTTTCTACATGCAGGATCTAATTGTTCTGGCTCGTTTCACGGCACTAAAACATATTGTAGACACCCTAATATCAATTCAAGAATAAGAATAGTTGTAGAAGAAAAAAAAAAAAAGCTACCAAGAGACAGCTCTTTTCAATGTCATTTGTTCCCTCCTATAATGAAAATGACTAAAAAATCAAACACTAGTAAAAGAGCTCCCAATCATAAAATGTGAGACAGTAAAATTACTAGTATATTTACAAATTTAAAAAAAAAAAACCTGGGAAGGGTTTTTGGCCTGTAGGAACATATCTGCTCAAGAAATTACTAGTATATAAGATGACTCAAGTCACTAGGCTCGACCTAAAGTGGACCGTAAAAATTGACGCCTGTACGTAGCGATCTAAATTTTTCGTCAAAGGTGAATTTCACAGGTCGGTTTTTGTTTTAATTACAAAGCGTAGCTCTTTTTCTGTAAATAATAGGGCGAATAAACTTGCCACGGTCTACGACGTGAAGGTGACGATTTTTACGGTCCATTTTTGATCGAGCCCGGCGACTTGGGTCATCCTATATTTATAAATTAAAAAACAAAAACAGAACAAAAAAATTGGCATGGGTTTTAGACCTTCAGGAACACGTGTGCTCAATAAAGTAAAAATAATGTTCACTTAAATGCGAATGCATTCCTTCAATGCATTACACAAGCCCAGAACAACCTTCTTTTAACAACATATGTGGAAATTTTTTTTTTTTTTTAATTTAGGCTGGTCAGCAGCCTTGTGCCCATGCAGCCCAGCCTTGAATGTTTGAGACCTACAAGTCTCTCAAAACAAACAAATGTGCGACAATATTTAACGAAGTACTGAAGGTCGAGAACCCATGCCAGGCAGAAACAAAGTGCCACAGTTTCCAGAGGGCCCTCTGCCTCATGAGCCTGATTTACAAAAAGCACACTGCAGCGCTCTGTCGAGGTCCTGGGACACACTGCGATGGAATAAACTGCGGGGCACGTCTAAAACAAAGGTTGGGAATTAAAACAAATCATAAAATCAAAGGATTTCTAACAAAAAGAGAGGCCTTCCCTTAGAGAAGATACAAGTAACTGATGATAAGCAGATGCAGGAAACTGATGATAGACTAGCTGAAACAGGTTCAGTACATTCTCCCTGAACCTAACACCCCAAACCAGTTACCCTAATATTGTTCTTGGCAAATCAAAGCTACATTGGTCATTGGAGCAGCTGGAATATCTTCTCCAGGCTAGGTCATCATCGGGTACCCAAACTTCACCACGTTGTTCGACTGGTGAGCCAAGGAGTAGCACAAACAACGGAAAAGATGGACCATCTCCGGTCAACAGTAAGGTTCGGGAGCACTGCGATATCTGAAACTCCTAGATGCGGTTGATGTATGTGCAAAGCTCTTAACACGCATGCATTTAATGCCTTGCATTAAAGCCCGAAAGGTATTTCGTTTATAACGAAAAATTCAGCCTTCAGGCTCAAAATACAAACGTGAGATTGTTATTTACGGATATTGTTGATCATATTCAGCCTATTTCTAAACAAGACGGGTATATTTCAAATTTTATTAAGTATCCCTTTAAAATGTTTTCATACCACATAGCACAGACACTTCAAAATTTTTTTGTCCGACCACCATCTACACTATACTCTGTAGCACCTTAGTCAGGGCGCAGCGGATGCTGCAAGCCATCAGAGCAAATCCAAAGCCGTGCGAGTGTCATGTGTCCTTAGAGAGCGGGCGCGGCGACATGTGTTATGTGCTATGTTCAAAGAGCACGATTAAATGGGATTGCTCTTAGCATCCGCTGCATTCGGACATAGGGTGAAACAGTAATACCATGGAGCCAAATCCTACCAGGTGAGAAATAAGGGCCCGATTTTGTTTCCTCATATGCACACAGTTAATAACAGATTATCACCCATGCTAGTAGATTGTTTCTTAAACTAATCCATTCAATTGTGCTCAGTGCCAAGTGTCACGGCAATTCAACACAAAATATGAAGGATGTATTTAAGCATCACATCAGTAATGCAAATTTATATTTCTTTTTAAATGCAGCCATTCACCCATTTTTTTTATGTTACTCATCATCAGGCGGTCACTCACAATTTAAAATTAATGTACAGAAGCATTTGGAATTTCAGATGCCGTACAGCTCACTGTTAGATATCTCGAATTTAATTTACATAGTTTGCACCCACTAGCTATCACATGCACTGAGTCGGCACCAATTCGGTTGCAATAGAAAGCTAACTGGATTGGGACTTCCGCTAACAGTCAATGAAGGCTAAATTCTAAAGCAGGTATACCTTGTTTCTCCGATCCTTTAACATCATCCATCCTTTCAACAGTCTGGTAGAAAATGTCCGGCTTTGTCTTGCCCTCTGTCAGTTCAAGGACGGTCGACAGGTTTTCTGAGGAAATTTAAAAAGAGCGTTGCTCGGCATCGATGCTTGTGATGCGATGAAACTCAGCAAAAATCTGAAATAAAAATAGATGATCTTTAGTGAGCCAATAAATCGTAAACTACTCTGTAGAAAAGCAGGAGATAAGAAAAAAAGATTCCCAATTTATTATGAGAAACAGAATCGTAATTGCAAAGATGTCAGTGGGATAATAAAAGAATCGTGGTGCTTGTTTTTGCCATGAAGTGCCAGTTAATAAGGCTATGGTGTTGTTATCAGTTTCTGAAAGTAATTCATTCCAAGCACATCTCATTATGCTTGTGATCACATTTAGTTTTGCCCGTGCTTTGAGAAATACTGTTAATACGTACTTTAAAATAAACAAAGGAATAAAAACAAGTATGAGGTACCCCAATATTCCACATAAGCCAACTAATTCACAATGCGCAGTGTTTTTGGTTGGCCAGTTTCGATCAGATGCATCTCAGCTGCACAAAATCTCGCTCAGCAGGAGGAACCTCCCAAAATATAAAGCTATTTGCTCGGTTTTCTAGCCCTCCAAAAATATAACTAAAACGCAAGTATTTTCTTATAATGCTGCTATAAAACATGTTTTGCTTTGTACATTGCTGCACCTTCATCTTTTTCGCATGGACATTAGGATTGTATAAACCTTCATACTACATCTGGATAGGTCATTTTGTATTAGTGCATGATGGAATTACATACTGCTTGATGCTTGCTTTCCCCCCTCCCCTTTCTTTTAAATAATATATCCTGTATATTTGCTAGTTAGTTGTAAACCTTTTAATGTCGTGTTATTTGCTTTCGTTTTATGTGTGAATGTATATGTTATATCCCACACCTACTTGGGCCTTCGATGGCTTGTAGTATCCTCTAAATAAATAAAAATAAAAAAGGCAAGCAAGAACTGGGCTATGAGGAGAATTTTTTTCAAAGGCATGTTGAACTTGAATAATTCCCACTGAATTGAGCAACAGGGCAAGGACAGTGTGCTTGCTCTCTTGAAAACTTCCAACAGGTTGGCAGGGCAGTGCCATTTTAAACCTTGTTATCACATTGGGTATGCTCTTAGATCCAGCCAGCTGTCGATCATAAAACTGGTGACCATGCTTTCTGCACATACTCATCTGCATGAGGGCAGGGTCAGGTAATGAAATACTTGTCCAGAGAGCCCATACTTTCTGCCAACCCGTAAGCTGAGCCCTTAGAATGAAATTAATAGCAAAAGACGAACAACAGCTTCTTTTACTGCAAATGTGCTGAAAAAGAAAAGTGTAATACAACAAAGGGTAAAGTGCACCTTTTTTTTAAATCTTCTGCATCATGAAGCCTTACGATGATCTCGCAGAACAGGGCCGGTCTTGGTTTTCCCTCAGTCACCATGAGAACAGTTGGCAGGTTTTCTGAGGCCACATTCATAAATCGCTCCTTTGCCTTGGCGCCAGTACTAATACAAAAAGACACTGCAAAGATCTGCAAGAAAAATTATTTTCACATCTTCAGTCTACTTGAAGATATTTGTAAACTGATCTTTTTGAAAGAAAAAGCGAAAACAAATCGTGACTGATTAGTTGTAACAAAATCGTAATTGATGTGAGTGGGATAAAAAAAGGAGACCCAACATGGTGCCAGACTTCACCATGACAGGACTAACGGCGCATTTATGCCAGGACTGGAGCCGCAACCGCAAAGCAGATCTGTGCGTTGGGGAACATTTTCCCCAACCGCGTCACCGAGCCAATGAGATCTCCCTACAGGAGCTTCCATTCGCTAGCAGCGCGAATGCACCATAATGGGGGTGGTCGTGGTCTTATCAGGGAACTTACTGCTCCTAAAAGCATGAGCAACATCGTTAGTAAGCAATATATTACCTGGTCTGTGAGCTTTAGGGCTGGATAGTCGTCTACGATGTTGAAGATTGTAGGGTGTATGCTGATGTACCCTCTTTGCCCAAAAAGTCCTCTCCATGGCATCTTTCACCAGCTCCATATACGTGGTCGCTCCCTTTCTTTCTCTTCTCATTGCGTCCATGTGGCCGGCTATGAAATTTCAATCTTCAGTCGTGGGCGAGGATGCTTGCAGCTTCCTAAAATTAGAAGGAACGAAGTAAACCAAACTTGAACATAGTAAAAACACTTAGAGATTTCGAAAAGAAAGGACAGGCAGACACAATCTTAATTAACTAGCACCAGCTCGTTTTCGCCCTAAACCTCTCTTTATAAATCAACCCTTTTCCATATGTCTGTTCTCCACCTGTGATAGAATTTTTTTGCTACATCAAAAGTATTTTTCTAATAACATTCAAGAGACAAAGAAGCCTACAAGGCCGAAATCAATAGTTTAAGAAGCTCAATAATCAGGGATTACTCAGTTAGTTCAATGCCTCCTAGATCGCAAGGCCTTAGTGTTGCTGGATTCTACCCCCTCACATAGGTCATCGCAAGGCAGACTGGAAAAAGTGCTGCATTTGCATTCAGCTGGAACACGTATTCTCACCAACTGAAAACGAGTTCTAGGCCAATGCTAACATAGCGCTGTCCACTATATACCCTGCACTGAAATATGATAATCGAGAAAGAAAATTAAGGGCTAAGCTATTTAGGTATTTAGGAGGTGCTAGGCCAACTCAAAATTAAAGTGTCCTTTAAATGAAGCTATAGCAACATTTTGTGTCGTGACAACAGCTGTTCATGGCATGTGCAAATTTATTTTTACGTGACTTGATTTGATTTTTGATTGCGGCTACTTCTGTTCCGAAATGACGATGCTATGTGGTAATGCACTATGCTTTATGTAAGATACTGTCATAAAGCATAGTGTCTGTCATAACCAGAATTTATTAATGCGAAGTTGAATGACAGTCAAGACGAGAAAATTGCACCCTAAAGGACCCCTGAAAAAAAAATTATTTTAAACAGTTTGTAAGGGACACAAGTGCCAAAAAAATTAAATTTTGCGCAAAAACATTTTTTAGCAATATTGACGGCGCGAGATTAATTTTCTATTAATTCCATGACGTCACGGAATGGTAATATGCAATTTCCCCCTCAATAAGATGGGCATACCATTTCTCCACCTCAACGCGATGGCCAAGGCAATCCACCTCTCCTCCCCGCACCCGAAAAAAAACAAGTGGGAAGGACGTGATTACCGACTAAATTGCGCCTCGCGCAATCACGAACTATATAAGCAGTGACCCATGACCCGCTGTTTTTGCTTGTTTGTTGCATATTTAATATTGTTCACTTGTTGCTATATTACTATATTTATTTTATGTATGTGCCTCTCCCCCTCTGTAATGCCTTCGGGCCCTGCGGGTAGTTTCAATAAATAAATAAAAAATAAATGAATAAATAAATATTGCTCTAATTTTTTTTTTGTTTATTCGCGTAAAATTAATTTTTTGACACGCGTGTCCTAACCGGGAGGCACTCACTTGATCGAATGACGTTTTAGCGAACGCCCACGTTTCACCGAATGACACTTTAGCGAAGAGTCGGACGCCGCGAAGCGGCGTTTTCGGGTGGGCCAAATGAGTTCATACTTTTGTAATGAGTTGCCGCAGACTGTCGCCGCGAAGCGGCGTAAAGCGCAGCGCGACGGATGGGTTAACGCGCGCCCCCGTTCTCCGCTAAAACGACCATTCGCTCAAATGTCGCCGTTCGCTAAAATGTCATTCGCTCTTGTGATATGAACCCGTCCTAACCAGACTGGTTGAAAATGCTGAGAGCCCAAAGGAAACACAGCTATCAATAACAAGCATAAAAAAAGAAAAAAACTTTTGAGCGAAGATTACAAGAGCAGCTTTGAAGAATACAAAACACATTTCGAAGCCACGAGCACAAGTTACGCAGGGCGAAAAAAACCTCCGAAGTGAGGATCTCAAAAGCAGAAGTATTACAAGACAAAACACCTTCACGCTGGGCTCTATAAACAAGTGCATCGTTACAGCGTTCAAGTTCAATTCCAATTTGGTGATTCCCGACCATGGTTGAAACTATAAACTATGCCGCGGAGCCGACCAGCATCGGCCGAAACATAGAGGGCCGAAAGACACTCGGAAACACGCAGAGAAAGTAAAAACATAAAATAATGCTTCACTAAACGCGCGCGTGCACGAGTTCGCGGCACCGCTCAATTTCGTCGATACGTGCTCCTACAACGTTTCGTCGACTTTGTTTTGTTTTCTTCACCACGGGGATTGCATTATTGGTTTAATTTCGTTCGCCGCAAGCTTACTTCAACTAAAGCCGACTTGCCCAGGCGACTCTGATACGCCACAAATGAATTGGCGATCGCCGCTCTCAAACCGTCCCTACTACGCGCTGAAACCCTTCGCTCCGCTCGGGAAACTTTAATATTGATCGAGAACATGTTTATTTACGCATACCGGATACGACCATACCTTTCGCCTAAGAGCGTAAGCGCGAAACTTTACTCTCGAGGCGCGAACTCGCACCAGGCCTCATGCGAACCGCACCGGTTTCGTCAAGCTGGCATCGCCTTGCCTTAGTCGCCGACCGAGGCGATATGTGCGCAAAGACGCTTCCGATGAAGCGTCGCAAGGTTGGTCGATGAAACGAACACGGGTACTTTTCGATGAACCTAAGTGGCATTAAAACGCTGCTGCGTCGACGAAACCATCTGCCGGTGTTACATCGTTTGTTTGATGAACTGATTGCCGCCGGGTCTAGTTTTGAAGTGCTAGGCCTCGTTTGCACGCTAACATGGACGAGTACGCGCCCGACCGCGTCAGAGAGCGAGCGCCTATCGTACAGGGTAACCCTGCGACTTTATGAAGTACGTTCTGAAATGACTATAACATTTCAGCTGCCCTACAAGTAGCCAAAGCGATCAAAACTCACTGTCCAATCGGTCGCCACTCCGACTGCATGCATCCGACGGGGCTTCCACCGCACCGCCACAGGTCAAGTGTTAACCGTCACCTCCAGTTCGGACTCGGGCGCGCGCGCGGCAGTCGGAGAGTAGGTAGCCTCGTTACCGGCGCCTCCGCGTCGATCGGATTCCTTTTTCATGTTTTTCGCGGCCGGAAACATTCACCAAATATGGGCGTGTAGTCACAATTTCTAAATCCCGGGGCCAAAATATTGTTTTGCCAAGGCTTCTTTCCAAAATAGCTATTCGAGTGATGCTTCGTCCACTTCATCGAAGGCTTGCGGCAGCCATTATTGACGAGGGGACTAAAGTATTCGTTAGGGGATCAACTCCAGCGGGAGCAACGAAATGCCCGCGGGACGAACTGCTCGAGTTACCGCTTCTGAATAGGGGGCGCTAGGGTCGCGCGGATGAAAGATGGCGATTGGTCCCTTTGCGCACCCTTTACTGGGCCATGCGGGTGTCGAAGGCGCGGGCGCGGGTTACGGAGCTGGCGAAACAGGCGAGGTAATTTGCGTAGTTTACCAAGCTATTGAATTACTTCCTTTACCCGCAGGCAAACAGCGAGCGCACCCGGGTGGCGCCCGGGTGCGCTCGCTGGCGTCCTCATACTCACGTATTTTGGCGCTGGTGGGCGAGGACTCGGCCCTGGGCGCTCCCGGGTTTTCTTTATTTGAAACCAAGAGGTCTGCACTCTAGCCACAACTTGCCCCCCGCCTGAAACTGGCCTCCGGGTTTGCCTTTTTTCTTTTATCGAAATAAAGTGGAGATTTGGGCCAGTTCGTTCATTGCAAACAGAAAAAAGTGCCGAAAAAACACAGGGACGCAGCCGAAGGGAAACAGGACAAGGTGCACTCTCAACTGAAGTTAAATTTTCAATAAACTTCAGTTAAGAGTGCATTTTGTCCTGTTTCCTTCGTCTGTGTCCCTGTGTTTTTCGTTTGTTTGTTTTCTTATATCATTGTTGATCTCAACATTCCTCTACTATGGAATCTGTCATGCTTCCATGTGTGACAAAACACACACAAATGGCAGTGTGCTGAATTAAGTGAAGTGTAGTGTGAAATAATGTCTGTGATATATCCTGGATAATGACAAAGAATTTATACGGTGTTTAATAGTCCATGCTCAATTTTAAAGAAAGTATTGCAACCTGTGCTTTCAAACATGTTTATTTTTCATGTTACGGCATTGTTGTAAAAAAAAAGAAAGCACTTTCAAAGACACTGCTTGTTGTCTTCTTTATACATTCAAACTGACACATCCAATATGCGATTATCGAGTAATACGCCTGGCCCTGTGGTAACCATAATAGATTGTAAAATGGAACAGGGCAATGGAAGTGCAGAGAAAATGAATCGATGCCCAAACCCGATACGAACAATATATTGCAGTAAAAGAAGCAAAACGGGTCTCACCAGTAGCCTCATTGAGTTATTGGCCTCGAGATCGACCTAGAGGTGGCGCTACGGTCGCGCTATCATCATCGTCAAAGCGGGGATGGGAGAACGGCCGCCCCATAGGCTCTCCACGGTCGCGCGCGAGACGGCGTAGATTCTTGCGTTTATTTTGTCGCATACTGTCGGTGGGAAAACACTTCTAGCGGAAAAGGATGCGGTACTGTTCGGTGCTTCAGTGAAGATCGAATCGTGTTGCCAGCGTGCGGCCCAAATTTATATAATCGCTTCTGTGGGTGCGTCGTCTGCTCTGGGCAGACGTTGGAAAGCATGGATCACCACGACTGATGCCTGTCTCCGGCTGAACTGGAATATTTATGTTAAATATTTGTTTCTTTTAAAATGGATGTATCGGTTCATCAACGTGAGAATTAAAAAAAAACAATAATAAATTCCAACCCAGATTACTGGTACTGTGGGCTGTGAAATCGCAGCTTCTATGCTTTTTTTTTTAACGTCTACCTTTTGCAGTAATATAAATATTTAGAATGAAGACAAGTTATCGCTGTATTGGAAATTACCATGCTATTGAGTTCCTCTGCCCTTTTACTGTGCCATAGTATGGGTAAGTTTTTTGGAGTCTGAACAAATCTACTGCGTTGCGATGAGGAGAGAGTGTCTCTTCATAGTTAAAATCTGCAAATTGCACGTTGGCAGCACAACTGAAACAAGTGAAACAAACTGTTATAATATGTCTGCCGTGACTGTAATAAACGAGTGCAACCGAGCAACGCAACAATGTTCCTATTATTAAATGCTTTTCTCGGTAGTGCGGGTTCACCCGCTTCAATTTTCTTGGTGAGGGCCGCGGATATCAAGAGGCTAATATTATAAATTTCTGGCTAAATAATCTTGTATTCAAACACGGTAGACTTTGCAACCCAACCAAACGACGCGCACCACGACACAGACAGCATCGGCCGCCGTGATACTATTTTACTGATGAGGGCTAGCGACCCTCACGAGACTTTCCGATCACCCTCCGCCCTCATCTAACGTGTATCGGGATTGGGCAGTTCATCGATTAACTTTCAGATTATTCAAGTAATGCTTTAATTGCAATTTTTTTAGCCGGTTAATTGGAGTCTTGTGCTGGGGAAAGTCAACAAGGAGTAAAATATGCCTGCTTTAATATTTTTGATGTCTTTACTTCTTTTGTGACACAGGCTTGCACGGCAAACCACTTTAGCGTGCTTGTCATTTCGCC
Source organism: Ixodes scapularis (assembly GCF_016920785.2). Classification (NCBI taxonomy): domain Eukaryota; kingdom Metazoa; phylum Arthropoda; class Arachnida; order Ixodida; family Ixodidae; genus Ixodes; species Ixodes scapularis. Next base: position 28,947,492 of record NW_024609881.1, read on the forward strand.
GAGGGTGATTATACTGTTTAAATAATAACTTAAAAATACTTAATTTTAAAAGGCCTCCCGTGTTCATATTTATGTTGGACTCACAACGTGAAGTTTAGAATGGGAATGCAATATGACATTTATGACATAGTAAAACCAGTTAAAAATATATGTAGTTTTAACGTCTTTCACGCAATATGACCGGGGAAAAATCAACATACGGGTTAATTGATTGATTAGTCTATTGAAGGATAGCGATCAGTCGGGGTAATTTTCTAGTCAAACTACAGACCCACTCAACATTCAATGCCTTATCAAAGCCACGGTTTGTGCGAGATAGCAAAAATACGTGGGACCAGCGATTGTATAAAAAAACAACACACTAAGATTATGGAAGCTTCCGACTTAATAACAATCGCTTTGCTGAATTTCTACGCATGGCAAACGATAAAACACAACCTTCAGTAAGAAGAAACGGCAACAAAAGCATAAAACATTTAATAAGAATGTCAAGCTCAGCCTGAAACGGGCTTGCGTCGTCGAGATCCATGCTTCTGAGCGTGTGCCCGTAGCAGACGACGCACGGCGGTATCCCCGCTTTCGCGCGTTTCCAATTTCGGCCGCACGGTGGCGGTACGGTTCGATCTCGAGGCGAATACGTTTCCTGCAAGGGCGAGCCAGACGCCCTGTTGGCTAGCTACATAACCCACAAAACATTCTGTTATTGTTCCAGGCATTTTATGCACCCTGCTTGCAAATTAAAAAAAAGCTCTATCAACATCACCGTGATGCACCAAATAGCATTTCGGAGGCGGTACTACATGTCCGTAAAGGTAACACGGTGGTTGTGCGACGAACTGTGCAAGGCATTGGAGTTGACACTGTGGAGCTTATGGACGGCCTTGACTGTGGAGCAACACGTGAGGCACATACTGCCACGGGGGGCTTCTCTGGTGGCGAGGGCGTCAGTCGAGGTGAGGACGACGAGGGGTGCGCTGTCGCCGGTGGCGTCCCTGGTGTGCGGGAGTGCCACCGTGGCGAGGACGATGAGGGGCTCCCTGTCGCCGATGGTGTCCCTGATGGGCGGGACCTCCATTGTGGCGACGGACTCCTTGGCACTGGTAGTGTCCCTGGTGTGCGCGACTGCCATCGTGGCTTGCGTGGGGCTCCGGGGAGGCACGGCTGTGGCGGGTTCGGAACTGGGCAACAAGGCGGTGCCTCAGAGCCCTCCCCCTGTCCGAGAGGCTGACCCGAGGGTGGGCAGGAGCTAGCCTCTCGTCATCCGCCACTGACCCCTCCGAGCTCGGCCCAGACTCCAACCCTGGCTCGTGAGGGTCCGGTTCTGCCTCCCTCAATGAAAGGCACATATTGTGGAGCACTGCACAAGACGATATAATGACGGTGGCTGTTGTTGGATGATAATACAGAGTCCGGTGTCTTTGCAGACACTGGAATCTGCTTTTCAACAGCCCAATGCAGCGCTCCACAATGGACCTTATCGAAGAATGTGCTTAATAAACCGGCCGCAAGCGGTGGAGATCGCGTGGAATTCAGGGACAGGGGTGACGAGCCAAGGTTCCAAGGCGTAGCCGCTGTCACCTGCAGAGTCGGAGAAGGAAATGTATGATATTAATGCTGTTTTTTTTTAAAGAATACTTCAACGACAGTTGAGATATACCCGTCGTGTTCAGAAATAGGCTGAATATGATCCACAGTACCCGTAAATGACAATTGCACATTTGTATTTTGAGCTTGATGGCTGTATTTTTCGTTATAAACAGCCCACAGTGGCAAGCGCGTCGGCGAGCAGCCAGCTGAGAGCACGTCACATCCAGTGCAATTGTGATGTAGTTTATCTCGGGATGAGCAAAGCTGCGGCGAGGCAGACGTTGTCAGGATGCCCTAGCTGTTCCAGCAACCAAAGCGGTCGAAGCACGCCAGCAGTCGGGCCACCGCAACTAACCCCAAAGCTGCTTTTGTGTGAATTTTGAGTGACGGTTAATCTTCTATCATCTTGGGACACACAAAAGAGAGACCCGTCGAGTGTGGAATTCCTCCCTCCCCTTTTCTCTTCTGCTGGCCGTAGAGCTGTTGGGATGGCGTCAGGTTCAAAGCATGTATAGTTCTAGGTAAGACAGTTATCATCCCTACCTGTCAAGGTTCCTAGACGGGCATTACAGCTTTAGCGGCATCTAGAAAATGCTCTTTGCTAATTGCCTAATTTATTTAAATGCCTTTTAGTGCCTTTTTTAACAAGATATTGATGAGTTCGATGTGATACTGCTCTTTTGAACATGTATAGACCAAAAAATAAGCACCGAAATTTCGTTGTAGTATCCCCTTAAAAGTGCTCACAACTACACAGGTACTGCTGTTTGCAACCTCTCCCCCCTGTAGTTGACAGCTGCGTCGGAGTGTTTCCAAGGAGACGTGTCACAGGTATGGCCAGAGCGCATGCCAGTTATCCATGTTCGGAACAATATGTGTGATATTGTAGCTTATAAGTGGTGCAGAGCCATCATGTACAGAACCAACAAATGGAGTATGCTTACCGAGCAGGAGCCTGCCATCGTCTATCAGCCGGCCTTGCTCGAAGTCGCTCCGAAGCCACGAGTAGCACCACGCGAAGGAGTTGTGCACCGACCCAGGATACCGTGGGTCGATGCTCATCACCCGGCAGTCGGCGTTACACACCTGCAATAGTGAGACATGTGTAGACATTAATTCAACTGAATCCACAAACAGTTGATTGCACTCATTGTCATGGGGCCCTGTCAAACACTATTTACATGTTGAACAACACACCACCATAAATTATGTGGTTTACAAACTTAAAATATTAAGACAGCGCAAAAAAAACGACTTAATATTGGATGAAGGAGGACACAGACAGAGCGCTGCCTGTGTTACAAAGATTAAAATTATATGATAAATAGCCACTACCTTTGATCCACGTAATAGTTTAGGCAAATTTGTTTTTTTTTCTTCAAAGGAGAGTTTACACTTTATCATGCAGGACAGGGACTAATGCTTAAAAGCCTAACACGACATGAAAACAAACAGAGATCGAAAGCTTTTCAGCCAACAAACCCTCCCTTCCTTCGTCGAACAAACGCTTGTGCGGAGGATAAACGAGTACTAACAATTCATAACTCTCTAAAATGGCATATCCACACCGTATTAGCGTTACGCTCTTTTTCAAACCCATTCAGAACGGGCATTGACCTATAACTAAAAGCGCGAGCTAGCTGCTTTGAATAAAGCCCCGGCGGCTGCACGAGCACTCGTGCAGCGAGTGCTCCAGTCAAGCCGTTCGCGCTTGCAGTCTTCTTAGTTAGTTCATGCTAAGGTGAGACGTAGTATATATGTGATCATACGTACCTCCATCGCGTTCAGAGCGTAGAATTGTTTGCGGCACCAATACGCCGCCTTCGTGACGGTGGGGTCGTTCTGTGACGGACCGACGATGGCGATCATCGTCCCGTCGACGCAACCGATGACGCCGGGTATCCTGCCGAGCCGTTGGAAGCCCCTCTCGACGTTTTCCCTCTTGCCGGTTGTCTGGGAAAAGTCGATCAAGCCGCGCCGGATCCCCAGAGGCTGCACAATAGCGAGGGACACAGCCCGCACAACAATGCCGACTGTAGCCTGATTCCTCGCTATGTGCTCGTCGCTCGCCACCATGCTCTAAAAGCTCCCCGCAGTTTGCTCCCCGTGGCTAAAAGCGAAGTGCGCACAACACTTGCTGTTCCACAGACATCACCGTCCACGAACCTCGCAGCCTCAACTCTGGCTCCTCGCGCAGTTCGTCGCACAATCAACGGACCACATTCTTGGTGAGACGGTACTGCCTCCGAAAAGCTTCCTCCGGTAGTTCAAAGGCATCGCGGTGTCGCGGTGCTGCCGGTGGAGCCTTTCCGGAGGGAAAAAAAAAGTTGAACAATAGAAAGACTGTCGCTCTGCCTCCGAGACGCCGTGTTTCCAATTTCGTTACCGCGAAGAGACCATCGACAGACTCGTTCCCTTTTCAGACGAAACACCGAGGAAACGATACGTCAAAGTGTTGTCACTTCCGGTGGGGGCGGTTCGCCGTCTCCGCCCACATTTTCGTAGGGAACTTTCGTCACTCGAGCCTCAACCAATCAGACGCGATGTCGTCACTTCCGTTTCTTTTAGGAGAAACGAAACATTTGTCCAACATAGGTCCCCAGAACGACATATTTCGAGTGGTCGCGGTTCACGCGTCGAATAAGCCCGCGGAAAGGAAAGTCTTCTTTATAAATCTCCGCCAGTACGTCAGCACTTCGGCAGCAACCATTTTAGGGGGCGATTTTAACTGTGTGCTAAATGCTAAGGACTCCTCTCGAGGCATCCAGCAAGACTCCAGTATTGCTGAGCTTAGAAAGCTGTTAAGAGATTTTGACTTCCGGGACGTAGCGGAGTTCGTGGATTCCCCAAACTTGGCTATATACATTGGCAGGGAGAATGTCATGCACGACTTGACCGAATTTACGTGTCAAGTTGTTTGGCAAGGGCCACGACCGGCTATCACGTTAGCCCGGTAGCCTTTTCTGACCACGCGTTGGTAGCGACCCAGATAGGCGAACAAATAAAAGGTCAGAAACGCCCGTCATCGTGGCAAAACTGGAAATTAAACGACAAGGCGCTGGAGGACAAGGATTTGCAAAAGATAGTGAAAGGCCTTATCGCGCACATGATGAACAGTAAGGAAGTAAACGCGGCTAACTGGGAGTTGCTAAAGGAAGAAATTAAAATGTCCGTAATATCGTTTTGCCAAGCGAAAGCGTTAGAGCGGCGCGCCGAAAAGCGAAGGCTGTGCAAGTTGCTGCACACGCTACTGAGCGAGGAAAGTAAAGCTCCTGGTCTTTTCGCGGCAGACATTAAAGAGTGTAAAGCACGTCTGCTTGAGATCTTGGACAGAGAGTACCGCGGAGCAATGGTGAGGTCTCGTTTACGCACGCTAGGCAGGGCGGAAGACCCAACAAAACTTTTTAAAACGCGTGAGCGGGGAACGGGCGAGTCGGAATCAAATCAATGAACTGATGTCCGGGGAGAGTACTATATCTGAAGTCGAAGAAATTAAGAGGGAATTAGTTTGATTTTATAGCCGACTGTTCAATCAATCAAGCAGTTACGATCAGGCTCTAGTGGCTCTAGTTAAAGCCCAACGTACCGAAAGATGTAGTCGATTTTATTAACGAAGATATTAACGAACCAGAGGTCTGTAGAGCCATAAAAGAATTGGCGCTAAGGAAGTCCTCTGGGGTACACGGCCTCGGTGCGAGTTTTTATAAGCAGTTCTCTGCCGAGTTGGCTCCTATATTGGCTAAGGTTTATGCGGACGTCCATACCAGAAACCTGCTCCCTCCGTCAATGAGGCAAGCGTTAACCGTGTTAATACCAAAAAAAAAAAAGTGATAAATCCGTTCGTGGGTTTCTTGAGACCGATAAGCCTGCTTACAACTGACTATGAAATCCTCGCGAAAATATTAGCTAAGCGACTAGAAATTGCGTACAAAACAGATTAGATCTATAACGACAAATCTGCATGTTATGCGAACTATCGCTGAAACCGCCGAGGCAATGAAACGCCCCACTGCTGTGGTGCAAATTGACCTAAAAAAAGCATTTGACAAAGTTTCGCATTCGTTTCTTTTCTCGATACTGGAACACTGTAAAACTGGCAAGTATCTTTTGAAGTTCGTGAAGATATGATACACAGACATAAGTACGCGTCTTTTAATCAACGGTTGCAAGTCACGGCGCATTCCTGTGCGCTCATCGGTAAGACAGGGCTGCCCACTATCACCTATTCTTTTTGCTATTTATCTCGAACCCTTGTGCAAGGCGATTATGATGGATGATAACATCCGAGGAGTGAAGGTGGGCATAGCGTCAGCAAAACTTCTTGCTTACGCAGACGATGTTTCTGTGGTATGCTCTTCCCAGAAAGAAATGGTGAACGCTTTGAAGCATGTGAACGAGTTTTGTGCTGTTTCCGGGGCTGCGATAACAGGAACTCGGACGCTGTAGCCCAGGAATACCAAGTCGTTCTGCCGCCACTTCCAACAGGTACTAAAGTTTTGAACACAGTGTTTTTTGCATGCCGACTTGAGTGCAAGGCCCTACCGTCTGGAGCATTTTCGCGAGGCCCTTGTCGGCGCGGCAGTGTTCGCCGAGGTGGTCGCCATGAGGGCGTACCAATACAATCACGTGTCGGCGGTTACACTCAAGAGTGCCGAAGGAAAAAAGAAGCTGCTCGCCGCCGGCGAGCTGGCCGTCAAGGGGCGCCGGTGTATCGTGGTCGACCCGAGCAATTAGGACACACGCCTGAAGTTACACTGGCTGCTGCTGCACCACGTTCCCGACGATGAAGTGCGAGTGGCCCTGGCACCCTATGGCAGGGTTACGGAAGTCGTTAGAGACCTGTGGCGGGCCGCGGGCGTGTGCTCAACAACGCGCTCGGTGTCACTCAGGCTCAAGGCTGGAGTCACGGTGGACGCCCTCCCACATCAACTGCGTGTCGCCGGCGACCTGGTCCTTGTGGTCGTCCCAGGCAGGGCACCGCTCTGCCTTCGGTGCCGGGGGGAAGGGGCACATACGGCGGGAGTGTCGTGTACCGCGTTGTGTGCTCTGTCGACGCTTCGGTCATGACGACGAAGCTGGTGGATCACTTCCAGGGGCAACGCCCCCTGACCGCACCGCTGGGGATATGAAAGATTCTGAGGGTGGAGGGGAACAGCGCCTGCAGCCTGTAGAGCCAGTAATGAGCGACACCCCTTCGGCGGAAGGCACCAAGACCGCAAGTTCGGTCCCAGCGACGACGTCCTGCAAAAAGCCGGAAGCCATGAGTGTCGAGGTGGCAGGCACCAGCAGTGCTGTTGCCAAGTGAGCTCGTGAAGAAGGCGTCGACGAAGGACCCAACTCCGGTGAGGCCCTCCCCGATGAGCCGCCCCCCAAAATGGCTCCAGTGCGCCGGGCAGGCGTCAAGCCGAAGCCCAACATTCCGCCGGAGAGACGTCCGTCGGTGATATCGCCCCCATAGCAGCGAGGGCCCGCGCTCGGCTAGGCACCGCTTATCGAACTGGAGACCGACGTGACTCTGAGAGGACGGCGGCTTCGCGTCTTCACGGCGAGGCCTGTAATGAGGCGTTCGGCAATCTCATGGGTGGGTGCACCGGGCGACGCAACAAGACTGTGAGTTTGTCGCCGTTCTCAGCGACCCGAGGTAAAGCACCATGCGACCCGTTTGCTCTAACTCTTAAATGGCAGTAAACCTTACGATACCTCTCCGCGTCGCGACGTTGAACGTGCGGGGCCTGGGAGCAAGGCGACGACAGTACCAGCTCAGCCGCCTTTTTCTAGAGCACGATCTAGACATAGTCGCCGTCCAAGAAACGAAGGTTGAATGTGTGGAGCAAACGGACCGCATGGTGCAGCCTTTCAGAGCTCGATACAATGTCTGCGTGTGTCACTCTGTGGGAACATCAGGAGGTTGTGCTCTGTTTCTGCGCAATTCGTTGGGTATTGTTGAAGAGACAGTAACAGTATGCGAAACAGGCCGTTTAATTGTTTGTGACTTCTCCTTTTCTGGATCACAGTGGCGGGCAATATGTGTTTACGCGCCGAATCGTGAATATGAACGGAAAGTCTTTTTTGAACGCGTTGAATATTACATAAAATGCGAAAGACTTGTCGTTTTGTTGGGCGACTTTAACTTTGTGTGCGCAGGTGAAGACAGAGAGCGCAGGCAGCCTGTTCGGGATCAGAGTGCTCTATTTTTGAACCTGGTAGTGCAAGAGAGTAATTTAGAGGATAATGGCTGTGTGTTGTCCCATACTAATTCTCCCCAGTTTATGCACTTTCAACGTGAGAGCCACGCTCGCTTAGATAAGGCGTACGTCTCTGCGTGTCTTGTTCCACTGTGTGAAAACTATGAAGTTAAGAACGTATCTTTTAGCGACCATAGTTAAGTCTTGTTTTCAATTGGGCGAAAAGAAAGAAAATCACGGTTTAACTGGGATCTTTGAAAATTTAATGATAAGCCTTTGAATGATGAAACTTTTACGCATGATGTGAAAGAACGCATTGGACAAATGCTGGCGTCTGAGACGCGAAGCTTTGCTTAATATTGGAAGCAGTTCAAGAATGAAGTTAAAATAAGAGCGATCAAAAGATCATGTATTTTACGCCGGCAGGAAAAAGAGAAAGAAAAAGAGTTGCAGTGTCAGCTAGATTTCGTGTTAAGCATGGAGAGCATGCAACACGGAAAGTTTACAAAAGAAATGAAAGAAGTTAAAAGCAAACTGGAAGTTATTAATGCAGAAAGATACAAAGGAGCTGTGATAAGAGCCCGCGCCGAGCGTCTGTAGTTGGGTGAAACGCCGACCAAGCGCTCGCTTAGCGATGAAAAGAGATACCCGTCCCAAAATAACATAAAAGAAATACAGTACGGCGCCTCCATAACGCGCGAAAAAGAACTAATTGAACGCGCATTCGTGGAACATTATCAAGGCCTTGTGGGGCAGAGTAAGCGTGTAGGATTTGATCGCGAGTTTCTACCACTCATGCCAAAGTTGGATGCCGAAGAAATTGAACGGGCAATCGATGAACTAACTCTTGGAAAGTCGCCTGGGCCCGACGGTTTAGGCGCTGCTTTTACAAAGCATTCAAAGGCGACGTAGCTGTGGCTTTGCACCGAGTTGTAATGGAGGCGTATGACAAAAAGAAATGACAGCGTCTTTCCGTAAAACTCGGTCCATTTTAATAGCTAAGTGTAGCGATCCTGCGAAGCTTTTATTGGTAAAATCCTATCGCCCTATAAGTCTTACCAACGTAGGTTATAAAGTGTTCATGAAGGTTTTAGCGAGAAGGTTGCAAGGCGTTATAACATCAATTGTTGGGCCTCATCAAACATGTGGAATTAAGGGACGAACGATTTTCACCAATATCCATGTCGCGAGAAATATTTTAGAGTGTTGCGATGCATTTGAAGGGAGAGTAGCCATGTTACAACTCGACTGGGAAAAGGCTTTGGATCGCGTTGTGCATGATGTTCTTTTCCGCGTTTAGAGCACGTCAGTGTTGGCTCGGTAATTCTAGAGGGGGTTAAGATGTCTTACACGGACTGTTTTTCGAGCACTATTTTTAATAGGGAAGTTAGTAAAAGTTTTCAAGTTCAGTCGTCGGTCAGACAGGGGTGCCCGTTATCACCCCTGTTGTTTGCTGGTTACCTCGAACCGTCTTGTTTAAAGTTTTTTAATAATGAACGAATAAGGGGCTATCGGTTGATGTCTAGTGAAGTTAAGGTTCTTGCCTACGTGGATGATATGCTGTTTTCTATGAGGATACAGGAAGTGTTAGAGAAGTCGTAAGGGTGGCTAATTTATTTTGGAAGTTGTCAGGTAGGTGTCGTCAATTGGGGTAAGTGCGTGGGATTTTGGCACGGCAGCTGGGAAAGTGCACCTCGTGTTTTCAAAAATATTCAATGGGCCCGTTCACCGGCAAAGTACCTCGGCGTGCCACTCGAGCATTACCGGGACACCACGGAGTATTGGAAAGAGGAAATCGAAGGAGGTCTGAGCGAAAACACTCAAGTGCGTGTGTGTGTGTGTGGGGGGGGGGGGGGGGGGGGAGGGGGGGGGGGTCGTTGTGATTTGTCAATGTTCGCTCGCTCGACAGTTCGGAACCTTTTTGTTGTGGCTAAAGTCTGGTATGTGCTTCAAGCGCTCTGGATGACGAGGGCCAGCGTTCAAAAATTGCATAGAGTCTTTGCAGTTTTCGTTTGGAGATCTCGATGGGAACGCACTAATCGTACCAATCTGTTTCGCTCTGTGCAAAGTGGGGCGTTGGGATTAGCCCATTTATTTGTTCGGCAGGTTGTGGCCCGATTTATTTTCTTGCGTGATAAGAGGGATTTATTTTTTCGGACTGTATTGCAAGTTCGCCTCTGTCATGCACTGCCCGATTTTGTTGTCTCGCCTAGTAAGTTTGATTGTCCTGGGGTGCATGGTTTTCTACACGAAGTTGTCGGAGCCTTCCAGTTCCTGAAGGTGCGTTTTTCATTGGAAAACCTGAGTGTTGTATCGCGAAAGCGTTTGTACAGAGACTTGGTAGATGTGGTGTTGCCAGAGCCCCTTAACCGATCTTCTTATTGCGCAGGCTCTGGCAAAGATGTTCTCAAAAGACTGAAAAAAATGCCTCTTAGGCCATCGGTAAAAACGTTCTTTTTTCAACTGCATAGTGGCACACTCCCTGTTAAACCCTGGCTTGAGGAAAAAAGAATATTTGTTCCCTGGTCAGTTAACTGTCTGTTATGTCGAAAACCAGAAACTATAAACCACATCTTTCTGGACTGCTGAGATGCAGTATTCCATTGGGACATTTTACAACGAACTCAAAAAGGATCTGCCAATAACAGAGTATGGCATTCGTTTCCTCCCCATTGGCAGTGAAGTGGGCGTGCCCTATGACATGTTCATGGTATTGAGCCTGCATAGTATTTGGCGAAAAAGAATGGCCGTGCGACACGCTGACGCAGATGCACGTCCCGTGGGGGACTATTTTATTGAAAGTGTTGCGTACATCAGGGAAGTGTACAAAGCCCAAAAGGAGCAGCCTGAATGGCTGCCTGTGATGGATACTCTGGTCGCCCTGAAGGCATTTTAAACCATTTGCGCCGGCCTAAGAAGGGCGGGCGTTTTTTAACATTCGTGTTCTGTCTGTTGAATGTATTCGTTTGGTAAGCCCAGCAGGCAATAAATAATAAAAAAAAAAAATTCGGGATGGCCGAGCGGTCTAAGGCGCTGCGTTCAGGTCGCAGTCCGGTCTCCCGGGCGTGGGTTCGAATCCCACTTCTGACAATCTTTTGCTCCTGTAACCTCACAAGAACAAATTAATTGCCCCTGATAGTTTGGCGTCTTTTTTATTTATTTATTTAGTGATACTGGTGTAGACTGTCAAAGAAAATGCCCAGAAACGTCAGGATGGCCAAGCGGTCAAAGGCATTCTGTTTCCGGTGCTCGTCAAGCTCGGACGCGCGAATGGCTTGCTCCGACGGAGCTGTGACAGCGGCCTTTTCGGGCCGTGGTATTGCTAGTACGGATGTTCCCCAGGATTATCGTATTCTTCTGCCTCCTCTGCCGACAGGTACCGTGATTTATACAACCGTTTTTTTTTTTTTTTGCACTGCGACATTTTTGGTCGGCCATACAAAATAGGCGACTTTAAATCGGGGCTCGAAAATGCTGGGGTCTTAAAGGACCTGAAAGCTTGTGGTTCGTTTCAAATGAATCACGTGCGGATGGCTACCTTTTACTCGCTGGCATACAAACAGAAGATTCTGGAAACCAAGGAACTTTTGGTGAAGGGGAAGCGGTGTCTCGTGCTCGACCCTAACAATGCCGAGGTGCGGCTGAAACTTCATTGGGTGCCGTGTGACGTTCCTGACGATGCCATCCGGAGGGCTCTCGAGCCCTACGGGAGAGTCGAAGGCATCGCCCGAGAAGCCTGGCACGAGGACGGTTTCCAAGGCGTGGAGTCCACCACAAGAGCGGTGCGGCTGACGCTCAAGGAGGGCGTCACTTTAGAGAAGGTCCCGCATCAACTGTGCCTTGTACACGGTACTGCCCTCGTAATCGCCCCAGGGCACGCCCCCATATGTGCTTGCACTGCCGAAAGACGGGACACGTTCGACGACAGTGCAAGGTGCCGCGGTGCGAACTTTGCCGCCGCTTTGGACACGAAAAAGAAGATTGTATTAAGACATACGCCACGGTGATAGATAACGGAGCTACCGATGAGCTGACCGAGCACTTGATGGACGAGGAGGAGGCTGAGGTTGCGGCGGGAGGCACCGCTCCCGTCAGCGCTATCAACAAGCCGTCGCAGTTCGTCTCGGATGCTGCAGGCCCTGCGAACACCTCCCCCTCTTTCGCTGCATCATCGCAAGCCGAGCCCGTGCAAGCTGTGACGGCCAAGAGGCAACAGAGCACCACCGATAATGACGGCACCGTGCTTCCGGAAGACACTCCCCCCAGCCAAAAGCGACATACGACCGGACACGACCAGGCCAGCTATCCGATGGACGTAACACTGACAGAAAAGGTCGACCCCCCCGAGGACCGTCCAGAAGGCGTCGAAGATGTAAGTGAGGATGAGGACAACCAAAGGATGCCCGACCACCGCCTCAAGTGGAAGGCCCCCAGCCAGCGGAGACACCGATTCAACCCAAAGCCCCGTATTCCAGAGCCTCGCCGGTTAAAGGACTCACAGTAGGTGTCCCTTACGGATCTCCGCAGACCCCGTTCACTTTTGGTAACCCTGTTGCGAGTGTCGCTTGCTGGCGGTAATCCTAAAACCTTTCAACGATTCCGCGACTTAATATTCTCACATTAAATTGCGTGAGCTTGATTGTTTGAAAGAGGAAGCAGTGGCTGTCAAATACGCTCTTGAGCTGACAAATTGACGTAGCACTGCTCCTGGAAACGAAGCTCACTTCCAGGCACGTTGAAGAAGCGTCAGAATTTTTTGAAAATATCTGTTTTTTGTCATTCTTGTGCCATTTCAAGCAGTTCCGGCACGGCAGTCCTTGTCCGAAAGCGCAAAGGCATAGCAGTTTTTCCAGATTGGGAGACTGACCAAAGCGGCAGGGTGTGTGCTATAGATATGCTATACCAGAACGACATATTTCGAGTGGTCGCGGTTCACGCGTCGAATAAGCACGCGGAAAGGAAAGTCTTCTTTATAAATCTCCGCCAAAGGTCAGCACTTCGGCACCAACCATTTTAGGGGGCGATTTTAACTGTGTGCTAAATGCTAAGGACTCTTCTCGAGGCATCCAGCAAGACTCCAGTATTGCTGAGCTTAGAAAGCTGTTAAGAGATTTTGACTTCCAGGACGCAGCGGAGATCGTGGATTTCCCTAACTTGGCATATACGCATTGGCAGGGAGAATGTCATGGACGACTTGACCGGATTTACGTGTCTAGTTGTTTGGCAAAGGCCATGACCGGCTATCACGTTAGCCCGGTAGCCTTTTCTGGCCACGCGCTGGTAGCGACCGAGATAGGCGAACATATAAAAGGTCAGAAACGCCCGTCATCGTGGCAAAACTGGAAATTAAACGACAAGGCGCTCGAGGATGGGGATTCGCAAAAGATAGTGAAAGGTCTTATTGCGAACATGATGAAGAGTAAGGAAGTAAACGCGGCTAACTGGGAGTTGCTAAAGGAAGAAATTAAAATGTCCGTAATATCGTTTTGAAAGCTTTAGAGCGGCGCGCCGAAAAGCGAAGGCTGTGCAAGTTGCTGCACACGCTAGTGAGCGAGGAAAGTAAAGCTCCTGGTCTTTTCGCGGCAGACATTAAAGAGTGTAAAGCACGTCTGCTTGAGATCCTGGACACAGAGTACCGCGGAGCAATGGTGAGGTCTCGTCTACGTACGCTAGGCAGGGCGGAAGACCCAACGAAACTTTTTGAAACGCGTGAGCGGGAACGGGCGAGTCGGAATCAAATCATTGAACTGATGTACGGGGAGAGTACTATATCTGAAGCCGAAAAAATTGAGAGGGAATTAGTTTCATTTTATAGCCGACTGTTCAATCAATCAAGCAGTTACGATCAGGCTCTAGTGGACAAGGCTTTAGAGTTAATGCCCAACGTACCGGAAGATGTAGTCGATCTTATTAACGAAGATATTACAGAAGCAGAGGTCTGTAGAACGATAAAAGAATTGGCGCCTAGGAAGTCACCTGGGGTAGACGGCCTCGGTGCGACTTTTTATAAGCAATTCTCTGCCGAGTTGGCTCCTATATTGGCTAAGGTTTACGCGGACGTCCATAGCAGAAACCTGCTCCCTCCGTCAATGAGGCAAGCGTTAACCGTGTTAATACCAAAAAAGAAAAGTGATAAATCCGTGCGTGGGTGCGAAGACTTCAGACCAATAAGCCTGCTTACAACTGACTATAAAATCCTCGCGAAAATATTAGCTAAGCGACTAGAAATTGCGTACAAAACAGTGGTGGGAGGCCATCAAACATATGGCTTTAAGAATAGATCTATAACGACAAATCTGCATGTTATGCGAATTATCGCTGAAACCGCCGAGGCAATGGAACGCCCCACTGCTGTGTTGCACATTGACCTAAGAAAAGCATTTGACAAAGTTTCGCATTCGTTTCTATTCTCGATACTGGAACACTGTAAAACTGGCAAGTATCTTTCGAAGTTCGTGAAGATATGATACACAGACATAAGTACGCGTCTTTTAATCAACGGTTGCAAGTCACGGCGCATTCCTGTGCGCTCATCGGTAAGACAGGGCTGCCCACTATCACCTATTCTTTTTGCTATTTATCTCGAACCCTTGTGCAAGGCGATTATGATGGATGATAACATCCGAGGTGTGAAGGTGGGCATAGCGTCAGCAAGACTTCTTGCTTGCGGAGACGATGTTTCTGGGGTATGCTCTTCCCAGAAAGAAATGGTGATCGCTTTGAGGCATGTGAACGAGTTTTGTGCTGTTTCCGGGGCTGAAATGAACCCAAAAAAATCGGCGGGATCTTGGTTGGGACCGTGGCCTTCCAAGCCAGAAACATTTCTAAACATTGCGTGGTCCGGGGCCATTGAAAACTATTTAGGAGTTGGGCTGAGCAGACAGGCGCTAAGCACAGGTGCGGGAGGAATACATTTAAACACGCTAAGAGGAAAAGCGATTGAATGGCATGGAAGGCAAGTTCCTCTCCTAAGCAGAAGTTTCATTTGCAACGCTGTGTTCTTTTCGACTGTATGGTACTCTGCACAGGCCGTGCCTTGTACTAACAGTGACGTGCACAAAATGCATCGATTTTGTGCAACCTATGTGTGGGACTCGAGTTTTGAAAGAATGCGAAGAAACAATTTGTTTATCAGTAAGAAAAAGGGAGGACTCGGCCTGGTAAATTTAGACATAAAGCTTAAAGTGCAACGGTTTTTGATCTTCCGTGACCGCGAAAGGCACCCTGTAATGGTGGAGGCATTGCGGGTTCTGGGTGGACAATACCTAACTCCCTGGCTCGAGGAAGCTGAGGGCGTGCCTAAGAAAATCACTACACTACGGTACTACCGGGAAATAAGAGACGCGGTTAGGTTCTTCGAGCAGAGGTTTTCGTGGCAGTACCTAAACAGAGTTAAAAGAAAACGGTTGTACTGGGACACCCTCGACCTCGTAATGCCGCCACCAGTGTATCGTCAAATGTTTCCGCAGTGTGAAACCTCGGATGTGTTCAAGCGTTTAATGGCGCACCCTGTCCGCCCTGGGACAAACGACTTTTTCGTTCGTTTTCATGCCGAGGTACTCCCAGTAAAGACATGGGAGCGGCAAACGGGTTTTTTTCTCCCTTGGGGTGTTAACTGTGCCCTTTGTCCTGTCGCCGAGACTCTCGAGCACACTTTTTTGTACTGCACCAATGCAGAATTGTTTTGGGCTGAGCTTCGGGCAGTGCTGAGGGTAGACTTGTACCCTACATGGTTCGACATGAAATTTCTAAATGCAGGCGAGCATGGACAGAGCCAGTGTGTCGAGATTCTGACTCTTATTGGTTTGCGTGCCATTTGGAACTCCCGAACGGACCACACCTTGGTTCGGGAGCGGGGCAGGCCTGCGTGGAGCCACTTTCTGGAGGAATTTCGCTACGTATGCTCAATAATAAAAGAAACATGCTTTGAAGAGTCTTGCCTAAAGTAAATTGGCTTTGATGTTGCCGGTTCCCCTGATGGAAGGCTGTCCAAGGGCCTGTCCCAATGAAAAGAAGCGCATATGGAACTTGCATTGTCATGTCTAAAGAACCCCATGTTTGTGAAGACTCTTGACTGGTTTTAACATGTAAATAGCCCCATTTTATAAATAAAAACGCCAAGCTGGCAAAAAAAAAAAAAAGCCGAGCGGTCTAAGGCGCTGCGTTCAGGTTGCCGTCTGGTCTTCCGGGCGTGGGTTCGAATCCCACTTCTGACAATCTTTTGCTCCTGTAACCTCACAAGAACACATTAAGTGGCCCTGATTGTTTGGCGTCTTTTTTTTAATTTATTTATTTAATGACACCGTGTAGACTGTCAAAGAAAATGACGACAAATAACGTCAGGATGGCCGAGCGGGGGTACGCATTGCTTACCTTAACTGTGCCACCCGTCTGGTTGTGAATAAGAGTGTGATTGAACGTATCCCCCTTTTTTCTTCTGTGCGGCAGGAATGCACGCTTTCGCCGCTGCTATTTTGTATTTTTCTAGAACCCTATTGTTTAAGTGTGTTACGTAGTGGGCATATACGCGGCTTTAATTTACAAGCCAGTGAGGTTCGTTTTTTGGCATACGCCGATGATGTGGCTATTTTTTGTACAGACCAAGAGAGTGTGAAGAAAGCCGTAGAACTAACTGAGAAGTTCTGCGAGAACACATGTAGTGCTGTAAATGGGCAAAAGCGTCTGGGGTTTTGGCATGGAGATTGGCCCGCCAAGCCCACTGTTTTTGAACGTGTCACGTGGTCCGACACGCCGGTGCGGTATCTCGGAGTTCCACTTGAACAATACCGCGACAACGAGGAGTATTGGAATAAAGAAGCTCAAGCTCAAGCGCAAGGGCGGATAAGTGTGTGTGTGTGGGGGGGGGGGGGGGGGGGGGGGGCGGGGGGGGGGTCTTTTCAATGTTTGCGTGTGCCTCGGTATGCAACGCCTTTTTAGCTGCGAAGGTATGGTACACATCGCGACACTGTTAGCGCGAACACGACATCGGCGCATTTTTGCGTTTTACTTCTAAACAGTATTAGCGAGCACGAAATATTATAGCTTACATTATAGAACTAAATGAGCTCTTTCCGTAGCAATAATAACTTGGATGACATCCCTTGGTTTCAAAGAGAAAAACTGGAAAAACTGGCGATCGCTTGTTCGCGCTAACAGTGTCGCGCTCTGTACGTTCTGCAGGTGCTGCACTGTTCGCGGGTCAATATCCAGCGCATACACCGTGTTTTTGCTGTGTTTATTTGGAGCTCGACCTGGGAAAGAACAAGCCGAACCAATTTTTTCCGGCGTGTCAAGGATGGGGGGCTGGGTCTGTTGCATCTTTTTGTTAGACAACTCGTTAATAAGTTTTGTTTCCTAAGGGACCAGAAGGACCCTCTACTGCGTACGGTCATTCAGGTGCGGCTATGCAGAGCATTGCACGAATTTATTGTTTCGACCGATATTCATTCCAGTTATGGTGTACGTGGTTTTTTGAAAGAAGTTGTCTGCTTATCGGTTCTTGGCGACGCGGTTCTCGCTTGAGTATCTGTCCAGTGTGTCGCGCAAGCGTTTAACCAAAGATTTGATTTTTTCCCTTTTTTCTACTCCACTGTACCGGTCCTTGTACAGTGGTCAAGATATTTTGAAGCGTGTCAAGCAAATGAGGGTACCTGCCTTCACGAAATCTTTTTTCTTCAAACTACACAGTGAAACCCTGCCGGTCAAAGTTTTTTTTAGAGGGAAAAGGTATTCCCGTTGCATGGTCGGTAAACTGTTTACTTTGTAAAATGCCAGAGACGATAGAACACATTTTTCTTAACTGTTGGGACGCAGTGTTCCTTTGGGACGTCCTTCAAAGGACCCTTAAAAAGGACCTACCGTCAACACCTGACGGAATTCGTTATTTGCCTGTTGATGGAGGAGACAGCATGGTACCCTATCACATGATCATGCTGGTCGGTCTCCATAGCTTGTGGCGCTGCCGCATGGCTGTAAGACACGCGGACGTCGATGTGCGTCCCGCAGACAGGTATTTTGTTGAAATGATCTGTTTTTTGAAAGAAATGTTTAAGGTTCAGCAGCCACCCCCGGACTTTCTGCCGCTTCTTGAGGAGCTGGCGTCCATCACTGGTCTGTGAATGTGTTTGATAAGCTTGATATTTGTACAATAGCCTTTGAGGCTTTTGTTTTAACCTTTTATTGTATGTGTAATGTGTTTCTCACCTAAACAAAAAACAGGCAATAAATAAAAAAAAAAAAAAGGTCAGGATGGCCGACGGTCTAAAGCGCGATCCAAACCAACGCTTCTTTTTGCGCCTGTAGGTCGTGCGGCTGCGGATGTGACGCATTTCGTGGCGTTTTTGCTGTTTCCGGGCGCGCCTTCTGAGTCAGAACCGTGCGCTTTGGTTTGGACGAGCGAAACTTCGGGCGAGCGCGCACGCGCGCACGCAGGCACGAGCGCACAAGCAAAGTGCAACTGCGACAGACTGGCCGGCCAGACGGCGAGAGAAAGGGAGAGAGAGAGAGATCGCGTTGTCATATTGGAAGAGAATAAAAGGGGGGGGGGGGAGGAGAGGGCAGCCAGACGGCGAGAAACGCGGAGCCGGAACTAGCTTGCCCTCCACCGATTGGCCGGGACACAGGAGCGCCCTATACGTCACCGCGCGTTTTTGTGCGCGTTGAAAAAGAAGTTGAAATCAACCAACTTTTTTATGCGCGCCCGGAAGGAGCGAAGAAGCGGCGCGACGTCACGAAAATACGTCACATCCGCAGCCGCACGACCTACAGGCGCAAAAAGAAGCGTTGGTTTGGATCGCGCTTAAGGCGCTGCGTTCAGGTCGCAGTCCGGTCTTCCGGGCGTGGGTTCGAATCCCACTTCTGACAATCTTTTGCTCCTGTAACCTCGCAAGAACACATTAATTGGCCCCGATAGTTTGGCGTCTTTTTTTGTTTATTTATTTAGTGGCACCGTGTAGACTGTCAAAGAAAATGACGAGAAACAACGTCAGGATGGCCGAGCGGTCTAAGGCGCTGCGTTCAGGTCGCAGTCCGGTCTTCCGGGCGTGGGTTCGAATCCCACTTCTGACAATCTTTTGCTCCTGTACACTCACAAGAACACGTTAATTGGCCTTGATAGTATGGCGTCTTTTTTTATTTATTTATTTAATGACACCGTGTAGACTGTCAAAGAAAATGACGAGAAACAACGTGAGGATGGCCGAGGGATTCCACTTCCGGTAGCCGAAGCGAACGGACGTGTGTATCATGAGCTCCGTAGGAGCGGTAACAGCGGCCGCGTCTGGCCGTGGTACTTCTGCTAATTCTGCCACTGGAAACCCTGACGAGTACAAAATTATTTTGCCTCCCCTGCCGAACAGATACATCGCCATGAACTGTGTGATTCTGCACTGTGACGTAAAAAGCCGGCCATACCGGATTCAAGATTTCCGCGACGAACTGCTGCGGCTGCAAGTGCTGAAAGACCTGGTGTCGGCGGGACCGCACCAGATGAACCATGTCTGGATGCTACGGCTGGCTTCGCTTGCAGCAAAGCAGAGGTTAGTGGACGCTAAAGAACTAACCGTAAAAGGGGGGCGGTGCCTCGTAATGGACCATGCCAACGTGGAAGTCAGGCTCAAACTGCACTGGGTGAACTACGACGTACCGAGCTGTCACGTAAAAAAGGAGATGGAACGGTACGGCAAAGTGACTGACGTAACACGAGACCTCTTTAGGGAAAAGGGTTTCGAGGCGGTCGAGTCAAACACCCGAACAGTACGCCTGACTCTCAAGGACGGTTGTACCGTCGGCAGCCTCCCCCACGAAATTCGCCTTGAAGGCTGCCAGGTCCTCGTCGTTGTGTCAGGACGGGCCCCACTGTGCCTTAGGTGCAGGCGTACGGGCCACATCCGGCGAGATTTCCGCGTCCCTCGCTGTACGGACTGCCACCGGTACGGCCACGCAGCACAAGACTGCGTCAAAACCTACGCGTCTATCGCCCGTGACCGAAAGTCGGAGGACAACACCGACTACGTCATGGACGACGCGGAGGCAGAGGAAGCCGTCGGAGGGTCATCGCCCGTCACACTGCCATCGACGGAGCCTAGTGGTACGCCCACACCCAACGACGACTGTAACCCTGACGCAGCTTCCTTCGTGCGCAACCCCGAGGAGAAATCCGAAGAGGACACCAGAGAAAACGTTTCCCGTGGGAAGCTCGACTAGGTCCGGTGTCCCCGCTCGTACAGAGCGCGATACAATAGCGAGTTTTAGTAGACCGTGTTTCCCGCTCCGCTAAGCCCCTCCGCTACCCGGAAGTGTACAGCCAAGGCCATCGGCGCGCAGGCGCAGTGGCGGTTTCTTCATAGCGGAGGGCTAGCGGAGCGGGAAACACGGTCTACAAAAACTCCCTATTAAGGAGCGCCTGCCCCATGAACCAGTGATTTCCGGATGCGGTCCATCGGCAACGAAGCCCGGCCATCCCGGTGGGCAAAACAGCGAGACCGGAGTGGAGGAGTGCCAGGACACAGACATGGACTCCACTCTCAAGCGACCGAGGGACACTGCGCCAGCACCAGCTGCAACCGTCGGAATGGCCGCCAGCAGGTTGCCTGTGCCAGGAATCAAGAAGTTTCGCTTCGTGGCGAAGCCGCGTGTCCCGCCGGACGATCGTCGCAGGAAGGACTCCCTGTGAGTCTTTTCGGGCCTAAACGTCAGTGCAAGTGTCAACTGTATTTTTGTTTCCACATTTTCTTGCGCGAGCGCCTTTTTTTTTTTTTTTTGCGAGCCTACCTTGTTCTCCGTCTAGCCTCCCTTTCAACCGTTCATGAACCTTGAACGATCTTTACGGGTGGGCACGTTAAACGTGCGCGGCTTTTGTGCCAGGCGTCACCAATAGCAGGTAAACCGCTTGTTTATCGAGCATGACCTGGATATAGTCGCGGTTCAGGAGACGAAAATGGAAGGCGAGGCCCAGACGGAGAACATAGTACGGCTTTTTGAAGCGAGGTATGACGTGTGCGTCAGCCACGCTAGGAGGACGTCGGGGGGTTGTCTTTTATTTCTAAAGAAATCTATCGGGACCGTCAAACAAGTCGTTAGTTGTGATTCGGGGCGCTTTGTCTTGTGCGATTTTATTCTTTCCAACTACAAATTTCGCGTGGTGTGCATCTATGCCCCTATTAAGACGGAGGAACGTTTATTTTTTTTTTCGAGTTTATTGAAAAGTACGTTCAAACTGATCGATTAGTTATATTATTGGCGATTTTAATTGTGTGTGCGCACCGCAGGATAGGTCAAATAGCGTGAGGTTTCGGGACGCGAGCACCATGTTTTTGTGCGACATGCTTCAGCGGTTCGATTTAGAAGACGTTGCGCACTGCGCGTCCCGCGGTAGGGGTTTAAAGTACACGCATTTCCAGGGTGCGAGTCATGCACGCTTGGATAGAGCGTATGTCTCCCTCGACCTTGTAAGAGCGTGCAAGCAATACGCCGTTGATCACGTGTGGTTCAGTGATCATTGCCTTGTTTCTTTTTTAATTTGTTCCTCCAAAGATACGCCTAAAAAGTTCACGTGGGACTTGTGGAAATTTAATTGCAAACTCCTTGAAGACGAGCTTTTTGTACAAGGAGTCCGGAAAAATCTTGAAGATTCAGCGAGCGCAAAAGGGCAGGGATTTGTAGTAAAATGGGAATTGTTTAAACAGGAAATAAAATTGACTTCCATCGAGCGCTCCAGCTTATTGAAGCATAACGAAAAGAAAGAAACGCGCGAGTTAAACGGCCTGCTTCAAAGATTGATGTTGGAAGAATGCCTATCGCCAGGTTCTTTTCCGGATGAAATTATCAGTATCGAAAAGCGCCTCGAAATTCTGGATACTGAAGAATACAAGGGGGCTATGCTGCGAGCGCGATGGAACCGGTTATCGCTTGGGGAGCTACCCACGAAAAGGGCGATAGGCGCTGAAAGAAAGTATACGAGTCAAAATGAAATCACGGAAATTTCGTATCAGGGGGTTCTGACGAGCGATAACGTGAACATACAACGCGCGTTCGTTGAGTACTAAAAAGAATTGTTCAGTTATCGTGAGCCAAAAAAGAACGGGTTTCGGAGTTCTTATTTGCCTTTAATGCCGAAGCTGGCAGACAAACTAAAAGAAAAGTTAGAATAACATATAATGTTGTGAAAAGTAGAAAAATCCATCGACAACTTGAAACCGGGAAAGTCACCCGGCCCTGATGGCTTAGGAGCAGAATTTTATAAAGCTTTCAAAGATCAGCTTGCCCCGTTTTTGCACTGTGTGTTTACCGAAGCGTTTACTCTTAATGTTTTGCCCCCGTCGTTTTTGTGCACACACACGATTTTTATTCCCAAAACTGAAGACCGCTTGAAACTCCGTTCTGTTGGTTCTTACCGCCCTATTACACTGACCAATGTAGACTACAAGATTTTCTTAAAAGATTTAGCGGAACGATTACAAAGTGTCATTAGCATTATCGTCGGCCCGCACCAGACGTGTGGTATAAAGGGAAGAAGTATTGTAACGAACGTGCACGTTGCACGAAGTATTTTGTAATGTTGCGACACTATGGAAAGAAGAGTGGCAATGTTACACGTCGACCAGGAAAAGGCCTTTGACCGGGTGTCCCATCAAGTCCTTTTTGCTATTTTAGACCATGTAAATGTGGGGGCAGTTTTGTGTGATGGTATACGCATGGCCTACCAAAATTGCGCCACTCGACTTGTGGTGAACAAATATGTGACTGAGCGCGTTCCTCTCCTTTCTTCCGTGAGACAAGGCTGTCCGATTTCGCCCTTGCTTTTTGTATTTTTCTCGAACCGTTTTGTTTAAGCGTTATTCATAGTAGTTGTATTCGAGGTTTTAAGTTACAAACTGTTGAAGTCCGCATCTTGTCATATGCGGATGACGTGGCAATTTTTTTGTAGCGACAAAGACAGTGTAAAGAAAGCCGTAAAGTAGACAGAAATGTTTTGCGACCATACGTGCAGTTTTGTTAACTTTGAAAAGTGTGTGGGTCTTTGGCACGGCGATTGGCCTTCCACGCCGACTGTTTATGAACGCATTGCGTGGGCGGATTCGCCGTCTCGGTATCTTGGTGTACCATTGAATCACTATCGCAACACTGACGAATACTGGCGCGATGAGACTGAGGCTTTGCGCTCGAAGGCGAACAAGTGGGGAGGCCAGGGTTTATCAATTTTCGCGCGTGCATCTGTGAGTAACATATTTCTTGCTGCGAAGATTTGGTACGTGTTGCAGGTATTGCATTGTTCACGTTTTAACGTTCACCGCATTCATCGTGTATTTGCCGTTTTTATTTGGAGCTCGGTATGGGAGAGGACGAGCCGAACGAATCTTTTCCGAAGGGTCAGTGTTGGCGGTCTGGGACTTTCCCATTTGTTTGTAAGACAGCTGGTTAACAGATTTTTTTTTAGAGCGCAGCTCTTAGGGGCCCGTTCCCGGCTTGAGCGGCGTCGGCGTCGCCGTCGGCGTCGGCGTCGGCGTCGGCGTCGGCGTCGGCGTCGGCGTAACCGCAACCCTCGTAACCCTCGTGAGGGTTACGAGGGTTACGAGGGTTAATCTCATGAGGGTTACCCTCACGAGGATCACGAGGGCCACGAGGGTTACTTACCCTCGTAACCCTCACGAGGGTTACGAGGGTTAGTTACCCTCAAAAGGGTTACCTTCACGAGGGTTACCCTCACGAGGGTTACTTACCCTTGTAACCCTCACGAGGGTTACGAGGGTTAGTAACCCTCGTGAGGGTAACCCTCGTGAAGGTAACCCTTTTGAGGGTTACGAGGGTTAGTAACCCTCGTGAGGGTAACCTTCACGAGGGTTACCCTCACGAGGGTCACGAGGGTTATGAGAGTTACCCTCACGAGGGTTACTTACCCTCGTAACCCTCACGAGGGTTACGAGAGTTAGTAACCCTCGTGAGGGTAACCTTCACCAGGGTTACCCTCACGAGGGTCACGAGGGTTATGAGAGTTACCCTCACGAGGGTCACGAGAGTTACCCTCACGAGGGTCACGAGAGTTGCCCTCACAAGGGTTACTAGGGTTACCCTCACGAGGGTCACGATGGTTACCCAGGTCAAGTGAAACCTCTGGGGTCACGTGACCTGGGGATACCCGCCGAGGTCACGTGACCCCCCGTTGACGTCATAGCCACTGATGACGTCATCAGTGACGTCACTGATGACGTCACCGGCATCCGCATCGTCATCATCACTGATGACGTCATCAGTGACGTCACTGATGACGTCACCGGCATCCGCATCGCCATCATCATCACTGATGGCGTCATCAGTGACGCTACTGATGACGTCATCGGTATCGTCACGTGGCCCCAGGTCACGTGACCCCCCGACGTCACGTGACGCCCCAAGGTCACGTGACCCCCAAGGTCACGTGACCCCCCACCCCCGAGGTCACTTGACCCACCCCCCAGTACCCTTCCCTCCTCCTCCTCAAGAGCTGCGCTCTAATTCGGGGTTACAGGGAGTTGTAAACGGCTTTCATTTTTTTTGAGACCAGAAAGATCCTTTTTTATGCACGGTCATTCAAGCGAGGCTGCGCAGCGCTCTTCCTGAGTTCATTGTGTCGTCTGGCATAGACATCAGTGGTCCTGTACGCGGCTATCTAAAAGAGGTCGTTGGTGCTTATCAGTTTTTAACAACACGCTTTTCTTTGGAATACTTGTGCGGTGTCTCGCGGAAACGGTTGACAAACGACATTATTGATTTAATTTTTCTTACTCCTTTGTATCGTATGTTTTTCAGTGAAGGCCCAGGGCAGGACGTATTAAAACGTGTAAAAAGAATGGTCATTCCCGCCTCAACCAAAACATTTTTTTTTCAAGTTGCACAGCCAAACCTTACCTGTCAAAGCATGGCTAGCCGAGAAGGGAGTGCCTATTGCGTGGACCGATAACTGCATATTATGAAAAAAAGCAAGAAACAATTGAACATGATAGACTGCTGGGATGCAGTGTTTTTCTGGGAAGTCCTGCAAAGAACGCCCAAAAAAAACCTTTCTCTTACGCCGCATGGAATTCGTTTTTTACCTGTTAAAGGGGACGAGGGCGTACCTCTAGACATGGTCATGCTGTTGGGCCTTCACAGTCTGTGGCGGTGTCGCATAGCCGTGCGCCATGCAGACGTCGATCTGCGTCCTGTGCACAAGTATTTTGCAGAGCAATTGTGCTTTATGAAAGAATTGTATAAGGCCCAGCAACCTTGGCCTGAATGGTTGCCACTTTTTGAGGTTCTTGCTAACCTCAAAGAATTTTAACAGTTTTGCGTCAGCCAGGTGAGCTGATGGTTTTTAACCCTCTATTTTGAGTGTATGTTATTGCCTTGTCCCTGTCAAAATCAAGAAATAAAGGAAAAAAAGTCCGGATAGCCGAGCGGACTAAGGCGCTGCGTTGAGGTCGCAGTCTTGTCTTCCGGGCGGGGGTTCGAATCCCACTTCTGACAAACTTTTGCTCTTGTAACCTCACAATAGCACATTAATTGGCCCCGATAGTATGCCGTCTTTTTTAATTTATTTAATGACACCGTGTAGACTGTAAAGAGAAGGCCCAGAAACACCGCCAGGATGGCCGAGCAGTCTAAGGCACGATTCTGCTTCTGGCACTCGCCGAGAACGGTCGCAGGATGGCTGGCTCCAACGGAGCTGCGACAACGGCCCCAGTTGGCCGCGGTACTTTTGCTGCGTCATCGTCTGCCGACGACTACAAGGTGGTGTTGCTTTTGCCTCCCATACCAATGGGTGCAACGATTTTAATTTCAGTAACTTTGCACTGCGATTTGAGAGGCCGCCCGTATCGCATTAGAGATTTCTGGCAAGAACTGAAGCGGTGCGTCGTCCTGTCCGAGATTGTGGCGCTCGGTGCTTTCCAGATGAACCACGTCTGGTTAGCCACGCTGCAAACGCTGGAAGCCAAGAAGCGGCTCATCGACTGCAAAGAGTTGAAGGTGAAGGACCTGAGGTGTGTTGTCATCGACCCCAGCAGCACGGAAGTTCGTCTACGCCTCCATTGGGTCTCGTATCATGTGACGGACGACGCGGTGAGCAAGTTTTCGGAACCTATATACGGCAAGGTTATAGAAGTCGCACGTGAGAAGTGGCGCGTCGAGGGATTCGAGGGCATCGAGTCGACTACCCGGGTGGCGTGCACGACGCTGAAGAGGGGCGTCACGCCCGACGGAATGCCTCATGAGCTGCGACTTCAGGGGGCGAACGTCCTTATCGTAATCCCAGGGAGGGTGCCGGTCTGCCTGCGCTGTAAGCGTGCCGGGCACATGAGGCGCGACTGCCGCGTGCCTAAGTCCTCGGTGTGCTCATGTTTCGGCCACGAGAAGGAGGAGTGCGTAAAGACCTACGCCCGAGTAACTGGTGGAGCGGCGGCAAAAGACTTTTTGCCCCTAACCATGGATGTCGACGAGGCTGAGCGTTCCGCTATGGGATACCAAGCGAAGCTCCACCCTCTGGTGAGCCCTGCAGTCATCCCGTTGGAGCGGACGGCTCGACTGAACTCTCGCCTGTAAAGAACAAGGAGGTGGCTGGTGGCTTTCCTGAAGCAGGCAGCGCGGCACCCACTCCCACGGTGACGCCAATGGAGAAGACCGTAGCCCCGTGCGAGGCCTCCCCCCCGACTTTGGAGAAGGCGCCTTCCGAAGGTCACGACACTATGGACAAAATCACCGAGTCCATCAAGCGTGGTCGCGACGAGAACCCTCCATCGACACCGGGAATGACACCCAGGCCCAACCCTTGGATGGAGAGGACAAAGAAGGGGCGTTTCCAGCCCACGACCGCCTTAACCCCAGATGACCGGAGGCGACTCAACAGCAAGTAAGGCGGCTGACGCCTGGTTACAAAGACTGACGTCCGAATTCCAAGGCAAGTCCTACAGCAAAACACATGATTTGTACGTTCCAACCAGCGATAACGGTCGCATCGCTAAATGTTCGAGGTATGAGCGCCAGGAAAAAACAGTACCAATTGGCCGTGCAAGAGACTAAAATGGCTGAGGAGGAACAGGTTGCTAGTTCGCTTAGACCTTTTCTGCAGTCGTTCGAAGTTTCTGTCACCCACGTGGTTCGTTTTTCTGCCGGATATTTTTTTTTTCCTAAAAAGTCCCTGCCCTTGTCGGAGTTAGCTGTAACACCGACACGGAAGGGCGGTTCATCATGTGCGATTTTTCAGTGGCGAATTGTTCGTGTGTATGCGCCTAGTACGGTTAAAGACCGTGTTTTTTTTATTGGCTTATGTCGTTTTCTAGAATGTGATAAAACGTGTATGTTATTGCCTTGTCCTGTCTGTCTGCTGCCCTTACAACTGCGTTGTAAGGGCAGCAGACAGAACGCCCCTGAGGCGGAGCAGTGACAAGAGTGCGCAAGTTTTAAGCGAACTGGTTGAAGACTTTGACTTGGTTGGCGCCGGAACGGTGACGAATGAAACGAGCGAGATTCGTTTCACCCATTTCCAAGCGTCGTCTCATGCGCGCCTAGATAGGGTATACGTATTGGCCTCTGCGGCAGCAATGTTAAGAAAGTATCGCGTCACACCAGTGTTTTTTTCGGATCATTGCATGATTTCGACAACGATCGGCGAAAAAGCGCCGGCGAAGGCCAAGTTTAACTGGAAGCTGTGGAAGCTTAACACAAAACTGCTTGATGATGAAAGTTTTCTTGCAGCGGTAGATAACGTCTTCAAAACGTTTTTTTAAAACCGCAAGGGACGATATATTCGAGACATGGGAGCTCATCAAACAGGAAGTGAAGATGCTCGCTGTCGAAAGGTCGTCGATTTTAGCCTACGAGGCACGTTGCGACGAACGTGGCTTAATCAAAGATTTGCAAGCTCTGTCAAGAGCTGAGTGTGAGCGACCCGGCCCAGCTCTTAAAGATTTGGAAACGGTTAAGCAACGTCTGGCGCATTTTCATCAAGAGCGTTACCGCGGAGCCATTGTTCGGGCTCGATCAGAGAAGTACTTGATGGGAGAACAGCCTAATAAACGGTCTTTGGCGGATGAGAAAAGGTTCGCGCTTCGCAACAAAATTGGCGAAATCGAGTACGACGGAGTGATTAACACGAGCCCAAGTAGTATTGAGCAGGCTTTTGTCGTACAATATAGGCAAGTTTTTGAAACCCAAGTTAAAGGAAGGCAGGGCCCTATGTGTGGAAAACTTCTACAGTCCCTGCCGCAACTAACGGAAGAGGAGAAGGAAAATTTCACAGAGCCGATCACTCTTCAAGAGGTCGAGAGAGCAATAGACGATTTGCCGAGCTCGAAAACACCAGGACCGGACGGGCTATGCGCCGAATTTTATAAGAAATACAAGAGCGTAATTGCTCCGCTTTTTTAGAAGTCATTTGTAAAGCATACGAAAGGAAAGTACTGCCGCCGTCTTTTTCACGTACATACACCGTGTTATTCCCCAAAAGCGATGACGTTGCGAAACTACGTCAAGTCACTGGTTTCCGCCCGATAACTCTGTGTAATGTAGATTACAAGATTTTTGCTAAAATCCTAGCGAGGAGGTTCCAGAGTGTTGCCTGCCAGCTCATTGGAGATCATCAGACCTGTGGAATACAGGGTCGATCTATTTTGACGAATGTGCACGTTGCCCGAACTGTTTTTGGAAGCATGTGACGATGGCATGGGCCAAGTTGCCATGCTTCAACTGGACCTAGATAAGGCTTTCGAGCGAGTTAAGCACGATGTCCTTTTTGATGTTTTAAAGCACGTGAATGTGGGCGAGCGTATTTTGGACGGGGTTAAAATGGCGTACCAAGAGTGTACCACTAGGCTCATTGTGAACAGGGAATTGACTGAACCGATACGTGTGCGAACATCCGTAAGACAAGGATGTCCCTTGTCGCCGTTATTGTTTAACCTCTATTTGGAACATTTTTGTTTAAGTGTCCAGAACAGCAAGCAATCTCACGGATTTCGGATGGAAAAGGAGGAGATAAAAGTCATCAGCTATGCAGAGATGTCGCGGTTTTTTGTAGCGATAAACCAAGTATTAGCGTGGCTGTGACGTTGGCAAGAGACTTCTGTAAGGCTACAGGGGCAGCCATAAATTTGAGCAAGTGCCGTGGGTTTTGTCACGGAGGGTGGGCCACAACCCCTTCGGTGTTGGAAGGGGTGTGTTGGGACCGTGTGCCGTGCACTTACCTCGGTGTGCCACTAAAATGTTACAGGCAAAGCAAATCCTATTGGTCGGGAGTCGCCGCCGACCTGGACAGGCGCGCTTCCCGCTAGAAGCAGCATTAGCTGTCCATATTTGCCAGAGCGACAGTATGTAATATATTTCTCATTGCAAAATTATGGTACGTGATGGAGGCCATTCATTGCGCTCGCTTGAATGTGCAGAAATTTCACCGTGTTTTTGCCACGTTTATTTGGAATTCAAAGTGGGAGCCGATGAGGAGAGA
The DNA here is from genome assembly GCF_016920785.2 of Ixodes scapularis. Classification (NCBI taxonomy): domain Eukaryota; kingdom Metazoa; phylum Arthropoda; class Arachnida; order Ixodida; family Ixodidae; genus Ixodes; species Ixodes scapularis. Next base: position 28,976,718 of record NW_024609881.1, read on the forward strand.
CAATCTTTTCCATCGGATTCGTCACGGTGGTCTCGGTCTCTCGCATTTGTTTTGCAAACAGATTGTGTCCCGATTCTTTTTTCTAGGAGACCAAGAGCATCCTTTCATACGTACGTTTACACAAACCAAATTGTCTCCTCATTTGCCATCGTTTCTTGTTTCGTCTTATGGCGGCGAACTTAAGAGATTAGTGGGATATCAAAAGGAGGTGGTAGACGCAGTGTTATTTTTGTCTGCCCGTTTTTCGTTTGAGTATTTGTCCGCTGTTAGCAAGAAAACGCTAACACGCGACTTATTGACAAGTTTGTTTCCGGACCCGTTGTACAGAACTGTAGTCTGTAGCGGGGGCCAAGATGTGCTCAAGCGAGTGAAGAATATGTGCGTTCCCCCTTCCGTTAAAACGTTCTTTTTTAAACTGCATTCCAATACACTGCCCGTTAAGGTGTGACTTGAAGGAAAGGGTATTGATGTTCCGTGGTCGGTAGTGTATTTTGTGTAAGAAACCTGAAAAATCGAGTACGATTTCATTTTTTGCTGGGATGCGGTATTCTTTGGGATGTGCTGCAGCGCACGTTGAAGAAACAACTGTGCATTAGCCAATCAGTCATACGTTTCTTGAATGTGAGTAACGATGATGGCATACCTTTTGATATGATTATGTTGTTGGGTTTGTGCAGTATTTGGAGGTCGCGCATGGCGGTCCGTCATGCCGACCCCAGTGTGAAAGAAGTGCATCATTATTTTTTCAGCCTTGTTAAGCAAGTGGAAAGTGTTTTTTCAAACCGTAAAACGAAACCCGAGTGGCTAGAAATTTGTAAACCGCTCCTCGAAATGCGAGGATTTTAATGTACCCTCCAATAAGTCTTGCAGTGTATTTTTTAAAGTGACATGACCGTTTTTGCATTCCTCCTGCAATAAAGAAATAAAAAACGTCAGGATGGCCGAGCGGTCTAAGGCGCTGCGTTCAGGTCGCAGTCCGGTCTTCCGGGCGTGGGTTCGAATCCCACTTCTGAGAATCTTTTGCTCCTGTACACTCACAAGAACACGTTAACTGTCCCTGATAGTATGGCGTCTTTTTTTTTTTATTTATTTATTTATTTAATGACACCGTGCAGACTGTCACAGAAAACGACGAGAAACAACGTCAGGATGGCCGAGCGGTCTAAGGCGCTGCGTTCAGGTCGCAGTCCGGTCTTCCGGGCGTGGGTTCGAATCCCACTTCTGAGAATCTTTTGCTCCTGTACACTCACAAGAACACGTTAACTGTCCCTGATAGTATGGCGTCTTTTTTTTTTATTTATTTATTTATTTAATGACACCGTGCAGACTGTCACAGAAAACGACGAGAAACAACGTCAGGATGGCCGAGCGGTCTAAGGCGCTGCGTTCAGGTCGCAGTCCGGTCTTCCGGGCGTGGGTTCGAATCCCACTTCTGACAATCTTTTGCTCCTGTAACCTCACAAGAACACATTAAGTAATAATAATAATAATAATCGTTTATTTCACCATAAGATTTTTATGGTGGCGACCAGGGACAAAAAGCTGTAGAAAACAGCTTGACGAGGTCCCCAACCGCCTACAAGCAGCAGAGCAGCGTGATACTCACAGTATAAAATACATACAGAGCACAAGCTATAGAAAGAATAGCAGAAAAGACCTTCGTCATCACACACTTTGTTAAGGCTGATTCACAGGATTGTTAACTTTTGTCACTTTCTAGCTTTTGAAGAAAGAAAAAAGAAACGTGATACAATCGCGACATAACTAATAAAAAACAGGAGAAAAGGATTTATGCACACGATCGACATCAAACAGGAGGGTCCGAATATCCTTGACAGATAATTTCTCCCAATCGAAGTTTTTTTCGGGAAATAAATTTAATAATTTCGGAATAGTGTATCTGAGCATTTGTGTTCCGTAGTTCGTTCTGGGAGTGACCACCTCCCAACAGCTCGCAGAACGAGTAGGATAAGGATGAACATATTGGGAAAGGCGTCCAATGCTCACTAGAAAGCTAGTATTTCTAATTTCTTCCACTTTTAGAGTAGTGGAAAGTCTGTAGTCGTAGAGAGAATATATACTAATAATGTGAAACTTCTTGAATAGATCGGCTGTAGGATGATCAAAATCTACATTCGCGATTGCCCTCACGGCTTTTTTTTTGCAAAATATTTATTTTATCAAGATTTGCTATTGGCCCTGATGGTTTGGCGTCTTTTTTATTTATTTTTTATTTATTTAAGACTGCGGTCCCACGGCAGCCATCTTGAACAAGGCGTTAGTTCAACCAATAGATGGCGACACGCACCCGTGGGGTGGCCGAAACATTGGTTCACAGTGAGATGGCTCGAGCACCATCACGTTCCCCTCGTGGCCTTGCTCGCGCCGCTGCCAGCTGTGCTCAGCTAGCTCAAGTAGCGTGGCCCAACAAACGCATGTATGCGAGAATGTCAGGCTGGGTATAAATTGTTCTCTGATATAGGGACATGCGGTTCGGCGGTTGTAACGGGCTTTCGCAATAAATCTTACCAAGAAGGAATCAAATGTTGATTGACGTGTCAATATTCTATCAATGAAAATTTCTTCTGCAGGAATGCACGCTCAGTGGACTTAATCTTCCAAGACACCAGCGGAAGCGGACGTCAAGTAAACTGCTTCGCGATTTACGGTACTTACCTTACCATTTTAATGACGACTAAAATAAGGTCACGAAATATTGTGTTTCACGGGTCCAGAAAATGTTGTAAAGGTTGTTACATTATCGGGTTCCCAGAAACCGTCTGGAAAGACTCGAAATCTTCCTTGAGTCCAACGCCACCATGAGCAGTAACTGAAAACGATCCACTATTCAGTCGGTGGGTGGCGAAGCGTATCCGCATCTGCGGAGTCATGGTCGATGCGTACCCTAAGTGGCTGGAAGTTTACAAGATGCCTGCCACGACGTCCAAACACGTCATTGACGTTCTACGGTCTCGTTTACCTAGTTTTGCCCTACCGAAAATACTTTTCTCTGATAACGCGCCAAATCTTGCTTCAAATAAAACAAACAAGGTTTTGAAAAAAAAAACAAAAAAACCGGCATCAGGCATCACATTAGTGCACCATACAATCCTGCAACTAACGGGCAAGCAGAACAGATGGCTTGCGAAACGAAAAAAAGCCCTTTTGAAGCTTACGGAAGAAGGCAGTTCAGTGAAGAATCGCCAAGTTCTTGTTCCAGCAGCGCGCGACGGTCTCATCTTACACGGTAAAAACACCCGCCCATGCAATATTTGGCGGACGAAGAGCCACACCCCTCGATCTCACGATACTGTGGCCTACGAACGAAGATCGAGAGGTTCGCAGATCGGGAGTAATGGCAGTTAATTCGGTCGGACAACTCGTCTACGTGAGGAATTTCAGCGGAAGTCGGGCCTTCCATGTAAAACTTGAGTAGAAAAGGCTATTTGTTGGTTGACCAGAAGGTGTCATCTCTCTGAATACGTTGGATATCAATGCCCTTGAATGTAAATATAACTAAATCACAAATTTTTTTTTCTGTATTGTGTAACATCCCTTGTATTTGATAGTAGAAGCTATGGTGGCGATTTGGACCTTTCACACCAGGCTCCTTTTTCTTATTTTTCGCCTCATACTCCTTTGCGGTTTCTGTATGCTTCAAGAATCTTTTGGAACGGTGACACTTTACATCAACGAGGTCATTTGTTCCAAGTAGTCAATCTCTGAATGCTGCTAGAAATCCGTTCCTCATATTAAAGAATAAGCCGCACTTCTGTACAGTGCAGTTTTCCTGTTCCACGTACAGTTGTAAAGCAGCATCCTGATTGATTCTACCATATTCTGTTGCGGGTGAAGAAGGTCTTTGGGTACACGATACTTGAAACAAGTCTGGCACTGTACGTTGTGGTTCGACACCCACTAATGTCGTCGTCCTTATAGAGCATCATCATTTAATAATTACCTTGTCACCTCATATTGCTCTTCATCAACAGTAAGTACAATAGGCTACCGCCGTATTATAATCCAAGAATTGAAAAATTGAGTCGTTCAGTCCTTCAAGAAATTTATTATTTATATAATGTTATTACGTTACATTACCTCGAGGCGATCGACGTCTATCTTGAATCTTCAGATACTTATACCTGTATATAAATTAGACGCAAAAGGGGGGGGGGGGGGGGGGGGGGGGGGCTCGGTGGCCGAGTGCATGATCTAGCGCACACCAGCTCGGAGCACTTGGAGCGAAAGCTCGCGCTGCAGAACTCGACCAGCCCCTGCCCGTTTCAATCTGGAAGAGCATCGTACGGCGTGCGGTCGTGTATCCCTACTGCATGGTGCACGTTAAAGACCCTAGGTTAGCGGTTGTACCGCACTGGCTAAATTGCTCATCTACAGCTGAGACACCAGACGCCCACTAAGGCAGACTAACTTCCGGCTGTATAAACATACACACAATTTCCAATTAGACGCATCATAACAAAGAACACAGCGTGCTGCCCCTTTTTTGGGTGCCTTTTTTAAACCAGCGAAAGCTCGCGCGTTCTTTCTTTTGAGACGGTTAGAGCGGTCGCACATAAAACCCGCGTTTCTCCTACCCGGCCGCTTCCTCCTCTCATTATGTGTAGTTGGTTATAACTAAATAAGCTATAATAATGGTGTGTTATTCATATTTACTTTCAGTTTCAGTCAGGGAAAAGGAGTTTCGCGGGAACTACAGCCGAAAAATGAGCTGCGCTTAGAGTAGCCGCACTGTCTTCCCCGACAGTGTTGTGAACGCCGCCATTTTGGTGCTTGTGCAGAGCAGGCGCAACTGCCGATCGTCATGATTCAAAAGTGCGACATCCTCAGCATTAGATTCGGTGTTAAGAAGCTCGTGTAATGTTGCTTTCTTTTGTCGCAAACTGTTTAAAATGGAGGACGGAAAAACGTTTCCTGTGATTTCAGATAAAGCTTCAAATAATTGGCAACCATGATTTTAAGCCACAATATGGCCAAGTGTCGTTACTCTGAAGCGTAGCTTATTTAATGACACTATAGTGTCATTAAATAAGCTGCGCTTCCATGATTTTAAGCCGCATTAAATAAGCTGGCAACCATGATTTTAAGCCACAATATGGCCAAGTGTCGTTACTCCGAAGCGTAGCTTATTTAATGACACTACAGTGTCATTAAATAAGCTGCGCTTCAGAGTAACGACACTTGGCCATATTGTGGCTTAAAATCATGGTTGCCAGTTAGCTGAAGTTTTATCTAAAATCACAGGAAACGCTTTTCCGTCCCCCACAAATGTTTAAACAACCCGCGACAGAGCATTGCAATATTGCATCAGCTTCCTAGCACCGCATCTAATGCTGAGGAAGTCGTACTTTTGGATCATGACGATCGGCAGTTGCGTTTGCTCTGAACAAGACCCAGAATGGTGGCGCCCAAAACAATTTTGGGGAACGGAGTGCCGATAATTTAAAGCTCATTTAGTGACTCTAAGCATGAAGTGAACTCGGGTGTATTCTTTTCCTCTTCGTCTTTATTGCTTATTGATTTCAATCATATCGAATAATGAACACATTATATCAGTCTACGCTTGTGGAATTATTTGTCTTAGATTTATTAACCTGACCCAGTACTTAAACCATTCATTTATCGATAGTAAATCTTCCAATATATTTTTTAAATGTGGAGGTAAAAAGACACGGATATTGATGATGATACAGACGCCAACGCCGCCCTCGGAAATTTTTTGAACATTTGAAATCAGCAGTTTGTCTGCCATCCGCCAGGTAGCGCAACAAAACACCCAAATAGTTTTTAATTATTTTTAAAAATAGCTAAGCTCTTCACCTATTAAAAAACCAAGGCAAGATCATTATGAAAGTTTAATACATCGCAATGTATATTTATTCCAAACAATAAATGTTTTTAGATGCCAATAAATCTGTTTGGTGTCCAAAAAAGATATGCGTCGAAAACAGGTAAGTTTGAAGGGCTCCTGGAGCGTTATGACTTTGAAAATGAAAAAAAAAAGCCATCGTCCACCTCTTGGGCAACCATTGTAGCTCTAAATGTTATATAAGATTTTATCATAGGTTAATTATTTCCGCAGCGGCGTTTGAAGTACCATGACTCGAAGCACAAAAAAGTGCTATGTTTGATATAAAATATCTAAACAAAAAAAGTTTACACAGCATTAAATTTTTTTCTGCATATTACCAATTATAAGCACTACATCTGTAGCTAATTTTATTGTCCTAGCTCTTGTCATTAAAAACATATTTGTGCTTAAAAATGTCAATTTTAGGGCAATATTTAGAGGGATGAAAAAAACAAAGTAGTGCAAATACCAAAAAACTGTATCGTTACTTTCTGCTCCGACATCATCTTAACAAAACTGCTATATTGGAACCGTGTTGTCTTTGATGGATCGTTCATAAAACATGAACTAGTGGAGCAAGTGAGGGTCCGCGCCATCATATTCGCAACGCTACAAATGCGCATGAACAGTAAAAACCAACACACACATAATATCAAATGAACGAGAATTGCATTGCCTTTCGAATGACATCAATCCCACAAAACAGTATTGAAAAGGAGATGAGTAATGACCTGCCAAAAAATACCTAAACTGCCACATTCAGTGGGACCGTGGCCTTAATGACGACTAAAAAAAGGTCACGAAATATTATGTTTCACGGGGTCCGGAAGTTGTTGTAAAGTTTGTTACATTATAGGGGGGGGGGGGGGGGTTAGAAAACAAACGCCGTTGCAATAATTTCGGAAGTACTGACACACATAATGTTGTAAGTACAGCTTAGGAGGAATATGATGAAAACCATCAGAAGAAATAGGAAGACATTTATTTGCAATGAAGACGCTATGTATGAACGGCGTTTAGCGACGGCAAGTTATGAGCGTTCGGGAATTTATAAGTTGACGTGATTGCTAATTATGGACATGCGGGCAATGAAGACCAGTTTTTTCGGGAGATGGTGTTGCGGTGATGACCTGATATCGGACGACTCATGGCAGACGAACAAGCAAGTTTCTTCTCAGCGAATGGTAAGTGTCCAGTGTCAAGCACAACACGTGGCTACCGACGTTGTCGATATTTCGAACAGTTACCGCTTTCGACAAAAGTCCTGGCACCTGGGCTAACTTTGTGGAAAGACTCGAAGTCTTCCTTGAGTCCAACGCCATCATGAACAGTAAATAAAAACGATCCACTATTTAATCGGTGGGTGGCGAACGTATCCACATCTGCGGAGTCATGGGCGATGCGTACTCTAAGTGGCTGGAAGTTTACACGATGCCTGTCACGACGTCCAAACACGTCATTGACGTCCTACGGTCTCTTTTACCTACTTTTGCCCTACCGAAAATGCTTTTCTCTGAGAACGCGCCAAATCTTGCTTCAAATAAAATAAACAAGTTTTTGAAGAAAAAAAAAAAAAAACGGCATCAGGCATCACATTAGTGCACCATACCATCCTGAAACTAACGGGCAAGCAGAACAGATGGTGTGCGAAACGAAAAAAAAAAGACCTTTTGAAGCTTACGGAAGAGGCAGTTTAGTGAAGAATCGCCAGGTTCTTGTTCCGGCAGCATGTGACTGTCTCATCTTACACGGAAAAAAACCCGCCGAAGCAATATTCGGCGGACGAAGAGCCACACCCCTCGATTTCATGATACTATGGCCTACGAACAAAGATCGAGAGATTCCCTGATCGGGAGTAATGGCAGTTTATTCGGTCGGACAACTCGCCTACGTGAGGAATTTCAGCGGAAGTCGGGCCTTCCATGTAAAACTTGAGTAGAAAGGCTCTATGCTGGTTGACCTGGAGGTGTCATCTCTCTGAATACGTGTGATATCAATGCCCTTAAGGTTAAATATAACTAAATCACAAAACTCTTTTGTGTATTGTGTAACTGCCCTTGTATTTGATAGTAGAAGCTATGGTTGTGATTTGGACCTTTCACACCAGGCTCCTTTTTCTTATTTTTCGCCTCATACTCCTTTGCGGTTTAAGTATGCTTCAATAATCCTTTGGAACGGGGACAATTTACGTCAACGAGGCTATTTGTTCCAAGCAGTCAATCAGGGAATGCTGCTATAAATCCGTCCCTCATATTAACGAATAAGCCGCACTTCTGCACAGTGCAGTTTTCCTGTTCCACATACAGTTGTAAAGCAGCATCCTCATTGATTCTACCATATACTGTTGCGGGTGAAGAAGGTCTTTGGGTACACGTTACTTGAAACAAGTCTGGCACTGTACGTTGTAATTCGACACCCACTAATGTCGTCGTCCTTATAGAGCCTCATCATTGAATCATTACCTCGTCACCTCATATTGCTCTTCATCAACAGTAAGTACAATAGGCTACCGCCATATTACAATCCAAGAATTGAAAAATTTAGTCGTTCAGTCCTTCAACAGGTTTATTATTTATATAATGTTATTACGTTACATTACTTCGAGACGATCGACGTCCATCGTCGATCTTCAAATACTTATACCTGCATGATGAATTAGACGCACAAAGTGGGGAGGCGGGGGGGGGGGGGGGGGGGGGTCGGTGGCCGAGTGCATGGTCTAGCGCACACCAGCTCGGAGCACTTGGAGCAAAAGCTCGCGCTGCAGAACCCACCCCGCCCCTGCCCGTTTCGATCTGGAAGATCATCGTACCGGCGTGCGGTCGTGTATGACCACTGCGTGGTGCACGTTAATAATAATAATAATAATAAATCTTTATTTTACGTGCCCACAAACAACTTTACAGTCTATGATGTGGTGCACACAAAGAAAATTAAAACACAGCACTGTATCAAGCATTGAAATACTTGTCACAATGAAAATATAAACAGAAAACAGAAACTGAAAAACTATACAGAACCCGCCTTACAATAGGTAATTCAAGGACATCCACTTTCGCACATAAAACATAAACTGGTTTGAACAAAAAAAACTGTCAAGATGGTTCTTATTAAATGCTAATTGGATTCTCGATAAAGGAGACACAGATGACATACAAGATGGGTAAAAGGTTAGCACATTCCTACTGATCCTTGACGGAACATGAAAGTCTATGAAACGCAATATATCAATTGAATTCACTTCTCCGTGTAGAACTGTGTGAAGAAATATAAAATCTCTGCATTGCCTCCGCACAGCAAGCTTGTGCATCGCAAATCGAACAAGTAACGTTTCATAATGGTAAAAATATTTCCTTCCAATATAACGGTCGTACACAATTCGAATAATTCGTTTTTGTATATTTTCTATTGAAAGAGCCTGAGATAACGTTAATGAATTCCAAATGATTGAGCCAAATTCTAATCTTGACCTCACTAATGTTTTAAACAAGTGCAGTAAACAACGGGGGGTAGAAAACTGGCGACACAACCGTGAAATCATTCCCAACACTCTCAGTGCTGCATTCACGGTTATAGACACGTGATTATTAAAGGATAGTGAACTATCGATGAATACACCAAGATCCTTGATAAAAGGAACCCGAGGAATCGGGGCCCCTCCCAAATTATATAAAAAAATAAAGTATGTCACGCTTTCTGGATAACACAATTGATTTAGTTTTCTTGGGGTTAAGTGACAAGCGGTTTTTGGCGCACCATTCAGAAACACGTTCTATGTCAGCCTTGAGCCGGGAGCAATCAGATAGTGACCTCACACTTATAAAAGGCTTAACATCATCGGCAAACAAAAGAGTTTTTGCATCTGTAATGCGGGAAACAAGATCATTTATGAACGAAAGGAATAAAAGTGGTCCCAGGATGGATCCCTGGGGTACACCAGAACTTGAAATAAACTCGTCAGAGTAGCTATCAGAAATGCGAACAGAGTTTCGACGACCAATGAGATACGTGAAAAACCACGCGCAAAGATGCGGGCTGAAACCATGCAAAGCAAGCTTCTGTAGCAGTAAATTATGACATACACAATCGAACGCTTTCGACATGTCAAAATAAATTGCATCTACCTGTCCCCTACTTGACACCACTGGTGCAGAGTAACTTAAAAACGAGCATAAATTTGACTCAACTGACCTACCCTTCAAAAAACCGTGTTGAGATGCAGATATCATTGGGCTAAGGTAAAATTAAACACGTTTATATATTTGCTGTTTCAATAACTTCTGAAAAAACTACATGACAATGACACAGGACGGTAATTATTAACCAATGTCGAATCATCAGGTTTGCGGTTGTACCGCACTGGCTAAATTGCTCATCTACAGCTGAGACACCAGACGCCCACTAAGGCGGACTAACTTCCGGCTGTATAAACATACACACAACAATTTGCAATTAGACGCATAATAACAAAGAACACAGCGTGCCGCCTCTTTTCTTTGGATGCCTTTTCTTTTTTAAACCAACGCAACCTCGTGCGTTCTCTCTTTTGAGACGGTAAGAACGGTCGCACATAAAACCCGCGTTTCTCCTACCCGCCCGCTTCCTCCTCTCGTTATGTGTATTTGGTTATAACTAGTGCTCCGTGTTTTCGGATAAATCCGAAAAACTCCGAAAAACACCCGCCGGTAAAATTTTTGTCAGTTCGAATTTATCCGATAAATTCCGAATTGGTATGTGCCCATGCCACCCCCCCCCCTTTTTTTTTCCGCAACAACAATTTTTTTTTATATATATATTGAGCAGCGCAGGATCAATGTTCTTGGGAAAATTACACCATAATTATCTTTCAAGCCTCGGACCGTTGTCAAAAGGGGGTCTTACGGCTTGTCTCGTCAAGGTTGGTTCTGGGAAAGAGGTCATCGTACCATTCGTGTCACGTCAAAAGCCACTCTTTTGGTTTCCAGTTTGGGCCATGGGGTTTGGGATTTAGAGAAAGGAGAAGGTATGTTCCTAGGGTAACAGTGAAAGCTATGGATTATAGAGATTGTGTAAGATAGGGAAGAGGGGCAGTTGAAACTTCTCTATTGCATCCATAACCGCTCCACCTCGCGCGGCCGCGGGATAGATTGATGGGATGACTACGAGCTTCCTTGCGGATACCTCCGGCAGTTTATTGATTTTAAGGTATCGACGCTTATCGAAGCCACACTTGTGTGCGACCTTTGTCGTGGGACAAATTAGTATTGCCAATGACACCGATGCCAAACTCAACTGAAAAAAATCTTAATTGATAAAGCGCGTTTTATTTTTTATAATACGTTTGCATCCACTTATTATTTATTATTTTTAATAGGAAACGCTGCGTAATTAATCTCCAAATTTCGGGGAATTGGGGATTTACAAAAAATAAACTCCGATAAACACCGAATTTTTGATAAAAAATGAACTCCGAAAAACACCCTCCGAATTTCACGAAAAATAAACTCCAAAAACACGGAGCCCTAGTTATAACTAGATAAACTATAATAATGGTGTATTATTCATATTTACTTTCAGTTTCAGTCAGGGAAAAGGAGTTTCGCGGGAACTAGAGCCAATAAATGATCTGCGCTTAGAGTATCGGCACTCTCTTCCCCAACAGTGTTGTGAACGCCGCCATTTTGGTGCTTGTGCAGAGCAGGCGCAACTGCCGATCGTCATGATTCAAAAGTGCGACATCCTCAGCATTAGATTCGGTGTTAGGAAGCTCATGCAATGTTGCTTTGCTTTGTCGCAAACTGTTTAAAGTGTAGGGCGGAAAAGCGTCTCTTGGGATTTCAGATAAAGCTTCAAATAACTGGCAACCATGATTTTAAGCCACAATAAGGCCAAGTGTCGCTACTCTGAAGCGTAGCTCATTTAATTGCACTATTCATGCTCTTCTTCAAGACGCTTGTAATACCTGGAGGGGCCATGACGTAAGCCCCGTGGATTCCACTAGCCACTACCTTTTGACACCTGCCTCTTCTTCATTGTTCCCGCTTGTGCCAGTAAATTAGCTACGGTTCAGAGTAACGACACTTGGCCATATTGTGGCTTAAAATCATGGTTGCCAGTTATATGAAGCTTTATCTAAAATCACACGAAACGCTTTTCCGTCCCTCACAAATGTTTAAACAACCCGCGACAGAGCATTGCAATATTGCATCAGCTTCCTAGCACCGCATCTAATGCTGAGGAAGTCGTACTTTTGGATCATGATGATCGGCAGTTGCGTTTGCTCTGAGCAAGACTCAAAATGGCGGCGCCCAAAACAATTTTGGGAGCGGAGTGCCGATACTTTAAAGCTCATTTAGTGACTTTAGGCATAAAGTGACCTTGGGTGTATTCTTTTCTTCTTCGTCTTCATTGTTTATTGATTTCAATCATATCGAATAATGAACATATTATATCACGCTACGCTCGTGTAATTATTTGTCTTAGATTTATTAGCCTGACCCAGTACTTACACCATTCAGTTATCGATAGTAAATCTTCCAATATATATTTTAAATGTGAGGGTAAAAAGACACGGAGATTGATGATGATGCAGACGCCAACGCCGCCCTCGGAAATTTTTTGAACATTAGAAATCAGCAGTTTGTCTGCCACCCACCAGGTAGCGCAACGAAACACCCAAACAGTTTTTAATTGTTTTTAAAATTAGCTAAGCTCTACACTTATTAAGAAACCAAAGCAAGATCATTGTGAAAACTTAATACATCGCAATGTATATCTATTCCAAACAATAAATATTATTAGATGCCAATAAATCTGTTCGATTTCCAAAAAAGATATGCGTCAAAACAGGTAAGTTTGAAACGCTCCTGGAGCGTTATAACTTTGAAAATGAAAAAAGCCATCGTCCACCTCTTGGGCAACCATTGTAGCTCTAAATGTTATAAAAGATTTTATCATAGTTTAATTATTTCCTCAGCGGCATTTGAAGTACCATGACTCGAAGCACAAAAAAGTGCTATGTTTGATATAAAATATATAAACACAAATATTTTACACGACATTAAAGTTTTTTCTGCTTATTACCAATTATAAGCACTACATCTGTCGCTAATTTCATTGCCCTAGCGCGTGTCATTAGAAACATATTTGTGTTGAAAAATGTCGATTTTAGGGCAATATTTGGAGGGATGAAAAAAAAAAAAAAAAAACAAAGTAGTGCAAATACCAAAAAAGTGTATCCTTACATTCTGCTTCGACATCATCTTAACAAAACTGCTATATTGGAACCGTGTTATTTTTAATAGATCGTTCATAAAACATGAACTAGTGGAGCAAGTGAGGGTCCGCGCCATCATATTCGCAACGCTACAAATGCGCATGAACAGTAAAAACCAACACATACATAATATCAAATAAAAGAGGATTGCATTTCCTTTCGAATGACATCAATCACAGAAAACAGTATTTAAAAGGAGATGAGTAATGACCTGCCAAAAAGTATTTAAACTGCCACATTCAGTGGGACCGTGGCCTTAATGACACCGTGTAGACTGTCAAAGAAAATGACGAGAAACAACGTCAGGATGGCCGAGCGGTCTAAGGCGCTGCGTTCAGGTCGCAGTCCGGTCTTCCGGGCGTGGGTTCGAATCCCACTTCTGACAATTTTTTGCTCCTGTACACTCACAAGAACACGTTAATTGGCCCTGATAGTATGGCGTCTTTTTTTATTATTTATTTATTTAATGACACCGTGTAGACTGTCAAAGAAAATGACGAAAACAACGCCGAGGCGCCGAGGCGAACGGACGTGATAATCATGAGTTCCGGCTTAGCGGTGAAAACGGCCGCGTCAGGTCGTGGTACGTCTGTGTTTGAAAACGCTGACGAATATAAGATTATTCTGCCCCAACTGCCAACAGGTTATGTTGTGACCAACGCGGTCTTTTTGCACTGCGACGTAAAAGGACGGCCCTATCGCATTCAAGACTTCCGCCTGGAACTTCAACGGCTGAACTTGCTGAGGGACTTGGCCTGCGCCAGGCCACATCAGAGGAATCACGTGTGGCTACTGAAGATGCAGTCACCTGCTGCCAAGCAAAGGTTGGTGGAGGCGCAAGAGCTGAAGATCTAAGGTGGGGGGGGGGGGGGGGGGAGGGGAGGGGAGGGGGAGGGGGCGGTGCCTCGTCATCGACCTGGCGATTACGGCTGTGAAGCTTAAGCTCCACTGGGTCCCGTACGACGTTCCTAACGGCCGCGTGAAGGAGCTGGAGCGCTACGGCGAGGTGTCCGAGGTAGCGAGGGATTTTTTCCGGGAGAAGGGGTTTGAGGCTGTCGAGTCCAACACCCGCAGTGTACGCCTGACCCTCAATGAAGGCTACACTGTAGACAGCCTCCCCCACGAGATGCGCCTGGAAGTTTTAAGGTCCTGGTCGTGGCGCCTGGCCGTGCTCCGCTCTGTCTTCGGTGCCGTCATACGGGCCACATTCGCCGGGACTGTCGCGTCCCCCGCTGCTCTGACTGCCACCGCTACGGCCACGACGCAGCAGACTGCGTCAAGACCTACGCCTCGATAGCCCTGGACCGCAAGTTGGACGACAACTCTGAATACCTAATGGTTTGCGTCGAGGCGGAGGAAGCCGTGGGAGGGTCGCCTCCAACCGCCCTGCAACCGGCGGAACAGTGTGAAACGTCTGCAACCAAGGACGACGGTAATCCTGATACAGCGTCTCCAGAGAGCAACTCCGAGGCCACGACGGAGGAGCCAGCCACACCCGGCGCAGCGGCCATGAAACACCTACCCGAGGAGCAAGCATGTCCCGAAGGTGGACCATCTGCTGCATCGAGCGGCCTTCCCAGCGTTGAGAATAATGACGCAGCAGTGGTTGACGGGCAGTACAACGCCATGGACTTCACTCAGACAATCAAGCGTCGAGGGAACCTGTGGCTACGCCAGCTGGCACCTGCGGACCGAACCCCTACACGGTGCCTGTGCCAGGGTCTAAGAAGTCGAAGGTCGCGGTGAAGACGCGTGTCCCGCCGGACGATGGTCGTCGAATAGACTCCCTGTGAGTGTATGGCTTTTCCGGCTGTACTTGTCTCTGGCGCTGTTCTTTACCAGAGTTCTTCTACTTTTGTGCGCGTGACTTCTCCTTTTTTGTCCGTGCCTATTTCGCTCTTTGTCTGCCCCGCCCCCCCCCCCCCCCTTTTTTTTTTAACCGTTCATAAACCTTGAGCAATCTTTGCTTGTGGGCACTTTGAACGTGCGCGGCTTATGTGCCAGACGTCGCCAATACCAGGTGCACCGTTTGTTTATTGAGAAGGACCTGGACATAGTCGCGGTTCAGGAAACGAAAATGGAAGGCGAGGCTCAGACGGAAAGCATAGTACGACTTTTTGAACCGAGGTATGACATGTGCGTCAGCCACGCTAAGGGGACGTCGAAGGGGGGGCGGGGGTCTTTTATTTTTGAGGAAGTCAATGGCGACCGTAGAGCAAGTCATTAGACAGTTTTAGTGGATCGTACGCTATAGCTTTGCGTACGCAAGGAAATTGCGGGTCGTGAGTGCGCATGCGCAGAACGCAATAAAAGGGCTAGCGTATTGCGTACGCACGCAACGATGGGGATTTTGCGTTGCTGGCTAGCGGGCCTTGCGGGACGCTCTCGAGAGATCTGGGACCCAACGAGAGCGCCAGTTTCAAGATGGCGGTTGCCTCGACTGGCGCAGCAAGGGCGACGTGGTGTTTTCGAAGTTCTGTGTTAGGTGAAATTGCGTGATGTTCAGCTCGGCGATTCTTTCTGGGACCTACCGCGGTCGAATCAGATCGCCGTGCAGCTGAAGGAGTACACAGTGAAAATTCGCCACTCGGAATGTGCGTCGACGCTGCGATCTGCTCAACGCTAAGTCTATTCCCACAGTTCATCGCCGACGGACGAACGACTCTAAAAGAAATCGCCGAAGTTCTCGCTATGCACTGGACATCAGGGTCATGAATTTCATTCCGCGATAGCATTGGTAAAAGGTGCCGTTTCAGCGGGACGAGTGACGGAGGCTCCGTGATCGAATTTGGCTACGCACTCGTACTCGTAGCCTCTGTACCCCGCAGAAAAGCGCGCTTGACGAGGCAGCTGTGGCTTGGTTTAATCTGAAATAAAATAATTGGATACTTTTTCTTTTTCAATATTTCTTTCCAGGAGCATGGTTGCGCTATAAGCACGCGGAATTCTACGGCCCTAGCAAATTTAACCAAGATCATGCGCGGTGTTCACTCGAAAACGTAACGCACAACTAAATTCGGTCCGAGCAGGTCATTTTTAGCGTACGCTATACTATTGTGTATTGCGTACGTAAGATCCAGCAACGCTATACTGAAACTCTCTATTAGCCGTGATGCGGGGCGCTTTGTTTTGTGCGATTTTTTCTTTCCAAATGTCAAGTTTCGCGTGCTTTGCATTTACGCCCCTACGAAGGCAGATGAACGGTTTTTTTTTTTCGAGTTCATCGAACAGTATCTGCGATCGGACCGCATCGTTATTTTGTTGGGGGATTTTAACTGTGTTTGTGCAGCGCAGGACAGATCGAACAGTGCGCGTTTCAGGGATAAGAGAACACATTTCTTAAATGGCATGGTCGATCGTTGTAATTTCGAAGATGTTGCACTTTCCGCGTCGAGTGGGAGAGAGGGGCAGTGTACGCATTTTCAAAGCGCCAGTCATGCGCGCTTGGATCGTGCGTACGTTTCGCTCGACCTTGTTAGAGCGCGCAAGCAGTACGCGGTCGACCACGTCTCTTTCAGTGACCCTGCTTTTGTTTCTTTTTAAAATTTGTTCCCCTAAAGAGGCGCCGAAGAAGTTCGTGTGGGGTTTATGGAAGTTTAATGCCAAGATTCTTAAGGACGATTGTTTTTCTAAGGCAGTGCGCCAAAAGCTGGAGCAGTTGGCAAGCGCGAAAGGGGAGGAGTTCGGCGTTAAATGGGAGTTATTTAAACAAGAAACGAAGATGGCAGCTATTGAACGCTCCAGTTCCTTGAAGCACGATGAAGAAAAAGAAATGCGTGATTTAAACGAACTTTTTCAGAAGTTGATCCAGGAAGAATGCCTTTCGCCTGGTATCTTTTTCAACAAGATTACTAGTATCAGGAAACGCCTCGAGGTTCTTGATACCGAACGGTATAGGAGGCTTTGGTACGTGCGCGGTTCAAGCGGTTATCGTGCGGTGAGATACCCACGAAGAGGGCGATAGCGGTGGAAAAGACATACGCCAGTAAAAGGGACATCGGCGAGATTTTGTATCAAGGGGTTCAATCACGCGATAAAGAAGTAATCGAACGGGCTTTCATCGACTACAATAAAGACCTTTTCAGCTGCCGCGTGCCCAAAAAGGATGAGTTTGAAGCCTATTATTTACCGTTAATGCCGCGCCTTTCGGATGAATTGCAGGAAAAATTGGAACAGCCCATTATGTTATGGGAAGTTGAAAAGGCGATCGACAATTTGCAGATCGGAAAAGCGCCAGGACCGGACGGTTTGGGCGCCGAGTTTTGCAAAGAGTTTAAAGAACAACTTGCCCCTTTTTTGTACTGCGTCTTTCGTGAAGCGTACAGGCTTAATGTTTTGCCTCCATCGTTTTTATGCACGCACACCATTTTCATACAGAAGAGTGACGACCCTATAAAACTTGCGTTTCGTTGGTTCGTACCGCCCGATCACACTAACGAACATTGATTATAAAATTCTGATGAAGGTCTTAGCGGAACGTTTGCAAAGCGTTATAGGAGTATCGTCGGCCCACACCAGACGTGTGGAATAAGAGGGAGAAGCATAGTTACAAACACACATGTCGCCCGCAGTATTTTGGAGTGCTGCGACGCTATGGTGCGAAGGGTTGCTATGTTACAGGTAGATTTAGAAAAAGCCTTCGACCGCGTGTCGCACGAAATTCTTTTTTCACTTTTAAGCTATGTTAATTTAGTTTCTGTTCTGTGTAATGGCGTGCGCATGGCGTACAAAAATTGTGCGACTAGACTTGTGGTAAACAAGTCTGTCAGCGAGCGCATTCGGCTTTTTTCTTCAGTGCGACAAGGCTGTCCACTTTCGCCTTTGCTGTTTTGTATTTTTTTTTTAGCCGTTTTGTTTAAGTATTATTCGGAGTGAGTTCATCCGGGGGTTTCAGTTACAAGCTACTGAAGTGCGTATTTTGTCGTACGCGGACAATGTGGCGATTTTTTGTGTGGACAAAGAAAGTGTCATCAAAGCCATAGAGCTATCGGAAATGTTTTGTGACAATACATGTAGTTCCGTTAATTGGGAAAAGTGTTTGGGGTTGTGGCACGGCAATTGGCCTTCAACGCCGGTTGTCTTTGAACGTGTTGTATGGACCGAATCGCCGCCCCGCTATCTTGGGGTTCCCCTCGAGTACTACCGCACCAACGACGAGTATTGGCGCGGTCAAGTTGAAGCTTTACGTGAAAAGGCGACCAAGTCGAGAGGTGGGGGGTTATCAATCTTCGCTCGCGCAGCTGTCTGCAATGCGTTTCTTGCAGCCAAAGTGTGGTACATCTTGCAGGTGCTGCACTGCTCGCGAATCAACGTACAACGTATGCACCGTGTCTTTGTAGTTTTTATTTGGTGCTCTGTATGGGAGCGTACCAGCCGCACTCATCTTTTTCGTGGTCTCAAAGACGGTGGTTTCGGCCTGCCTTATTTGTTTGTGAGGCAGTTGGTCAACAGATTTATTTTTCTCCGCGACCAAAAAGACCCTTTCTTGCGAACCATCATTCAAGTTCGGCTAAGCAGAGCGATTCCTAGTTTTGTTGTTTCATCGAGCGAGGACTTCAGTGCCTGTGTGCGGGGTTTTTTGAAAGAAGTTGTGGGGGCGTATTGTTTTTTAGTCACTCGTTTCTCGCTTGAATACGTGTCCGGAGTGTCACGTAAACGACTAACGACAGATTTGATTGATGTACTTTTTCCCATTCCCATGTATCGTTTTTTGTATAGTGCAGGCCCAGGGTAGGACGTGTTAAAACGAGTCAAAAGAATGCTGGTGCCCCCGAACACTTTTTCAAGCTGCACAGTCAGACGCTTCCAGTCAAAGCCTGGTTGGTCGAAAAAGGCCTGCCAGTTGCATGGTCTGACAACTGCATCCTTTGCAAAAAGCAAGAGACCGTTGAACACGTCTTTCTAGACTGTTGGGACGCTGTCTTTTTTTGGGGTGTCCTCCAAAGGACCCTCAAAAAAGACCTCCCATTAACGCAACATGGCATACGTTACTTAGCTGTCGAAGATGAAAATGGTGTTCCTTTCGACATGCTCCTGCTGCTCGGCCTGCACAGCATATGGCGATTCCGTATGGCTGCGCGGCACGCAGATGTTGATGTGCGTCCTGTTTATAAATACGTTGTAGAGTACATATGTTTCTTGAAGGAAATGTTCAAGCCACTGCAACCACCCCCAGAGTGGTTGCCTCTTCTTGATGGGCTCTATGCCCTCAAAGACTTTTAACAGTCCCCGACGTCAGCCAAGTCCGCTGAGGTCTTTTAGTGTCTTATGTGCGTGTGTATGTTCAACTTGTGCGTTTGACTTACATCATGCAATAAAGAAAAAAATAAAAAAAGAAGTGAGGATGGCTGAGCTGTCTAAGGCGCTGCGTTCAGTTCGCAGTCCGTTCTTCCGGGCGTGGGTTGAAATCACACTTCTGACATAATCTATTGCTCCCATATCCTCATAAGAGCCCGTTGACTGGACACAATAGATTACCGTTTTTTTTTAGTTATTCAGAGACACATTCTAGACTATAAAAACAAAAACAAGAAAAACCGTCAGGATGGCCGAGCGGTCTAAGGCGCTGCGTTCAGGTCGCAGTCCGGTATTCCGGGCGTGGGTTCGAATCCCACTTCTGACATGATGTTTTGTCGCCAATATGTTATTTTGAGTGGTGAAACTTCAAATTTTGTTGCAGTTACATCTGGCGTTCAGCACCGCTCTGTTTTGGGTCCGTTATTTTTTATATTCGTTCAATTCATATTTATATATCTTTATATTTTATTTGATATTAATGATGGTCTTATTTTGTGAGTACGATTGTTTGTAGATGAATAACAGACATGTGCTGCTATACATGTGTCGTTTACACATGTATAATAGGCGATGAGAGTCCCTCACGGTTAAAGACTAACCTGAGTCGACAAGAACAATGGTGCGAAAAATGGAAGATGGTGCTCAGTGTTCAAAAATGTGTCCATGTTAGTTTCGCTTGCAAAACCAAGACGAAAACTGAAACTTGTTACAAGTTAAATCAGAAAGTTGTACCCAAGAACCAAGCAGCTAAATATCTAGGTGTCACAGTCTCAGCAGACTTCAGTTTGAACGCTCACAATGACGATGTTGTAATGAGGACCGGCCAAGCACTTGCATTCTTGAACCGAAATTTTAAAAAGTCCTCTAAAACTATTATGGAGCTCGCATACGTTAACTATGTACGGCCAGTTTTGGAATACGCCTGCACCTTGTGGGACCCTTCGCAGCAAAACCATGTTGCACTAAAGCGAATTCAGAATCGTGCTGCTCGATTCGTCCTGACGCGGTACTACCGTTAGGAGAGTGTCACCAACACGATTAAAAAGTTAGGGTGGTATCCATTGGCAGGACGACGAACAAATTTGCGCTTTACTTTTTTATACAGTATTTGTATTAATACAACAGGTATTAAGAGTTAATCCTATCTATTACCTTCATATTACATATCCAAAAGCAATGATCCCATTCATAAAATGCGGGAACTTTGCGCCAGGACTTAGAACTGAAGTGCGTGACTGACTGCGAACAAGACAAGAAAAAAATGACCTCCCTGAACTGAGAGTTATAAACCTTTATGCGCGAAGTGTGGTTAATAAGATAGACGCTCTGGAATTTGGGTTTCTTTCTCGGAGTCCCCGCGTGGTCGCCATTACAGAGACATGGCCTACTTCTGGCATTGCGAGCGACTGCATTGTTCCTCCTGATTATCAACTATAAGGTGAGGCGTCGCGATTGCTCTGAAAAATGGCATTAGCTATGTAGAACTCGAGTGCGAGTGTGAAGAAACTGTTTGGTGCCGAAGATCTAATGTAATCGTGCATTTCTTTTTGGGGTAGTCTATAGACAGCCAAACGCGCCAGTTGAATGTTTAGACTTCTTGAACGATTTTCTTTGCAAACATGTAAATGGTGACACCAGGGTAATTCTAACTGGAGACTAATTTGTCACATGTGAACTGGGATTTACTGGTAGGTGATAACATTGATGTTTCCAACGGAGAAAAAATACTCGGCAGCGCTTTAAATCACAATGTTTTCTCAAATAGTCAGACTGCACTACAATCACCGATCAATCCCAGTCAGTACTGGATTTAGTGTTAATTACAGATAATATGGCCGGATACGAAGTTCACGAATCACAAAATGATCTTATTCACAACCCCCTTACCACAGCATGGCCAGTGCCAGGCCTCTACGCCCATAGTTGTCAAAGACTTTTCTTGCGCGGACGATACTGGTACAGTCGACGATCTCTGGAATATTTTCAAAACGACTATTTATTTCTGTATTGATAATTTCGTTCCTAACAGAAACAAATGTGTCTATCGTACAAATCTTTGGAAAACACGCGAGTTCGTTCACTTAAAACGTCAACTCAAAAGGCATAGAAAACATAGTAAGCAAAACGTGAGCGCGTTAAGAAACAAGTTAAAAACGACACTAAAAGAAGACAAGCAAAGATTTTTCTTTAGTAACTCTTCGCAACTTTGCTGAAACTGCCCCCAATAAGTTTTGGCGTTTTTTAATAGGGCGGAAGGAACCGATCGAACATGTTGACGGTGGTGTGGTTATTACGGACGTTGTGGAGGATGGCCGATTATTTTAATCGTTGTTTTTTTCATTCAGTTTTTTCCTCCCAGGATTCACAAATTCTTCGTAAGGTCACAAGTTGCAATACTGAAATAAGTACGCCAGGCGTGGTGATAGCCGAACCGGGGATATTGGCGAAGTTATTATAACATGATTCGAAGAAATCAACAGGCCCTGATAAAATACCAAGTGCGTCTATAAAAAGATATGGTTAGTGTCCATCTGACTATCTTAAAATTATCTTTGATACATCACTACAGACGCGCGCTCTCCCACAAGAATGGCTAATTGCCCGTGTTGTTCCGGTATTCAAAAACGGAAGCCGTTTCAGGGTGAATAACTACAGGCCCATATCGTTGGCAAGTGTTTGCTGTAAAGTAATGAAGCACATTATTTCAAAATGCATATTTACATTTTTAGAGAATCGAGGAATGTTTTACCCCCCCCCCCCCCCCCCCCCAGCCTGGTTTTAGAACCGGCCTTTCAACCGTAACTCAGCTTGTAGAGGGGTTTCAGGACTTTTCTTTCGCCGTAAACAAGAAGCAACAAGTAGATGTTATTTGGGTCGATTTTTCGAGGCCATTTGACCGTATACCATACAGGAAACTAATAGGGAAATTGAAAGCACTAGGTTTATGTTCCAGTATTGTAAATTGGATTAAAGCATATCTATCAAATAGAACACAAAGCTGAAATTAATGGAAACCTGTCCGCGCCATTGCCTGTAGCCTCAGGGGTCCCTCAACGCTCTGTATTGGGCCCACAGTCTTTTTTGATGTACATAAATGATATCGTTACTCACATTCAAACGCCAACTAAAGTAAAGCTTTTTGCAGATGATTTCCTTCCTAATGCTCCTGTAAACAATAGTATAGACCAATTGAATCTAAATAGAAATTTGGAAATCTTAAGGCAGTGGTCTGATGACTGGAAAATGCAGATAAATTTTCCTAAGTCAGCGTACATTAACGTAACAAACAAAAATAATGCTTTTGAAATTTTCTTATAACAGATGGGATGTTAACTTGTTTAATGTGGATATTTGCAAGTACCTTGGTGACACCATCTCACACAACTTACAATGGTGCACACATATTGATAATGTTTGCTCTTCGGATTATCGGAGTCTATGCGTCATACGACGGGAGCTAAATACTGCTACTAGAGACACAAAGTTAACTGCTTACAAAAAAAAGAAGGTATGTTCTATTTTTGAACATCCGAATGTGGTATGGAATCCTAATAAGAAGATAGCCAAGGAAAAATTAGAAAAGATTCAAAAGTTGGCTGTGCATTTTATTCTTTCTAAGTATAGACGAACAGACTCTTGTGTATATAATGCTGAATCAGTGTGGTCTCCACGAAGGTAAAATTATGACGAAGCGGCTCAACCATAGTACGGTAGAATGGATGTTTATGAATATTACTTTTTTTTGCACAGACAATTAAAGGATAGAAGGGTCCTCCACATTGTGTTGTAAACTCAACAGATATGTCTACTCTTGAGCCATCTTTAGAACATCTGTTTTTCAAATAAGAAAGGTCCTGGATGGTTGTATATACTGTAATATTATTGACACTGTTACATTTTTGTGCATCGTGTATTAAAGCTATTATACGGCTGTGTATGTTTTTTTTGTATCACCTGTTCACATCTCCTGTAATGGCCTTCAAATGAAGGCAGGCTGACGGTGTTGTTAAATAAATAAATAAATGAACGGAATCGGGCAGCGATTCGTTTTTTGTAAGATCGATTTAGGACTAGAATGCCTTGACTTGGGAAATGAAATGATTTGTGCAGGAAATGCTTAACTGTTTCTCTTGTGCTTATAAGCCCCCTCCGCCTCCTCCTCCCTCTCCCCCTCCCCTCCCCCTACCCCCCCCCCCCCCCTTGCAATAATGCTTGACGGCGTTGGAGGACCACCAGGAACAAAGAAAAAAAAAGAAATTAGCTGGGCTTGGTTGGAGCGTACCGCCCGATTACTCTGTCGAATGTGAACTATAATATTTTGATGAAGGTGTTGGCGGAACGACAACATGGCGTGATGAACCTTATAGTCGGTCCTCACCAAACATGGGGAGGACAACTGTTTCAAAGGTGCGAGTAGTTGGAAGTAGTTTGGAGTGCTGCGACGATTTCCAACAGAAGGTTGCGCTAGTACAGATAGACCTCGAGAAAGCCTAAGACCGCGTGTCCCACGAAATTCTTTTTGCCATCTTAGAACATGGTAATCTAGGTTGGGTGCCGTGCGATGGGGCTTACTTTAACTACTTTACATAGACTTACTTTAACTGCGCCACCCATCTGGTTGTGAATGAGAGTGTGAGTGAACCTATCCCCCTTTTTTCTTCTGTGCGGCAGGGTTGCCCACTTTCGCCGCTGCTGTTTTGTGTTTTTCTAGAACCCTTTTGTTTAAGTGTGTTACGTAGTGGGGCATATACGCGGCTTTATTTTACGAGCCACCGTGGTTTGTTTTCTGGTGTACGCCGATGATGTGGCTATTTATATGATGAGGCGCGTGCATCGGTATGCAACGCTTTCTTATCTGCGAAGCTCTGGTACGCGCTGCAGTGCACTGTTCGCGGGTCAACGTCCAGCGCATACACAATGTTCTTGCTGTGTTTATTTGGAGCTCGACGTGGGAGAGAACTAGCCGAACTAATCTTTTCCGGCGTGTCAAAGATGGCGGGCTGGGTCTGTCGCATCCTTGTCGGACAACTCGTTAATCGTTTCATAAGGGACAAGAAGGACGCTTTTTTGCCTACAACCATTCAGGTGCGGCTATGCAGAGCATTTTCCGAATTTATTGTTTCGACTGATTTTGATTCCAGTTCTGCTGTACGCGGTCTTCTGAAGGAGTTTGTGTCTGCTTATCGGCTCTCGGCAACGCGGTTTTCGCTCAAGTATTTGTCCAGTGTGTCAGGAAAGCGTTTGTTCAACGACTTGATTGTTTCCCTTTTTCCTACTCCACTGCACCGTTCTTTGTACAATGCAGAAAGTGGTGATGATGTTTTGAAAGCTGTCAAACGAATGAGGGTCCCCGCTTTCATGATTTTTTTTTTCTGAAACTGCACAGTGAAACTTTGTCGCTCAACTTTTTTTAGGGGGAAAAGGTATTCCAGTTGCATGGTCAGTAAACTGTTTGCTTTGCAAAATGCCAAAAACGATAGAACACGTTTTTCGTAACTGCTGGGACGCAGTGTTTTTTTAGACGTCCTTTAAAAGACCTTTAAAGAGAACCTACCGTTAATACCTCACGGAATTCGGTAAATATTTTGTTTTGGGCACAATTTGGCCCCATTAAACGTTTAGTTTCTTCAGTTATTTGCCGCCTCATCATTTGTCATTCGTGATAATATTATGCTCCTTATAGTTGGGCTGCATAAAATAGCCCTACAATGCTGTTTTTTTTTTACGTTTTATGTTGTTGCGCGGTAATAAACCATTCTGGTAAACCAGATTTTCGCAACTGTATAATTGTCGTTGTCACTGACGTCGATTCAAATTACGCAACGCGGAAGTATCTTCAGAAGGAATTGAATTATATTTCTAAGTATTTGTACTCTACTCAAGATACTTTACAGTGAAAGTAACTTGAGTAGTATTTTAAATACCTTATGAAGCAGGTATTTAGTAACTTAACTTAAATACTTTTATCGAGTATTTTGTCCAACACTGGCCTTTTGTTTCATAAGGGACCAGAAGGACCCTTTTGCGCGTTCATCCATTCAGGTACGGCTAAGCAGAGCATTTCCTGAATTTATTGTTTTGACTTATACTGATTCCAGTTCTGCTATATGCTGTCTTCTGAAAGAGGTTGCGTCTTTTTATCGGTTCTGGGCAACGCGGTTTTCGCTCGAGTATTTGTCCTGTGTGTCACGAAAGCGTTTGATCAAAAATTTGGTTGTTTCCCTTTTTCCTACTCGGCTGTTCCTTTCATTGTACAATGCGGAAAGCGGCGATGTTTTGAAACCTGTCAAACGAATAAAGGTCCCCGCCTTCACAATTTTGTTTTCTAAATTTCACAGTGAAATTTTGCCGCTCAAAGTTTTTTGAGATGGAAAAGGTATTCCAGTTACATGGTCGGTAAATTGTTTACTTTGTAATATGCCAAACACGTTTTTCGTAACTGCTGGCACGCAGTGTTCCTTTGGGACGTCCTTCAAAGGATCCTTAAAGAGAAACCTACCGTTAATACCTTACGGAACTCGTTATTTGTCTGTGGATAGAGGAGACAACATTGTACCCTATGGCATGATCATGCTGCTCAGTCTCTATAGCTTGTTGCATTGCCTCGTGGCTGTAAGACACGCGGACGTCGACGTGCGTCCTGCACAGAAGTATTTTGTTAAAACAATGTGCGGAACAATGTTTTTTTTTTTTTTTTTTTTTTTTTTTTTTAAAGAAGCAGTTATCTCCGGACTTTTTGCCGCTTCTTGAGGAGCTGGCGACCATTACTGGTTTGTGAAGGTGTCTGATGAGCTTGGATTTTGTATGTGCACAATAGCCTTTGGGGCTTTTGTTTTAACCTTTTGTTGTATGTGTGATGTGTTTGTCAACTAAACCAAAAACAGGCAAAAAAAAAAAAAAAAAAAGGATGATTGAGCGGTTTCAGGCAAGCGTTTAGGCAGCAGTCCGGTCTTCCGGGCGTAGATCCGAATCCAACTTTTGACATTAGCATTTGCACCCCGTGTCTTCATAAGAAAACTTTAATCGATCCCATAGTATGGAGTCAATATTTTATTTATTTAGAGACAGAGTGCAGACTGTCAAAGGAAAGGCTAAAAGACAACGTCAGGATGGCCGAGCGGTCTAAGGCGCTGCGTTCAGGTCGCAGTCCGATCTTCCGGGCGTGGGTTCGAATCCCACTTCTGACATGATCTTTTGCATTAAAACTTTGGTTGGGGCTAGTTGGTTCATATCGATTAAAAGGTTAAAAGGCGCGAACAAACAGGACGAAAAAAAGAGACACGACGGACAGGCGCCAACTTCCAACTGATTTATTGCAACACGAATCATCGTCAAACTCGATCCCAATCGCCTAAACACATGCAACTGATAAAAATTCAGTTTCATGTGTTCGCGCCTTTTAAATGATATTTTGCTCTTTAATGAACGCCCGCCCTACCGAAAAATACGATATGACTTTTTGCAATCCGGATTATGGAACCGGAAATTTGTCTGGATTCTATCGGGACTCCATCTGTATTTTAGGTTTTCAGAAATTATTCCTTTGTCTGCAATCTGGATTTCGGGTTTCCGGAAACAAATTTCCGGTTCCATAATCCGGATAGTGAAAATGTATAGACCGACACGCTGTTTACAAACAAGCCCGCGTTTGCCCACACTAGGTGTGGGCACTGCGCGTGCGCAGAAACCGAATTCGCGTGGAGTGAAGCGTCTGCGCATGTGCAGTGCCGTCGACAGCGCCACCGCAGCTGTGTGACGTCAGGGCCGCGTGCTGGTCTATACTGGATTTTTCGGTAGGGCGGTCACCCGGGAGTGGGTTCGAATCACACTTCTTACTCGACATTTTGCTTTGGTATGCTTATAAGAGCACATTAATTGGTCCCAATAGTTTGGCGTCTTTCTGTATTTCTTTAGAGACCCAGTGTAGATCTCTGTCAAGGAAAAGTTCAAGAAACAAAGTCAAGATGGCCGAGTGGATTCCACTTCTGGACGCGATAGCGAACAGACGTGTTATCATGTGCTCCGTCGGAGTGGTATCAGCGGCCCAAGGCCGGGGTAACAGGAACACGGAATTTGATGCCCAGGTGTATCAAGTAATTTTGCCGCAACTTCATACAGGTACGGAAGTGTTGAATACCGCTTTTTACATGCCGACGTGAGAGGAAAGCTCTACCGCCTTGAACGTTTCCGCGACGCCCTGGTTGGCTTGAGGCAGCTCTCCGAGGTGATTGCCTTGGGGGTGTACCAATGGAACAATGCGTGGGCGGTCACCTTCTAAAGTGTCGAAGGGAAAAAGAAGCTGCTCACCGCGAGTGAGCTCCGCGTCAAGGAGTGCTGGTGCACCATGGTCGACCCGAGTAACCAGGATACACGATTGAAGCTCCACTGGCTGCTTCACTTTGTTCTTGACGACGAAGTGCATTTGGCCCTGACTACCTATGGAAAGGTCACAGAAGTCGCGAGGCAGCGCTCAAGGATGCGCCGGCGTGTCGTCAACGACGCGGTTGGTGTCTCTGAGGCTCAATGCAGGAGTCACAGTGGACGCTCTCCCTCAACACCTGCGGATCGCCCGGGACCTTGCTCTTGTGGTTGTTCCGGGCAGGCCGCCGTTTTGCCTACGCTAACGCGGGAAAGGTCACATACGCCGTGAGTGTCGTGTGCCGCGCTGTGCACTTTCTCGACGCTTCGGCCACAAGTAAAGCCAGTGCGTCAAGACTTATGCGACCGTTGCCCGTGGAGAACGGGGGCACGTCCGAGCACTTGATGGACGCGACCGAGTCCGAAGACGTTGCCAAAGGAGCAGGGAGACCGCCACTCCCAGGGGCACTGACCCCTCAGAGCGCCGAGGACAGTAATGGCAGCCTGAGAGACGTCAAGAATTGTCTGCTACCCGAAGCACAGGCTGCGGGTGACGTGCCTGCAGCGGAAGACGTATCCATGACCCACAGCTCGGTGCCTGTGGCGACGCCCAACAAGGAGCTGCAGGACTGGAGCGGTGACGAGGCAAGATCCAGCAGCACAGTTGCCAAGCGGGCCCGCGTGGAAGGCGTTGTTGAAAGGACTAAACACCAGCGCGGTTCTCCCTGAGGAGCCATCTCCAAAAGCGGCTTCGGTGCGACGAATGAGCTTCAAGCCCAAACCGAACATTCCGGCAGAGAGACGTCTAACGGCGACATCACCACCGTAGCTGTGATGGCCCGGGCTCCGTTCGGCAACTCTTTTCGAGCAGAAGTCGGACATTACTACGAGAGGACGAGGGCCTCGAGTCTTTCCGTCAAAGACCTGGCAGACGCTTTCGGTGGGTTCTTTTGGCTAGCCTGACTGCCGGCGAGGCATCCAGTTTATGACTCCACCGTCTTTGCAGCGAAACCGGATAGGCACCATGCGGCCCGTTTGATCTAACTATTTCATGGCAGTAAGTCTTGAAACAGGTCTTCGTGTAGCCACGCTGAACGTAAGAGGTCTGTCAGCAAGGCGCCGACAGTATCAACTCAGTCGCCTTCTCCTGGAAGACGACCTGACAACACCGCTATCTTGGTTCGAAACCGAAACAAAATGAGAAGGGAGATATCCGAAGCTTTTTTCATAACCTAGTGCGTTGATGGAACGTGTGTCAGCGCTCCATCGATAGCCCTGTTTGGCTCTGAGGCAGGGGCGGATTTAGAGGGGGGGGTCCGGATGTCCTGACCCCCCTCTTGTTTTCTGCATGTGTAAAATTTAGGGCGTAAAACGAAAGAGAGGGGGAGGGGGTTCTTAAACATATGGTACGCTGACCAACACCTGAACCCCCCCCCCCCCCCCCCCCCGCCCCCTCAACAAATTCCTGCATCCGCCCCTGCTCTGAGGTGGCGCTTTTACAATCTGTCGTAAAGTAGCTAGCGGACAGACGAACACTGATTGGGTGACGTCGCATTTCTGTAGTACATGTCGGAATTTCACGGTGAATATATATGTGTGTTTTCCGAAAATAAACTTCAGTTGCAAGTAGCGCTCTGTGTTGTTCGTTTCTTTTACTTGTCAGTTGTTTTTAGCGCTTTTACCCTCGAAAATAAGGGTGGAAAGCCAAGAGCCAACGGACCGCTGGTGCAGCCTTTCAAAGTTCTCCACAATGTATGTGTACTGTATCATCTGTATGCAACTTGGTTGGTTCATCTGGGGGTTGCGCTTTTTTTCTCCGTAATTCTTTCGGTATTGTAGTAGAAAAACGTAGTTGTTTGTGAAACTGGTCATTTAGTTGTTTGTGACTTTTCATTTTCTGGCTACCAGTGGCGGGTAATCTGCGTGTACAGTCGGGAATTATCGTATTTTGTACGATAAGTGGAATTATCGTATTTTGTACGATAATTCCACTTCCAGGCATTCTGCATTCGTTTTCGTGAAGACAAGGACGAGTTCAAGAAATGAACTATCGCAATAAGGAGAGATGAGGGGAAAAACTTCAAGGTGACGCCGTCAACAAAGGTGGGTCCTTTACATTTCAAGGACGAAGGCTTCCTGCCTGGCTATGTGAATGGGAGGAAATTTATCAGGGAAAGGATTGTTCCGACCAGATTCAAGTTATCAACCTGTAAAGTGCCAAGAAGAAAAGTTCACAGGCGCAATGCTGTACCAGTGGCCAATCCCTTCGACACGCCAGCCGCGATACTAGACGATGAAGCGGCGGACGCAGCAGCTCCCGAAAACCAGCCCTCACCACTTCCCGAAGCATCCGTCCTGGCTTTAGAACTTCAAGCACTAGTCGCTGAGAAAGCTGCACAAGTTAGTCGGCTGACGTGCGACCTTCAGATGGCTTGAGAAGAGCTGACTAAAGCCAAAAATGAAGTTCGTAAAATTGACGAGGCACGTGGAACTTCTGCAAGACTCTAACCAGAAACAACAACAGAAACTAAGTCGGAAGTTCTCATTAAACTGCTTTAAGAACAAACACGATGACGTGGAGTTCTACACAGGTCTGGCACACTACGACCTTTATCTTTCCCTGCTACAGCATATACACCAACTCATGTTTACAAACAAACCGGAGCGCCCCTAGCAGACGCCACCGGCGCTGGGCATGCGCGATGGAGTGTGGGCAAGAAGCTCGCCCTCGCCCATAAACTAACCATTGAAATGCGATATTGTCGGCGTCGGTGTGAGTACCCCCGCCCTTTTTCGCGTTCGAGTTGTTGATTCTATGTCTTCTTGGCAATGCCTGACTGCTTGAGCCGCCCTAGCAAAATTAATGAGGCTCGTTACACGGCAAGACTTCGCGTGAATAATGTGTTATGCGGCGATTCATTCCGCGTGGACGCCTCAGAATGGACGATAAGCCTCATTCGCATGATGAGATTTCGCTGGCAATTTTCAGTCGCGACATCACTCGGTATACAAAAGCGTGAACAGTAGCTGAGGTGGTCGACGCCGATACTGAAAATCGTAAGCAGAATCGGGCTAAGTGATTCGGGCATAACAAGTCGGTGATGGCCTCTGGTAACAACGATCAACATCTCCTTGTTTCTACTGTTTACATTGAGCCTGCTTACTAACCTTCAAACTTAAGTTTTTTGAGGCCTACACTTACTTCTTATCGCAAGTACCAGGCCAACATTTGGCCTACGGGCCGGTATCGTCTAAAAGAGCAGACGACAGTTCGAACGATTAGGCGGCCGTTTGAACTTGAAGACGCACTGAACGTAGTCCGCAGGTGATCTGTACGCGTTGACGGTTTTCCGGCGTTCATGTAGCAGCAAAACAAATAAATCTGATGACCACAAGTATCCGTAAATTCAACCCAAAGTGCTCCCCGCCCAAGGAATCCTGGTTCGACGGCGCCTGGTTTTCCCTTTTCACGGCACATATCCACGTTCTCGGACGAAACGAGGTCATGAAAACTGACCTTCAAACCTTTCTCGACTCTTTTTGTGCAGTCACAGTCGCGGCTTTTGACGAGAAAGCAGGTTTTTCTCTTGTTCTTTCCAAAACAACGCAGGAATACACGTCTCACATAAAGACTTATGCCCAGAGCCCCAGACCGGAAGTGTGTCCGATGCGCCTCCACCGCGCCGTGACGTAACAGAGATGACATTATGTATAAACCCTGGCAGCAATGACGAAAACGTCAAGATGGGGTCGACATCCTACTACGAAGGTAACAAACAGGGAGGACCACGAAGCTTGCCTCCTTTTGACGTGCTCTTCCTTGTACTTGTTCCCTTCGGCTTGGCCTCCTTGAGAGGGACTTGGCCTTCCGGTTCTGTATTTCTACCTCCAGTGTCACGGCTCTGCATAACATGACTCAGGTAACTGTATCAGCACCTGGGACACTTTCCCCTGTGGTTAACATGGCAGGAGGTGGATGAGGTCGTGTCATCTGATTTTAGAGAAAAGTTCCCCACAACATGGGTGATTCTTGACGCAGCGAAGATCAATTGTCTATTTCCCAGCTGCCCCTCGCTTCACTCAGCAAGCTTTTCGTCGTACAGGTCGACAAATACCTTCAAGGGATTAATAGGTATATCCCCAGATGGAACCGTGACATCTGTATCGCAACTATTTTTGGGGTCCATGTCGGACAGGGAATGCGTACGGTGGAGTGGATTCCTAAGCTCCCCTTTGACGAGAAGGACTGGGTCATGGCCGATAAAGGGTTTCTGATTTCGGAGCTCCTGGAGGAGATCAATGTCAAGCTCAACATCCCTTCGTTCCTTGGGCAGAGAACGTTCACGGAGTTCCAAGTCAAGGAAACAGAGAGCATCGCATCACGGCGCGTTCATGTGGAGAGACGAATTCGGCGGGTAAAGAGCTTTCACGTTTTTGATTGGGTTATCCCTTTGTCACTTGGTCCAGTAGTGAACGAGATCTGGGCAATCCCCTGCACGATTTCGTCAAACTTCCTGCACGATGATGGCGATCTGGACTACCTTTCTGAATGTTCATTTTTTTGTTTTTTAAGTTGTGCCTATGTGTTTCAAGACAAAAAGCTTTTCTTCAATTTTGTACCACTATGTTTTGAATATCACCTGCACCAACTCGGGTATACAGCAGAATAGAGCAAGTATGAGCATAAAAGTGGAGCTTTTCACGATTGACTATTTAAGCCAAGCATCCACTGAATGCTGCAGCCCTGGCTAGTGCAGTGTGTATATACATTTAAAATGATTAAAATGAGAAAACAAATGTTTGCAGCCCTGGCTAGTGCACTGTGTATATTCATTTAACCATACTCGCGGTTTCTGTCATTTTAAGTCGGTGAAAGGAAAAGAAAACAACAGGTGATCACTTGTGCTCTTAGGCAACCCTGTGCTCTGGGGCAGCCCTAGCCAACTTTGGCTAGCCTCAGTGGCACATCTGGTCACGATTTCAACCGTTCATGACGTGCCTTGTAGCACTCCTATAGTGTTATGGCGAAACAAAAACAAAATGAATGACCGGATGTGGCACTGCTGGGAACTACATTAGGAAAAAGTGTTTGTAGTTGGCCTGCTGTGTGCTCCCCTTAGAGGCGCGTCCACACACTTGCATTTGACTACAACCAACGAAGAAAATATTGGTTTTTAATCTTGTGACGGCTTGCGACCAGCTCCGCGGCAGCGCATCCAGTTGTTAGCCGTTGCAAGAGACTTAAAAGTCGGTCTTTGTCTGAGTCGGTAGTACTAAAGTTGCAAGTGCGTGAATGGGCGTTTACCCTAAAGACAGAAGCAAATACTGTGAGCAACAAGGCCCCAGTCTGGTCATACTTCTTCTCGGGGTGTCTCAGCCAGCACAATATAACAAATCTATTTAAAGAAACCTGAAAAAGTGTTGCATTTGCACTACAACCTCGCTAGAATGCTGACAATTTTATTCAAGTTTGATCCTCGAGAAATGGCACTGGCTATCAAAAGCTGCTGCTACTCTTCTTTCGAAAAACAGCGGTTAGTGATTGGTGTTGATGCTTCCCTCCAGACGAATTCCCTCATTTTATGATTGCTTCTCTTTCTTTTCACTAGTTCTCAAGGAACTGGCTATTTTATTATTCCAAAATGCATTATCCTGGAACCGAAATGTCTGTGACACTAAAATGGAGGTATTTGCACACCGGAAGAACCTTGTCGTTAAGTGCAGTAGCAAAGTTATGCCCTTGCGCTGCGAGATGTCAAGCGGCGAGCATTTTACAAGCTCATTCAAAAGGCAGGTAGAAACATGCTTCAGATGTTGGCATTCTTTGCTTGGGTGCCTTTACGTGCACTTTGCCACTCTTTGTAGTTACCCGACGCTGGCAGCGCGCTCGCGAAAAAAAAATACAAAGAAATTGCGAGGAACAAAATGGTGCTGTAGTAGTAGTACAAAAGTGAGAAGATTGAGGAGGGAGATGGTTCGAGCACATGCTCACAGACAACATTAACAGCAAAAGCATTTTGACTCAAAACGTGCGGGTGGTACCACCCGAAGACAGATGCGTGCCCATGAAGAACTCTCTAGCAGCATGGAAACACAATATATAAAAACAATCGAAGCTTTTCACAGAACAGCGTAATGTCAGTAACGATCCTAATGAATTAAGGAAGGTAACTCGTTCTACGCAGGAAAGCCAAGTGGTTGAGCTGAATTTATGAACGCGTTCGTTCAGCAAGAGGTATAAAGGAAACTTTTACTGCATGGCACATAGGGATTATCATTCAGAAGGTCACTTGGTTCCTGACTGCTGTAATATAAATAATAGATTAGGCATGACTGCTATCATGGAACTAATAAATTAAGCATGAGAATGGTTCTGTTTGTATTTGTATGTAATTACTACTTGTGACGGACTTGGGATTGAAATACTAAAGCACACATATCTAAATGCAGAAGAACGTTTATGAAGGGATTATGAAAACAAAACAAAACAAAACAAAAAACAATGCCACTAATGCCCGAGACAAATCCGTAGTCGACTTACTTAAATATGTCTGACTAGATCTGTCTTTGGTGTTTAAGATATATATATATATATATATATATATATATATATATATATATATATATATATATATATATATAAAACACTGCTTGTTACCACGACAAAAGGTCACGGTAGCTCTCAGGTAAAGCACTGGCTTTACACGATTTTGCGCGACTTTCGCACAGGTATGGAAGCAAAACGAAAAATCAGAAGTGGTCGGAATGCAAGGTGGCTAGCATTTGCATTTCGACCACTTTTGATCAGAAAAGGAAATTCTCTCCACAATCAAAAACTGATGGGAAAAGACGTCAAAGTCGCCACACGGCAGCCCCGAGAGAGAGCCATCTGCCTAAGGATTTGGTAATAATTCTTGTGCTTCCTGTTGAGACGGTATACGCCTCAAAACGAAAAATCGAAAGTGGTCGGAATGCAAGGCGGCTAGCGCTGCCTTGCATTTCGACCACTTTTGATCAGAAAAGGAAATTCTCTCCACAATCAAAAACTGATGGGAAAAGACGTCAAAGTCGCCACACAGCAGCCCAGAGAGAGCCATCTGCCTAAGGATTTGGTAATAATTCTTGTGCTTCCTGTTGAGACGGTATACGCCTGAATTGTCCTTTTTCATGTAGAAGTTGACTGCAGTGTCGAGGCGTCCATCCTTCAAGGTGTATGGGCACTTCACCTCAACGACTCCATGAGGAGTCGCTTCAGTTGGATCCAACACGAGCCTGTCTGGAGACGCCCCAAGCCACGGGCAGTCCGGGCGAACAAGGATGACGCAGGGGAAGGCCTGGATGTTGTGTCCAAGGCCCCGCCAAAAACTCTCATAGCGCTGCACAGTGACAGGCTTGTACTTGATGTCATGCCTATTTAAATATAGAAGACATGCAAAAGTCAGACACCGGCTAACACGAAAGAAGTTGAAAAATAAAGGCTCTGGAATTAGACACAAGCACGGCAATGGCTACCCCATATTCAGACAGAATTTAGTCATTCCCACTGCCCAGTTGTGACTGCATGTTCACTGACACTTTATCGGGAGCTTTGTGTGTTATCGCTCGTCGCTGATGGGAGACATGGCAGTCATAGTGTATTCGCACGACGGAGATTTTTCCCACTGAGAGAGCTAAACGTTGTTAAGTTTGGAAGCCATGTGCGGTGCGTCACAATTGTTTCCCAATCCTCCTCTCCCGCGGGAACCCACGAAAGTTCTGTGAGTGCCTCACACTCTCCGAGGGATTTTCGAAGAAGGAGGACCTTCTCCTTTTTGGGAGGGACTATCGGCAGTCAAAATTAGCTATGGGGCGCTTTTCTTTAATATTTGTTTGTTACTGCTCCTTTTGTGCTTTGAGAATGGGAGATTGACAAAAACGGGGTCACGAGAGCACAGGAACTGCAGACATAGAAGATATACGATTCCGTCGTATCAGCATTCGCTCAGGGTTTTCTTAACTACCTCCTTCTCCTCGGAGCTTTTCCCCTCGAAGGTCAAAGAAAATACTTGGTATTCTCTGTAGGGAAATTTCTCTAGTCCTAATGCATCATAAGTAGCGTCGAAAACTGTGTCAACGGTTGATGTTGGCTCCCATTCGCAGCAGCTTTTCGCTCAAACTTATAACATCTGCACTTCTAGGTCTTAAACAGCGGTGAGACCAATCATAAAATTGATAAATTACTGACGTTTAGCAAAACTTGCGCAAGCGTGATTCTCCAAAGGCACCGTGTAAATCGAGCCTAGGTTGTATTCACACCCTCCAAGCACAAGTTATCATGCCCTGATTAAAGAGCTACATGCTTCATCTGAAACACAAGAAAAAAAAACACTGACTGAGGAGGGTGAATCAGCAGATTCACTCAACAGTTTTGGATCCCTATTATTCGATACTGCTCGCTTAACATTAAGTGCTTCCACTAACAAAAGTGAAGCTACCATGACTGTATGAAAATTTAGATTGTGGAATCAGCTGAACTTACAGAAAAGATTGTGAATAGAGAAAGGAGAAAAGACATTAGATCGCTGGACCACAGGCTACTTATTGACCCTCCGCTTCTTCTTCTACTGGTGCTGTGGCTGTCTTTTCAGGTATTCTTCTTTTTCTTTCTTGATCTTCTTGTACCATCACGGGCATTTGCGTCTCGCAGGAACTTCTTTTCACTTTCCTGTAGGGCAATCGAGGGTGAGCTGACACAGTTTTCTTCTTTTTCTTCTATGGCTAAGGCCTCAAGTGCTTCTCGGGCGAACCGGTGTAGTATTACAAGACCGCGCGCTGGCCAACTAGTCTGCGGGGTGTAGCTGGATGAGGGGCCGTTGGCCTAAAGGCAGGTTCGCCGGGACATCGCTGGATGCGTGAGGTCCAACCCACCGGGCTGAGGCGTAGGTTCCGGGAAAAGGCCGGTCATTTCAGAGCGGTGATTTTTCCGACGGACATGAGATCCCGCAGGACGAAGCCAACAGACACGTTCGTTCTGGTTTGGTCTGAGCGTGTCCTCGAGCGATCGGCCCGATCGCTCGCCTTTTATTGATTTTATAACAATGGGAACTGCTACCCAATCAGTGAACTCGCGTGATGTGATGTGACGTAACTTTCTCTTTTACACATCACTAAAACCGCTCTTTGTGGTGAGCTAGGATCGTTACCGTTTCGAACTTGGCCTCGCACAGGCATGCTCTACAATGAGCTGCTAAGTGTCCAGGTGCTGTAAGGTTTCTTAGGTTAGCTGCATGTTCGTGCTTGGTCATTTATACAACGTCCCGTTTGTCCAATATAGCTATGTCCACATGACAGTGGTATGTTGTATACGACTCCTTTGTCGCATGGGAAGTATTCTGTCTTGTGTTTGGTGCTACAGGTGCCTGTGTTGTTAGCATGGGCTAGATTAACCTTCCTGCACATTGCGTGTGCCTTGTTGGGTGCCGAGCACACGACTTTTATGCCTTGTCTGCTTGCGATCGTTTTCGACTTATGAGTGACCCCATGAATTTATGGGACCACCGCAAAAGGTGAACGTGATATTTTCTTTGGTGTATCGAGGTGAGTGCGTTGACAAGTCTTTTTGATGTTGCGGCAAATCTTTTCGCAAATGGAGGCCAGGAAGGTTTTCGCATATCCGGCCTCGTGAAGCCTGGACATTTGGGTCTCAAAGATTCTTCCTTTCTGATGGGGGCAAGTCTTTCTGAGGCTGGCTGAAAGAGCTGCAGTGGCGACCCCTGTTTAACATTTTTGGATGTTCGGATTTGAAGGGAAGGAACTTTTCCCCGATCGCGCTTCATATCTCCAACAGAAATGTTCTTTTTGAAACTTGAAGGCCAAATCAAGAAACCGTATGGAATTATCAACAGGGAGCTCGTAGGTGAATGTGAGCCCCATGCAGCTTGTTTGGAAATGCTTGAGGGTGGTGCTGAGGCATCCGCCTGCTGTTTCATCAACTCCCGTTGTACATAAAATAAGAAAATCGTGAACATACCTGAAAATAGCGGCAACTCGTCGGTCTTTTAGAACTTGTATGGCTACACCACACGCGGCGAGAAAAATGTCGCACAAATATGTGGCCGCTTTTGAACCAATGCAAACTCCAGTCTTCTGGACAAAGCGTCCATTTTGATGGGTAACTACCGTTGCGGATAAATAATACCTCAAAACTTCCAAGAAGGTGCCTAGGCTAACACCTGCTGCATTTTGGAACTCCGCGAGGCCTTGAGTTTCGATGGTACTTCTGAGTACTTGTACAAGCCTTGCTTGAGGAATTTAGTAATACATGTCCTGTACGTCCAAGGAAAACCCCGAGACGATGTCGTTTCCTTGTTCCTGTAGATAGGATATCACTGGCTCCATGTTTGGTATTTGGAATGGGTCTGAAAGGTGTATTTTGGAGAGATGTTGGGCAAACATGGGCACACGTCTTTGGCTGGCGGGAAATGGTAAGTACCACCAGGCTCAATACTGCTTACTGTAGCTGCTCTGAGAACTTTCATTTCTACCAGCAAGAAAAGCCACTTGGCAAGCCACTTTTTTACATTCCAGGACATGCTTGGGCCACCCACATCACTCCAAATAAAGAAAAAGAAAGGCTTATTTTGCAAGTTCACATGCTGAGCCAATGGGCACCTGCCACATCCCAACGAAAGGCTGGAGATTAGTTTCAACTTTATGGGGACCTTCTGGCACGCAATTGCCATCTCGGTTACGTAAGCTGGTACACTCTTTTGCTGTCAGTTATGAGAAGAAGCAGATGCCCAGAACAAGTTCACCACTCCTCCAGATGGAGGGAAGTTCGTTCTGCCATAATGTCTTCAAGCAATAGGCTTCCGTCAAACTGTGAGCACCCCGGAGTCCCAACACGCCAAAGGACGCCTTGATGTAAACTTTAATTAAACATCTGTTTCCTCTAAGAAAGGTTTATAATCACTTGACTGCACGGACATGAGAGATATCCTTGGGTGAAGTCAAGTTGATGAAGCCTGTCGTAGTCCAGCTCTCTCGTGTGGCAGCATCCCCAAAGGACGAGGCTGTGAATTGGATCTGCCGAGCTGCCTTCCATTGCGGACTTCTAGACTGTTGTCAGGTGTTTCTCTTCAAACAT
The DNA here is from genome assembly GCF_016920785.2 of Ixodes scapularis. Lineage (NCBI taxonomy): Eukaryota > Metazoa > Arthropoda > Arachnida > Ixodida > Ixodidae > Ixodes > Ixodes scapularis. The sequence continues at coordinate 29,015,622 of NW_024609881.1, forward strand.
CTAGCCTCCGTAGAAGTCACCAGGAGACATCGAGAAAATAGTAGCCTTTGTTAGTTAGAATCAATTACACCCAACGCATGAAAGCGGCGACATCTTAACGCATAGGTCAGGAAGAACATGAATGCAATAGATTGTTTATTTGCTGGTGCACAAATAGGTGCGAAGGCCTTTGACACCATTGGTGCTTATGGCGGCTTGGAGCTCATGGCCACGAGCGACGATCTGAGTAACTAATGCCAGGTCACAGACTTGCCTTCTGAAACGGGCTGACGGTTGTAGACCAGGAAGTAATGCGGTTAAGAATACTTGAAAGAAAAACATTGTGCCTGTGTGTATTGCTTCTAGCTCTGGCACAGCTACAAACATGGCAGTTTTTGCAAAGGCTCTTGTTCCACAAGGTCCTTTGTGTGCAAGAAACCGTATGCCGCTTTTACCACTCGGACTCTTCAAGTTCTTTCAAGTTGTGGTCAATGGTGCGATCCAGAATAGTGGCTGACATAAAGAAACATCAGCTAATACTCTTTTTTCATAGATGCCAGCCATTACTGATGTATGGGCGATAGGTTCATCAGCAGCCTAAATGGCCCTGACAGATTCACTTGGGGCGGTTCCAAAGAAAAAGGAATACAATAAGCAAAAGTCTAGCGTGTCAAACACGTCCCCAATCATGCATATTGAGTTATTTCGTAGGTAGAGCCACTCGTCGTGCTCCTTAAATTTAAAAACTTCAAAGATGACACTACTGAAAAATCGCTTATATGTAAACGAATAGTGTAAATGGCGGAGAGACCAGTGTGGTTGCAAACTATGATCCAAGGGTGGAATGGTGTTAAGGGCGATTCACCCACTTGCTTTCAGACCGATCGAGTGCGAGGGTTGCTATGGCAACAGCTGCGTTGGCTCCAACAAAACCAGTGTTTACCCCTTTTTGTTGGAGCTGACGCAGCTGCTGATATAGCTACCCTTGCACTCAGTCGGACTCAACGCAAGTGTGAATCGCCCTTTAGTCGATTCTACCGTATATCCATATCCGTTGCAAAGATGCAAGCGATCATCAAAATATTTTTTTGTATGTTTGCTTTGCTGGTACCTGCATTAAACATTTGAAAATGAATGATGTGGAGATTACTCTCTCCGGCTGTCTAGGTCTGCCTGTTTCTTAGAGCGCAGCTTTTAGGCGCCCGTTTCCGGCTTGAGCGGCGTCGCTTTCGCCGTCGCCGTAACCGCGCGGTGCATTATGGGTAAATTTTCCTGAAGCGACCCGAGGTCCTCCCGAAGGACCTCGGGTTCCTTCGGGAAGACCTCGGGTTCCTTCGGGAGGACTTCGGAGGACCTCGGGACGACCTCGGGAGGACCTCGGGGTTTTTCGGGAGGACCTCGGGAGAACCTCGGGTTCCTTCGGGAGGACCTCGGGAGGATCTCGGGTTCCTTCGGGAGGACCTCGGGAACCTTCGGTGACCTCGGGGAGGGGGGTGGGGTCACGTGACTCCCCCGAAGTCCTCCCGAGGTCCTCCCGAAGGTACCTTGGGTACCTTCGGTGACCTCGGGGAGGGGCGGGGGGTCACGCGACCCCCTCCCCGAGGTCACGTGACCCCTCCCCCAGGTCATGTTACCCGCGAGGTCGCGTGACCCCTCCCCCCCAGAGAACACGTGACCCTCAGTAGCCCTCCCTCCTCCTCCTGAAGAGCTGCGCTCTAATTCGGCATTACAGGGAGTTGTAAACGGCTTTCATTTTCTTGTTCCTTCCTATATATCTGCAACATGAACGTTGTTGTAAGCACCACAACACAGCTATGTGTAAAAAGAAATTGTGGCTTAAGGAGCAGGTCTTGTTCCACGTGAAGGCTCAGCCCAGTGATGTTTCAGTTTATGCAGGCGTCGAAGAGGGTCGGCTCACAGGGCAGCGCCCGGTTTCTTTCCTGGACATGGCCCACCTCCGGGCAAAAATAAGTGTCGCACCCGAAAGGCACCAGCGCCTGCTGGCAGGACAGGGGGACTGCCAACCGGAGCCAGGCCCAACTTTGTATTGACCGGATCAGCAGCAGTTGCCGTTTGAGGCGCTTTGCAAAGGACGAGGCTTGACTTGAATAGAAACTCTCTCCAAGGACTTGGATCGCGGCCATTTTGTTTTGAAGTAAATCGCATTTCTTTAAGCATAATATAACTTCGACGTGATAAGGGTTTCCAGCCCCTCCTCTCAAACACTTGTCCAGTCGACCGACTGCAGGCTTGTGGAGGTGACTGCTTCCCCCCGTGGACGGCGCCACTGCTGGGCAACTCAGTGCAGGCAACTGCAGGGGGAACCTCTTCATAGTCATTCACTCTTAGCAAAGTCAGAAGCTTGAGGAGGGCCAGACTGTGGTTGCACGCCCCAACTTTGCCAGCTGCACACTCACAGTCGGCACCCTCCACAACTCCACTCTGAAGGAGGTTGACAGAAACCTGGAAGGCTGTGCTCTTTTACTTGGCTTCTGAACCAACCTGTTTTGACGTGAACACCAGTAGTGTAGCTGAAATGAATAAAAATAAATGGGATCATTAGCATTTTCGTTCACGCATATGTGCTGCGTAGATTGTTTAGTGAGGGAAACGTACTGCCCCTTACGAAAATGGAAGATCTGGACTTACATAAAAAATGGTTATATAAAAAATTGGGCATATCTGGGCTTATCAAGCACATCAGTTCTTATAAGGCTTATCTAGCCAGATGTGCCCAATTTTTATATATCCATATCTGGGCCTGCCAAATAGGGGTATATCTGCCTCCCATATCAGGCGAGATATGTCCCAATCAAATAAGGCAACAATTATATACAGGGTGTTTTTTCTTATTCTCGCAGATTTGTTTTAAAAAAAGCCATGAAAGTTACACTCATGCGGTTTGCGCTATTTCACCTTGGTATGTGGGCCAGGTCTCGCTTGTTAGATTTTTTTTCGTATGTTTTTTTTTTATTTTGTAGAGAATATCTGTGATGACCACAAAGCCTCCTTTCTTGCCCGAAGTGAGCAGGTTATGAAGGCCCGAGGGCTCGAGGTTATGATCCACTTCGTGGAGCATAACCTCAAGCCCTTACGTACTCATAACCTCGAGCATAGCCACACACCTATCTCTGTCTTAGAGTTTGGCTTTGTCCCACGTCTACGTCCCCAAGGACAATTGTGAAACGGAACGCATACGCAATTCCTGGCTGTATTTCGGCCCGTTATTCAAGCATGGTCCTTGATTTGCTAGGGCAGGGTAGCGTCTTTACGAACAAAAACCCCCAGCCAACCTCTTACTTGCCTTCCCGTTTTATTTTCCAGCTTCGTCCTACACTGTTGCCAGAAAAACTCCCTGTAATGGGCTGCTGTCCGGAGGAAAATAAAAAAAAAAGATCAAAGTCACACGGAGGCAACCTCGTAAAAGGGACCCAGCGAGACCGGTGGTCATCCCGTACGCGCCCCCACTAATCCACAATCTTCGAGCAAGCGAGACCTGGCCCACGTACCAAGTTGAAATTCCGTGCTATGGAGATCTGTGCCTCCATGGAACCAGCCGGACTCCAGGAAAGTAAAAAATCCAGTGAAAAACTTAATCTGGACATTTTCTTTGCCGCTAAAACACACAGCACTATTCTACCTTCAGATATATTATTACGGAAAGGCAGTCATGGCAGGCTCACGTCAGCTACCTTTGACTGATATAGAACTGCACGATCTGTTTTTTGGCCAAAATTAGGGAAGCATAATTGAATGCTCGAGAGGCGATGAGCACGGTATGTGAAGTGCATTTTCGTTCAACGTTGAAGATATTTTTATTCTATTGAGCATGAACCATTATACATAATGACAAATACACAGCGCAAAAGGACAAAAAGGGAAGAGACACACCGGATAGAACAGAGCGCTGACTCGCAACTAGATATTTTAATAGAAGAAAAAGAGAAAAGAATATTTTGGTCACCATAATTCGCACGTGTAACCTGTACCATGATTTGTGGTCGCTATGGCACGCGCTGGGCCTTCATAGTCAGTTTCATGAACTCCAACTCTTTGTTGGACAACGAGACAGATGCTGTGCTGATGCAACTTGCTCCTCCACTGTGGATGTAAAAAGCTTCCAGAACCTCGCGGGTTGTTTTGTCCCTGTGTCTTCCCATAACTGTGGTGGCATCAAAAGACGGTTCACAGAGACATTCTTTACAGTGAAGGGAAAAATTCCCACCGACCGTGGCTCTGAGGGAGTAGTCATGCTCACGGAGCCTGTCGTTTAGGCAGCGTCCTGTTTGTCCAATGTAGGAGCGGCCGCAGGATAGTGGTATGTTGTAAACAACACCCGTGGCACAAGGCACAAACGGCTTGGCGTGCTTTTTTGAACATCTGTTTTTTAGACATCCCTCTGCCTTGGCGTTGACTCTTAGACAAATCTGACTCATCTTTTGGGGAGCTGAAAAGACCACAGGAACTCCATAGCGGTTTCCAACATTTTTTAGGTTATGGGAAAGCTTGTGCACATACGGGATGACAACTGGTCTCTTTCTTTCCACACTACGTTTTGTATTCTGGATTCCTTTTACTTTCCTTATTAAAGTGCTCGCGATATCTGACAGTTTGGCGGATGGATAGCCGGCTTTTTGCAGCCTCGCTGTTTGCAATTTGAAGCTCTCTCCTATAGTGTGGAGGCAAGATTTGTTCAATGCTGATTGTAGACTAGACAGTGCAATGGCCCTTTTTATGATTTTTGAATGGGCCGAGTTGTAGTCAAGAATGGCCTTCTTCGACCTTGGCTTATAAGTCCAGCATACATGGTCGTCTTCTAGGCACAGTGAAATGTCGAGGTACTGAAGCACATTTTCTTTTGGGATCTCGAATGTAAACCTCAGGCCTCCCCCACACGTTTTAAAAACACTCATCACTTGTTCCCTTACCGTGTCCAGAAGTACTCCTTTTTCAAGAATCACTAGAAAGTCGCCTACGTAGCGGAACACCTTACTAACAAAAGTGTCGCCTAACTCACTCGCGATAGCACAGTCCACTTCACCCAGGTAAATGTCACTTAAAACGGGGGCAACACATGACCCTATACACACCCCCGACTTTTGCCTGTAGCTATTCCCCTTACACGTAATTATCATGGATTGCAGGTAGAATTGCAACATTTCCATAAAGCTTTCCAGGGTTATACCACTTGAACTTCTAAAGGCCACCTCTCCGTTATCTTCAATGCACCTCTTCACCGATTCCAGCATTCTGTTGTGCGGCAAGGAGTAGTATAGATCTTCTACATCTATACTGAATGCTTCTCTCTTCCCTAGGCAGCTGCCCTGGAGAAACTCCACGAGATCTTCTGAGTTGAATACCCGGTAGGGGTCCTTGGTTTTTAATGAGGATAGCTGTTTCTGTAGATAGGTCGCCACCTGCCTCTGCCAAGATCCTTTTTCAGACACTATGGCTCGAAAAGGGCAGGCGTCTTTGTGCGTTTTTGCGCTGAAAAATACCTCAAGATATGTCCTCTCCGCCTTCCCTACTCTTCCAGAGAGCTGGTTTAAGGCTAAACGGTCGCAAAGATATTTGGCTTTTTCCCGTGTTTTCTTCAGGTCAATCTTGACCTGTTTGAAATTTTTATCTATAGCCACGCTAGCTTTTTCATTAAACATGCCTGTTGGTAGCACTACGAATTGACCCTCTTTGTCTGATAACATTACACGCAGTTCTTTACCCACCATAAAATTCACTATGGTGTTAAAAAGACCAACCTGTCCTCTTTTTCTCTGTGGTTGAAGAACATCCACGCACTCTGAGATACATCTTGGCCTGTCAACCTCCACCGCTTTATCCGCGACATTCTTAGCCAGAGTCACCAATTAGGGAGGGCTTAGGACTGGCTCGAAGCTGAACTTGGGACCAAGCTCAAGCTGTTTGCCGATGTCTGGAGGAACCTTCGCTGCTCCCAAGGTCGTGAAACTGCCAGCTGATGGACATGTCTGGTGTTTCTTCGTTGGAAGGTGAGGCCTGATGGTCTGCCACAAAAACTCCGTGGCGTCTCTTGTCTTCTTGGTCATCTCTCGATGGCAACCTCGTGGATGATCCTGATTTCCTCGATCAGAAGCACAGGCCACTCTTAGGCAGTCTCTGAAGAACCTTTTCTGGCGCCAGTACTCTGATCTTAATACACGGCACACCCTTCTACGCACATCTCACTGTGCCTAGAAGACGATCATGTATGCTGGACTTATAAGCCAAGGTCGAAGAAGGCCATTCTTGACTACAACTCGGCCCATTCAAAAATCATAAAAAGGGCCATTGCACTGTCTAGTCTACAATCAGCATTGAACAAATCTTGCCTCCACACTATAGGAGAGAGCTTCAAATTGCAAACAGCGAGGCTGCAGAAAGCCGGCTATCCATCCGCCCTACTGTCAGATATCGCGAGCACTTTAATAAGGAAAGTAAAAGGAATCCAGAATACAAAACGTAGTGTGGAAAGAAAGAGACCAGTTGTCATCCCGTATGTGCACAAGATTTTCCATAACCTAAAAAATGTTGGAAACCGCTATGGAGTTCCTGTGGTCTTTTCAGCTCCCTAAAAGGTGAGTCAGATTTGTCTAAGAGTCAACGCCAAGGCAGAGGGAAGTCTAAAAAACAGATGTTCAAAAAAGCACGCCAAGCCGTTTGTGCCTTGTGCCACGGGTGTTGTTTACAACATACCACTATCCTGCGGCCGCTCCTACATTGGACAAACAGGACGCTGCCTAAACGACAGGCTCCGTGAGCATGACTACTCCCTCAGAGCCACGGTCGGTGGGAATTTTTCCCTTCACTGTAAAGAATGTCTCTGTGAACCGTCTTTTGATGCCACCACAGTTATGGGAAGACACAGGGACAAAACAACCCGCGAGGTTCTGGAAGCTTTTTACATCCACAGTGGAGGAGCAAGTTGCATCAGCACAGCATCTGTCTCGTTGTCCAACAAAGAGTCGGAGTTCATGAAACTGACTATGAAGGCCCAGCGCGTGCCATAGCGACCACAAATCATGGCACAGGTTACTCGTGCGAATTATGGTGACCAAAATATTCTTCTTTCTCTTTTTCTTCTATTAAAATATCTAGTTGCGAGTCAGCGCTCTGTTCTATCCGGCGTGTCTCTTCCCTTTTTGTCCTTTTGCGCTGTGTATTTGTCATTGTGTATAACCAAAACCAACTAGCCCAACTTTCTACTTTATTACAGCATGAACCATTGTTTGTTGCTGTCAAAGTGCATAAAACAATAAAACGGCGCTATATTTTTTTTATGTCTTTTGTGGAATTTCGGTTGATTTGTTTTCGGAACTTTTGCTATTTTATCTAAATAGCATGTTTGTGCCCTTTGAAGGGGGTCTGTTTGTGCAAAAGAGAGGAATTTGCATTTCTTCGTGCGTGGCAGCGATACTGTGCAGCATTTTTCTAAGTCCGGGGAGATTACTTCTGCAAAACTGCTCGTCGTGAACCGATTTAATATTTTCATATATGTGGGCGATTTTCTGGTGCTTAGTGAAACGGCTGGTGGGCCGAATAATAAAGTCTCCTGCGTGCTGGACGTGTTTAGGTTGCGCGTCAAAGACGTGATGTTCGCGCATGAAGAGCCAGAAAACGGGCCAACACAGTTCCTGGAACGTCCATTAAACCTTGCGGGAGACCACATCTGTTGTATATGTAAACCACGATTGAAAAAAAAGTTTCTGTTGAAAACGTTTTACTTGGGACTAACCAGCGAAGAATTAGCTGGTGAGGTTGGTTCTCTATTTTTCCCACAGGAATGTCCCCCAAGCTTGAAAAAGGGCATTCTCCCGTTTAGCTATGCCCACTCTAATATAATTTAAAGTGGCATTGGCTCCATGTGCCTCCAGGCCTCACTTAAAACGTCTTGTATACATGGTTCTCAAGAGAGCTTCACGAAACAGGTAGCGCGGTTACAGAAAGCGGGATACTCCCAGAGCACTCTGGCGGAGGTGGCGGACCGCCTAATAAAAATATCAAAGGCACGCGGGAGACACCTTGTGAAACAGACTCGGCGAGTCTGTTTCACAAGGCACTCGCTAGCCCACAAACTCAAAAAGGCTGCTGATCGGTACGAAGTACCCGTTGTCTTCTCCGCGCCATAGGCTAACCTGACTATGCCGCAAAATCAACAATCCCCGAATGGCCACGCATCCTTGTAACACGAAACATTTTAACAGGTTCACAAAATGCGCCACTGGAGTGGTGTATAAAATTCCCATGTCATGCGGAAGGTCGTACACCAGCCAGGCGGGCAGGTGTTTTAATGATCCCGCACGCGAACCTGCAGCGGCTACACAAAATACCCCATCAGGACAGCTTGCTACACTTTGCAGCCAATGCGCATTTGCTCCGTCATTTTGAGACACAAAAATTTGGCTAGGTATCCCGATCGGATATCTAGGGGACTACACGAGGCATTAGAATTAAAAAGAAACATGAGTGTACTACCGTCACATGTGGGTCATTAGAGGCGAAAATATACAACTTTTTTTGCAAAAAGGGTTGCACATGAAGTTTATTGATATTTAGTTTTACAAGTAAAAATAACCAATACGAAAGCACATTCTGCTGAAACAAAATGGCGTCGTTCAGTTCAGCCTTCTGCTGTGCGCCGCCATTTGCTTCCTAAAACCTGTAATGTTAGGCAGGCGAGGCTTCGAAGGCTGTATGCGTAGGAAGCTCTTACGTAGGAAATTTAGGCTGCACCAGACGTAGGAGTGACTATGTATTTTACCACGAGTATGTGAAGATGGGTTTTCAGTAAATTCCTATTTTCGACAACTTTATTTTAGTCCTTGTGTATAGTCTCAGCGGTTTGAACGTGATAATGAACACACTAGCATATATTGCCATTTAATATATATTTCCAGTCGTTTAGGTAATCAAAACTAGGCTGGCGTTCTTCCATGTAACAAAGACGTGTTTTTTTTCAGTCTATCATCCCTCGTATTTCTGATGAAGGGAACCGTCTTTCCCACCGAATTGCAAACATGCATGACCAAGCCACTTTCAAAGATGCTCTTTTGTAACTCTTTGTTTTAAAACATGATTTTCTTTTTTGTGTGTTTTACCATTGTGTTTATTCAGTTTTCTTATCCCACCCCTGGGTAATGTGTAATCATCTTGTGGGTAAATAAATAATATATATACTATCCGGACCTATTAATTTGGTTTTATAAAGGAACGGGATAAATACATAGATAAAAGGGATTTACATTATTCTCGAGAAAAGAAAAGGTTGATAAGCGCAGTGAAGGAGGTTTTAAAGTTTAATTTTGTAAAGTTTCAATCTGAATCGGGCGTGTCAGTGGGAGGCTTTCTTTCCGTCTTATATCTTTATTGACAATTAACAGTCCTCTAATACGATGAGTTACAATACATACAAAAAGAAGGTGTCTGCATAGGCTCGTCGGTCGCACAGTTGGTAGCTAAGATATAACTCAACTGTTTTGATAAAGTGTTGTTTGACGAGATGATTGAGTTTACATCAGACGTGGGCTACATCAGAAGATATATGTCGATGACATTTTTGTCTCCACGTTAGAAGATGGAAAATCGGAGTATCTTGAGAAGCTGATAGGGTACATGGCCCCAAAGTTGCATTTCACAGTGGAAAAACCAGAGGAGAACATGCTGAAGATTTTGGACTTGCGCATTCAGGTGTAAAATGGTTTACGTTGGGAATATATGGCAAGAAAATGCCTAAACTTTTGCTTCCTAAACAAAGTTGTCACTCTAAGATTCTTAAAGTGGGAGTTGCGAAATCATTGATTGGTAATGCGTTGAAAATGTATTTTGCCTATTTCCCGAGTCAAGCGTTAAAAAGGCAATGGGGAAGATTTGAGGGCGCTGGGTATGAGGAAAGTTTTCTGAAATGAAAACTTTCCGTTTAACTCAAAACTAAGTGGGATGAATCAAGTGTGAGGAGCCGACCAGCTGCTATCCAATGTTTTTGTGATATTTCTCATAACATAGAATCTGCGAAGAAGTTTGGACTGGGACTATGTCGACGTCTGATTTCAATTTATGAAAAGTTACGGCTTTAGAATCGGGATAAAAGTAATTCCAAAAACGACATTGCGAAAGGTCGGGGCCGTGTTAGAAACCTGTGGTTTACGAAATCTTTTTGGAGTGCCGGTTTAAACACGTAGGTCAGACAGCGAGCTGTATAAATGATAAACTGACTGAACACAGACGCAGTGTGAGAAACAACGCTTCCAACTACGAGTTGGCCAGGCACCTTCAGAAATGTCATGTATGTGATGCGAACTGGCTCGAAACGGAAGTAATTCATAAAGAACGTAATGATATGAAACCTGTAGCTCAAGCAACGGTTTGTATAAAGACGTCTGGTGACTGCATAGGTCAGGCGTCATTACAGTTTGTGAATGAGAGTAAACAATTTCTGCATTTGTAAGTTTTTTTTTTTTTTTTTAAGTAATGTTGTAGGTTTTAACAAGGTCGCCGACCCGAGTAGGCAGTTCCGAACAGTTAGCAGTGTCTAGGTGTTTATTTTTGGACTGTGTGGTTTGTTAAAACAAGTGCAGTTTTGGTGTTTTTTTTTTTGGTTCCTTCTCGGGAGGCAAGGTCGTTTCTTTGTGTTCAGCTGTGAACCCCTTGCGTTCGCAGAGTGCTAGGTGGTGGTCGTGCTGAACTTTGACCCTTTGTGTATACGTTTCGTAGCCGAGGTTGGAGAAGATAAGAGAAGGTTTACCCCCGTTTTTGATAAAAACTATGTGGGTGTGCTTCCTTTCACCCTCCTGATCTATTGTGTCTACCTGTCATGGGGTTTTGTTGCTTCTGGTGATAGTAATGACGGTATTGGATATCAGGCGTGTACGAAATAAAATGTGTTGCTCAGTTTGAAACGTTGCCTGTTCTTTTTCTGCATTTCTAGTGTTTTCCTTTTCTTACCTCAGTTTCAGGTTTACCATCATGTTCGACCTGAACTCAGCGCCTTAAACCGCCATACCATCCTGACGTGTTTTTTTTTTTTTACCTTTTCCTGTGAGTCTACAGAAATAATAAAAAAAAAAAAAAAAAAACGCCAGATATTCCAGCCAAATATTGTGCTCTTATGAGGATACGGTAGCAAAGGCTTATGTCAGAAGTGGGATTCGAACCCACGCCCGGAAGACCGGACTGCGACCTGAACGCAGCGCCTTAGACCGCTCGGCCATCCTGACGCTGGTTCTTGGCCATTTCCTTGGCAATCTACACAATGTCTCCAAAGAAACAAAAAAAAAACACATTAATGTGCTCTTATGGGGATACGGTAGCAAAACCTAATGTCCGAAGTGGGATTCGAACCCACGCCCGGAAGACCGGACTGCGACCTGAACGCAGCGCTTTTTTTTTTTTTTTTTTTTTTTGTTATTTTAATATACAGGCATGTAGCACATACACTGTTCAGTGATTTAAAAAGGCAACACCCAACCCTTCTGGGCGTCCCCTACAGCCACTTTGCTGCAAGAAGCTGATCAAAAACACTTGCCCATTCGGGCATCTCTGGAAGCGTCTCGATGACCGCTTTCAGAGTAAAAATACATTCTAAAAATACGATGTGAGTATGCAGGAGTGTGACGTCTGCGTGCCGTACGCTCAATCTAGATCGCCAGAAGCTATAAAGGCAAAGAACTACAAACGTATCAATGGGCTCAACGCAGCGCCTTAGACCGCTCGGCCACCCTGACGCTGGCTCTTGGCCATTTCTTCGGCAGTCTACACAATGTCTCTAAAAAAAAAAAAAAAGAATAATGCCTCTTATAAGGATATGGTAGCAAAAGCTCATGTAAGAGGTGGGATTCGAACCCACGCCCGGAAGACCGGACTGCGACCCGAACGCAGCACCTTAAACCGCTTGGCTTTTTTTTTTTTTTTGCCAGCTTGGCGTTATTTATAAAATGGGGCTATTTACATGAGAAAACCAGTCGACTTTTCACAAACATGGGGTTCTTTAGACATGACAATGCAAGTTTCATATGAGCTTCTTTTCATTTGGGCAGGCCCTTGGGCTGCCTTCCATCAGGGGAACCGGCAACACCAAAGCCAATTCACTTTAAGCATGCCTCCAGCACCTCCCAGTGCTCATGTTCTTCAAAGCGTATTTCTTTTATTATTGAGCATACGTAGCGGAACTCCTCGAGAAAGTGGCGCCACGCAGGCCTGCCCCGCTTCCAAACCAAGGTGTGGTCCGTTCGGGAGTTCCAAATGGCATGCCAACCAATGAGAATCAGAATCTCGACACACTGGCTCTGTTTATGCTCGCCTGCATTTAGAAATTTCATGTCGAACCATGTAGGGTACAAGTCTACCCTCAGCACTGCCCGATCGAAGCTCAGCCCAAAACGATTCTGCATTGGTGCAGTACAGAAAAGTGTGCTCGAGAGTCTCTGCGACAGGATAGAGGGCACAGTTAACACCCCAAGGGAGAAAAAAACCCTTTTGCCGCTCTCATGTCTTTACTGGGAGTACCTCGGTATGAAAACGCACGAAAAAGTCTTTTGCCCCAGGGCAGACAGGGTACGCCATTAAACGCTTGAACACATCTGAGGTTTCACACTGCGGAAACATTTTACGATACACCATTTTTGGCATTACGAGGTCGAGGGTGTCACAGTACAACCGTTTTCTTTTAACTCTGTTTAGGTACTCCCACGAAAACCGCTGCTCGAAGAACCTAGCCGCGTCTCTTATTTCCCGGTAGTACTGTAGTGTTGCGACTTTCTTGGGCACGCCTTCAGCTTCCTCGAGCCAGGGAGTAAGGTATTGTCCACCCAGAACCCGCAATGCCTCCGCCATTACAGGGTGCCTTTCGCGGTCACGGAAGATCAAAAGCCGTTGCACTTTAAGCTTTATGTCTACGTTTACTAGGCCGAGTCCTCCCTTTTCTTACTGATAAACAAGTTGTTTCTTCGCATTCTTTCAAAACAGAAGTCCCACACATAAGTTGCACAAAATCGATGCATTTTTTTGCACGTCACTGTTAGTACAAGGCACGGCCTGTGCAGAGTACTATATAGTCGAAACGACCACAGCGTTGCAAATGAAACTTCTGCTTAGGAGAGGAACTTGCCTTCCATGCCATTCTATCGCTTTTCCTCTTAGCCTGTTTAAATGTATTCCTCCCGCACCCGTGCTTAACGCCTGTCTGCTCAGCCCGACTCCTAAATAGTTTTCAATGGCCCCGGACCACGCAATGTTTAGAAATGTTTCTGGCTTGGAAGGCCACGGTCCCAACCGAGATCCCGCCGACTTTTTGGGGCTCATTTCAGCCCCGGAAACAACACAAAACTCGTTCACATGCTTCAAAGCGATCACCATTTCTTTCTGGGAAGAGCATACCACAGAAACATCGTCTGCGTAAGCAAGAAGTTTTGCTGACGCTATGCCCACCTTCACTCCTCGGATGTTATCATCCATTATAATCGCCTTGCACAAGGGTTCGAGATAAATAACAAAAAGAATAGGTGACAGTGGGCAGCCCTGTCTTACCGATGACCGCACAGAAATGCGCCGTGACTTGCAACCGTTGATTAAAAGACGCGTACTTATGTCTCTGTAGCATATCTTCACGAACTTCAAAAGATACTTGCCAGTTTTACAGTGTTCCAGTATCGAGAATAGAAACGGGAATGCGAAACATTGTCAAATGCTTTTTTTAGGCCAATTTGCAACACAGCAGTGGGGTGTTCCATTGCCTCGGCGGTTTCAGCGATAATTCGCATAACATGCAGATTTGTTTTTTTAGATCTATTCTTAAAACCATATGTTTGATGGCCTCCTACCACTGTTTTGTACGCAATTTCTAGTTGCTTAGCTAATATTTTCGCGAGGATTTTATAGTCAGTTGTAAGCAGGCTTATCGGTCGGAAGTCGTTTCACCCACGAACGGATTTATTACTTTTCTTTTTTGGTATTAACACGGTTAACGCTTGCCTCATTGTCGGATGGAGCAGGTTTCTGGTTTGGACGTCCGCGTAAACCTTAGCCAATATAGGAGCCAACTCGGCAGAGAATTGCTTATAGAAAGTCGCACCGAGGCCGTCTACCCCAGGTGACTTCCTAGACGGCAATTCTTTTATTGCTCTACAGACCTCTGCTTCGGTAATATCTCCGTTAATAAGATCGACTACATCTTGCGGTACGTTGGGTATTAACTCTAAAGCCTTGTCCACTAGAGCCTGATCGTAACTGCTTGATTGATTGACCAGTCTGCTATGAAATAAAACTAATTCTTTCTCAATTCCTTCGGCTTCAGATGTAGTACTCTCCCCGGACATGAGTTCATTGATTTGGTTCAGACTCGCCCGTTCAGAAACGCTCACGCGTTTTAAAAAGTTTCGTTGGGTCTTCCGCCCTGCCTAGGGTGCGTAGACGAGACCTCACCAATGCTGCGCGGTATTCTGTGTCCAGGATCTCAAGCAGACGTGCTTTACACTCTTTAATGTCTGCCGCGAAAAGACCAGGAGCTTTACTCTCCTCGCTCACTAGCGTGTGCAGCAACTTGCACAGACTTCGCTTTTCGTCGCGCCGCTGTAACGCTTTCGTTCGGCAAAACGATATTACGGACATTTTAATTTCCTTCCTTAGTAACTCCCAGTTAACCGCGTTTACTTCCTTACTCTTCATCATGTTCGCGATAAGGCCTTTCACTACCTTTTGCAAATCCTCGTCCTCTAGCGCCTTTTCGGTTAATTTCCAGTTTTGCCACGATGACGGGCGTTTCTGACATTTTATTTGTTCGCCTATCTCGGTCGCAACCAACGCGAGGTCAGAAAAAGCTACCGGGCTAACGTGATAGCCGGTCGTGGCCCTTGCCAAACAACTTGACACGTAAATCCGGTCAAGTCGTGCATGACATTTACCCTGCCAATGTGTATATGCCAAGTTAGGGGAATCCACGATCTCCGCTACGTCCTGGAAATCAAAATCTCTTTACAGCTTTCTAAGCTCAGCAATACTGGAGTCTTGATGGATGCCTCGAGAAGAGTCCTTAGCATTTAACACACAGTTAAAATCGCCCCCTAAAATGGTTGGTGCCGAAGTGCTGACGTACTGACGGAGATTTATAAAGAAGGCTTTCCTTTCCGCGGGCTGTTTCGGCGCGTGAAACGCGACCACTCGAAATCTGTCGTTCTGGTATAGCATATCTATAGCTCACACCCTGCCGCTTTGGTCAGTCTCCCAATCTGGAAAAACTGCAATGCCTTTGTGCTTTCGGACAAGGACTGCCGTGCCGGCACTGCTTGAAATGGCACAAGAATGACAAAAAAACATAGATGTTTTCAAAAACTTTTGACGCTTCTTCAACGTGCCTGGAAGTGAGCTTCGTTTCCTGGAGCAGTGCTATGTCAATTTGTCTGCTCAAGAGCGTATTTAACAGCGACTGCTTCCTCTTTCAAACAATCAAGCTCACGCAATTTAATGTGAGAATATTAAGTCGCGGAATCGTTGAAAGGTTTTAGGCTTACCGCCAGCAAGCGACACTCGCGACGGGGTTACCAATAGAGAATGTGGTCTGCGGAGATCCGTAAGGGACACCTACTGTGAGTCCTTTAACCGGCGAGGCTCTGGAATACGGGGCTATGGGCCGAACCGGTGCCTCTGCTGGCTGGGGGCCTTCCACTTGAGGCGGTGGTCGGGCATCCCTTGGTTGTCCTCATCGGCGCTTACATCTTCGACGGGCGGTCCTCAGGGGGGTTGAGCTTCTCTGCCGGTGTTACCTCCATCGGATAGCTGGCCTCGTCGTGTCCGGTCGTCTGTCACTTTTGGCTGGGGGGAGTGTCCTCCAGAAGCACGGTGCCGTCATTATCGGTCGTGCTCTGTTGCCTGTTGGCCGTCACAGCTTGCACGGGCTCAGCTTGCGATGATGCAGCGGAAGAGGGGGCGGTGTTCGCAGGGCCTACAGCATCCAAGACGAACGGCGACGGGTTGTTGATAGCGCTGACGGGAGCGGTATCTCCCGCCGCAACCTCAGCCTCCTCCTCGTCTATCAAGTGCTCGGTCAGCTCATCGGTAGCTCCGTTATCTGTCACCGTGTCTATGTCGTAATACAATCTTCTTTTTCGTGTCCAAAGCGGCGGCAAAGTTCGCACCGCGGCACCTTGCACTGTCGTAAAACGTGTCCAATCTTTCGGCAGCGCTGGCACATGGGGGCGCGCCCTGGGGCGATTACGAGTGCAGTCCCGTGCACAAGGCGCAGTTGGTGCGGGACCTTCTCCAAAGTGACGCCCTCCTTGAGCGTCAGCAGCACGGCTCTTGTGGTGGACTCCACGCCTTGGAAACCGTCCTCGTGCCAGGCTTCTCGGGCGATGCCTTCGACTCTCCCGTAGGGCTCGAGAGCCCTCCGGATGGCATCGTCAGGAACGTCACACGGCACCCAATGAAGTTTTAGCCGCACCTCGACCTTGTTGGGGTCGAGCTCGAGACACCGCTTCCCCTTCACCAAAAGTTCCTTGGTTTCCAGAATCTTCTGTTTGGATGCCAGCGAGTGGAAGGTAGCCATCCACACGTGATTCATTTGAAACGAACCACAAGCTTTCAGGTCTTTTAAGACCCCAGCATTTTCGAGCCCTGATTTAAAGTCGCCTATTTTGTATGGCCGCCCTAAATATCGCAGTGCAAAAAAAAAAAAAACGGTTGTATAAACCACGGTACCTGTCGGCAGAGGAGGCAGAAGAATACGATAATCCTGGGGAACATCCGTTGCAGCAATACCACGGCCCGAAAAGGCCGGTGTCACAGCTCCGTCGGAGCCAGCCATTCGTGCGTCCGAACTCAACGAGCACCGGAAACAGAATGCCTTAGACCGCTCGGCAATCCTGACGCTGGTTCTTGGCCATTTCTTTGACAGTCTTCACAGTGTCTCCAAAGAAAAAAAAAATAAACGAATAATGTGGTCTTGTGAGGATACAGGGGCAAAACTTTAAGCCAGAAGTGGGATTCGAACCCACGCCCGGAAGACCGGACTGCGACCTGAACTCAGCGCCTTAGACCGCTCGGCCATCCTGACGCTCGTTCTTGGCCATTTCTTTGACAGTCTACACAGTGGCTACAAAGAAAGAAAAAACAAAAAGAATAAAGTGCTGTCGTGAGGATACAGGAGCAAAGGTTTATGTCAAAAGTGGGATTCGAACCCACGCCCGGAAGACCGGACTGCGACCTGAACGCAGCGCCTTAGACCGTTCAGCCATCCTGACTTTTTTTTTTTTTTTTTTTTTTTCTTTATTGCAACTGGAACAGCACATGTCAGTTCAATTTAAAAAAGCGCTGCAAGTCTTCTGCAGGGCACGTTAAAAGGCTCTCATTTCTAAAAGAGATTTACAAAGACCTAGCCACCCGGGCTTAGGCTCGCGCGTAGAAAAAACACTCTCAACTTGCTTTACTAGTGAGAAAAAATAGAAGCGTACTTCTTTGACATTGGGGTCGGCATGCCTTACTGCCATGCGCGAGCGCCAAATACTACAAAGGCCCAAAAGAAAAAACATGTCAAAAGGCACACAGTCGTCATTCGTCACGTCCAAGAAACGAATACCTGATGGGGTGACTCGCAGCTCTTTCTTTAGCGTGCGCTGAAGCACATCCCAGAAAAAGACCGCATCCATGCAAAAAATGAAAACATGCTCAATAGTTTCAGGTTGCTTGCATAAAAGGCAATCGACCGTCCACGGGACATCAATACCCTTTTCCCTTAGCCACACCTTGACCGGCAACGTATTGGTGTGTAGCTTAAAAAAAAACGTTTTCACTGAATGTGGTACGCACATACGCTTCACTCGATTTAACACATCGTGGCCGCCATTACAGAAAAGTGTTCGATACATTGGTGTCGGGAACAAACTGACCACCAAATCGCGCGCGAGCGCTTTCTTGCTCACTAGAGACAAGTACTCCAAAGAAAAACGTGCAGACAAAAAGCGAACTGATTCAACAACCTCCTTTTGAAATCCCACGAGTCTTGTTGGCTCGACGCCGCAAGAGGAAACAAGAAAGGATGGCAAATGAGGAGACAGTTTTGTCTGGATGAAGGTGCGGATGAACGGTTGCTCTTGGTCTCGCAGAAAAAAGAAACGCGATACTAGCTGTTTAACAAACAAATGGGACAGCCCAAGCCCCCCGTGGCGTACCCGGTGAAAAAGATTGTCCCTCCTCATGGGTTCCCAGTTAGACCCCCAGATGAACAAAGCAAAAACACGGTGAAACTTCTGAACGTTAACACGTGCACAATGTATGGCTTGCAAAACATACCACATCTTTGAAATCAGAAAAATATTGCAAACTGCCGCCCTCGCAAAGATGGACAGATCACGGTGCTTCCAACGAGAAGCACGGCTGTCCAGATCGGCGGCGACCCCCGACCAAAATGTTTTGCTGCTGCGGTAGCAATTTAGAGGTACGCCCAGGTATGCGCAGGGCACGCGGTCCCAGCTAACGCCTTCGTACTCCGAAGGCGTTGTGGCCCATGCGCCGTGCCAAAACCCGCGGCACTTGTCCCAGTTTATGGCAGCGCCGGTCGCGTCACAGAAAGCCTTTGCCAAAGACACCGCGGCACTGACACTTTTCTTATCGCTGGAAAACACTGCGACGTCATCTGCGTAACTTATAACTTTTACCTCGGCATTTTCCAGCCGAAAACCCCGACAATCCTTACTGTTCAAGACGCTTAAACAAAAGAGCTCCAAATACAAATTAAATAAAAGCGGCGACATGGGACATCCCTGCCTCACGGACGTTCGCACGAAAATCGGCTCGGTCACCTCTTTGTTTATGACGAGACGTGTGGTGCAATCTTTATAGGCCATTTTGGCACCTTCCAAAATAACGTCTCCGACGTTCACACGATTTAAAACATCAAAAAGGACGTCGTGCCTGACACGATCGAAGGCCTTGTCCAAGTCTATTTGGAGCATGGCTACTTGGCCCATGCCCGCATCACACGCTTCCAAGACACTGCGCGCGACATGCACGTTCGTCGTGATGCTCCGGCCCTGGATCCCACACGTTTGGTGTTCCCCGATAAGTTTGCAAGCAACACTTTGAAAACGTCGCGCTAAAATCTTTGCAAAAACTTTGTAATCTACGTTACACAGGGTGATCGGGCGGTAACCAGTGATTCGCCGTAGTTTAGCGACGTCGTCACTTTTTGGTATAAAAACAGTATGTGTTCGCGTATAAGAAGGCGGTAACATTTTCCGCTCATACGCTTTACCAAAAACTTGTAACAATAAACTGGCGAGTACGCCCTTGAATTTCTTGAAAAACTCGGCACTTATTCCATCGGGTCCCGGCGTTTTCGAGTTTGGCAGGTCGTCTATCGCCCGTTCGACCTCTTGAAGAGTGATCGGCTGAGACAGGCTTTCCGCCTCCTCTTCAGCTAACTGCGGCAGCGCCTCAAGCAGCTTGACCCACGCGGGGGCCCCTTTCCCTTGAACTGGGCTCTCAAAAAGCTGCTTGTAGTGAGCCACAAACGCCTGCTGAATACTGCGTGGACATGTGCGCGTAACGCCGTCAACTTCAATTTCCGCTATCTCGTTTCGCACGGCGTACCGCTTTTCGTCTGCTAAGGCTCGTTTCGTTGGCTGCTCGCCCATGAGGTATTTCTCCGCCCGGGCTCGAACCACGGCGCCGCGGTAACGTTCTCGATGCAGCTGTTCTAGGCGCTCCTTAACGTTGTCCAAATCCTTTAAACAGACGCCGGGGTTTGCACACTCCGCTCTAGAGAGCGCCAGCAGATCGGCGTTTAAACTCCGTTCAGCTTGACGCGCTTCGTGGGCCAAAAGAGACGACCTCTCTATCGCAAGCATCTTCACTTCCTGCTTTGCGGTCTCCCATGCCTCAAAAATGTCCTCTTCAGCGTTTTCAAAACCCGACTTAAAAATGTCACCGGCGCCCTTAACAAAATGTCCGTCGTCAAGCAGCTTCGTGTTCAGCTTCCAAAGCTTCCACTCAAACTTCGCCTTCGGCCGCGCCTTATTCCCGATCGTTGTCGCAACCAAGCAATGGTCGGAGAAAAACACTGGTGTGACGCGATACTTTGTTAACAACGCTGCCACGGAGGCCGAAACGTAAATCCTGTCTAAGCGAGCGTGGGAGGACGCCTGAAAGTGTGTGAAACGCATCTCCCGCGTTTCGTTTCTAACACTCCCAGCGTCTACCAGATCGAAATCTTCGAGCAACTCTTTTAATATCGTCGCGCTTCTATCGGGGCGCTGCCCAGACGGCAGCCTGTCTATCGCCTGAACGACGCAGTTAAAATCCCCGCACAACACAACTGTCCTCTTACAATCTACAAAACGGCGCAAGCCAGAAAAAAAGGAAACTCGGTCTTTCACCGTATTGGGGGCATATACACAGATAAGCCGCCAATGAACTGCCGCAAACAAAAAGTCACACAAAATAAAACGACCTTCCATGTCGGTAGTTACTGATAACTCGAACAAGGCCAACGATTTTTTTAAGAACAAAAAGCAACCACCCGATAAACCTACAGCGTGCGTAACACAAACTTCGTACGAAGATAAAAAGGGCTTAAGTGCATTCGTCACCTGCTCTTCCTCGGCCATCTTGGTTTCCTGCATCGCCAAGAAATCGGGTTTCTGGCTTTCCAACAAACGTTGTACTTGATATTGTTTCTTCCGCATGTTGAAACCGCGAACATTTAACGATGCGACCGTGATGGCCGGTTCAAGCGTGCAAATCATAAAAAAGGCTATGACGGGACACTTGCCTTGAAAACCCGCACGAAAGTTCATGAACCAGGCGTTGCCGCCTTACTGGCTGTCGCGGCGTGGCCCGCCGTCCGCGGGGCTGCCAGGTAGACGCTTGTACCTGCCGCGCTTGCTCGTTTTCCACCCGTTCAGCCATCCTGACGCTGGTTCGTGGCCATTTCTTTGACAGTCTACACAGTGTCTCTAAATACATAAAAAAAAAAAACGAATAATGTGCTCTCGCGAGGATACAGGGGCAAAACTTTATGTCAGAAGTGGGATTCGAACCCACGCCCGGAAGACCGGACTGCGACCTGAACGCAGCGCCTTAGACCGCTCGGCCATCCTGACGCTCGTTCTTGGCCATTTCTTTGACAGTTTACACAGTGGCTGCAAAGAAAGAAAAAAAAAAAGAATAATGTTCTCTCGTGAGGATACAGGAGCAAAAGTTTATGTCAAAAGTTGGATTCGAACCCACGCTCGGAAGACCGGACTGCGACCTGAACGCAGCGCCTTAGACCGCTCAGCCATCCTGACTTTTTTTTTTTTTTCTTTATTGCTTGATTTTGGCAGGTACAAGGCAATAACATACACTCAAAGTAAGAGGCTAAAAACCATCAGCTCGCCTGGCTGACGCAAAAATGTTAAAACCTTTGAGGTTAGCAAGCCCCTCAAGAAGTGGTAGCCATTCAGGCCAAGGTTGTTGGGCCTTATACACTTCCTGCATAAAGCACATTTGCTCTGCAAAATACTTGTGCACAGGACGCAGATCGACGTCTGCATGGCGGACGGCCATGCGACACCGCCACAAACTGTGAATGCCCAGCAGCATGACCATGTCTAGAGGTACACCGTCACCCCCTTTAACAGGTAAAAAACGAATTCCATGTGGCGTAAGACGCAGGTCCTTTTTGAGCGTTCTTTGCAGGACGTCCCGGAAAAACACTGCATCCCAGCAATCTAGAAAAACATGTTCTATTGTTTCTTGCTTTTTGCATAATATGCAGTTATCGGTCCAGGCAACAGGCACTCCCTTCTCGACTAGCCTTGCTTTGACAGGTAAGGTTTGGCTATGCAACTTGAAAAAAAAAAACGTTTTGGTTGAGGCGGGAATGACCATTCTTTTGACACGTTTTAACACGTCCTGCCCTGGGCCTTCACTGAAAAACATACGATACAAAGGAGTGGGGAAAATTAAATCAATAATGTCTTTTGTCAACCGTTTCCGCGAGACACCGCACAAGTATTCCAAAGAAAAGCGCGTTGTTAAAAACTGATAAGCACCAACGACTTCTTTTAGATAACCGCGTACAGAACCACTGACGTCTATGCCGGACGACACAATGAACTCAGGAAGAGCGCTGCGCAGCCTCGCTTGAATGACCGTGCATAAAAAAAGGATATTTCTGGTCTTGAAGAAATAAAAATCTATTAACCTATTGCCTTACAAACAAGATGGAAAGCCCCAGACCGCCAACACTGACCCTTCGGAAAAGATTCGTTTGGCTCGTCCTCTCCCATACCGAGCTCCAAATGAAGACGGCAAACACACGATGAATGCGGTGAACGTTAATACGTGAGGAATGCAACACCTGCAACACGTACCAAATCTTCGCAGCAAGAAATGTGTTACACACAGATGCACGCGCAAAAATGGATAAACCATGGCCTCCCCACTTGTTCGCCTTTGCGCGCAAAGCCTCAGTCTCATCGCGCCAGAATTCGTCAGTGTTGCGATAGTAATTCAATGGTACCCCAAGATACCGAGACGGCGAATCCGTCCACGTAATGCGTTCATAAACAGTCGGCGTAGAAGGCCAATCGCCGTGCCAAAGACCCACACACTTTTCGAAGTTTACAGAACTGCACGTACGGTCGCAAAACATTTCTATCAACTCTATGGCTTTCTTTACACTGTCCTTATCGCTACAAAAAATTGCTACGTCGTCCGCATATGATAAGATGCGGACTTCAACAGTTTGTAACTTAAAACCTCGAATGTAACTACTGGGTGATTTCAGATAAGATCGACCAAAGGGTGGCTGGTCGACATTTTTAAATCAACTGATGTTTCTATATGACATTGTCTAGTGTCTGGTATAAACGAATCCACACTTAGTTTTGACCAGAAAAAAAGTTTGGAGACAAGAAAAATCGTAAGGCAGGGAGAGGTGGACAGTTGCAATAACGCGCACTGATGGAGGGGACAAGTTTGAAAGAGAATAATTAAAACAATAAAATTAGGAGAATTTTAAAACTTTTTACAAACAAACTATGGGTACAACTTGCTTGTAATATAAAGTAATAATATTTATTAAAAATTTATTTAGTTTTCTAAAAATTGCCAAACATGCCTGCTCGAACGACAAATGGCAAACTTTGGAAATCTGTATCTCATGAAATAATTTAATCATTATTACATAACTTGCAGACATTATTTTACTAATATATGGCTATTATTGAAAATCTGAGTGACACATTAGTCACAATATATTTAGGCAAACATGGGAAAAAAATCAAACAAAGAAAAATTCCAATGCGAATAAAAAAAAAAACACCACCTTCGATTTTTTTAAAATTTGGGTACCCTGTTATACTCTATTTCGGCATTCATTTCTATTAAAAACATGTTGCATCATTGCACTGTGAAAGAAGAAACAACTCCCCAAAGTAGGGTCCTTTTTCAAAGCCTACACTTAGCAGTGTCCTATACACTCCGTGCGACGCGACTGGCGCGCCGCCGCGCGGCCGGTACCGAAGGTAGGCAGTGAGAACTCCAGAGAAAACGAAACCGAAACCACGTCGCGTACGTTGGTACGCATTGAAGTCGGAGTGGTGCGGTTGCGCTGGGTTCACTGCATGAAGTGCTGCCTGTGCTGCGTCATTAAGTGCTTCAATAGTTATACGTCGTATCTCGTGGAGACAAAGTTTCACAGTTTTTCACCTCGCCGATGTTTTGTGGGGCAGCGACAACGATGCAGCCGTGCCGTACGACGCGAGAAATTTGGTGTCCCGATCATGTCTGCCACTGTGTCGGCACGGCTGACATATTCTACACTGCCGCTTTGCGCTCTGCGTTTGTTTTCATACCAGTAACGCCTACATGTGTCAGCGCCGATAGGACGAACTGAAATGCCATCCCACACTCGCGGGTATGCAGTGCCAATTTCGTTGGAGGAACGCCCTCCAAACAAGTTTCGTCCCCATCGTGCGTGTCGATGATATTTCCGGACAAGTATGGCACGCAATCTATACTTCATGAAGAAAGATTCGAACGGTAAAAAAAGTGACAAATATAAATCTAAAGAAAACAACAATAAAAATCGGAATCACTGGAGAATCGGCGTTTCAGTATGGAAGTTTATGTGGCGTGCTTTCTTTCTTGATCAGCCTCCTTCTGGATGTGGAAACGCTGACACCCCGAGTTCTGTAGGCAGCAATTTTTTTTCTCGGCTTTAGAGCCACCTATCGCAAAGTGGTTCGAACTGGAAGTACCGTCCACTGGTCCCTTCCTACCTGTAAAGTGTGCACCTCCCACGATGAGTGGTAATATCTGACAGCCTTTGACGGTAAAAGCCAGTTTCCATTTAGTTACGCCGCCCAAACTAAATTTCCACCTGGTTTCGCTATGCCAACTATTTTTGTTATAATAAGTGTTGTGCCAAGTGACGGTTATGTCAAAGCACCTGTGCGCCGAAAATCAGCACCTCGCACAACAGGTTATTACACAACAGCTGACCGCACTTTTAAGTTTCTGTTTCTACCCCAGTCTCGGGTTAAGTTCCATCATGGTAAGAAGCCCTTGGCGGCTAAATCGTGTGTTGGCCGACAACTTTCTTTTCTCGGCTTTGGAACCACCTTTCGTAAAGTTGTTTCAATTGGAAGTACAGTCCACTAGTCCCTTCCTACCTCTAAAGTCTCCACCTCCCCCGACCAGTGGTATTCTCTTGACAGCCTTTTCATGGTCAAAACTGGTTCTAATTGAGTTACGCCGCGCAAACCAAATTTTCACCTGGTTTCCCTATGGCACCTTTTTTTGTATAATAAGTGCTGTGTCATGTTACTGTCAAGTCCAAGTACCTGTGTGCCCAAATCTGCACTTTGCACAGCCCGCTATAACACAACATTTTGGGTTCAATATTGGATATACCGTACAGCTTTATTTCTTTATTCGTTAGAAACATAACTTTCACACCTGCCGTCTTATTGAAACTTGGCACACTTCGTGCAGAAATTTAGTGTACATCTCACTCGCCTCCAATATCATCGTTCCAGCAGTCCTACGTTTACAGCGACGAGCGAAATAAATTTCCCACTCAAAACAATTATGGTGGCGGCCGTCTTGCTTTTCAGAAAATTGCTCCAACTCCTTTTTTGGCCGCAACTAGATAAATTACCCCTAATAACGACTCAAACTCAATATATAAGAAGTGGAGAACAGCTAAATGCCTTTCTGCCCCAGCACTCATGCAACGTCACCCTCAACGTATCGGCTCAAAAAGCAAAAGTTTCGTCCGTACGCGCTTCCGCCGCCACAGCTTGGCATGCGAAAAGGCGCCGCAGGCTGCTGAACGCGCCTCACGGTCGAACGCCAGCTCCTCCGCTAGCGGCGCTGCGCGCGTTTTTCAAAGCGCCCCCTATAGTTCCCGCACGGAGTGTATACAAGAAGTGACTCTGAGTTCCAGTTTCATGAAACTTGCACAAATGTTTTATATACATTTATTCAGATGAGGTCATTGATAAAAAGAGCGATCGGTCACACAGTAAAAGGGAGGAGAAACTATATACAGCATTTTACATAAGCGTACAAAGTGGTATCATATTAGAGACTAATGATTTGAGAAAAGATGATGCAGTGTGAAGTTGTACCTTCCGGTATATTTTACATCTAGAGTAAAATAAATAACTTTACTTCCACACACAAAAACAAAGATATGATAGTAAGATATTTAGGTTGGCTGTGTATTTACGATTACAAACAATTTCAGGTGACGGATGCCATAGTGCCTAACTGGAGCAGCTTCGATGCTCTCGGTGTATGAATGAATCGTGGCAAGCCGATATATTTTATCCTGCTCGAGGATAACCTTTTGGGATTTTTTTTATAGTAATCAGATAAATATTATTAGTAACCACCAACAAAAACAGTAGGTTAAATACCCCGTGAAGAAAAATGTGATAAATAAGATGTCCCTGCATTCAAAATGAGCAGTCCTTGGGAAATCAAATTCGGCACTTTACGCTAAGGTTTTCCTCGCTGTACCCATTTAATAAAGTTGCTTCCAAGCAGATCCGACTGTCCGTGCTACATATACGTCACAGGTCCCTTCTGTTGATGACTTGCTGAGCCGCCACGCGTGCCAAGACTGAATGCCAGGGAAGGCGCGCACCGTCAGCCACTCTTCTTTTTTTTGTTCACGATACCGAACAACCTCATTTTCGTCCAGATATACAAGATGCACGCCTTTCAGTTTCTTTGATAGAACGCTCACCATTGTCCTGGCCGTCTGAATTGCGCTTACTGAACGTTCTCTCAGGTTGTTCAGCGTGGCCTGGTGCTTCACGAGTCCGCCAACTCCGTCACATGCATTTTTCCCATGTCCAGATGCAGAAAATAACCACTGGGCTTGTGGGCAATCGTCCTTTGCAAATTGGTGAAGCTGGTAGCAATTCTTGAAATGACTGGCGGCGCCGTCACTTACGTACGTCACGTACGAGTATACCGCAACGTTGTCTTCAACCCACTCCTTCACTTTTTCTAGAGCCAAGCAAGCGTGAGCGGCGTCGTGACACAGGTCCTCACTGATGATGGCAAAGCTGTTTGTAGATTTTCTTGTTGTCACTACACATGTAAATATCGAAACTTGTTTTTTTTTCCAGTGATGTGCTTGCACTTCGTCAGGAAGCACGATGGTCCAGTTTTCAGCAAAGTCAAAATGAAAGACAATGCTCCCGCGTTGCATGCACTGTTTTTCATCGTAGATCGCTTTACCTTGCGTTTGCCGGATATGGTTGTGAAGTACCCAACTTCCAACCGTCACTTGGATGACTTTTAGGAAAGTCTCAGGTTCCAAAGTTTTTTTCACAAGGTCGCCGGACTCCCATGTTGCAAGCACAATCTCTTCATCCTCCGGGATATCAAGTTCCTGGAGTGTAAGAAACTGGCCTTTTGGGCAGTGATCACTGTCTCCTTGAAGGCACAGTTCTGTTGCTGGGTCGCACAGAAATGCCGAGTTCATTTCACCAGTGTTGAATGTTGAGCCTGTAACGTTCTCTAGAGCGGCAATACAAAGATAATAATTGGCGCAGCGCACACAAACGCACACTTCCTGGTGTGGAATACATTGGACCCATCTAGGGCGCAACGAATAAAATTTCGTTAGCCCAACGCCGGAATCGGGATGCTTGTCTTTGTATATACGGAAGTCCTCTCGTATTGAGCATGTCATGAAGCGCTTTGGCACGAACGTTTTCTCTCCATTGAGCATGACAGAGATGACGTCCTTCTGGTTGGGACTTTGGCGCGAACATTGTAGCTCGTCTTTCGTGAAGTACTCTAGGGCAGCAGACAGGTTCTCAGGGCTCACCTTGCACCTCGTGTAAGGATCCGGCTCATACCACACGCCATGCTTTTCCTTGAGTTTTCGGGATTTACTGATGAGGTACATTGAGGCCTGTGGAATCATCTTTTGAACCTCATTCTTCGTCAGTGTTGACGGCACGAGTGTAAGCAGTTGACAACGTTCCCGGAGAGAGGTGGCGGTTTCAAAGGCCTGCCGAAAGTTGTCCACCCACTCAGTGCATGTGGAGCATGTTGGTTCGGACGACCCCGATGGTGCGTCCCTGTCGTACGCAATACGTAGCCTTGAGCGTATATTCTTGACAGCAACCTGCTCCAGTTCTGTCTGCTTTCTCTTGACATAGGCAGGCCTGTCCCGACTTCTTACGAGGCTTGGTTGTCTCAGCGGCGACACATCTGTAGGTAGTATGCTGCGATTTAGATCTTCAATTGCTTCTTCAGCTGGCACAAATATGTCAGGGCACTGCTCTGAGCTTCGCATCGAGATCTCCTTAGTGATGTGCATGAAGCAATGGTAGCACAGGTAGTCCGTCTCTCTCACTTTGGTGGAACAGTCAGGCGGAAGAATTTGCTTCAACGAGTTTAGGTCCAACTCGCCAACACTTCGAAAATTCCGCTGCTTTGGTATAGTCTTTTTGTGCTTGCAAAAGTAATCTGCACAAAACACTCGTTCGGAGCTCCAGGACGTCTTCATAATGTATACATAAATAATAGAAATTAAACCCCAACTTATGGCATTAATTGCCAATTGAAAGAACTACTGGGTGCACAAGTGACAAGTCCGAGGCTGAGGAGCTCACTCACTGCAAACGTACATCTGAAAAGAGAGGTCACAACTGAGGCTGTCGGCAAAGCTTGATCCACGTCAAAGGAAGAAAGAGGGAAAGTCTCCAGACAAAAAATTGTGGTCAGCGGCCTTCGAAAAAGACTTTCCGGAATCGCACTGTCGTCCCTCCACGCGCTGATATGAAAGCACCCGAGCTTCTACCACGTGGTTCATGACACAGCCTGAGCCATGTCGGCGACCGGTTCGCTAGGGGTTGGCGGTGGGGTTACGTTGATGGTCACTCGGATTAGCCCTTGCTGTACTGAGCTACCGCCTGCAGTGCCTTATCGCCGGCTGGTGTCAACAACGAGAACACACACCCTGTCTACACCAAAACTACAAGCGTTCACCGCACACGCGTCGCCGCCGCTTTTAAGCTTTTGTGAAATTGCTTTCTTTTGCCGCGGAGAACCGCCTTATCTTAACTACGCGCCTGAAATTCTTCCAGGCGGGCGTACACAATATCAAGCGTTTCGAGAAATGCCCGTGGAGTAGAACTATGGGAAAATTCGGAGCCCGCGATGTCGATATCGTCGCCGTTGTGTTAGTACGCCGTCGCGTACTGCAGTCCCCCGTTGGGGGAGGGGGGGGGGGGCGGTCTTACTACGATAACATGGCGACAGCGTTTACACTCTATGTATTTACGCGAGGCTCGAGTATTTGGGGATAATGCTGCCGGTTGGTGTGCCCCTTTGTGCCTGATATTATCGCCCGTGACGCCAGCGAGTGAGATGGCGACAGGCATGACTGCTCAGTAAACAGGCGTCTGCGGCCATGTTTTGCTGGTTGAAGCGAACCCCCTTGTCCTTGACAGCGAGCGGGGAAATGCGAAAAAAAGATTGTATCGGCCGTTTTGCCAGAACTAGCGACGAGTGTCGTCTGCGGTTTCCGGCAACTATTTTGCCATAATCGTGAGCTTAGCGAGGAAATGATTTTTGCTAGCCACAGAACACTACCACGCAGAAAGGGAATGCTTGAACATGTTTTTGTTCTGGATATATATCAGGGATATATGAGAGAGAGAGCGAGAGAGAGAGATGAAGGTAGAGCGGAAGAGGGAATAACATATAGTGTCGCAGGAGAATAATGTAAACAAAGTTCCTAGTGGCCGATGGCTGCATGATCTTTTCTCGGATCACTAGTCCGTAATATGATACCTCTTTGTACACAGTAGTTTCTCCTTAATTTAAGTGTGTGAACGATTTCTTTAATTATCATTGGCCTCATCTGAATAAAAATATATAAAGATGTGTGTTGGTTTCATGAAACTGGAACTCAGAGTCAGTTCTTGTATAAAACACTGCTAAGTGTAGGCTTTGAAAAAGGACCCTATTTTGGGGAGTTGTATCTTCTTTCTCAATAAAATGATGCAACATGTTTTTAATTGAAATGAATTCCGAAATAGAGTATAACAGGTTACCTAAATTTAAAAAAAATCGAGGGTGGTGTTTTTTTTTTATTCGCATCGGAATGTTTCTTTGTTTGATTTTTTTTCCCATGTTTGAGTAAATATATCCTAACTATTGTATCACACAGATACCTTAGTTTTTTTTAAATATTAGCTATATATTAGTGGAATAATATCTGTAAATTATATCATAATGATTAAATTATTTCATGAGATACAGACCTCCAAAGTTTGCCATTTGTCGTTCGAGCAGGCATGTTTGTCAATTTTTAGAAAAATAAATAAATTTTAAATAAATATGATTACTTTATTTTGAAAGCAAGCTATACCCATAGTTTGCGCCTAAAACGTATTAGAGTTCTCCTAATGTTATCGCTTTAGTTATTCACTCTCAAACGGGCCCCCTCCATCAGTGCGCGTTAATGCAACTGTCCACCACCTCATGCCTTACGATTTTTCCTGTCCCCAAGTATTTTTTCTAGTCAAAACTAAGTTTGGATTCGTTCATACCAGACACTAGACAATAACATATAAAAACATCAGTTGATTTGAAAATGTCGACTAGCCATCCTGTGGTCGATCTTATCTGAAATCACCCTACTACGAATAACGCTTAAACAAGATGGTTGAAGAAAAATACAAAAAGCAACGGCGAAATCGGACAGCCTTGTCTCACGGAAGAAAGGAGAGGAACGCGCTCAGTCACACATTTGTTCACCACAAGTCGAGTGGCGCAATTTTTGTAAGCCATACGTATACCATTAGACAAAACTGCCCCTACATTTATATGATCTAAAATAGCAAAAAGGATTTCATGGGACACGCGGTCGAAGGCCTTTTCCAGGTCGACCTGTAACATTGCCACTCTTCTTTTCATAGTGTCGCAACATTCCAATATACTTCGTGCAACGTGCACGTTCGTTACAATACTCCTGTCCTGTATTCCACACGCCTGGTGCGGGCCGACGATAATGCTAATGACACTTTGTAATCGTTCCGCTAACACTTTCATGAAAATCTTGTATTCTACATTGGTCAGTGTAATAGGGCGGTAAGAACCATCAGAACGGAGTTTCAAGCGGTCTTCAGTTTTGGGAATAAAAATCGTGTGTGTGCACAAGAACGACGGGGGCAAAACATTAAGAGTATACGCTTCGGTAAACACACAGTGCAAAAACGGGGCAAGCTGATCTTTGAAAGCTTTATGAAATTCTGCTCCTATACCATCAGGGCCGGGTGACTTTCCCGGTTTCAAGTTGTCGATGGCTTTTTCTACTTCCCACAACATTATAGGTTGTTCTGACTTTTCTTTTAGTTCGTCTGCCAGCTTCGGCATTAACGGCAAATAACTCCGAAACCCGTTTTTTTTTAGGCTCACGATAACTGAACAATTCTTTATAGTACTCAACAAACGCGCGCTGTATGTTCACGTTATCGCTCGTCAGAACCCCCTGATTCGAAATTTCCGTGATTTCATTTTGACTCGCATACTTTCTTTCCGCGCCTATCGCCCTTTTTCGTAAGTAGCTCCCCAAGCGATAACCGGTTCCATCGCGTTCGCAGCATAGCCCCCTTGTATTCTTCAGTATCAAGAATTTCGAGGCGCTTTTTGGTACTGATAATTTCATCCGAAAAAGAACCTGGCGATAGGCATTCTTCCAGCATCAATCTTTGAAGCAGGCCGTTTAACTCGCGCGATTCTTTCTTTTCGTTATGCTTCAAAAAGCCGGTGCGCTCGATGGAAATCAATTTTATTTCCTGTTTAAGCAATTCCCATTTTACTCCAAATCCGTGCCCTTTTGCGCTCGCTGAATCTTCAAAATTTTTCTGGACTGCTTGTACAAAAAGCTCGTCTTCAAGGAGTTTGCAATTAAATTTCCACAAGTCCCACGTGAACTTTTTAGGCGTATCTTTGGAGGAACAAATTAAAAAAGAAACAAGGCAATGATCACTGAGCGACACGTGATCAACGGCGTATTGCTTGCACGCTCTTACAAGGTCGAGTGAGACATACCATAGTGCCTGCCC
The DNA here is from genome assembly GCF_016920785.2 of Ixodes scapularis. Lineage (NCBI taxonomy): Eukaryota > Metazoa > Arthropoda > Arachnida > Ixodida > Ixodidae > Ixodes > Ixodes scapularis. The sequence goes on from NW_024609881.1 coordinate 29,047,190, forward strand.
AATGATTTCTTTGTCGTCGTCGCGCCTACCTCAGATATTTGCTACTAGGGGCGCCAAAACCCCATACAGAAAAGCAGACGACGCTTATCCGTTGTCTGCTACTACAGTTCACTGCAGCTAGCGTAAGCTACGTTATCACGTTAAGCTATGTGATAACGTAAGTTTTCCATGTTAGGTTACGCGGTAACGGGACCTTACGTGTTCAAATAGGTCACGTGATCACGTAATGTTTTTGTGACACGAGTAACTTCTTTCGGTCGTCATTTGACTCGCAGAGCTCTAGAGCGCTTAGCAGTAGCCGGCATAGCTCAATAGCACGAGGATGTCTGCGGCTCCTGGCACGCACACCGTGACGCCACACGGTGTGCGTGTGGCGTCACGTAGTAGTAGGTGGACATTTGGCACGGGTGGTGAAGGAACATGTCAACTGCAGTGACTGCTTCCTACTGGTCATTAAGCACGCTTCTACGGCTCACAGTGATTCCCTCATCAGGCACCAGGAAAAGGGAGGACAATACTATCCATCGAAAAGCTAGTGGGGGTGCTGTATGCGCTGAAGAACTTCGTAGAGGTTTTACTGAAAAAAAACGAAATATGCTGAACAAGTCTTTGCATGCAGCTGTTGAGACTGCGTTAGATACACTTATGCCCCATGGGGCTCTGAAATGCGCAAAGGCGGATAAAGATGTCAACCATTACAAAGATTTCCTGCAAATTCTGTGTACTAAGTATTTCAGGCCAATTTTCACAAAATACTCTGCATCCGTGACTGACAAGCATGACCTCAAGAAGATCTGCTTCAACAAGCCACTATCTAGGAAATCGTTAAAGCTCTAGAACTGCATTCGTGAAAAACAGTGCGAACACTAAGGAACCGGTCAAAAACACAAAGAAAAAACTTTGAGTTAAAAAAAAAATAAAGCAAAAATTGAAAATATATTTCACGATGCCCGGTCAGAGCGTTGCCGACGGGTGCGCAAGATTTCGGTCAGCGAAGGCTCATTCGCGGTCCTGAGAAAAATCCCTTGACTGCCGCATGTGGTCCGCGGGCCGTATGTTTTCCGGCTCAGCTCCAAAAGCAATAAAAACGCTAAGTAGTTGCTGTTGCAACGTCGTGAACGTTCGCCAGCCTGTCAGTCTCCTTTTTAATTTGGATTGACTATTACTGTAGTCGCTGTGACAAGCACCTGAGATCTGGTAACATTTCAGCAGAGAAACCAAACCAAGAAGTGAAAGCTAAAAGAAAGGATAAGACTTCTTTTATATATGAAAACTATACTGACGGTGCTTTGCGCTAGCTATGTAGCACGGGTTACGAATGTATTCAATTCACAAATGGCGTCACAGTGGACTGTAGCAGCGGGCAGCGGAGAAGCGTCGTCTGCATTTTTGTATGGGGTTTTGGCGCCTCTAGTAGCAAATATGTGATGCAGGCGCAACGACGACGAAGCATGGGGAAGCCAACCATTGGGCAGGCATTATCAGTAGAAAGGAGGCTATGGACATACGCTCTATCCAAGCGTGCATGACTTGCACCTTGGAAATGCGTATACTTTAAACCTCTACCGCGGGACGCCGCAGTGGGCAATGTCTTGTAAATCGCACCGGTGAAGCATGTCGCACAAAAACACGGTGCTCGCGTCCCGAAATCTCACGCTATTTGACCTATCCTGCGGCGCGCGCACACAATTAAAATCGGCCAATAATATAACCAACCGATCAGTTTGAACGTACTTTTCAATAAACTCGAAAACAAAATAAACGTTCCTCCGTCTTAGTAGGGGCATTGATGCACACCACGCGAAATTTGTAGTTAGGAATATTGAAATCGCACAAGCAAAAGCGCCCCGAATCACTACTAACGTCTTGTTTGATGGCAGGCCGTTGGGCAGTATCGCGATAGTATTTCAGAAATACATTTCGTATCTGTATTTCTGTATCGCGATACATTTTTTTCACCAGTATCTCTATTACTGTATCGGAATACATTTTGAATGCTCCTTTGTATTGCAATACAATCAGGGTGAAATGTATTTCGTTACATTTCTTAAGAAATACTCCCCCCCCCCCCCCCCCCGAAAAAAAAAACAATTTAACGCATTTTTTTTTTTTTTTTTTACTTCTGAGGGCCACTTCCCCGACCACGCAATACTTCTCAGAAGGGCCAAGGAGGTGCTGGGGAATTGTTACCATACTGACCAAGGTTCCTTCCGATTCTCCAAACTATTTTCCTGTGCGTCCTCTTGGCCCTTCTGAGAAGTGTTGCGTGGTCGGGGACTCGAACTAGGTGGCATGCCAGGGGTAGAGTCAGAGCATCTTCTGCCGCAGGTCCTCAGGTAGGGATGCCTTGAGGTATTATTTGCTGACATCCAATGCCCGCTGCTAACCATCTCTTTTGCCTTAGCGTACGCAGTACACCCGGCCGGCAAAGCTGAGTCACAGTCCATTGCAGTTCGAGCCAGATGGTGGTTGACTTAAAATAGTAGGATGACCCACGCAGTGAAGTTCAACAGATATTCAGATGCGTCTGCTGCTTCGCCCGTAATATTGCACGACTTAAGAGTACGTCATCAGCCCACGTGAATGTGACCCGCTGCTCTGGTGATCTGAAACCGAGCAAGGAAGTCAGACGTGGCCTCGCTGTGCCGACCCAGACTTCGTACACCTGCGACTCGTCTCGAGTTCGCTGTTTCTCAAGGAGCTCGCACTTGTGCCGGCAATATCAGGTCGCAATCCACGAGGTCTCTATTTGGAGTATGCAAGACAAAACCTGAGGACTGCAATCCATGCGTCGGTGGCAGGGGGTCGACAGGAAAGACCTTTACAATAGAGATGCCACCGTATCGTTTTTTCAACCGTAAGAGAAGACAAGACAGGTGTTCCAGGATGCTTCAGGTAGTCCACTATTCTCGAAAAATCCAAATGACACTGCCTGCTCGATCTTCATCGAGGTAACCTGCAACGAAAGTACGTATTGTCCTTTCATACAGCAGCGTGCCAAAGTTTCATGTTCAAGGCCACACCTACAGATAAAGAATGCCAGTTAATTCCAGCGTGACGTCATGGGATAAATGTTGACAGGGGCGTCCTTATTGGACTGGGACGTGGTGATTTAGGATGACATATACTTTATTTAGAGGTCGAAGTCTTTTGGCATCCCTCATCAGACAGACAGGATGTCAGGGAAGGGACCGCGGTCAGTCCTTTATGGAACGTTTTTTTGAGCCCATTGCAAACTCCTCGTCGTCCGAAATCACTACCTTCAAAACAAATTTCCAAGCCTACGGTAAAGTAATTTCAGGATAAGAAACTTCAACCTCCACCTTCAAGCATCTCATTTGTCGTCTCAAAAATTTTTTAAAAATGTATTGCAGTATCAGTATTTTTGTATTTGTATTTCTGCCCTCCCTAAAATGTATTCCTGTATTTGTATTTCCAAATACTTTTTGCCCCTTTTTAAAATGTATTTCCGATACGTATCGCGATACACTTTTACAGATATATCTCAGTATCAGTATTTTAGCTACTATTTTAATGTATCCCAGTATTTGTATTTCCAAATACATTTTTGAGTATTTCTGCCCAACCCTGTTTGATGGTCCCGATAGATTTCTTTAGAAATAAAAGACAACCCCCCGACGTCTCCCTAGCGTGGCTGACGCACACGTCATACCTCGCTTCAAAAAGCCGTACCATGTTCTCCGTCGGGGCCTGGCCTTCCATTTTCGTCTCCTGAACCGCGACTATATCCAGGTCATTCTCGATAAACAAGCGGTTCACCTGGTATTGGCGACGCCTGGCACAAAAGCCGCGCTCGTTTAACGTGCCCACCCGTAAAGATCGTTCAAGGTTCATGAACGGTTAAAAGGGAGGCTAGACGGAGAACAAGGTGGGCTCGGAAAGAAAAGGCGCTTGCGCAAAGAAAAGCCAATGGAAACAAAATCACGGTTGACACTTGCACTGACGTTTAGGCCCGAAAAGACTCACAGGGAGTCCTTCCTGCGACGATCGTCTGGCGGGACACGCGGCTTCGCCACGACCCGAAACTTCTTGATTCCTGGCACAGGCAATCCGCTGGCGGCCGTTCCAACCGTTGAAGCTGGTGCTGGCGCAGGGTCCCTCAGTAGCTTAAGAATGTAGTCAATGTCTGTGTCCTGCCACTCTTCCACTCCGGACTCGCTGTTTTGCCCACCGGGATGGCCGGGCTTCGTTGCCGATGGACCGCATCCGGAAATTGGTGGCTCATGGTGCAGGCGCTCCTTAGTGTCGTCGCTGGGCGTGACTTGCGGTTCGGATTTCTCCTCGGGGTTGCGCACGAAGGACGCTGCGTCAGGGTTGCCGTCGTCGTTGGGCGTGGGCGTACCACTAGGCTCCGTCGATGGCAGGCTGACGGGCGATGACCCTCCGACGGCTTCCTCTGCCTCCGCGTCGTCCATGACGTAGTCGGTGTTGTCCTCCGACTTGCGGTCACGGGCGATAGACGCGTAGGTTTTGACGCAGTCTTCTGCTGCGTGGCCGTACCGGTGGCAGTCCGTACAGCGAGGGACGCGGCAATCTCGCCGGATGTGGCCCGTACGCCTGCACCTAAGGCACAGTGGGGCCCGTCTTTGCACAACGACGAGGACCTTGCAGCCTTCTAGGCGAATTTCGTGGGGGAGGCTGTCGACGGTACAACCGTCCTTGAGAGTCAGGCGTACCGTTTGGGTGTTTGACTCGACCGCCTCGAAACCCTTTTCCCTAAAGAGGTCTCGTGCTATGTCAGTCACTTTGCCGTACCGTTCCATCTCCTTTTGTACGTGACAGCTCGGCACGTCATATGGCACCCAGTGCAGCTTGAGCCTGACGAGCGATAACGTTGGCAGGGTCCATTACGAGGCACCGCCCCCCTTTTACGGTTAGTCCTTTGGCGTCCACTAACCTCTGCTTTGCTGCAAGCGAAGCCAGCCGTAGCATCCAGACATGGTTCATCTGGTGCGGTCCCGCCGACACCAGATCTTTCAGCACTTGCAGCCGCAGCAGTTCGTCGCGGAAGTCTTGAATCCGGTATGGCCGGCCCTTCACGTCAATGTGCAGAATCACACAGTTCATGGCGATGTATCCGTTCGGCAGGGGAGGCAAAATAATTTTGTACTCGTCAGGGTTTCCAGTGGCAGAACAAGCAGAAGTACCACGGCCAGAAGCGGCCGCTGTCACCGCTCGTATACGGAGCTCATGATACATATGTCCCTTCGCTTCGGCTGCCGGAAGTGGAATCGCTCGGCCATCCTGACGCTGACACTTGGCCAATTTTTTGACAGTCGTACACAGTGTCTCTAAAGAAATAAAAAAAAAGAATAATGTGCTCTTGTGAGGATACAGGAGCAAAAGTTTATGTCAGAAGTGGGATTCGAACCCACGCCCGGATGTCCGGACTGCGACCTGAACGCAGCGCCTTAGACCGCTCGGCCATCCTGACGCTGCTTCGTAGCTATTTCTTTGACAGTCTACACAGTGTCTCTAAAGAAATAAAAAAAAGAATAATGTGTTCTTGTGAGGATAAAGGAGCAAAAGTTTGTCAGAAGTGGGATTCGAATCCACGCCCGGAAGACCGGACTGCGACCTGAACGCAGCGCCTTAGACCGCTTGGCCATCCTGACGCTGCTTTTTGGCCATTTATTTGTCAGTCTACACAGTGTCTCTAAAGAAATTAATAATAATAATAATAATAATAATAATGATAATAATAATAATAATAATAATAATAATAATAATATGCTCTTGGTGGAGGATACAGGAGAAAAAGCTTCTGTCAGATGTGGGATTCGAACCCACGCCCGGAAGACCGCACTGGACCTGAACTTACACATCTCGGCCTTAGACAGCTCGGCCTTTCTTTTGCCAGCTTGGCGTTTTTATTTTAGTATTGGGGGCTATTTACATTCGAAAATGTGAGTGATTTCGACACAACTTACAGCAACAATTATTTAGATGACATGAAACAAACTGCAGCTCAACAGATCAGCGTGACGGCAGCCCTCTAGGGGTTGCTTGCGGTCTGCAAAGTCCTTACTTTACTAGAGATTGTAATCTCTCCCAGTGCTCCGTTTCCTCAAGAGAGGTTTCTTTGATGATTGATGACGTATACTTGAAACCATCTAGAAAGTGGCGCCACGCCGAATTTCCGCGTTCACGCACCAATGTACGATCGGTGCGCGAGTTCCATAACGCATGCAGACCGATCAGAGTGACAAGTTCGTGACACCTGCTTTGTTGCTGATCAAGAGTGACAAGAAACTTCATGCTGTGCCATGTTGGGTACAGCTCAATCCTTAAAGTTGCGCGTAGCTGCGCCCAAAAGAGTTAGGTATTAGAACAATACAAGAATGTGTGTTGCAACGTCTCAGGGACAGGACAGATAGCAGAGTTCACGCCCCAGGGTAAATAAAAACCCTTTTGTTCCTCTCATGTTTTAACCACCAGGACGTCCGTATGGAAGCTCACAAAAAAGTCCCTTATGCCTGGGCGAACAGGGTAAACGCTTAACCTTTTAAACACGTCCGATCTTTCGGCGTCAGGGAACATTTGGCGATACATTGGAGGTGGCATTACGAGGTCTAGGGTATCCCAATAAGACGTCTTCTCTTTACTTTGTTTAGATATTCCCATGAGAACCGTTCTTCGAAAAACCTGATCGCATCTCTGATCTCTTTGTAGTAGCGAAGCGTCGAGCACTTCTTTGGAGCGCCATCTGTCTATTTCATCCAGGGGGCAAGGTAGTGTTCACCAAGCTCTCGGAACGCCGCCACTAGCGCGGTAGTTTTGTCTCGGTTTCGGAAAGCAAGAAACCGTTGCACTTTTAGTTTTATTTCTAAGCTTACTAATCCGAGTCCTCCTTTTTGTCTATACTTATGAAAAGGTTGCTCCGGCGCATTTTTTCGAAACCAGAACCCCAGACAAACGTTGCGCAGGATCTACGTACTTTCTGTACATCGAGCTGCTACACGGCACCGCTTGCACTGAATACCAAACGGTTGAGAAAACACTGCATTGCTGACATACGCTCTAATCAAAAGTGATACGTACCTCCCCCGTTATTCTGGAAGCTTAGCCCTCAACGTGTTCAAATGTATGCCATCTACGCCTTTCCTGAGCTGCGTGCTAAGTGGTTGGAGATGTATGTTGACCACGCTATACCCAAGAATAGTTCTGTCTTGGATGCCCATGGTCCCAGCCAGGTCCCGACCGATTTCGTTGGGTTTATTTTCGCTCCTGAAACGTCACAAAACTGTCTGACATGCTCTGCTGCCTTCCTCACCTCCCCTTGCGATTGGCCAATCAGTGTCACATCATCTGTGTACGCCAACAGTTTACCTGACTTTGAGCTTAGGCAAGCTTCCCTTATGCTGTGGTCATTTAAGATTGCTTTGCACAGTGGTTCAAGGTGAATTGGGCAACTTGCCGTACGGACGACTTGACGAGAAGGCTACACGACCTGCGCTAGTAGACAAAGAGTCTTGTACTTCCTCAACCATATTTTAAGAAAATTCACTAAAAACTCTCCCGTTCCGCAGTGCTGTAGTACGGAGAATAAGAAAGTATGATTTACTCTGTCGAATGCTTTTTTTAAGTCTTTTGCGGGACGGCCGTGGGACGTTCCATGGCTTCCACCGTTTCTGTTATAACTTTCATTGTGTGTAAGTTAACGAATATTGATTTGTTTTTGAAGCCATACGTTTGATGATTTCCAGCCAGGATTCGGTAAGTTGTTTCCAGGCGTTTTGCTAAAATTTTTGCCTGGATCTTACAATCTGTTGTTAACAGGCTTATCGGCCTAAACTCTTAACTACTTACAATGGAGCCCCTACAGTTCCGTTTTGAAATTAGTACCGTCACTGCCTGTCTCATGGAAGGCGGAAGGAGCTTTCTTTTATACACGTCTCCGTAAACTTGCGTTAAAATGGGGACTAGTTCTTCTGAAAAGGTTTTGTAAAAAGCTGCGCCCAGACCGTCTACACCCGGCGATTTGTTCGGTGTTAGCTCTTTAATTGCACTTCGTACTTCTGACTCGCTGATAGGCCTGTTCAGGAGTTCAGTTATTGTCTCTGGTACCTGGGGCATGATATCCAGCACTCCTTTCATTGCTCGCCCGTTGAGGTTCTTCTGCTTACCAAAAATGCTACTTAAAAAGGTGACCAGCTCTCGTTCTATTCCGGGGGGGGGGGGGGGGGGGGTCGGAGATGATGTTCCCTTTACTTTGAATTTGATTAATTTGGTTGCGGCAGGCGCGTTCGCGCTCACGCGTTTTAAAGATTTTCGTGGGGTCTTCAGAACGCCCTAGCGTCCCTAATCGTGATCTGACCACTCCTCCGCGATACTCCTCCTCCAGTATTCTGAGCAGTTGGGATTTACATTCTCGGCGCTCCTACCTACAGTCACCCGTGACCAAGGGACCGAACGGGTCCCGAAACGTCGGGTTTATGTGTTTTTTTAATACAACTTTGGTTATAGTCCGCAAAAAACTATGTCATTCTCGAATATCAGCTGTAAACACACCGGGCGTCATATTTTCTTCTCAAATTAGAGTTTGCAGCGCCTTTGTCACGTCCCTCTTAACGGCCTTCCTTTCCCAAGACTTTCCTGGCAAAAGGCTTCAATGCACATTTCTATCTCTTCTTTCAGCAGTTCCCACCGTACGGCAGTTGTGTTGTTTCCTTCCCCTTTATCTGTGATAAGTTTCCTAACTGCGCGCTGCAGCCCCTCCTCGTTGAGAGCATTTTCGTTTAGCTTCCAACTTTTCCAGCATGAGTCGTGGTTTGGCTTTTCTTTTACCTTTCTTATCTGCGCCGCAACTATGGCATGATCGGAGAAAGCTAACGGCTTGACCTGATAGCTTGCCGTATGTACTGCTAAGCGACTCGAAGCATATATTCGGTCCAGGCGCGAGTGACAATCGCCTTGCCAATGAGTGTAGCCGGGAGAAGGTGCTTCTACAAATTCCGTTAAGTCTTGTAAATCAAAGTTTCGGATTAGCTTCTTTAGTTCCGTCAGACTGGAATTCTGTCGGAGTCCCTTCGAGGAGTCGTTTGCTCGCGTGACGCAGTTGAAATCTCCTCCGAGTATCGTCTGCGCCGGGGTGTTCATGTATTCTCTGCATGCGCTGATTGAAAAATAGTTTCCTTTCTACTGCGAGATTCGGCGCATCCACAGAAATTAATCGTAATGCTTTATTATTGTAAACCACATCTACCCGGCGAATTCTCCCCCCACTCTGATCTGTCTCCCATTCCGGAAACAGCTCAATTCCGCTTCGCTTGCGAATTAGTATCGCCGTGCCTGCACATGTGAAATTGCATGGGTATAACGAAATTCAAACTGGTTTTCGAATAATAGAACAGCCTGCTTTACATGTTCGGTGGTTAATATAGTTTCTTGTAGCAAGGCCACCTGAACTCTTTCCGCTAAAAGCGTGTTGAGTAGCCATTGCATCCTTTTTTGGGCTATCAAGCTAACGCAATTAAGCGTAATTATTTTTAAACTGAATTTTGCAAACTTTTAGTGCCTTCTTGGCCACCCTTCTAACATGTGGCATTACACCCAACTAACCACCACGCGCTTATAACATGCAGGAGAGGGCAAATAAAGCGAACCTATGCAGAGTCTTTCTGCCGGAGGGCGTCCACCAGGATTCAAGGGCTTAGGGTTGTATCGAAAACGTTTCTGGCTTGGCTGCTTCATCTTGAGGCGCTGTTCGTGCAGCCTTTGGCCTTCCTCCTCTGTGCTGGCCCAATCCTTTTTTTCCGATGGCTCCAAGTTGGCACGGTCGTTATTGTCCGGCGTAGCTTGCATCTCCGTCTCGGTGCCCCCGTCGTCGCCGTTGGGCTCATCCTCCTGACGTGGTGACGCAGCCTTGGCGGAAGCGCTGACTTCTGTGCTGCCGCCGTTTACGTCTGCCTTTGAGGTAGCCGATAACAATGGGTAGTCTTGGAGCGTGGGAGGCGTAGCAGGCGCGGTACCTTCAGTGGCAGCCCTGTTGAAGGTCTTGGCTTGGTGAAGTTACCACTAGCCGACAGTGTACCGCGAGTGGCAGTTTCCACTTCTTCCTCGTCCACAAGATGCTCGGACTCGTCGATGCCGCCCCTGCCGTCTGTGACCGTTGCATAAGTCCTGACGCAGTCGTCCTTTTCATGGCCAAAGCGTCGACACAGGTCGCATTGTGGCGTCTTGCAATCACCTCGCACGTGTCCAGTCCTTCGACATCGCAGACACATTGGGGCGCGCCCGGGCGCAACGACGAGCACCGAGCCGTGTGGAACACGCAGCTGGTGTGGGAGCCTAACCAAAGTGACTCCTTTGAGCTTGAAACTTACCACTCTGGTGGTTGATTCAACTCCCTGGAATCCCTCTTCCTGCCAGCCTCCTCGAGTGACGTCCTCGACCCTGCCATATTGCTCGAGAGCTCTCCGGATGGTGTCGTTCGGTACGTCGCACGGCACCCAGTGCAGTTTTAACCGCACCTCGGCCTTGTTAGGGCTAGCACCAGACATCGCTTACCCTTGACTCGTAGTTCTTGTGCGTCTTGCATCTTCTGCTTTGAAGCCAGCGAGTGGAAGCTAGCAATCCAGACGTGGTTCACGTGGTAAGAGCCGAATGACTTGGGGTCTTGAAGGATTCCGATGCTCTGGAGCTCTGACTTGAAATCATCAATCTTGTATGGCCTTCCCGATACATCACAGTGCAAAAAAATAAAAAAAAATTGATGCGCACGACGTTGGTACCGGTTGGCAGGGCGGCAGAATAATGCTATAGTCCTGGGGAATATCAGTCGTAGCAAAACCACTACCCGAAAGGGCCGTTGTCACAGCTCCGCTGGAGGCAGCCATCCGTGCGGCGAGCACCGGAAGCCGAATGGACCGCTCGGCCATCCTGACGGTGTTTCTTGTCCTTTTTTCGATAGTCTACTCTCTGTCTCTAAATAACTAAAAAAAAAAAAAAAGACGCGGAAAAACATTGTGACCAATCAATGGGTTCTCATGAGGATACTGGAGCAAAAGATCATGTCAGAAGTGGGATTCGAACCCACGCCTGGAAGACCAGACTGCGACCTGAACGCAGCGCCTTAGACCGCTCGGCCATCCTGACTTTTTATTTCTTTATTGCAAGAAAGCAGTGGGTACAAATTCCATATAAAAATTCACTGCAGCACACTTGGCAGCGCACATTAAAATTCCCGCATCTCGAGAAGAGGGCCACACACGCTCAGCCACTCGGGCTTGGGCTCGCAGGCCGAAAAAGCGCTCTCAACACGCTTCACGAGGTTGAAAAAATAAAACCGAACTTCTTTCGTAGTTGCGTCGGCATGTCTCACTGCCATACGTGATTGCCATATGCCGAAAAGTCCCCCCCCCCCCCAAAAAAAAAAAAAAAAAAAAAAAAAAAAACATGTCATGCGGTACATTGTCATCGTTCCTCACGTCCAAAAAACGTATGCACAGTGGGCTAATGGAGAACTGTTTCTTTAGCGTGCATTAAACCCCCCCCCCCCCCCCCCAAAAAAAAAAAAAAAGCTTTCTAACAGAAAATAAATGCTTAGACTTGAGGAAGAAAACGAGAAGGGACGGACAAACACAAACTTCTCGTTTTCTTCCTCAAGTTTAATTAGCCATACCAACCCGCTCGTTCTGTCCAAAAATAAATGCATGTTCAATGGTCTCCGGTTCTTTGCATAAAGGACAGTCAACAAACCAGGTTATTTCTAACCTCTTTTCTCTTAGCCACGCCTTTATGGGTAAAGTGTTACTGTGCAATTTACAAAAGAAAGTTTTCGCCGAAGGGGGTATATGCACATGCGCTTCACTCACTCAAATAAACTGACAAGCAAGTCACGCTTTAGTTTTTTCTTGCTTACAACCAAGAGGTAATCTAAAGAAAAACGCGCATTAAAAAAAAATACTGCGTCGACAACTTCTTTCTGGAAACCAACGAGTCTCATTGGCTCGCCGTCACACGAATATACAAGAGAGAATGGAAGATGCGGCGCCAGTTTTACTTGGATAAATGTACGTATGAATGGGTGCTCGTGATCGCGCAAAAAGCAGAAACGGGGCACAACTTGCCTTACAAACAAAGGCGACAACCCCAACCCACCATCGCGTATATATGGTGAAACAAATTGCCACGTCTCATTGGTTCCCAACACGAGCTCCAGATGAACTTTGCAAAAACTGCATGTAACTTCTGTACATTTACGCGCGCACAATGAATGGCCTGCAGGACATACCACACTTTATAAATCAAAAACACGTTGCCAGACCGTCGCATTAGGAAAAATCGACAGATTACGCCTCTTCCAGCAAGAAGCGCGTTAGTCGAGGCCGGTGGCGACGCCCGACCAATATTGTTTGCTCTCTCGGTAACAGTTGAGAGGCACGTTACGCTGTCCCCCCCCCCCCCCCCCCCCCCACACCCTCGTACACCGAAGACGTCGTGACCCACGCCCCATGCCAAAAGCCTCGACACTCTGACCAATTTACGGCAGCCCCTGTAGCCTCTCAAAACCTATTGGCCAAAGCCACCGCAGCACTCACGCTCCTCCTGTCGCTACGAAAGACAGCCACGTCGTCGGCGTAGCTCATGACTTTCACTTCCACGTCTCCAAGCAGGAAACCGCTACACAGTTCACTGTTCAAAACGCTCAGACAAAATAGCTCCTGGTACAAATGAATAAAGAATAAGGTGGCAAGGGGCATCCTTGTCTGACAGAGCAACGAACGTTTTTCACATCGGTTAACTCCTTGTTAACGATGAGCCGGGTTGTGCAATATTTATATGCCCCCCCCCCCCCACACACACATTCTGGCCCCCTCCAAGATAACTGAGCCAACATTGGCTCGCTCTAAAACATCAAAGAGTACATCGTGTTTAACGCGATCAAATGCTTTATCGAAGTCGATCTCAATTATGGCGGCCTTGCCCGTTTCCGTTATCACACACCTCCAAAACAGTGCGAGCTACGTGAATGTTTGTTGTGATGGAGCGGCCCTGAATCCCCCAGGTCTGGTGCTCCTCGATTAGTTGGCGGGCTACGCCTTGAAACCGACGCGCTAAGATTTTCGCGAAGTTTTACGTTGCACAACGTTATCGGCCGGTAACCTGTTACTTTACGTAGCTTATCGTCGTCGTCACGTTTTGGGATAAGCACGGTGTGCGCTCGCCCGAAAGAATGCGGCAGCGTTTTACGTTCGTACGCTAGGGAAAACACTCGTAACAAAACAACGCCTGCTGAGTTTTTGAACTTTTGTATAACTCCTCCCCATAAACCATCTGGCCCCGGCGTTTTTGCTTTGGGCAAATTGTCGATGGCCCAATGCACCTCCTCTATAGAAATGGGTTCTTCGAGCCTTTTCTCCTATAGTTGCCGAAATAAAACAGCGATCCGTTCTTAACATAGCTGTAACAGAAGCCGACACGTACAGTCATGTAATCGCGCGTGTGAGGACGCCTGGAAATGTGTGAAACGAATCTCTAACATTTCGTTTCTCACAGTACCGGCGTACACCAAATCAAAATCATCGATCAAATCACTTAACACCGTAGCACTCCTATCTGTGCGTTGCCGAGACGGCGATCTGTCCGCTGTTTGGATAACACAATTGAAATCCCACACAATGCGACTATTCTATCACGCCCTACAAAACGGCGCAAGCCGTAAAAAAAGGCAAGACGGTCCTTCACCGTACTGGGAGCATATTTATCGGCACGCGAAGCGGCTCTGTTTACCAACACGGCCGGAAGGCCGCGCATGCGCAGAATCTATGTGGGCAAAAGCGGCCAGGCTCTACGTGTTTTCGCCATTGCGTTGGGTGGCATGCGCTCGCTGTTGACATTGTACTATCGGGGAAAAATGAAATGCGAACAGAGGAGCCCGTGGCTCGCGGTACAGGCTGCGCCGCCTGGAAGTGAGTATAGGGGCGAGGGTGCGTGGCCTACTCCTATGCGTTCACGCCCCTCGCTCGGCGCTCCCCAAGTTTCGGCAGTGCGCCTCTTAGTACGCTGAAAGCTATCACCGCTATCTTTGCAGGCTCAGCGCATGCGGTGCAAAGAAGCTCGCCGCACTCGCCGAGCAGGAAAAGATAGCGGTGACAGCTTTCAGCGCACTGAGAGGCGCACTGCCGAAGCTGGGGGAGCGCCAATCGAGGCGCGTGAACACATCGAAGTAGGCCACGCACCCTCGCTCCTAGGCTCACTTCCAGGCGGCGCAGCCTGTACCGCGAGCCACGCGCTCCTCTGTTCGCATTTCATTTTTTCCCGATAGTACGTGCAAAGCTGGGTATGAGCTATTTTCATTGAACATAATGCCTCTTCTGTGCCTTGCTTTGGCGAAAAAGCTTTTCCGCGGCACCACAGATCAGATCGTGCCACCTTCGGCCGCGACGTGCCTACCACGCCCAGTCTCCCTTACGCGTTGGTCGAGGATCGTTTACTGGGTACAACGTCCGGGTTTTATTGGGGGTTTACGTTAGTTTATTGCCTCAGCCAACTACCTCCGTATGGACGACGCTAAATGAATTATTTTGACTACAGTTCGAATCCTGTGGTGCAGGTAGTGTGTCGTAGACAATAGGCGAAAATCGAATCTCATGCAGATTAAAAGGTTTTGTTTCACATTTTATGCAGGCTGACTGAGGTCTGCACTCACGTTGCTGTAGTCCTGTACGCTGTGGAGTCCACAGTTCGAGCAAACACGGATGGGGCCTGTTTCACATCAAATCCTGTGAAACGCCAAAGGAAGGAATTTTGCAATTTTTGGACCTTTCGCTTTCCCTGCTACCCAATCACCTGTGCTGGACCTTTTCCCCTCGTTCCCGGAAAGGCATCCTAAACTACACGTCCTTTCACTCCAAAGTCGTTAAAAGGGGTATAGCTATGTCATGCCTTACAATCGCCTTAAATAAGTCTTGTTTTCATACCCTCCAATGTAATTTTGAAGCTCAAATTGAGAGGCTGACATCCTCGGGCTTTCCAATGCAGGCGCTGACTGAGGTAGTGGGAACACTGGCCAAGAGAGTGAAGGGAGCTCAAAAACCTAAGCCTACTTTTGACAAAAAAAGAATTGCGGTCGTCCCGTATAAGCATATAATTTCCCACACCCTTAAAAAAGGTGGCTAACCGGTACGGGCTCCCTTTAGTAATGTCAGCCCCCCAAAAATGGCTCAAATTTGTCAAAAAGATTATGCTAAGCTAAACAATTAAAAAAAAAAAAAACATATGTGCCACAAGAACCACTCCCACTTTTATGTGCCCTGCTCCCTAAGTGTAGTATTTAGTATCCCCCTTTCATGTGGTAAAAGCTACGTTGGACAGACCGGATGGTGTGTGAACGACCGGCTACGAGAGCACAATCTCTCTTTAAAGTCTACGGTGGGGGGCCATCTACCCCTGGACTGTAAATCCTGTAATTCTAGCGAAAACCAAGATAATAGGCAGGTACCGAGAAAAACACACCAGAGAAATTTTTGAAGCCTTTATTATCCTAAGCATGGGCGAGCGATGTGTTAGCTTTCCGTCTGTTTCATTAACAGAAGAGGAAATTGCCTTCTTAAAATCTTTTTCGTGTGAATAATTTTACGTGTCCCCCGCGAGCCCTCGGGCCTGTGGTCCCTCGTGCCTTTGTGGCCAACGCTCGAGCGGATTCCGCGTTCTGTACCACTTTCTTTTCCTCTTTCGTTTATACATGAGTTGTAAGTGTGCGCTTGTCCGTCGTCTACGTGTGCGCAACAGCTACTATGTTCACATCAAATCCCTGTCCCTGGAATGCGAACATGACCAAGAAGGTCAAGTTTATTGATCCTTTTAAAGCTAAAATGTTAATCTCAGACAGCACATCATTTTGCACGTCTTAGGCACAGATGGTGCCACTGGACGAAATCAACATGAGCAAACCTGGGGAGCCGGCCAGACGTATTTACAAGGAACCAGACCATGTTTCCGCAGCTTACGTGCCTAGAGACGAGGCACTGTTCCGGAGGCTCCAGGGGATCAATCCTCAAGCTGCCGTACTTCGTTCTATTCCAAAATTGAATGCCGAGGACACGGATTCTGCCTTCGAGGACGAAGAAACGTAGAGCTTGTTGCGGTGTAACGTTTTTTCATTGTTGAAGGGCAAAACTATGCAAATTGACCAAAAATGAGAACATACATGTCATTGCGGACGTGATGTGCAAAGGCTGAACTCACAAGCATATCTCACTACTAAATGTTCTACAAATATTGCGCGTAACAAAAATGCTGATTATTGATTTCAGATAAAGATAGTAGGCAGATGCATTAATTTTAGCACGCAACATGTTTCTTGGTAAACAGGTACGATCTACGAAAAACGTAATTGTGATACAATAAGTGACACAGCGATTACTCTACTTGTCAACATTTGTTCCTGATCACTCCTCAGGGGCAACTTGAATTCGATTGCTCGAAGTGCTGATAGCGGTTTACGAAGACTGGTGAAATCCTTTTGCCGAAGCAGGTGTGGACGTTGTGAGACATTTTTATGTGCAAGTGCGGCAACTACGCCTAATTTATTCGTGCCAACCCGAATTACCTGAAGGCAGTTGTTTAGCACTAATGCATGGCTGGCACGGTACGTCACACAGAGGACGTGATTGTCTCGTGGGTGACGTCAGTGCAGTCCGCGGCGAAATCTTGAAGGCCAGGAGGGGTCCGTTCATGCAGCTTTACCGCGCTGGAGGTGGGAGAACTGCACTGCTTTCGGATGCAATGGGAGAGCTTCGAGAAGATCTAATGTCCGCTTTTGTCGCACGCTGCCTGTAGTGAAAATATTTTGTCCCAAGACTCAAGGGTTGTCCACAGCTGGACTGTGCGAATGAACCACAATCGCAGAACTAGGTTGCAGCAAAGAAATCACCAAAGTATCGAGATCCTCACGTCCGTCACTCAAGTCTGCAGGAGAAATAACAAATATATTGCCAATTGACTACGCTTTTCTGTGATTTGTGGGGATCTGCTAACTAGCGCGTTGCTTCAGGTATTAAGGCACATAACTGCACTGCCCTCGCCCATAGAACCCGAAACCAGTTTCTGATCGTCTGAAGTGAAGACCTATCCATCATCCTCGACAGTCGCATAATCTATTGGAAGCAGTCTGCATCGTACATTACTAACACAAAAATAGTAGACTTAAACGTGATCGCGTCAGGGGTGCTGCATTCAAGATGGCTGTTGGAGATTCATCTGTGTTTACATTTCTATCATCCTCACTTCTGGGTAAAGAGACTCGCATATTGTGTGTACATACCACATGATGTAAAGGTGATCCACACCTTGTTCTTTTGAGCCTCGTGACAAATAAAAAAGCAGGTCCAATCAACGTGGCGGAGTATCATTTTGCAATGACAACTGGTCCGCAGCCCTGCCTCAAAACAACAATTGGCTTACACCAAGCTTGCATTTCACAGGACAACGCAGCCCCCCACCACTCTAAAAATGACCAGGGAACGACAGGGGGCTAGTTGGGCCATTGAATCTTTCTACATCAGCTAATCATGCAGGAGAGTTCACTCCGAAAAACACCGTTGCGTGTGCGAAGATACGCTTAGCTAGGTCTTGCATTGTGATCTTGTCGGAATCGCCAGCAACAAGTTTCGCTGCCTTCTCTTCTTTAGCTGCTTGAAGTGGGATATTCCATTCTTGTTCTGCACTCTCCTCCGTCAATCTGTGTCTCACAACCTTGTCGAGACCACACAGCAGTGGAATGGACAGGGGCAAGCTTTTGCCGCACATGCTGATACTACGGCCACCTTCTCACGTGTTATTGTCAGTTGAGCACTTCAACTTTTGCACAGAAAGGAACGAAGCAAAATTTTCATCCTACGTACCCGTACTAGCTTCTATCTCTGCCTCCAAATGCATGCGACGTACATCCACCCGATGGTTGTCAAGATGGGGCGATGCACTTGAATTTAGAAGGGTGGTCAGCTGGGCTAGTTGGTACGGGTTACACATGATTAAAATCATCGAACAACGTTAGTAAACTGTTGAAGAAAACAGAAGACAGGATAAAGGCTGAAACTCACAGCTCAAAATATCATCCATAGAGAAGAAAAAAATGCATCGTGAGTTTCAATGTCTTTCCTGTCTTCTGTTTTCTTCAACAGTTTCCTAAGTTCGCTGATTTTAATCATGTGTCACCCTAATTTACTAGAGAAAATGCTGGGGAAATGTGAAAATCTCCATCCCATGAAGCGACGTGCCATGTATATTGACATAACTGCACTTTGTGGGCAGGCTTGATGTGAGCATTGAAAACGAAATGAATAAGAGGCAACAAGATTGGTAGCGATATAATTATTACATAATTAGGCCAGCGTGTGCTTACAACATTGGTCGTCTGTGCAGCTGGATCTAGTTTAGCGAAAAGACAATGAGTGTGCAGGCGGCTGGTGGATGTTCATCACGTTGTAGATTACCCGAGGTAGCGGAAAAAAAAGGTAGAAACATTTTTAATTAAAGAGAGGACAAGAAACTGCTTAAAATTAAATGTAAAATTAAAAGCCAGTACTGTCATATTCTTATGTCTAGATACCTAGGACGACTCTAGGACACTCTGGAATCATCGAATCTAATTCAACTCAAGACGATTTAATAAAATTAATGTGAATTAGTTCTCAGAAGGGTAAGTGGCATATTACTAAAATTTTCTCTGTTTAATTGTTTCAGGAATGCAGTGAAGTCCGGCTGGACGAAGGACACTCTGCCTGCGTACCTCTTCGTTCCACTATCTGAAGTCAAGAGGATTGAAAAGGGACCAGACAGCAGGCCAGCTGCTTTCTTTGGAAAGAGGCGCGCTACGGACGGCTGACTGCTTCAGTCATGTTCAGGGTGTGTCAGCATTTTCACTTGATTTATTGTCACTTGAGAAACGTATCATTTTGCTCTGTCATGTTTCAGTGACTTTACCTCTTCGTCTGTATTGCATAGATGGGGCAGCACTGGAGTCACAGTGCTAACATTTCATGCATAGCACTGTAGTGTAAACTAATAAGGTCACAACAGTGAACTGTTTAAAATATTTTTAAGTGTGTGACAGCCACACAGTTGCGCCGTACTGACACCTTGTGACTGTGACCTCTTTTCTGGTGCTGAGGCATTGTTTGTCTATGGATAGCAAACTGGCGGATTCAGCACCAGGTGGTTCCCTCCCCAGGAGAATTTGGGGAGTCGTCCGTAGGCTGCGTTGTTTTGTCGCATGAAGTCCCAATATTCCCTAGTCATCTAGCAATAGTGAACAAAGCAACATTAGACCAATATAAACAGATTGCTGCTTTATTAGTCTCTACAGGGTAGTATTACAAAACACTCTCTATGAAGCATAACAAAGTAACTAGCAGCTTTCAAAGCAAAGCAGGGAATTTTTTTTTTTTTTTTTATGTAATACGAAACAAACCTCGGTGACATTTGTTTGTCATTGTGGTGTCTTCTTGACCAGAGACAAACCGCCATACACCTTTGAAGCCGTGTCCGAGGGACTTCTAGGTACTGTTTGGTTTGTAAACACCTAGAAACATTCTTGCTTGAGTCCTGATACTTTTCAATCCTACCTGATGCTTTACAGCCCTACATCATAGACTATTTCCAAAGGATGCCACAGTGACGTCTGACAAGTTCACTCAGAACACAGCTAAGGTTGCAATGCCTGCCATTACAACACTATTTTTACCAATGCTTTGTTCTAGTGGTTATTTTCTTGCTCGTTCAAAAGGATCTAATTTAATAAAACTGTGATTGTTATTTAAGATCAGAACGCTCCAGCCATAGACAAATCCCAAAAGCCTCTTGGACTGTGTCCTCCAGAGAAGACCCGAGTCTGCACCGAAGGGATGCGGTGGGGCAGGGACAACGAGCCAAATGCCAAGCGGGAGTAAAGGCTGTTCATGGAGAGGAACCACAACGATTTCAAGCTAGAGGACATTGGTTTCGTCGTTGATACTCGGGTAAGTGCCCCACTTTTCGGTCATTTCTCAATGCACCACTGAAGAGCTTCCAAAAACATTACACAATGTTTTAGAGGCTAATCCCGGTCAGTTCCACAAATTTTGGGAATACGAGTGATTACCATGTCAGAACTACTATTAAACGCTTCTATTTGATTCGCTTTTCGAAAAGCTAAATAGTTTTCTTGAAAACCTTGTTTAAACGAAAATCAGAAAGCGAAACCGAAACTTTGCCCGCTGCGGGCAACATCGGTCCCGCTCGTCACATTACAGAATATCAAGTGGTAAGGAGTGCTGCGTCGGCTACGTCATCAACCCTCCACACCTTTTATTTCTCTCGCCTTTGCGCACCGCGTCTCAAAAAGTAGGAAACGAAAAAAACAATTCTTCACATTTGTGACATTTCCCGCAGGGTTGGCGTGTCCACACAGTGGCGTCGATTGCACTGTTCCGCGCGCCGCCTACTAGATTACGCAGATTTGATAACTGTAGCCGCTCAGACTTAGTTGGCTGGTTTAATAAACATTTAGGCAGAATTATGTCGTAATACTAGACGTGTAGGATTTTCGGATGACGCGACGTAGGATTGCATTGTTTTCTCAACATTGAAATTGATGTGAAGTTGTCCTTTAAGCCCCATATTATGCTCGCATTAGTTATGTTGCCTTCTATGAAGGTGCAGTATGATGTTCAAGAACAGCACTAATTAGGAGAGCATGTTTAGACAGCTCAAAATAGTAAAGTGCTGCTTAAAACTGTATTTATTTCTTTACTGGCAGTTGCAACAAAGAGAATCGGCAACAAGAATGCCTTCCAAAAAATGTTGTGTTTGTACTGCGTTTCAAGCAGCGCAAAACTTTACATATCTATCAATGCGCACCTGTTATGGCATGCCACAACTGTGGGCTGCTCACAACACGTCCACACAGTGTCCACACCTGTTGTGGGCGTATGCTTTCTTGTTGGTAGACAGCGTGTTGATCCATACCTTCCCAAATCAGGCATGCAAAGTCACAGCTCTTTGAGAACAGATGAGTACCATTTACAAAAAGATGCGGTTACTTCAGTTTAAAGGAACTTGCTGCAAATAGATTTCTGAGCATTCGCTCAAGTGGCGCAATTTTCGCAGGACTCTTTCATTGGTGCCTCAACAGATGGGATTTGGAGCTGCTCCTGCCATGGTGTGGGTATCCTGGAGGTGAAGTGTCCAGCGGTCTTTAAGGAACCAGGCACGACTATCACAAGGTCGGACTGCCTCAATGACAACCTCGAGCTCCTTACCTTCCATAAGTACTACACTCAGCTGCAGACCCAGCTGCATGTGTGCCGCAAGAGTGTGGCCCATTTTGTTGTCTGGGGGCCGGACGAGCTCCACGTGCAGCAAGTAGCTTATGAAAAAGCTTTATTTGCTCCAATCCTCAACAAGGCGCGACAGTTCTGGGCAAAACACATTGCTCCAGAACTCGTGTAATTGCCACACTCTGGGATTGTAGCATAAAATAGCTATGGGCACTGTGCAATCGCTCTGAACGACTTGAAAATTATATTGGCTTGTCACTGTGTGCCGTTCTGTTCTAGAACAAGACTGAGTGTTGCATTTATGGAGCGATTGTGGTTCAAGGGTCAGTCTTTAAGAATGACAGCACATGTGGCGGATTGAGGCAAGCAGCTGAGTGCATCAACCTCTACTTACGGACGGTCTACAGTCAAATGATTATCGTGATTTGAATACTTTTAATACCGCAACTGAGAATTTTTAGTAAGGATCAAGTAAGCCCACACCGTTTCACTCAGTGCAATTTGGTTTGAGGTAAACTTCTAGGAAAATGATCTTGCCAAAAGGCAAACGGAGCATCCTGCGTGATGTTTGGTCCCCCCGTTTGTGTACCAGTCGATCGGTAGATAGAATGACTGTCATGATATTTACTGCAATGTTAGGCATGCGTTTCTCTACCCATCACAATACCCAACAGTGCTTGACTCACCAAAGGCAGACAGTACGATACCTGTTCCATGCTTCCCGTAAATATCACACTGGTTTTCATTTACAATGAAACCTAGTTGTCTAGAACATTCACGTCTTTACACATGCTTTTGTTCACTGCTTCCTTGGAAAACTTTGTGATGTTGCCTTATGCTGCGTACTCCAGCAACAAGCAATCCAAGACGTCGCGATGTCTAAACGAGTACACAGGAATCATATATTAATAGACAGTGTTGTAACAATTTTGAACAAATTTCAAAATGTGACTGCTTTGTAACATTTTATTTCATGAAACTTCATAGCAGTAACATTTTAAATTAAATAAAGCTATAGTGACAGTAAAGTGCAGCTTAAAAGCACGAATAAAGAAATGCAGGGCTGCTTTTTCGGGCGGCGGAGAAAAGCTCACCGGAGAAAAGATCACCGGAGATAAGCTCACCGGAGAAAAGCTTACCGCAAAACCGGCAGATGAGGAGAAAAACTCACCGATTTTGTTTTTAACTTAGGGGATTCCGTGCCAAACCTGCCAATTTAACACAATTCGCATTCGTCACTTCATTTAACATATGTCCTCGTTTTTGTAATATTCTTGAAGTTCATTGGACATATTTACTCATTCCTCAAAAATTTCTAATCACCCATTCTGTATTTAAATGAAGCCACAAGTATAAAATCAGAACATCGTACACCGGTAAAAAAGACAGCAATTTATTGACAGCTGACAGTACGCCGTCGGTAGCTCTGTCAGATGAAAAGGTTTGTTCTTTGCGAGCTAATATGAACCGTTTCAGCTCCGAATATTGTGCACTGCCTAATAGGAAAAAAGGCGTTGGTTGATTTAATCAGTGTTCGCCACATGTTTTCTTTCTATTAATTTCACTAACAAACCTTTAGTTGCGAGAACAGCTTCGTCTTGTCGTGTTTGTTGTCTTCACTCAGTCGCCGTCATTTGAGCGGTTTTCATCATGCATCACGTTTGCCAACTCGCCCAATTATCTCCTTTACATAATACGTGTTCTTATATAGTTCACGAGTAACAACAATGCCCTTGTGCGGCTCTGAAGGTCATGGGTGGCTCACCGTAGAAGAAGCCCTATCCCACAAAGGCAACGTGCGGATCGCCAGCACGAACGGCTAGAAAACGTGCATATCCGTGGAAGAAAGAAGCCTCGATATCCTACTGACTGTTTTATCCTTTTTTCAAAAGTTAACAAAAGCTTCAAAGAGAATTTCAAGCAGCGCGTTGTTGCGCATCCACTTCCGGATATTCGGCATTTGCAGTTTTGATTTTTAGGCTTTAGGCAGACATTATTAAGTTTTCAACTTTTTCCTGTTCTTCAAGTTCATAATGTTTTCAGTTAGGCTTTCGTTGCCTAGAGAGCAGGCCACAAAAAACCCTCGCCCGCAATTATTATTTTGGGAGCAGTATACACAATAAGCTTAACAAATATTACAAAAAATTAGATTTTCTGTTTTACAAAGCTGACAAATTTTAATGATAAATTGATATATGTTACGCATGATTCAACAGCTTTTATATAAATAGAAGATAAAAAAATCGGTGAGCCTTTCTCCGCATACGCTCAATGGCCGGTGAGCTTTTCTCCGCATCCGCCAGTTTTGCGGTGAGCTTTTCTCCGGTGAGCTTTTCTCCGGGATTCGCTTTTTCCGCTAGCGACCGAGTCCTCTTTGCAACCTTTTATGACCGCTTGCAACAAAATACAAGAAATAGCTTTCCTACCGAAGTAGGCAAACTTTCCTAGCTTCCCTTGCAGCATCGACGAGTGGGTTAGTTGGTAGTTAATTATAAAAAGCTTTCCTCTCACTACGCGAACACGCCGCCATGTTTTTTTGTTTTTTTTTTGTCGTCCTTCAACGTCTGTGTCAACGTTGGTGTGTGTGCGGCGATTTAGCGCAGGAGTGTGAATTTAGGATGCGTCTGACTATTCAAGGTTACTACAAGATGACGTTCATCAATGAGCGACTAAAATTGTCAGTAGCGTTTTCTACTTTTTGAGACTATTCATTGCCTGCTAGAATGGTAACTAGGCCTAGTTGATCTGCGGAGACGAGGTGGAAGCGGGCGTCGATACCGTGGCTAGGGGCGCGATGGATGGTATTTTTTGTGTTCTCATTTCCAATCTCCTAAATTTGGTGCTATTAACTCGTCATGGTTGCTCGGTTAAGCTAGCTATTACTATGATTGCAGTAAGAAATATTCGTTCAATGCTGTTTGTCTGCCTCTCTCTCTGCTCTGTGATCGCGTGTCATTCGCCAAACCACGGTCCCTCGATTGTGCTGTCAGTAATGTGCGACGGAGTGTTTGAGGGGCAGTGGCAAAACATTCCGCATGTGTTGAAAAACTTATGTGCCGATTGTTATAGGCTATTCTAATTTCACCGAAGATTCAATTAGTCCAGCCTGTAGTGTGACCTATTAAAGAATCAACTTTTGGAATTACATATTGGAAGCTTTAATAAAGAAACGCCACAAATGAGGCTCTATCTTTATTGAAGTGTGTCCGCTGTTGACCTTTATTTAAGTAGATTGGAACGAAAACTGCGGCTGGGTACACTACCATTTTTACAGGATTGCTATCGTACTGCTGACACAAAAATCGCCCTTTGAAAAGGGCAACACGCGTTGCGGAACACAGTTTGCGGCTTGTTTTGTCCACTAAAAGCTGTGGAGCAACCGAGCGGACGTCCAACTAGTTGACCGTCTCGTGATGAACATGCGTTGACATCACCAGCGTGCTTCGTCTGTGTCGGAGGAAACGAGTTAGAGGCTTCTTGCGCCTCCTTAGCTCCCCCAAAGGCCCCTATGCACATCTGCATTTGAGCGCGGTGCGTTCCGCAGCAGCAAATGGATGCATTGCGTTGCGAAGAGCGCACGCACCAAGCTTGTACACACAGTTGCGTTGACACGCAGTCAACCGCAGTCAAGAGCCAAAAAGAATGCGCTATCGTCGCTAGCGGCACACCAATAGTAAGGGACACCCACGGCAATATAGCGGCGTCCAGCGACGACGTAGAAGTGTTCGATCTTGGGACATTCCCACAGGGTTCCCCGACATTTTGCCGAGCTTGAACCATCGCAGCCTCGGAAAAAGCAGTCTCCACCGCTCCTCCAAACGAAAAAGCAAGTACTGCGAGAGGAGAACCGGATAAGCCTCACCGAGTGGCGCGAGCGAACACGTGACCCTCTTCTCCTCTCTCGGCTTCTGATTGGTCGAACGCACCGCAATGCTTTGGAAAGTTGAGCGGCACTCTACTCCCTTGCGTCTTGCTACTGAGCGTTGTGGGAAGGCGCGTGTCGCACCGCAAGCAACCGCTCCTGGCCGCAAGGACGCCGCAATGCACTCAAACGCGTTCAAATGCGAATGTGTGTATGCCTTAAGGCGCGTTGCGCATCTTGATGTCAGTGGCTTTAAGAGGACTCGGTCGCTAGTGTGTGAACCAGCGTTTAGTAGTATCTTACAAGCAAGGAAGTTGTCGAGGTTTACATAAAAAATACTGCAAGCTTTCGCAGTTTTAACCTGATAAGGGGTGTCTTCACGTCAACGGAGGTCGCATGTTTGTCAGAGCTGCACAGATTTTAAAAACGCTGGTTGCATAGCGAAGCAAGCTTACAGGGAGCCTGTCCCTCAAGATACGGTAGACCTTCATTCTGCCGATGGCACGTTTGACATAAATTCGTATACTAGATATCTGTCGCGCCTCCTCAGCCTCTTTAGCAGGAAGCTGCTTCTTACCACGAGTTAGTACTGATACCACAAGACGAGCACCGCGCCTGGCCACACCCTCTTTAATGAGAAATCCTCGATCTGCGAGAATAACATCGCCATCTGTGAGCTTATTAAGAAATCCCGGTGACTGAATGAGTTTGTCGGATGCTCGCCCGCCCCAGCATTTCGACACAAAGCTCACAGCGCCAGTTGGCGTTATCCCAATAAAAAATTTGCCGTGTTTGTTCCTTTGTAGTGCGAGTAGGTTTCTCATCTTGCATCAAATGCCAGTGGCCTTTTGATGCGACTCTCCGTACAGTCAGTGATTGCTCGGCAGTGTGGATACCGCCTTCTGACCAGTGTGGGGAATGTCCGGGACGTATCGTCTTTTGTGGGCCAGATTATAAAGCGCTTCAACTGCGAGCTAAGGACAGGAATGTTCACTTTCATTATTTTGCCAACAGTGGTCTCTGATAACCCAAACCTGTAGCCAAGGTCCGCATTCAAGAACGGTAAACTCAGTTTCATAAGCACAATGAGCACAACATCGCCCAATGTGCTGCCCTTTGGAACATAGGCTGGAGCTCTTTCTAACAAAGCTACAATAAAAAAATGTAGGGAGGTTCGGCAGCCCAGTGTAAAACGTGACAGAAAGGTGCCCCAGTTGCCGTCCAGGCTTCGTCGGTGGCACAACAGGCTCCGCTGGCTTCTCCTTCAGGATGACGACGTCCTTCTGCAGTCTTAAAACTTCTGCCTCCAGGCTCTACACACTCTTCTGAACAGCCTTGAACTGTGATTCTGAAGCCAAAACAGTATGTAAATAAATACTCTTCGATATAAATTGACTGCTTCCACTAAACCTTCTGCTTACGCTTACTTTCGCATTGCCTTGGGTTTTACCAGAGTGGTTAAAAAGAACATTTAAAAAAAGTGTCTTAAGGAACTTCGAGAAGTCAGAATGTCTTGTTTTAGTAGTAGATTTTTAAACAGCTGGTCTAATTGGTCCATTTTAACCTAGCCACATTTCCTGGAAAATGTTGAAAGCTGCTTGCTCACCCGAATTCAATGAGTACAAGCCAGATATTGTGGCAAACACAAATTGCTTTTCAAGAAACATAATTTGAGTTTGGGGTCCATGGTCTACGAATTGTGAATAAAATAAGCATGACTACTTTATGTTTCCATCAAAGTTCGAGAAATAAAGGATTGTGTATGACTCTCACAGAATTGCATGTCATCTTGGTTTTGTTGGCACACTTATAATGCGAATGTAGCATGGTACAAGTACCAGGAGGTTCGTCTGTGTTGATGTGTGCTGAGGTGCTGGAGGGGTGCTGTGAGAGGCAACTAAACACCGTACGGGTTAGAAATTTGAAAACAGCAAAACATTAATGGACACAAAGTTTGCTTATCAACGAAATTAAATAGTTGGGTGAAACTCAATGTAAAGTAACGAAGGATTTTGTTAGAAATAAGTAAGATTTGTTTTAGAAAAGTCTAT
The DNA here is from genome assembly GCF_016920785.2 of Ixodes scapularis. NCBI lineage: Eukaryota > Metazoa > Arthropoda > Arachnida > Ixodida > Ixodidae > Ixodes > Ixodes scapularis. The sequence continues at coordinate 29,074,387 of NW_024609881.1, forward strand.
CTTTCTACAGTTGCGTCGGCATCGTTTTTCTCTCTGCCTATGTTTGCGTCCACATTTTTGGGCGTTTGCTCGCAGACGCGCAGCAGGGGGTGGTGAGAGCGTGAACGGGGAGTCGTCTTGTTCTCTCAAGCGCTGGGGGCTTCGAGCAGCCGCGGGGCTCGACAGAGAAGAGTCGCACCACGGTAGTTAACAAACGTATGGGGTTTCAGTTGGGGCGCCGGAACACCCCTGTCTTGGGCTTCTGTCCGCACTTGTGGCTTTTAAGCGGGTGTGCTTGTGTCCGGTGTATTTCGCCGCTTAGTGTAGAAAACTTCGCTTTTAGTCGACGCAATAACTTAACTTGGTGGCGCCAGCCAGACGGCTGAGAAAGCATGTGGTTACTCTACAGAGAATTTGGGTTTGACCGTTGAAGTGTCGGAGGGGGGTCACGTTGACAGCTCGCTGGTCATTGGGTAAGAGTGTATCACGTGACAATGGGCAAATTTGAAGTGATTGGCCCGTCTCTGGAGAGAAAGGAGGCCCCTACGATTCTATAAAAGGGATGTCGAGATGATTCTCGGGGATTCGGCTTTTGAGATCAGGCATATTTGGCTCTTGAGACTGGGGGACTAAAGTATAGGTGGTACCCCTCTGCCCCCGCGGAAAGTTGACAGGCGCAGTCGACACAATCTTGCTGACTTTCTGCGACGGGCGGTGAGCGAAAACGACGGCATTAACGGAGGTCGGCGGTGCGTTTCTGGACTCTATGCGACAAGTGTTTCGTCTGCTGGATTGCGGACAAGGGTCCCGTCTGCTGGACTGCGGACAAGGGTCCCGTCTGCTGGGCTGCGGACAAGGGTCGCTCCTGCCGGAGCGCGGACCGTGGCAATATCTACGTAAGAAGCCCGGGGGGGGGGGGGGGTACAGTTACCCGTAAAAGTCGTCTGCTGGACTGCGGACAAGGCTCGCTCCTGCCGGAGTGAGGACCGTGGCAATATCTACGCGAGAAGTCCGGGGGGTACAGTTACCCAAAAGGAGTGGTGGCAGCTGACAGGTGATCCTGGGCGTCATCTACGTCGGAGAACAGCACGACCTGTGGCTTCACCTGCGGACCGGCGAAGCATCTTCAGCGAGCGGCGCCAGAATATCGGGGCAAGCCTCAAGAGGAGAGACGAGATCGTCGCTGCAGTGCTGAACTTCGTTGTGGTGCCGGAAAATTGTGCGTTTTTTTTTTTGTGTGTGATTTTTTTTTTTTTTTGGTGAACTGAGAAGGAACCGAGGCTTTCAGACGACGGGCACGATCGCCAGGCCGAGTGGGGACACTGCGGCAAGTGGGTGGCGGCGACTGGAGGAGCACTAATTGGATGTCGCCAGGCAACAGTGGGTGAGTTCCTTTCCCGTTTTCTCCGAGGTTCACCATGACCAGAGAGAGCGTTGGCTCGCGGACCTGCTGCAGCGTTTGCGAGCTCTTTGGAACGCGCACGGTTGGAGCAAAGATTCAAGTATAAATTACGTAAAGCAAATTTTGTTTTTTCTGCTGGCTTTTTGTATTTGCTTGCCTGCAGCCACATTTAATTTTTTTCTTCTTCTGTATAAATACTGGTCATGGTGGAATCTGGAACGTGCGGGTTTGGGTCTCACCGGGCTTTTTTTTTCTTTTTTTTTTTTTCTATGTCGCCCAACAGGTCTTTCGCGAGGGGTATAGCCTCTTTGTTGTTTTTGTTTTTGTATGCTACGCGTCTGTCTCGGAAAGGGGAACAGATGTTGCGCGAACAGCAAGTGTACTTGCAACAATCTTGGTGGGGATGTGTTAAGTAATGAAGGATTTTGTTAGAAATAAGTAAGATTTGTTTTAGAAAAGTCTATCTTTCTACAGTTGCGTCGGCATCGCTTTTTATCTGCCTATGTTTGTGTCCACATTTTTGGGCGTTTGCTCGCCGACCCGCGGCAGGGGGTGGTGAGAGCGTGAACGGGGAGTCGTCTTGTTCTCTCAAGCGCGGTGGGCCTCGAGAAGCCGCGGGGCTCGATACAGAAGAGTCGGACCCGGTAGTTAACAAACGGATTGGGTTTCAGTTGGGGCGCCGGAACACCCCTGTCTTGGGCTTCTGTCCGCACTTGTGGCTTTTAAGCGGGTATGCTTGTGTCTGGCGTATTTCGCCGCTTAGTGTAGAAAACTTCGCTTTAAGTCGACGCAATACCTTAATTTGGTGCCGCCAGCCAGACGGCTGAGAAAGCATGTGGTTACTCTACAGAGAATTTGGGTTTGACCGTTGAAGTGTCGGAGGGGGGTCATGTTGACAGCTCGCTGGTGATTAGGTAAGAGTGCACCACGTGACAATGGGCAAATTTGAAGTGATTGGCCCGTCTCTTGAGGGAAAGGAGGCTCCTACGAGTCTATAAAAGGGCTGCCGAGAGGATTCTCGGGGATTCGGCTTTTGAGATCAGGTAGATTCGGCTCTTGAGACTGAGGGACTAAGGTATGGATTTTAATTTTGGGAGTTCTGTAAATTGCTGTTGACTTGTTGCTTTATTTTGAAAATAAACGTGGTCACACTGGCCATCGTAAACCAACCACGTCGTAATGTGTCCAGCGGGATCAAACAACTTTTAGTTTTTTTTCTTATTCGACTTTCTGGGGGACTTCGATCGGGCGAACACCATCATCGGTCGTCACCATCCTGAATGGCCGGCCCCCTCTGCCCCCACGGAAAGTTGACTCTCAATGACGCAGCAACGTTTTCAATGGAACTTCAATATCAAAATTTAAAAGACTAAAAATTTGCTATGACTAAGATTTCATAAATATTCACCTTCGTTGCCTGCACATTCACCGCTGGGCGTGCCACAATGCTCATCATCGGGACTAGTCCCGGGTACGAGAGGCGATTGATCTGCGCAAAACGAGTCAAAAATAAAGAACTCTTTAATTAGTTCCAAAAGAAGTGGGGCAGCAATCTCTAGCCGTCTCAGACCACTTACCTTTGTGGCCGGTTTCCGCGTTGCCGGCGGAATCAGCAGGCTGTGGGTCTGCGGAAGTGTGTGGAGAAACTCAGACACAACTACGTTTCCAGTGTAACTCTTAGATATCAAAATTTAAAAGACTAAAAATCTACTATGAATATAAGACTTCATAAATATACACCTTCGTCGCATGCGTCTGCGCCGCTAGGCGTGTCACAATGCGCATCATCAGGACACGTTCCGGGCGCAAGAGGCGATTCATCAGCGCAGAACCAGTCTAAATTAAAGAACTTGATTCGTTCCGAGAGCAGCGGTGCAGAAATCTCTGGCCGTCTCGGACGACTTACCTTCGTTGCCGGTTTCCGCGCTGCCACCGGGATCGACTACTGAAAATAAAAAAAATCGCACAAAATAAAGCGCCCCTCCTGGTTGGTGGTGACAGCCAACTCCAACAAGGTTAGGGACTTACCCCCCCCCCCCCCCCCCTTAACCCCCCCTCCCCCCCCCCAAAAAAAAAAATCCCGAAGCGCCGATGGCCGGCGTGACACAAACTTTGTAAGATATTAAATAAAGGCTTTTGCGCGGTCGCTTCTTGCTCTTCCTCAGCCATCTTAGTCTCCTTCACCGCTAAGAAATCGGGTCTCTCTTTGATGAGCAGACGCTGTACTTGGTACTGTTTTCTGCGCGTGCCTAGTCCTCGAACATTTAGCGTTGCGACTTTGATGGCCGTGTCGGGCATACAGATCTTGCAGGGCGTGGTGTAGCACTTGCCTTAGCCTCACGAAGGAGTCCCTGATACCAGGCGTTGCCGCCTTACTTGCTGTCGTGGCGCCGCCGGTCGTCCGGGGGAACGTTATGTTCCGCCTTGGTACCGACCGCGCTTGCCCACCCCCAACCACGGGTTGGGGTTGGGGGTCATCCCTGTCGCTGGGTCCGTCTCTCGAGGCCCCGCTTGGTGGAGTCCGTCGTTTCGTCCATGTCCTCGCTGCCTTTGGGAGCCTTATTGGTCGACACGGAACAGGCCGTAGGTGAAGCATCGACGCCCACGGACGGCGTCGCCACAGAGGGAAGGACACCTGGCATTGCTTAGAAGCGGCGTGAGCCCTTCCGGCCGCATCTTCCACCACGATGGCTAGTGGGAGTGTGGCGCCCCGGCGCGGAGCCCCTGCTGCTCGTCAGGCTGCGGTTGAACGACGTGGTTCAGACCTTGGACAGCCCGCTCTACCTCCTCTGTTTTATGGTCAAGGGCGAAAGGTCGTTTGCCACGGCTCCACCGGTGACGCCGGCGTACGTCTTGATACATTCGTATCCGTAGTGACCAAAACGATAGCACACCGAACACTTTGGCGAGGGGCAGTTGCGTCTTATGGGCCCGGTGTGCTTACAACGAAGGCAGACGGGCGCGCGTCCGGGGATCACGATGAGGACGTCGCCTCCCTGAAGCCTCAACTGGTGTGGCATGCTGTCGGGCGTGACACCGTTCTTGAGTGTCATGCGTACGATGCGCGTCGTCGATTCGATGGCCTGGAATCCCTAGATACATCAATTTTCGCGAGATACTTCGACCACTTTCCCGTACGGCTCGAAGAGCTTGCTCACCGCTTTGTCAAGGACGTGAAAGCGGACCCAGTGAACGCGAAGGCGCACCTCGGCGGAGCAGGGGTCGATGACGACGCACCGTAGATTCTTGATGGTCAGCTCCCCCAAGTTCACCAGGCACTCCCTGGCCTCTGGCGTCCTAAAGGTAGCCAGCCACACATAATTTATCTGATATACGCCCAACGAGACGATATCGGACAAAACAGCGGTACGCTTCAGTTCCTGGCAAAAGTCTTCAATCCGGTAGGGACGCCCCTTGAGGTCGCAGTGCAGCAGGACAGAGTTGACACAGGTTGCACCAGTAGGTACTGGTGGCCCAGTACAATCCTGTATTCTTCCATAGAAGGTACGGTGGCAAAAGGCATACTACCACGGCCGTCAAGGGCCGTTATCGCCGCTCCGGAAGAGCTAGTCATTCTGCTACCGTCGCTATCGGCAGCCGGAAACAGAATCCCATCCTGATGTTGTTTCTTTTCCTTTTCGTAATAGTCTACACTGTGTCTCTAAGTAACTAAAAAAACACCGCAAACTATTGTGACTAATCAATGGAGTCTTATGAGCATACGGGAGAAAAAGATAATGTCAGAAGTGGGATTGGTACCCACGCCCGGAAGACTGAACTGCGACTTGAACGCACCTCCTTAGACCGCTCGGCCATCCTGACGCTGTTCCTTGTCCCTTTTTTAATAGTCTACACTGTGTCTCTAAGTAACAAAAAATAATAACACAACAAACTACTGTGACCAATAAATGGGCTTTTACAAGGATACGGGAGCAAAGGTTTATGTCAGACCGCTCGGCAATATATATTTTTTTTTTATATTGCCGGGTACATGCACACACAGATGACAGACCCGTGGACGGGGACAAAACAAGAGTGATAAAAATTGCCAGTCAGGATTTGTCTAGCATTGGAGGGTTAAAATATTTTTATAGTCACAAGCCCTCCAATGAGTGGTGGCCAATCAGGCATGCATTGCTGGGCCTTGTGGCCCTCAACAAAAGAAATTATCCTCCCACGAAAGTCATCTTTTTCTTCCAGCTCATCAATGTCAGCTTTACGCACGGCCATTCGTGCACTCCAGATGCTGTGCAAATCCAATCAAAAGAAACTCCACCTTCATTGTCGACCGACAAGAACCTAATCCCATAAGGGTCTAGCGGGAAGTTTCTTCAGGGTCTGCTGGGAGACGTCCCACAGAAAGACTTCGTCCCAACATTCTATGAAGACATGCTCCACTGTCTCCGGCCTCTTACAAAGAAAACAATGCGTACACCAAGGAACAAACAGGCCGCTTTCCTCCATTCAGGTCTGCACCGTTAGTGTACCGGTATGAAGTTTAAAGTAAAAAAGTCTTCACACCGGGAGGTACCAGCATCCTTTTTAACGCTTTAGAACATCCTGTCCTGGCCCGCTAAAGTACAGGGCTCTTTACATAGGAACATAAAAAACGATATCGACGACATCTTTATACAATCTTTTCCATGTCACCTCAGTCACATATTCGAAAAAAAACTCTCTGCTAAAACTTAGCATGACGCCACTAACTCCTTAAAGTACCCGCGAATGCCCCCTGGCATTCGCGTGTACGAAGTAACAATGAACTTGGGCCATCCCCGCCCAAGTCTACCTTGGCTCCCAGTTCGCAAAAAGAAATCACTGGTGTCCCGAAAAAATATAAACTAAATTACAATTTGCCGCAGATACAGATTTACAACCCTAATCCTCCCTCACATACCCGCCGAAACAGATTCATCTTGCTCGTGCGACTCCCATGAAGAGCCCATTTAAACACCGCAAACACCCGATGCAATTTGTGCACATTTAATCTGGAGCAATGTAGCACTTGCAACACGTATCACAGCTTGCTCACAAGAAACAAATTACAAACCACGGCCCGCGCAAAAACACTACACAAAGTTCGACGACCGGTGACGCTTTACCGGTCCAGAAAGGGACATGCTCCATAAATTCGCTGATAATAACAGTTCTATGGAGACACAAAACAAAGAAAATAACAATCACGTTTAGGCACCACGTCACTGTCGCACGACGAAACAGCCACTTTACCACCAGGGAGTTGGGTCAGTTCTTTGCGCTTACTACACAGTTCGGCCGGCAGCCTGCAGCCCCAATAATGCGGTGCCCACCTGGGCAAGTGGGAACAGAACATTCACCTGCTCCCAAGGGTAACGTGGCTCCGCGCTACACATCATTCCAGCTGCTATTTCAGAGTCGCGACAGGGCGTCCGCATTCTCATTGTTTACCCCTTTACGGTGATTACAACGCCGTAACTCTGCCGCGCCAAAGCCCACCTCGCCGGTTTAGCCGGTGCTGTGTGCTCGCGGTGAGGTAGGTCAGGGGGTCATGATCCGACACGAAGCTCGTCCGCGCCCCAAATAACCAATCATCGAACTTCTTCAGAGGCCCCATCATGGCAAACGCCTCGCGTCCGATGGTCGACCACCGTATCTGGCTCGGCGTGAACCGGTGGCCTGCAAAAGCGATGGGCTGTTCTACGCCGGACCCACTCATCTGCGCTAGGCGAGCGCCGGCAGCGGCCGAGGACGCGTCGGTGAAAAGCCAGTAGGGTTGACTCAAGTCCGCCGTCACCATTCTTAATCCCGCATCCTCTCTTTGGGAATCACGAAATGTAAAAGCCTCGCTTGGGCTCGCCTCGGTCTACCTCAGGACCCTAAATCTCGACTATCTTCTCGGCAATGACGGCACCCGGGAGAACTTCGTGCTTGTCGTGCTCCCCGCAACCGTCTCCGCCGACACCTGACTCCAATGATGCCTCCCACTGAGACGCCGGAGAAAACCCGGCGCCTCCCGAGAGTAGCGCCCAGTCCTCCCCGTCAAAAGAGAGTCTACCTCAGGGTCGAGCTCGTCAGTCATGGCGCACATGGTGTTTGTTTTTGCGCCATCTACGACCGTGGCGTCGTGGTGCTGCTGCAGCGGCAAACGAGCGAGCTCGGCCGTTACTGCCTGTCCGAAAGCCGAGATCAAGCGCATCGATCCCGACGGATCCCCCGCGCTCGTCGGCAACAGGCTTTCCCGCACGACTGTTATCTCGCACCCTGTGTCGGGGGTCGCGCTCGTCGGGACGCCAGCGCAAGCTATCTCGACACGCTGCGAGCTGGAAGTTCTGGACTGCTGTGGTGATCCAGTCGCTATCTTTGCCACCAATGACTCCAAGTCATCGGGAGGCGTCCCGTCGTTCCCCGCTACTATAGACTGGATACGCGGTCCCTTTTAGATAGCCGTAGTTTGGGGTGCCGGTTTTGGATTTCTAGTCGTACAGTCCCTCGCCAAGCGACCCTCTTTTTTGGCATTCGTAACATCGGGATGGACGGCCCTCCTTGTCAGCCTTCGTGGCAGGCTCCGCGCCGTTATCCGCACTGGTCTTTTTCACCTTGGTGATGCAACCCTTCCCCTCAGCCTCTTTGAACGTCTGGAGAATTTTAGGCGATCTCGTGTGCCTTCATCCATCCCTCTCCGTCTCGCAAAATGGAATATTTGACGCCGGCTTTGCTTAGGCCGTTTTTTCCCCGATCCGCGACTATCAGTTCGACTAGGTCCTGCTTAGTGCCGGCGCCTCTCGCTTCAAGGTAATACGTAAAATAACCCCTCACCCTCGATGCGAATTGAGTCCACCCTTCGTCTTTTCCTCTACACGCGGTTTCGAAGCGCCTGAGGTATACCCCTGGCGCCAGTCTCAGCTAATCTAGGACGATTGCTTTCACCTTTTCGTAGTCGGCGACCTTCACCACGCTCATTCTCGCGAAAAGGTACCTCATCCTGCCCGACAGCTCAGACATAATCAAATGCACCCGATAGTTTCGGGGCATTCCGAACCTCGGAAATAGTTTTCCGACTTCCTCGAACCAAACTGTCGCGTCCGCTTGGCAAGGCAGCTTACGACCTTTGAGCACCTTGGCACATTATGTGGACGGGTCCATGCGGCAGCAGTCATTCGCGTCCGACCCCGAGCTTGACTCCGGTCGCGTCGTCTTTCCTTTCACCTCAATCCGGCGCATAGCGATGCGCTCCTCTGACTAGAGTCTGAACAACTCGCGCGCGTGCTCCAAATCGAGTCGCCTCACCCCACACTCGGTAGTTCACCCTCGGGCCGATCATTGTCCCCCGTCCCCGACTCATCCGCCGACTTCCCAGCCATGCGTCTCGTTACGACTACCATAAACTACTCGACAACTCTACCAGAGCCACGTTAACTCCTGAAGACGCGCAATGAATCTCACTCACAGGGCCCTGGCTGGTCTTACTAGAATGGAAAGTTGGCCCGGGCTCGTCTGTTTCCGTTCTGGTCAAACGTCGGCAGGCGCTCACTCGCTTGCACCCCCTGACGGTTAAGGTGCTCTGAGGTCTGCCGCCGTCTTCAGGAGCTTGTTCCAGAAGGGTCTGGGTCTTGAGACGTGTTGCGCCTCTTTCCATCGAAGAATCCTTGCTCTGCTCCAGCGTTGGCAGGCGCTCACTTGCTTGCACCACTTGACAGCTCAGGTGCTCTGAGGTCTGCCGCCCTCTTCATGAGCTTGTTCAAACAAGGTTCCCGTACAGCGACGTGTTGCGCCCAATCCTTGAAGGTTCAGACGCACAATCCCTTCGTTGTTCTCAGCTTGCCGAGAAGTACGTCGATTCTTTTCCGCCAACCCTGTCAGCTGCGCCAGTAAACTTTCGTCACTGTTCTTCTTGGCTGGCGGCTTGGTAGTTTGGTGCACGGTGGGGGCTTTTGCGGGTTCCGAGTTCAAGACATTTATTTACTTTACAAACTTTGTATGATTTTTATGTACAAATAGGCGAAGTTTGCATCTCCGTCGAACTTCCTTACGGTCGTTCCAAAGCTAGCAAAAATCGCCCCTTCCATCCCCGTCACGAGCTTTTGATATCTCGGTCGTTTTCGCCCTCGGGAAGGGATCGGACAATAGGTTTGAATCCTCTCAGAGTCCCGTCCTGCCCACTGGCCGACACGGCGCCATACAGGTACATTCGTGAAGTTCCCAACGGACTAGAGGTGACAGCTCTGTAAGTTTGACAGTGGTCCCCGTCCCCGTCTTCCCGGCGCCACAGCGAACCCCTTGGTCGAAACCAGACTTGCTGCCGTTAGTTCAGAAAAGCAATTCATTACAGTTACAATTACTTGGCCTAAAAAGTAATGAATTACAGTTACAAATTACTTCCCGTAAAAAATAATCGATTAATTACTTCGTCACTTTACTCGATTACTTTTTCGTTACTCCAAAGAAACACGAAAAAGACACACTGTATACTGCCTGTTGGAAGGGGGAAAAAATTTGGCACCATAAAAATTGAAACAAGAATACAACATATTCAGTTCTATGTACGCATCATTTTAGGTTAATAATTTTACGAGAACGAATCTCTAAATTTTTACAGGCCCTAAATAGGTGCTCAAGATAAACGAGCCTGGCGCTGTCCAGCCGGGAAAGAATTAAATCCCATGAACGTGCGACGAATGCACTTTGGCGGTGGAGGCACGCACACCATTCGAATTAATTCGAGTTTGGCATCGGCTAAAGATATGAATTTTCTATGTCCGCTGCATGTTGCCTAAATAAGGGCTGGTCTACCAACTAACACGGACTGGCTATGAAAACAAGATGCGCTACTTGCGTCTGGGTACATTTCGGACTCCTGCTTGACGAAGGTTGTTATCTGACCGAATGACCCACCTGATTTCCTTCCTTGATCACCAAACTTATCAGAACCAAGACGTCACACGAAAAAAATTATGCACGATCTCTCAGTTGAGATAATTTTGCCGTTTAGATATTATTAAAAAAGAAACACGATTTTCAATGAACAGCACGCCTCCATGTCTTTCACGCCCGCTAATAGGCGGCCTCTCAACTCCAGTCTCCAAGTGAGTCACTGTTTATTCTCAGAAAACTCGGGCTGGTGTTTCCTTTTCTTAAAATTTAGGTCTAAGTTCCTGCAGGCGCAATCCCCTGACGAGAGCCCTAGCATTCTCGTTTCTAAGAATGCGGGTTCAGATTGGATGTCCAGAACCGCTTTGTTATGTTCCCCGGCCAGCTTATTACCTGCTGTGGAAAGTTACTGTTTAAACTGGCAACAGCGTTGATGCTAGATTTTTTTTCCGTTCCAGTGAACTGCTGCCATCACATCCCTCATGTTCTTCTTGCCTTATGCAACAGCTAGTGCAAAGTCAAGTGACAGAAGCCACATAGCTGGTTGATCCAGCCAGTACTCAGCTTTCATCGCGCTCTCAATGATGAGGAGTGTCGAGGTCCCATTAAGCGCGAGACACATGCGCGAAAAAATCCATCTGATCCAACGTTCGATCCGGCAGTACGACTGCCTGATCCGAAAAATTTGGTCGCTTGAGACGTCGGATCGGCGGTCCGGCGTGCGTCCAACGTGCCAGATAGTTTCGCACGGCGGACGGATTGTCGGAAGCGTCCAGCCAATGACAGCACAGCTAGCGCGAACGTCATGATGACGTACTGGGTCTGTCGGGACGAACAAGAAAACAGGACGGACGACGGGAAGCCGGACGCGTGGATCCCGCTGACCCATTCGAGAAAGATGGCCCCGGCAAAGAATGCACGCGCTAACGAGAACGAGCCACTAACTTCGCTCGTGTCACGCTAAACCGTCGATCTGGGACCAGATATTTGTGAACGCGGACCTCCGCTGGAGTGCTTGGATCTCCTGGGCGTTGCCGAACGGATTGTCGTGTCGCATGCAAGGTCGGGAGCGTGTGTCTAAAATTGTCGCGTGCGGTGATTCGGAGCGGCGTTCGGACTGTCGGATCAAACGTCGGATCGGACGATTCTGCCGTCGATGTGTCTCGCGCTTTAGAGCTTCCTCTCTGTTTGCGGGGCACAGTTGAGGAGTGAGCCTGTGTAAACAAAATAAGTGACAAGCAAAAAAAAAAAAAAAAAACGGTTTTTTTGTGAGGGAGAAGGCGCGGAGGAGTGCGGGGGCAAGAAGGAGGGTAGAGGAGGGGGTGAGGGAGGGAGGGGGTGAGGGAGGGAGCCGACATATACAACACACGGTCACTGTCGGTCGGTCTCACCCTACGTGAACCCCACACGACGGTTTCATGGTTCATTAGCTTTCTGCTCTTTTGTACGCTCGAAGCAGTCCGTTCGTTTTCCAGGAAGTCGAAACCTGTTGCCTTTAAGTTTCTGTAGACAATCGAATTCTCCCAGCCTGGCTGACCGTACGAAGTACGAACGAGTCCAGAAACGGGCTCTGGCTGGGCTATCGTGCTTTCCGCGAATTCCTTTTCCTCACCAGCACTTTCTTCGCAAGCGTTACCATGCTAAAGAGCCAAGGCCGTTGCATCGCCCTTGTTCCACTCTATTTCTCCCTTTGATGGGACGGAAGAATTGTAACGAGTAATTTCTGTATTTCGTTACTGAGAAATTAATGAGATTACCTTACAAATTACATTTTCAAAAAAGTAATGAATTAAATACTAAATTACAACAAAAGTAATTAATCACAATAATCCCGTTACTTGCAATGGATTACTTCTAAGTCTGGTCAAAACCCGATTGGTCTCATAGGATGCGCCGAGCGGTAGCCGCCCTCGTATACAAACAAAAAGAAAACACTCTTCGCGCATGCTGCCCCCCGGGGGGTGTCGAACATGCTTCGCCTCAAGACGCGCTCGCGGCGGACGGGCGGCCTCTAACAAAATACGAAACTAACAAATAGACGAAACGAAACACCCCGCGGCGTCGCCCAACCTTACAGTCTCCTTTGTAGAAACCGTTATGTCTTACCAAAAAGAGAGAAATTACTTTCATTATTCTTTGGTTTACTCACTATGCACATTGTCATTTAGTATGGGGCGAAGCAACAAAAGATAACTTAACAACAAGACTATTACTAACCCAAAAGTGGGCTCTTCGAATTGTCGCAAATGTTTGTTTGTGCATCCTCCTAAGGAACTCTTTTCACGGCATTGTGGCCTTCGTTTTGAACAACTTTATAAGTTTCGGTTACTGGTAATGAACAACGTAGCCTTACAACATAACAATACTTTTTTTTTTTATTTCTGCGCTGTCATGTCCATGGAACACTGACACCCCCCCCCCCCCCCATTTTTTTTCTTTTTGCCAGGCGATTTAATATGGTGTCAGGAGATTACCCAATTAACATTTTGCTACAGAGTGACGTCTATTTGTACTAAAGCCAAGAAACGCAACTGCTGTAAACCGACACCGAAACCTGCGCACGGAGTGTGCGGGAAGTCGTGTGACTATACTCGGAAATGTTTCTTTTTTTTTTTTCTTCCTCCGTTTTTTTTTTTTTTTTTTGGGGGGGGGGGGGGGGGGCAGCAGTGTACATTGTTGACGGCATTGCAGGTAACGTTTGGTGTGCGATTGCTCTACAGTTATGTTTGTTCCGCTCGCTGTTCTGCAGTTCAGGATGAGTTGTTTTGTACTTTGAAGAGTTGGAATTAAGTAGTGAGTGTCCGTGGTGAATTTCCGTGATCGGCTCCGAAAAGAATACCCTCAAGATGATTCGTGAAGAGCTCTTTCACATGTCCTGCGTCCGAAAAAAAAACTGTCATTGTGCGGCAGAAGTCTGCATAAGTTTCCGAAAGATCAACGGGATCGGGACCAATGGCTGGCTGCAATTCCTACAGAACAATTATGGGCACCTCGGGAGGCGGACGCTACCCGATTTATATGCTCCTGGTATTTTCTGGGAAGTGACTACAGTGAAATCGCTGGTGTCAAAAAGGGACCATTTAGTTCAGCGACGTTTCGTCCACAGTATTTTCTTTTTTATTCAGTGATATTTGTAAAAAAGAAATGTTTGAATATCGAAAAATATATGAAAAAAAAAAAACAAGCAAAAAAAGAGTAGTATGCCTAGTCCCTGGATCGAACCTGGGTGCGCTGTGTGTGAAGCGGACACCTTTCCACTGAGCTACTCTACAGCTTTAGATACTCGTTTTTTCTAACAACATAGACTTGTGGGTGTCCTTGGGTATAGCACGATAGTTTTAACACCGTAATGTTCAGGCAGACGAGGGAGAACTCTTCGGTCGTAGTAATGCAGCCCGTCGACAGTAGGTCGGAAAGTTCGCTGCGAATTCCCTTGCATTAGGGGCACTTACCAGTCCAGAAGTCGGGCAACACCACGCATTGGCCACATTCACACCTAGTAAGGAAGTCGTACGTACACAAACTCAACTCTAAGTCCGCACTTAGTGCTTGACGTTTGTGCGTTTTTCAAGCTCTTACCGATTCGTGTTCGTAAGACGAGCGATGTCTTCAGCCACGAGAAGGGGCGACGACTCGGCGACGTCTTCTCGCAAATCGGCTTGGTGGTCGGGCGTGTCGTACGGAATGAATCATAATTGTTTTGATAGGTCTAAGATTTCTCTTTCGAAGGAAGACAGACTCGCCAGTACCGCGAACGGCAGTTCTGAAGTAGGGATCCCGCGCCTTTTCGTCCGCCGCCATCGTCGTCCAGTCCGAGAGTCCCATGACACGCGATACGACGCCATGTTGAGAATTACGCAGTGAACGCACAGAATGCCTCCGGTTCTCTGTGCAACTCTTTTTCAATCAACGCATTAGCAGCTTTTTTAAAAGCCAGAAAAATTGGTTTTCTTTTTTTGCTATTTTTAAATTGAGTGCGTGCCTTCAATGTGTCACGACTTTGATTAATTTTGGTGGTTGCGTCTAAACCTTGGAAAACGGCCCGTGACCACGGAGGAGAGAGTGAGCACGACTCACACCAGCCAGCTCTCGATCGGCGGTTTTCGGGCGGAAAGAAACCGAATTTCGAGCCGCAAATTCTCTTCTGGTAGTTGGGCTCTCATATGTCATGTACAAACAAAACTCTTGGCAAGCATAAATACCCTGTCAGTGTCCATTTAAGAAAGTTCGGTGTCATTTGCCATGGCAAGACTTGGGAGTGTTTCAACACCCCGTACAAAAACGGCTTTACACAAGCGAATTACGTGTTGCCTTTTCTGCTTAGTGAGCTCGAAGCAAACAAATTGCGTGTATACTTGGAAAGAAAATTCCAATGTTTGCGAGCATACTAATACCGTCTAATTTCCTATCACGTCCTCTGTGGCGTAACGAATGTGTTGTAAAATTGTTTTCTGACTGGGAAATGTTGTGTTAATTAATATTCTATGTAACCAATATATTGATAAGAGTAGTTTGCTACGTGTTTTCATTGTTTAATTGTGTTTCTTTTAAGGTGATTTCTGTCAAAGTGTATGGGAGCTAGGGCCTCGTCAACCTGCAACAGCAGCATTTTGTCCTCATTTCCACCCTCATTCACTACAAAAAAATAATATTATTATTATGGCAATTATTATTATAAAGTGCTGAATGATCCTTTTGTGGTGGCCTCGGACTCGATCCTCGTAAATTTTTAATCCGGCTTCAGAGCAGAGACTCTCACGTGTACAATTTCTTAGCCTGTTTCGCGGTAACCCCCGGGCCACCGCGAAACAGCCTCTGGTCTGTGGGTTTGAAATTCAACCGAGTTGCTTCGCCGGGGGCGTCCTTCATTACCTTCGTTATTTCCCCGGCCAGTCTTTCCCCGGCTGGGCGGCGAAAGGCGCACGCAAAGATGGACGCTGACACAAAACGGCGAACGCTGGATCGGCGTTTGCTCCATTATCATTCGTAAACGCCTGAATTGTAGAGCGGCCAAGATCTCGATTCCTCCAAGAATAAAAGTTCCTGACAGCGGCACCCTGGCGAGGCTGTTGACAACCAGTCGTAACCTTCGAGGCTGGGGCTGCCCCCCTAGTGTAATGTAGTTGCGGGTGCTGCGTCTGTGTCCAGTGTTTCTTTTATTTTTATTTTCGTCCTATAAGTCATCCCTCCGAAAATAAACTTCCAGAGCATGGCCTCCTCTATTCGCGACTCCAACTAACTATAGGTGGCGCCACTCATTTTCCAAAATGGCGGTTATAGTGAGGGTCGGAGATGCCTGCCGCTTTTGAGCCTGTCTAGTGTGCTGGCTTTACTGAGCGACGCAAATTATTTCTGGTAATACGAGGAAGCTAGGGTGTTATGGGCGCAGGTCACCTCTTTACCCTGAAAACAAGAACGGTGTTTAGTGTAATATTTACGCAAGGATGCGCGTTTTAATTCTGGAGGGAAACCGAAACTAGCCTCTATTTTGAATTTAATTTCTCGGTATAGCTCTTAATTTCGGATTCTTTCATGCCTCAAAGTGTGTCTCACATCGTAATTATTTAGTTAGAAAAGTGGTTCGCAGAAACTTTATTTCGTGACATACATGTCGGATCCAGGCTGATATTTGTAGTTGTTGAAAAAAATCAGCGCTGATATTTGTGCGTTCTCGCTGCCTTTTCTCGCTCAGATAATTGTCATGGGAAATAATAAACTGCGGGTCTTTTAATGGATTTTGGGGTCTTTAGATGATTAATTGGTTTACCATCATTCCCAGCACAGGAATAAGAGAATTCCAATTTTTACAAATGTCCACAAAACATATAAATTAATAAACGCTGTTCTCACTGCAACCCAAAGACGATATCCGAGTTAGACAGCTGAAGTGTGTGTGTGTGTGCTTTATAGCAACGCGTGACGCATAGGACTTTATATTACATCCAGTGTTTGACTGTTAGTCTATCTTGATAACGATTTCTGAGTTTTTTCATATGCTAAAAAGAAAACAAAATTATACCTTTCTGGATAGACTAATATGGTAAAATGACATATCTTCGTGATCTTGGCGTTAATTGGAGGCATACAATTGCCGCGATTGGTATTAATAATAATATTAAAATTATGCTATTCTAATACGTAATTTTTCAAGCGTTGCCTATGATGTAATTTAAAACGCGCGAACAAATATGACAACCAAAAGTGTGCTAATTATCATCACTGGTGCCAATCGCAGCATTTTTAATTACCAAGTAATAAAATAAATATAGTTAAAGTCAATGAAAGCATTCTAGCTATTTTGAGAAATGCATGTAAAATTACATTAGTTGTGCTTAAAGTATATGTTTCTATCAAAGTCGCGACTTTTGACAATCAGCAAAACGTAAGTCGCCGCCAAATAATTCTTCCAAACCAAAAACCCCAAAAATAAAAAAATAATAAAAATATTTTTTTTATATTATTTAGTTACTCTCATTTTTACGCTCCGTCGTTTTTTCCAATCTCAGCCTTTCCAGTTCGAAGGAACGACTAGCTTTCAGGTCTGATAACTGCAGCACGTGTCGTTGGCGTTGGAAGCCGGTGAAACAGTAGTGAGTTTAGTATTTCGTATAGGAGCCAACGCTAGTGCTGTGTGTTCGCAATAGCTTTGCGTATTCCCCACTGCGCGTGCGCGGAGCCCAAAATTGCGGTCTTGGCGCATGGCGATGAGGCGCATGCACAACGTGGGACTTGCAACTCTAACGCAAACGCACACCGCTTGCGTTTGCTTCTATGCACAGCACTAAAACACTCCAGTAAGGTACAATCCCAAACCGGCTCCAGCGCTACGTTGGGACAGTGAAGAGTGTTGTTTGCATTCGGAAATTACAATTCGCGAGCCATGATCGCGAGCAGTTCCGCCGTGCTCGTTGCGCAGAAGAATCGGGGGACCCTCACTAGCGCGCTTCCTGTTTCCGCCGCGAGAGGGCGAGCGTCGAGCTGGAGACGCGAATACTCACAAG
The DNA here is from genome assembly GCF_016920785.2 of Ixodes scapularis. NCBI lineage: Eukaryota > Metazoa > Arthropoda > Arachnida > Ixodida > Ixodidae > Ixodes > Ixodes scapularis. Next base: position 29,091,616 of record NW_024609881.1, read on the forward strand.
GCCTGGCAGTTCGACGACGGAGCCATAGAGTGCCAGGTAGCAGATTTGGAGCAGGATCTGGTAGAACAGAGCATTTCTCGGAGAAGCAGGACGTCAGCGCACAGCTTTTGCAGCGGCGAGGACCCGAAACATGGTTTTTAAACCTGACGAGAAAAGAAGTGGTACCACGAGGAACGCGAAGAGTACGAGCGGACATTCCGTCGCTCGGGAGAAGTGTGTTTCGGCGTCTCGCCGCAGCGGGGCGCCCGTCACGTGGCTCTCCTCCGATCCGTTGTCTGCCGCTCTACCTTTCAATTTCGGCGGCCGCTTCTCGTGGCGATCTGCCAGGCTTTGTCGTATATAGGAGGCCTCGCCATGGTTTTTTGTCCAAAATGATGGGACGCGCAGATCGTCAAAAAACAATCGGGCGCGCATTTATTCTACACCTTCCCCGGTTTTAAAAGAGCAACATTCGATTTCAACTATAAAAACTGATGTTGTTACTACTAAGATTAAAAATTTGGATGCAGACGCGATGTCGACGTCTTTCCCGGCCACTGGTCCCAAGCCATCTCGAGGCGTCGCCTTCCCCGTGCTCGTCGTGTCCTTCTCTCCCGTCTACTCGCACTAAACAGCGAACGGTATTGCAGCTGCTGCTATACAAGCTATACGTCAGGGTAGAACAGGCTATGTCCAGAGGGATTTTCAGAGGACTTTCAAGAAGCCTGCATAACCTCACGTGCACCATGCGTCGTCTTTTTTATATTTTGTTTTTTCATGACAGCGTCGCGTTTACGCGACGTTCGATTGAATTGCTACTAGTAGTTTGCAGGGCGGTACAAACGACGTTCACCGGACAGCCTCGGGTCTCATTCTACGAACCGTTCGACCAGTTCGACGCTCAACGCGAGTACACACAGTGCTGAACAGGAAGCGGTATTCGTGGCATAAAAAAAAAAAAGTGCAACGCTGTGTATAGGCTGTATTCACTGGACGCCATATTTGAGGGCGCTGTTTGCAGCGCATGCTCAGAAGGATCTCACATCAACAGGCTGCTAAGACCGGCACTCTTGAAGGTGTGGAAGGCACGTTGCAAAAGAACTGTGGAAACTCGCCATCAGCACGCGCTTATCAGTCTCGCACACAGCTATGGCCGCCAGTGAATACTCCTTATACGGTGCTTAAAACGACGCCCGCACATGGCTTGCACACGACCTCACCGCATCATGCTGGAGGGTCATTTCCACTCGTGCTCCACTGGAGATCGAGACCGGAGGGCACCGTCGGTTAATTCAATCAGGAACCCCTAGACCGTGGTCCCCCTGCTAATACATCATACAATGTCCGCAGAGACTCTCCGAGGCGTGTCTGGTCCTTGTATGTGGTCCTTTCATACTGGTCATACAAACATTGTCTGCCGACATGGTCGAAGTATAGATATGTTTAAAGAAAATATGCTTTAAGAAAGTTTCAGCCGTGTTCTTAGATGATACTTTCATTATGCCTGCAGGGAACACAGTGTTTTTTTTTTGTTTGTTTTTTCACAATGTGTGACTGTGGCTTTAGTAAGAAAAAAATGAGAGATCGAAGCAGGATCGAATAGAGGCGTATTTTTCTTTTATTACAAAGACGTTGTCATACACACGTTCTATGCACAAAAGTTGTTTGTCTCTTTCTCGCATCGAGGTATAAACACTACTGTACAGAAAGTGAGAGCGTGAGACGTTAGGAGTAAACGACAGGGTTTTGTGTTGCTTTTTTTAGTCTTATATATAGTACGATGTTTTGTTTTAAAACAAAAACGTAAAGCATTTCACTCAAAACATGTCCACGGCGGGGCACAGTTAACGCGAACACGACATCGGTTCTTTTTCTTTTTTTACGCTAGTGTATGGTCAGGTCAAAACTTCTACCACATAGAGGATAACTTTTTTAATAAAAAAATTAAAAAAGACTCGGTGACTTCTGGTTTGCGTTAACAGTTTCACGCAGTGTACGTTTGTGCAGCATGTAAACTCACACTTTTAAGGTACTTTAGACGGCCCGCGAAAATCGGTCTCTCAACGTATCGCGCTGCAATTTACTACAGGGAGGCAAGCATCTAGTGGAAGTTTACAGCGAAAAAATTAAGGATTCTAATTACCTTGTTCAAAAAAAAAAATGGTGTTGTGGACAATTTGCGCTGCCACTTCGCAGACGATGTACGTGCGTAAGAGAAGTGCTGCCGACAGATGGCGCACGCCGCGTCGAGGGAGCGCCGGCCGATTCGGATTCTTTTGCGAGGTCGTCCGCTCAACCCGAATCAGCCGGCGCTCCCTCGACACGGCGTACGCCATCTGTCGGCAGCTCTTCTTTCTACAAGTGCGTCGTCTGTGAAGTGGTGACGTATATTGCCCAAAACAGCTCTTTTTTATTGTCTTTTGAATGAGGTAAGTTTATTTCTCGATTTTTTCGTAATTCTTAACTTCCACTATTTGCTTGCACCTCTGTAGTAAGCCGCAACACGATAAGTTGAGGAACCGATTTTTGCGGGCCTTTTAAGGTGCCTCAGAAGCGTTTGTTTACAGGCTGTAGTATACAGGCGGGACGTTTCACCAGAACAGTGCAGTTCCAAATGCGAGTATCCACTTAATAACAATTCTTCACAATGCAGCCTTTTGCGAAGTAGCACGAATCTCTGGATTACGATACTTTGTTTTCTCTCCAAAGAGCCGTGCACAGCAAAGCAGCTTGAAACTTGAACACTTGAAAACATAACGTGAGAAATAAAAGCACAAAAGAAAATCAAATCATGGAGTCATCTAAGAAAAACACTCGAAACACATGGAATATGCTGCTCGAACACCAACAAGCAAAAATGAAGGCGTCAATGTCTATGGTACACATTTACATGATACGAGGACAGCAGTTCAACATTTGGACCGCTGTTATCGAAATAATAATAATAATAATAATTATAATAATTATAATAATTATACTTAAACGTAACCTGTTAAACTCAGCATACATCACGCTCAATCGGAAGCATAAGTGCCGATTGGATTGTCTTTCATGGCACATTCCTTCGTCGAAAATCCTGCTTCGCGATATTAGCCCTTCCACGTAGTTATTGCTGAGTCATCTTTGCGAACTTGCGCCTTCTGGATTCTGGCGCGCTGCCTGTTTGTACTTCAATAACATCCGCAATTCGAATCGATCCGTCGTCCTACACAGCGGAAGAGTAATTACCGATCAGTCAATAATGACCACACCTGAACATGCCAATCAGCGTTCGCTAAATAATGTCGCGATTCACAGTCTCCGATGTAAGCAACGCAATGGCGACGCATTCGCCTTGATGTAAAAGAAAATATGTAATTCTCATTTCATCGGAAACTGTGAACTTACGCTTAATGAATTACGGTACGACACAGTGCATGCAAGGCTCTGGTAATGCATGGGTCTTCGAACGAGGCTGTGTGCTCCATTCGTACCTCACACCCTAGAAAAGGTATCTGAGTTCCCAGCCAAACACGGCAAACAATGAAAGGATCGCATCGAAGGACGAAGCCAAGCCGACAGTGAAATCTGATAAATGCGATGAGCGCAGGGACGATGGGTATCTGAAACGTTGCGCTCGGCACACATCATATTTTTTTTATTTTTTTTATTTTTTCTAACCATATTTTGAGCTTCGTCATTCGTTGGGATCATGCTGTTTACCACGATTGGTTGCCTCCGTGTTCTGCCGGATAGCGAACTCACAGACTTTCTAGAAGTGCACGTTCAACAACTCTTATTTGTGAGCACTATGTATAACATTTTTGTAGCTTCGTGTATATATATATATATTTTTTAATTATGCGCATTTCCAAATAATAGCGGCACAACGAATGTAAGCTCTAGACGTAAATTTGAATTTTTTTGAATGCTGAAAGGTTCTGTTCTAGTGTGGTCATGAACATGAATGTTTAAGAGGTTGTGTGTTTTCTCGGATCGACAACAATTAGTTAAAATATTTCGCATCCAGTCGTGTACTGCGTCGCCACTGCGTTCGCTCCTTGTTTGTTTTTGTTCCCTTGTTCGGAAAGGCGAAACCACACAACCTTCTTAAGACATCGCTCCGGTGTACGAACCCTGCTCGAACCCATTTAAAAACACGTGATGCTTTTTTTTTCTCTCTCTCTCTTTTAATTTAAGTTTTTGATTGAACGTTTTGAAATAGATGATACTAACCAAACCTGCGGCTTAACATTGCTGAAAAACGTGATGCGTGGTTAGTAGAGAGACGGACGCGACAGTTAGCCGGGGTTTCTTGAAAACCCTGACTCCACCAAGACGTCAAGCGCACTTGGAATCCTTGTGTATTACATTCACTGGACATTTGAAGCAACTACGGTTGACGTACGGCTAAACCCGATCATGTTTCTCCCGAAGATATTTCAACGTTTGTTGCGGTAAACTGCCGTGAATCCAAAGAGCTACAGTCACTGGCAAGATAAGAGCGGCAGGAATGTCTTTTAGTTGACCGGCGTCCAGCGCGAGCTTTCTATATCATAGATAACGCTGCCACATCTCTTGAGCCTCGAGTGCGCATGCGCACCCAAAGCACCACGGAAGGCAATGAGAAGGCCCTGGAGGCCGTGCGTCTGAAAGAGACGCCCTGCGGTTCTTGTCTTCTCAGTGACCATAGTCCCAGTTTTTTCAGCCACGGTAAAAAAACACCGTTCCGTGTCTGTTTTGAAAAATGCCTTGTGTACGCATCAGCCTGTTGAGTTACCACAAAAGAGTAATCCTGACCGAACATACGATCCCTCGGACGTCCAAGCGACATTTACGCGACGTATACCGACACTCCAAGGATGTCATCGGGACCATTTGTTCTGTCAGGGAGCGTAAACAAGGTCTCGAGGATCTCGAACCATTCGCCGATAGGGATGGAAGTGTTTAAGTCAACCGTAGTTGGAGGGCAGTCGAGACACTTGAAAAACACACTCATTCAGATTTCTTGAATATGTTCGAGAGGAGCTGTTGCGATTGACCAACCCCGCACCAAGCGTTTTTGTCACCGTCGTTGCAGAGCCCCGTAGCTTTCCCGACCGAAGCGTGTTTTTTTTTCGAAAGCTTTTCGAAAAACCTTTTCCGCACGAGGTTTTATTCTGACACACTTCGAGATCTTATTTGGCGTCTCTTTCGTATTGATCGGTTTCCTCAAAAAGCTTTCTGAGCAGTAACGTTTTCGAGGCATACTCGTTCATGTTCTGTTTTTTTTTTCCCTTTAGCATGTGCGAGCGTTTGAAAGCGCCGCTTCAAAGTAGTTGCTACCAATAAAGTTTCTGCGACGTACAGTGGAAATTGTGTTCAAATCTCTTACCTGAGCTAAGCTGTACGTTTCGTAGGCGCCTTTTTAACAACCCGCAACTTACATTGTAAAATTCCTAAGACGTTTATGGGGCGCATTTAGAACAGACTTTCAGCAGACGTTCTAGCTGCGTGAAAGGTTTAATTAGATATGAATCGTAGCATTCACAAAGTAGCCTCAATTTTCGGTGTCAAGTCACGACGCCAAACAATAGCAGTCGTCCGAAAATTACAAGTCAGTGTACCTATATTTTGGTGTGTTGCCGTTTCCGGTCCAGGGTGAGACAAATTAAACCCTTAGTTTAAGACTGCAAAAAGCGTTGTTTAAATTTATGCTGAGGAAAAATAAATACACAGAACAAACAGGAGGACACGTACATTACTTTCAAGTAGGAACAGTACTTTCTTCTTGAAAATAATTGACGGGAATCCGACGTAAGTGTTGACGGAGAGAAAGGAAACATGGCAGGATGGAAGGAAAGACATCTGCAGAAAAGAGTAATCACTGTAAACTGAGAAAGGAGAAAAGTTTTAACTGACGTAGTTGCTATGATTTTTTTTTCTGCATTGTCAGCTGACAACGGTTCCTCTTAACGGCAAGTGTTTCCTCATCTCTTCTCATCTAACACTCGGGCTGGGTTCCTGTTAACAAGCTTTTGCAAAGAAAAAAAAAAAGTGTTGCTAGTTAAAAGAGATGCAGGTGCCGTGCCGTTTATGTGCTATGTTTCTTATTTCTCTGTGACAGCCTTTTGCTGCCTCTAAGGAGCGGTCATATTGTGGCGCAATGGCTCGACACATAACTCAATCGATGGGGAGATGGGACAGCATCGCTAAGGTAGAGATGAAAAAAGTCCATCTGCACAAGCAACACGCCTCAGCTGTAAATAAGTGCTTTCTTTAGCCTTTTTGAAAGCATAATTTTCTACTTAACACTTTGCGAAACCGAGATTGCTCAGAAAGCTGCTCAAACAGACCCATTTACGCTGTCTTTGAATCGTTATTTTTTTCATACCTCCAAAAACATTTCGTAACAAGAGCACGCCGAGGTACTTTCTTTAATGAATCGTTCGTCTCAACCGCTCGTTCTAAAGGCTCGCCTCCGAAAACAGCTTTAAGGGCGAGCCAAAATAAAACCTCTTTCGAAAAAGCTTTTTCCAAAAACTTGCTGCTTCATGCAGTCATGCCTTCGTTCTTTTCCCTAGGGGTCTTTGTGAATACGGCGGAGAAGCAATACTAGACTCTCTGCCGGAGTTGGTGCCGGAAGCGAAAAAGCGTAGTCGGGTGCGCAGTGAATGTCACGTGCTCCTGGTGTTTTGTTTTACAGAGGAACCAGGCAGCGAGGGACTTGTGGTCAAACTACACACGCGAATGTGGCACTTCCGTCTGCCGAGTTTCTTGCATTTTCTTCTCACCACGTAATCTGCCTCCTCGAAAAAGAAGGGTAGACCTTGTGCCACTTTTTTTTTTGTCAGCGCCACCCAAGACGGAACGCCACTCTTGTCCTCTCAAATGCACTCCTTTTGAGAGCAGAGCAACTAGTGAACACGCAGCCAAGAACACACCCGGGACTCATTTAATTGAATGTAGTGCGTTCCTATGCATTCGTTGCATAAATGTGCACGTTTGCGTGAGTCCAGAAGTGCATCATTTCCATCTATCGTCATTGACTTCTCTCACTCCCCTAAACTGAATGGTTATCTTCCGGCGCCTGCGGTCGCAGGTCACTATTTATGGCTTTCGCAAAAGTGACTTATTACCATCCCTGGAGGCCATGTATAATGGCCAGTATCACTACCTTGATTAACTTCAATAGGGCCAGTATTCTTGAACGTGATAGCCGGAGAAACGCATTAATCGAGAACGTGTCATCGAGGTCTTAAAGCGTACCCCCCAGGTCACCTGGAAAAGTCTCTCACACAGGTGCCCCTAACCTCGCCATTCTCCAGCTGACGTATCACCGTTTTCTTACCAGGCCATATTGAAAGCAAGCTCTAAGAACCACTAGAGACTTCTGCTAACTTCTCGTGCCGATAGCGCATGCTGTTCTCGTGTAAACTCTCTGCGATGAAGGCGCTGTAGAAATCTCTTAAGTGACCTCCAGCGTCACTTCCCTCTCGGATATCCCTCCACTGTCTGCTGTGAATAAACAGTCGGCAGCGTCATGCCATTCTCCAGATGAATCTACAATATACATGACGTGATGTGTCGGCCACAGCGCGCTAAAACCAACCGTGGCGTTCCGTCTGCTTCGGTGGCGCCGACTTTGCTCCCGTGCTCAACGGTGATACGCTACCGCGTGCTGGACTTGGTGGTGCCCGTGCTGGTTGTGTCCAAGCCCCACGCCCTTCTCGAGCACAACTCCAAACACCACCCTGCCGTTGAGATTCACCTTGGGCTTAGGCAAGAAAGGCAGGAAGAGGTTCTTGATGACGCCCATCGGGCTCACCCCGTAGTCGTGGTGGTGACTGCTTCCGTGGTCCCCGTGACCACCTCCGATGGTGAAGGTGATGCCCTTGCCGTGGCCGCCGCCGCTGCTGGCGCTGTGGCCGCCGTACGAATCACCGGCGTGGATTTCGAAGCCGCTTCGGTCTTTGTGCGGGTACGCGGACTCTGACGAAGGGTGCAGAAGTCCACGCTGGGAGTCGACCGGGTCGTAGCGAGGAGGCGGTGGGTACGCCTGAGGCGGAGGCGGGTTGAAGGGAGACGGTCCCCCTTGAGGGCCCGGCGCGTACGTCTCATGGTTGCGGGAGGCGCTGTAGCCTCCGACCGACTGGAAGCCCGGCTGGGGTGGCTCCTCTACCGGTGGCGGAGGAGGTGGATTGGCCTGCGATGGGATTGCGCAAAGTATACGCAAATGTATTCTTTTTGGCATGGGAGGGCACGTTCGCGGAGAAATGTGCAGCTGGACTTTTTGACGTGAAACGTTCTTTGGCTAGGCACTCGGCATTTCATGAAGCCCAGATAAACGCGTGGCCGCGAGGCTCGGCACTAGTTGGTGGAATGGTGGGGAGGAGATGTAAGGTGCTCAATGATTATTGGTTAGCGGGGAGGTCACGGGAACAGACGGGTAGGTGAGGAGGAGTGAGGTAGGCGAGGAGGAGTTCGACCACCTGTGCGCTCTAAGGGAGAGGAGCTTGCGGGTATAAAAAGCTCTGGAAGATCGCCGTTTATCAGCCCGATTAGCGGTAGTGTCACTGGATTCTAGGAACAACCATCAATTTTACACGTTGTACGCGTTAAACTGTCTGATGAAGAGCGCTGTGAACGTGGGTGGAAAATGAAAGAATCGTTAAACGTTTTGATGCTAGAACGCTTCCCGTATGCAACCCAATTGCCTAGCAGTTTACTATAAATTTTGAGGTCCGACAGTTAACCTCGGGAATGAGCCCAATAGTCCGTCGTACACAACTTGAAGCTCTCTTTCTTTGAAAAGGTCGCGGTTAAGTCATGCTAACTGGACGTCCTCGCAAAGTCGTACACTGTTTTTTGGTTTTTTTTTTTCACATTCACGGGTTTTATTTTTCTGTCAGCTGAACGTGGTTACAGGTGTTGAGGGATGCAAACGGTACGCACGAAATCACACTAAACAGTATTTCATTAAGGACTAAAACGAGGGACGACACGACACAGAATTAAGTCTCAAACAAAGCTTTGAGTTTGTGAAGGCATTCGAGTTTTCTGTGTTTCAAACACTTTTTTGTTTGAGACTTTTGTGCCATGTCGTCCATCGTTCTCCCTAATCTCGGGAGTTAAGTCCATCATGTCCAATCATCACAAGCTCGTTTGCTCCATTATTTTCCATTTCATGTTTCATTATCTTGATAAGATCAAGGGCAACCGAAGACACGTCCTGGTTTCTTAAACTGAAGGACGTGGCGCTGTCTAGTGTTGCGCGTTTAATAATACCTGAAATCCAGGAGGAGGCGGCGGAGGCTGGAATGGGTTGGGGTTGCTCCCGTTCCGTCTCATGAGCACCGGCTGTTGCGGCGGTGGCATGAGGTACTGCTGCCGCGGGGCCATCATCTGCTGCTGCTGGACCTGGTACTCTTCCCTGGGCCTGATGGGCACCCTTAGAGGGGTCGGAGGCGGAGGCGGCGGAGGCAGCGGCGCTGCTTGCGGCAGAAGCTGGTGCTGGTACTGCGGCTTGCTCATGGACGGACCCATGTCGTACCTCGTGGTCTGCGTGGGTCAAGGAATCGGCTGTGTTAGAACCGGGAACGACGCGAACCTTTGTTTAACATCGGGGTTGGACTGGCAAATCCCTGAAAGTTTTGGAAACATTCGACGAAATTCGATTACCTATTTAAAAAATTACCGAAAATTCCCCGGGCCTTCCTTAGGTTCCGATAGGTTACTCACACACAAGCTCAATCTTGTAATACAGCACTCTGCACACACAAAAAAAAATTTTTTTACGTAGTCTTATAGAGACTTGGCTTCGCTATTAGTGCAAAGAAGTCACCGCTATTTTTTTTATTTTTTTTTTGTTTCTGTTTTTCTTACAGTATTGAAGGACTGCCATCAAAACTGCTAAGGTTTTGGAAATGTCCGGATGGGGGTGCTGACCTAAGTAGAGTGATGCCCGCCAGTACCATTTGTAAGTAAAATGTGTTAAAGTGCCGAAGTAGTGTTCGTGCTGACAGTGTCGCGCAGTGGACGTAACAAAATTATACAGAAATTTAAAAACAAAAAGCACATACGACTATAGCTTAGAACTTGCTGGTGCACGAATACGTGATATATATCACAGTAATTAAAACAGTACTAATATTGCCAACAATATCAACATAAACGCGACAGAATAATAGAAAAAGCGTGCCGTCGCAGCCTTTAAAGCCTGCGCACTTGAGAGCTTCAACACTACACGGCGAGTAGCCAATATCTTGTTTGTGATAACAATGCACTTTTAGTTTAGTTTTGAACAGTGTTGACAAACTTCTACGCTATTATTTCAAATGAGAAAGGAAATTATATATACAATAGCTTGTCCTAAATTTTACAAAGAATAATTTCCCTAATGTTCACACAACAGAAAATCAAATGTAGTCGCTTTTCATGATTTTGTTTTTTCATAAAACCCTTTAAACCATCCCCGCCAGGCGGCTCTAGCTTGTTTTTATTTTGCTTGCATGCACATTATAGTTGATCTTTTGTAGCACGTTTGTTGATCATTGAGTTGAAAATTTGAAAAGCTTGAACCTGGTCAAACTCAACCCTGGGCGGGCTCGCGACACCTCTATTTAGAACCGCTGCCTTTGATCCGTCCAGTATCACTTTAAACAAAAAAACAAAACAAAAATGCTGCCTGACCTTAGGTGTCGCATCATCACTGCTAAAGTAAGTCTCTAGCTGCCGTACCTGTGAGATTATTCTAGTGGTATGGCGTATGCAAAGTGGTGAGACCACAGGGAAAGGACCAGAGGTTACCACAATGTCCTGGTGAGAGCCTTGAAACTTGAGACATTGCGGTAACCGTTGGATCAGAGGTTACCACAATGTCCCGGTGAACCTCTAAAATAGATTTGTTGTTTGCCATACTCTCACTAGCTACCATGTGTGAAAGATTATTAAGGTGGCAAGGCACGTGCAAAGTGACAAGACCAGAGGATGTAGCCATTGAAGTTTGATAAGTAGTTACTATCACAATGTCCTGGTGAACATCCAAACTCAACCTTTTGTTTGCTACACTGTCACTTTGCACCAACACGCTGCTTTGACGTCACGCAGCTGTGGTGACGCTGCTGTTGACGCGGCGCATGCTCAGACCGCACTTGCGCAAGAACCAGATCCGCTGTACGCGGATCTGGTTCTTGCGCAAGTGCAGTGCCACACGTGGTGCGAGAAAATGCGAACTTGATTGTAAACGGCGTGTTGGTCTACACTACCATGCCCGGCAAGTATAATGGCGGCAGGGTGCAAGGTAAGTAATAGCACCGGAGGATCTAGCTCTGAAGGACTGACCAGTGGTTACTACAATGCCCTGGTGAGCTTCCAAAATATTTGTTGTTTGCCACACTGCCATTAGCCACCATGCATAGAAATATTACAGTGTTATGTGGTTCATGCAAAGTGATAAGCCCAGATGATGTAGGATTGACCAGTGGTCATCGAAATGTCCTGGTAAAAGACTTGAACGTTGACCAGTGGTTATCAGAATATCCTAGTGAGCTACCAAACTAGATGTCTTGTTTGCGACATTGTCACACGCTACCATTCCCTAGAGAAGATTCTGGTGGTATGGCACCATCAAGATACATTGAAATACGAGCAACCGATCTCATGGCTTTCGGTGCATGCTGCGCCAGCAAAGGTTGGCCATATGTGCAGCAAGACCAGGGCGTACGAGGATTGGTTTCCAACTCTGATATAGGAGGTATTCACTGGACGCCATATTTGAGGGCGATGTTTAGAGTGCATGCTCAGAACGAGCTCACAGTAATAGCCTGCTAAGACCGGCAACCTTGATGGTGCTAAATGCACGCTCCAAAAGGACTGGGGAAGCTCGACGTCAGCACGCGCTCAGCAGCAGCGCACACGGATATGGCCGCCAGTGAATACTCCCTATACCTTAAACATTGTTCGGGGTATCAGCTGAGATAGCGGCTGCGCGAACGCGCTGGAGGCCCGTTCGCGCAGCCGCTATCTCAGCTCGTGGTTGCGTGCGTGCTTACGAGCGCCCCTCGCGCACGCACGCAGCCACGAGCTGAGATAGCAACGGTCGATCACGTTGAGTTTGAGCGCAGACACAAATCAGATACGAGATCTAAGTCACCGTTCGACTAGACCTTGTATCCAGCAAATGCATCGAAGGTCGTTCGGCGTTGTGCCCGGGCCTAATTGTTGAGGTGGCACCACCCGAGTGTGACGGTGTTACGTGGAGATGGTGGAGGCTGTTCACAGGACATGATATATTTTAGGTGATGTTGGTGCCGCGCTGCGAAGGACTCCTTCCATGCCACTTCCCGTAACCAGCGAGCATTAGACCGAACTAACCTTCATCATGCTGTCAGCAGAGTTCCGTTTCGGATCCGGCATTGGCGCAAAGACGACGAACTGGGGCGACCTCCCGAAGCCGTTCTTGGAGGCGTTCAGGATCTGGTTGAGCATGTCGGCGAACTCGGGCGAGTGCGGGTCGAGCTGCGACGAGGGTTCGGCCGGAGTCGGCTTCGGTGCCGGCGTCGTGGTGGTCGTCGTGGTCGTGGTCGAGGTCGTTGAGCTGGCCGTCGTCCTCGCCGTAGTGGCCACCGAACTTGTGGTTGGGATGCTGCGAGGTTCGCCGGAGGAGCGAGAGTTACCAACTAGCAATTTTCAGAATGCCATATCACGACCGGACAACAGTCTAGTTCAAGCTGAGGATGCGCCCAATGAACACCACCACGTACAAGTCACGTCATCAAATCGCTCTGCGAACTAACCGATAAAAGCAGTAGCTATATGACGATAGAAGTCACGTGTGGCAAAGTGGACCAGAAAGACGTTGGCGCGGACTAGGGCTCGCGTCGGGGAGCCCTGATTACTGGGCCTGCTAGGATAAAGTTTTTTTTTTCTTTTTCGGTGTCCAATTTGCTTTGTCGTTTTTGCAGGTAACCACTACGCATCGATCTCCACAGACGTGAACGCGACATGCGTCTTGGTAGCGAATTCTTTTCGCATTGCTGAAGAACACCGACTGGCGCTATACAGGCTGGGGAGGAGCTTCTAGCGCATTCTTAACTTGTATCTGACTGCAGAAGGCGCAGAAATGTACAGGGCGGTGTACTTTCCGGTCGATATCTCAATACACATTCCGGATGTACACTCCCCTGCACTTTTCTTCACAGATGAAATGGTGCTTGTAAATCGAACGAGACTAGAAAAAAGTTATAAATTTTCAATACTGTTCCGGCTACCGCGACTAAAAATCTTTACCGATATACTCATCTAAAATAACTGAGCTAATTGGAAAAGATTCCAGCTTACTATAATCAACTGTTGGTTTATAGAACACCTATTACTGTGAAGAGGAGGAGGAAGTAGTGTTTTGCGTAAGCCCCTGCAGGACGGCGTCCTCGTGACCTGTGGACCTAAAACTAGTCTGGTAATTTCTTCATCTGAATCCCAAAGTAAAAGGGTCACAGCAAAGAGCTTGAGTGCATCCTCAGAAGGAATTAAAGTGATATAAAAAGGTAAGGTCACACATAATCTCATCAGCTGCCATTCGAATGGCCTTGTTACTGAGTGCGTGCCTTCTGCCGCATTAAATATTTTGCCGCGTTATTTGCTTTTCTCGGCAAGAACAGGTAAGAATTGCAACCAGCATGGTGAGATTACGCCATGCGGAAGCCATGTATTGGGGAGAACAAATGCTTATTCCCTCCTTTCCTCCATGAATGGTTGGTAGTAACCTGATGTTCGTTTTGCTTAGGGTGATGACATTTAACCAATTTGTCCCAAACATTTTTTTTTTTTTTGAAGCGCGTGAAGAGGCTTTTTTTTTTTTTTTGGCACGCCCTTCTGGCATTGAATGTGCTACGGTGACGTTTTTTTTTCGGCGATTCCCCTTCATTTTCTACGTGAGTGTGTGCTGTCGGCATCGAGTACTACGAAGGATGTCATCACCCTAAAATTAAGTACGTCGAGGCAACTTCTGATGGCCGCAGAACACCTCTTATACCTCGTTTCATCTTATCCGGACGCACCCGACGTGACGAGCTAATGGGGACAAGGAAGCAGTGTGAAAAGTGCAAGTCACCGGGAATTTTACGTTCATGATTGGTTCAGCGATGGCAGAACACGTACAGAAACATAACGAACAGCATGATGGGGCGCTTTTGATAGTGACTGATTGGTGTTATCAGCTCGTGGCGTCGTCTGCGTCTGGATTTAAAGGAGTCATAAAGCGATTTCTTTTTTTACTTTTGTTGAATACTACTTAGAGTTTCCCTTACGTTCATAACTAAATAAATTTGCATTAGTTTTATTTTCTTCTAGGCAATGGCAGTCGCTAGAAATATTCGAAAGATAGGAGCATCGTTCATCTGTTCACCTCGAAGCCAAAACAAGTGGCCATGCGGCCTTGTGCCTATTCTATGCCGCGAACGTTAATCATAGCCACGCGCTGGTGTTAGAAAAGCAGAAAACGCGCGCTGAGCTCTAGGCATTGATAAAGTTCGGCTATTCTCATCATCTCAGTGGTCGGACACAAGCCACTTCCCGAGCGTCCACCAAGGCATTGATTGTTAAGAGCCGAAGTCGAGTGCACACGCAGTTATTGTGTCCGATCCATGAGCCGCACTCAACTGTCGTCACGCGGGTGGTTTCGATGCAACAGTTACGTCATCGAGCTTTGCGATGGGAAGACTGAATGTGATAGCCCCCCTTTTATCCACGCAATTTTACCGCGACAAAGAGGTTTCTGAATCAGTGGTGGTTTGTGCGAGTATACTGGGGCCAAATTAGGACCAGCACGCCTTTGCAAAGTCATGAACGTTCCATGCCGATATCGTTTCATGACCCCTTTTATGGTGAAGCAAAGTATAGTGCCCTCATTGATTAAACACAAGTTCCAACCTCACGCTGACGAAGCACTGATATTCAATTTGGGAATTACGTTGGGCACCGGAAAGTGGCGCACAAATTTTAACATGACGGTTTTGTTACCCTATAATAGTCATATAAATAAAAAAAAGATATGCTAATGATATATAAGCAGCACAAAGTAGTTGTTACTAGATCTGGTTGTCGAAGGAAGAAAGTATGCTTTTTGTCATTTGAAACATGTAGGTCTTGATTATATAGCGGTAGGTTAATCTAAAAGTCACCCACGTGCATCTTAATTCACCATAGGGGAGTTAATGAATAATGGTCCAGATTCCAGAAGAAGCCAAACTTCATTTCTTTTTTCTTTAGTGCAGTTTTGTTTAGGTGAATACGAGTATAGGAAAAGTTTTCTTAAAGTCAGAAAACAATGGAAGTATTGTTATCCCCCCTTTTTAAATGTTTAGGGGCAATAGTGCTGAATTTTGCATTACATATACCGGAAGCGTGCGGCACTTCATGTACCGGAAGCCAGCGTAGGGCACAGACTTGGCACGACTGCTGCGCCAGCGTTAGGCTGTCGAACGCTGACGCCGCACTCGTATCTAATCTGCGCACCAGCCTGACATCTGGTAGGTTACGTATCACATTTAGAACTACTACCGAGTTATCTAAAGGGCTGTCCAAACGGGGCGCAGCGGATGCCGCGCACGGCATTTGCTGTATCATAAGTGGAGCTCTTTCTCCTGTTCCTGTCCGCTTTTGCGCGCTTTTTTTTTCCCTCGATGCCATAATGAATTTAAACTCCGCTTTCGTTCATGGACAGTGGCCAGGAGCGTGCTCATCTCGTGTGTCTGGACGCTCTGCTGGTGGTCGTCAAGGTCTCTGCTGTTGTCGGTTCCCAATCTTTCGAAAACAAGAAAGTGGATGATACGATAGCTACGGTACAATTCGGGCTGTTTGCGTGGTCAATGTCCCCACTAGGGATGAGATCGGGCTGGAATTTTAGACCCGACCAGACCCGGCCCGACCCGACCCGGCCCGGCCCGACCCGACCCGGCCCGACCCGACCCGACCCGACCCGACCCGACCCGACCCGACCCGACCCGACCCGACCCGACCCGACCCGACCCGACCCGACCCGACCCGACCCGACCGAATTAAGTCCCGGCCCAAACCCGGCCCGAACCCGACCTGACCGATAAGTATTCCGGCCCCCACCCAGTCTCAGCGTGACTGTTAACTTTAACATGAGCCTGACCTGAACCCTAGCAAAGCGCCACTCAAACCCACATTTCTTTAGCAAAGTGCGTTTTATAGCTGGCTGGGTCCTAGCATTCTTTGAAAAGGATGTATGTCATTCGTAGCTACGGAAGAGGCCGTCATTCAAGAATTCACAAGGAACAAAGTGAGGAATGGCTTGTTGGGGATCAAACCAGGTACCTTTCGATGTGAATCTGACGCTGAACAGAAAGGAAGTAAGGTTGTAAGTTTGCATCAAGTTAATCGTGATCTAGAAGGGTAGTGACGATCACTCGGACGAGAGCAGTCCCGTAATTTAGTATTCGGCTTATATTCGGAGCGAACAAATTCTGCGTTAGTAGAGAGTGTGGAGAAAGTTCTCACACTCGACCCTTTTTTATTAACCTGCCCGTTAGTTAGAAATACAGAATTTGAATCCCGGCGCCGACAAAAAGATTTTGTTTTTCGATGGCTTCGTAATACTTTCATTCGATCAGTACTGTTTATTAATCTACATATTGTCAATTAAGCTCTACCTTCTACTTAACATGTCACGATTTACAGCAAGCCATATTTCCTCCAGCTTAGAACGATACCCATTTTTAGCAAAAATATTAACCAAGCCATGTTTTATTCGCGCTCAAATGCCCTGTCTATAATGATCGCGTGGATTTCAAAAGACAGGCTTAATTAACGAAACTTTGCCGCTTATTTAAGTAAATAAAACGACGCTGAAGAGTTCATTTTACGTTTAAGTGAATTTATAGGGCAGGGAAAATTCGTGGATGAATAAAGGTTTAGTGGCATCGTTTTGTAATTCTCGCTAATAAATTCTAGAATTCCAGTTCTCTTGAACTTAGGAAACAAAACCAGCTCGCGACTACCAACCATACATACTAAGTAAAATTGATTGGGGGGATGAAGCTTGCTCTAGAAGTTTTTCACCATCATCAGTCTAGGACGGCAATTTTTTGTGTTATAACTTGTACTCAGTTTCCGCTATTTTTTGCCCCTTAAAAGATGTTAGTAGGGTGTATACAACAGCTCCTGATGTCAGATTTCAAGACTTAGTAAGGTTGGGTTGTCGGGTCCCGACACCTCAGTCCCGACTCGACCCGAGCCCCACACAGCTCGAAATAAAGAGGCCCTAATCCGACCCAAATCCGAACAGAGCTCTCATATATTGGCCCGAACCCAGCCCGAGAGTCGAGTCCGGTTCGAGATTTCCAGCCTGACCGAGCCCGCGCAGATCTCTAGTCCTCACTGAAAAAGGACGCCCGCGACGGACATTTTAATATTTAAAAAAAAATGCGCTTTATTTATTTTTTTGCTTTGCACGGTATTTGTTTTGTTCTGTTTGAGCAGCCCTTAAAATGTGTCCAAACATGTCACAGCAGAAGCCGCGCACGGAGAAAAAGAGTGAACAGCCCTTAAAGTCTGTCGAAACATGTCAAGGCAGCGGCAGCTGTGAGCAAAGAAAACGCGTGCACTTCTCCCCAAAAACGTCAAAGTTGCGTGCCGCGCTCCCGTTTTCAATTTGGACACTAACCACGTGAACATAACAGCTATATTCCTCGTTTTCGTTTTTTTCCCTTACTGCTTTGGTGAGATTGGGAGACTGATGACAACGACAGAGGTCTTGACGACAACCCGCAGGGAGTATCCGTGACTGTCCGCACCCACGTGAGAAGCTTAAACCTCTTCCCAAAAACGCAAGTAAAAAAAGACAAAAAAACACTTTTTTGCTTGGGGGAAAACAAAAACGCTTCATAGAGGAGCAGCAGTACGGCATATGCCATAAATTTGGAAGACACGGCGTCTGCCGTGTATTGGAACAGCCTCTAAGAGGGGTCGTTCTACCCCGCTCGGCGTACCTCTTCGTGGTGGTGGTGGTGGCCTTCTCTTGTCCCTTGCCGTCCTTGTCGCCCAGGACAAAGTGGACGACGTAGACGGGCTTGTCTCCCGCCGCTCCGGGTGCATCGCCGCCAGCGGTCTTCTGGTGCGGCTGCGCCGGCAGGATGGGCAGCGAGTTGACGTAGTCCGGATCGCCGGACGCGTCGTCCGAGGGAGGCGGAATGGCCTTGGCCGGAGGCAGCTTGGCGAATGCGGTCGACGAGTCCTGCAGGTCTAGTCGATCTTCGTAGGACACTCGATCCTGGGAAAGATCGGGTGGGGCGTTCTTTGGATCGGGTCGGACGGGGAGGGCGGGGAAGGACTTCGAGTTAGAGCCTGCATTGCGGTACGTATTCTCGCGCTCGTGTTGGTTCGAAGCAGTATTTGAAGCCTAGGGCCGGAGCCACGCTGCGAATACATGGCACAAAAAGAAGTCGGCACACATCGTCTAAAGCGTGGTTCTTCTCTGTATACAACCGTTCTGAAAAATATGAGGGTCTTTTAGGGAACCGTGTTTGCACATCCGATATGGTACGACTGATCTTCCAGTACGAACTGCGTATGTGCTGCAACAGAAGACTCGCATATGGGCAGTTCGGACCGGAGGGCCCATCGTACCATACAGGACGTGCAAACACGGTTCGCTAAAACGGCTCTATTAGGGTATTTTGGTTCCCTAAAACGGTTCCCTAAATCTCTCTATTAGGGTCTTTTAGGGAACCGTGTTTGCACATCCAATACGGTACGATTGATCTTCCAGTACGAACTGCGTATGTGCTACAACAGAAGACTCGCATATGGGCAGTTCGGACCGGAGGGCCCATCGTACCGTATCGGACGTGCAAAAATGGTTCCCTAAAACGGCTCTATTATGGCATTTTGGTTCCCTAAGACGGTTCCCTAAATCTCCCTATTAGGTTAGTTTACAGAACCGTGTTTTCACACTCGATACGGTACGATGGGCCCTCCGGTACGAACTGCGCATGCGCTACAACAGAATACTCGCACATGCGCGGTTCGTACCGGAGGGCCCATCGTACCGTATCGGACGTGCAAAAATGGTTCCCTAAAACGGCTCTATTATGGCATTTTGGTTCCCTAAAACGGTTCCCTAAATCTCTCTATAAGGGTCGTTTACGGAACCGTGTTTTCACACTCGATTCGGTACGAGGGGCTCTCCGGTACGAACTGCGCATGCGCTACAACAGAAGACTCGCACATGCGCGGTTCGTACCGGAGAATCAATCGTACCGTATCGGACGTGCAAAAATGGTTCCCTAAAACGGCTCTATTAGGGTATTTTGGTTCCCTAAAACGGTTCCCTAAATCTCTCTATTAGGGTCGTTTACGGAACCGTGTTTTCACGCTCGATACGGTACGACTGACCCTCCGGTACGAACTGCGCATGCGCTACAACAGAAGACTCGCACATGCGCGGTTCGTACCGGAGGGTCAATCGTACCGTATCGGACGTGCAAAAATGGTTCCCTAAAACGGCTCTATTAGGGTATTTTGGTTCCCTAAAACGGTTCTCTAAATCTCTCTATTAGGGTCTATTAGCGCCAGTCAAAAAGGTGAACCTGACAAACTGCCTCCAGAAAGGTCGCACATATAGACATGTTTTTTTCTTTCTTTTTTTTTTTTTTGTAAGGGGTAAAGAGACAACGCTATCTTTCCTGCGGTCAATAGGCTCCTTGCACATGACGTCATTTCCAATGCCCTCCAGAGAAGAGGGGAAGAAGGAGCTCCCCTCTTATCAGGATCCTCCTTTGTGCCTCCCGGATTAGCACAGGCGTCGCTATTCTCCCCCCAGAAGATTATAGAAGATTAACCTGTCAGTCGAAATTCTTACAAAAGCAGCTTCCCTCTCCTCCTTTTACTTGGTGTGCAAAAGTATGCGATGTGACGTCAGTGCAAGGACCCTATTGAAGACAATGAAGTTCCCAAACGGCACAAACCCGACGTTCCCGTGGGCTCAACAATTACGAGTAGTATATCGGTTAGGCATACTCGTTTGCAGGGATGGGCAGTATTTCAAATACAAGTACTTGAAATACGTATTTCAAATACTTTGTGTATTTTGCATTTGTATTTCATTACAAATTGGGTAATGTATTTGACGTGTGTATTTAAATAAAAAAACGTTTGTATTTCAAATACAATTGCAATTAAATACAATTTTGTGGGCGAAAATACACCCCTCAAATGTATTGTCACTGTCCAGAGCAGGAAGAAAACTATGTTCTGCACCGAATGCAGTGTCTCTCAATCAAGCGCAAGCGTTTAGTGACTTTGTGATTACGGTGCTAGTCTAGGGCAAGAATAGTGACGAAATCGACGTTCACAGGTAGACTGGCTGAATAAGTGCCTGTGACAACTTGTGATGCTTTCCAGCCTGATTTCCATCCATATTTTTGCCTGGAACATTCTAAATGCGCGGGTCGTCCAGATTTTCGTAACTGGTGCGAGTTGCAACAATAAAAATTTTCTAGCTAGTGCTGCGCGTCTTGGTCGTCTCGGTTCTTTGTTGGTCTATATCAAAATGTAATCGACAAAAAAAAGCTGCTTGAAGCTCTGTACTTTTTTCACCTATTACGTCCAAGCTGATTACATTCTTTCTTTTTTGTTTTTGTGCGATTATATTTCTATTACGTTACTAGAGCCTCGCACAGTAACTCCCGAGTGTGCGATGCAAAATTAAAATGAGATACCCAGAAACCCGTTGCAGGTGCCCTGAAGTCGCTGACGCACATTTTGAGGAATGTATTTGGAAAAGTATTTGGAGGAGACCAAATACATTTGGTTGTATTTGTATCTTGTACTTGAATGCTTTTTTGGAAATGTAATTAGATTTGTAATTAAATACATTTTTGAGTAAGTATTTTGTATTTGTATTTCGATACATGATTGCATGTATTTTGCCCATCCCTGCTCGCTTGTATCTGCTGAGTGAGAATTATGAATTAACCTTTACTTTTTTTTTTTCAACTGACTTTCTCTTTTTAGTAAGTTTCTGAGCATGCGTACACCCTCTCCCGTTTCGTTGCGTCCCGCTGTCGCCATTTTCGGAGGGCATCGCTCCACGCGACATACACGCATCTTCGTGTTGCGTCGAACACAAAAAGGCACGAACGCGTGCACGAATCTCTACAAGGTCCCGCCCGCGTGTGAGACGTCTGTTCTTCTGCAAAGGAAGCAGTTTGTAGAGCTTGTCTGTGTCTTTCTGGGCGTTGCCTGAAATTTTCATACGGAGTATGTAAGGGTGTGGTACGCAGCGTCCTTTGTCGTCTATGCGCTGTGGGGAATTCGTTTTTCGTAAACTATGCATATGTTACGCTCCGTGCCCCGAGTTGGATGCAGTGTTATTACTGTATGCGAGTGCCCAGCCTCGCAAATGTTTGCTCTTGTACTCGCACAAGGGCGTCATTTTAGGAGGCCACGGGCTCTATACAAGGGCCAGAGGTCTCAATACTATTCAAGACGTTTTCACCTACATCTTTGTAATGTTTATGAAGTCGCAGCGTGCGATCATCACCGCCCAGCACGCCATTCACACATAGGCTGAAAATGCCACTGGCGGTCAGAACCCGTTTTTAGAATGCTGAAATGTCTACGGCTCACGGGCGCGTGAGTATATATAAATAAGGAAAAACAAATGTTTTTGTTGGTAGGATAATTTGCTTATAGGAGAAACTTTCCGAAGCAAGATACGCTCGCGCCATGTGTCTTTGTCAGCACTACCGATCTTTGTGAGATGGAGTACTGTCTTCGTCTTCCAGAACTGTGGGCATTGCTTTCGAGATAAGGCGCAAGTCTGGGGGACGCACATACTAGAGAGATGGCGTGACAACTTGCCTGACGGCGACACCTATCAAATTACGCGACCCCGGAAGGAATCACACGAAAAGCCGGAAGAGGAGTTCGTTCGTGTTGTTGCGCATAATTCAACCCGAAACTACGAGGCCCGAAAGGGAGATAATCGCAACGTTGCCCTTCTAATTTGGCGTCACCGTAGTGGTTCTCTTACTTTTGTATCTGTGCGTCCTGTTAATTTTACTTGCAGCACCTTCTTAAATCCTTTTTTTTTTGTATATTTGCACTTCCTCGTTTACGCTTCTCATTACGCGTCTTCCCTTCATTGTCTCTTCATCTAGAAGAACGGCGTCACATGTGCGCTTTCTGTCACCTTAGCAGCTTACGGCTGCGAATACTTTGGAGGCCACGTAGAAAACAAAAAAGTGTATGGCAAATTGCGAGGTGATTCTGTTACATACGCGAAACGTTCTTGGATAACAAAATGTTTTTATGATCGTTCAGCAGCGCGTCTGGCCTGCCCAGTCAGACGCCTACGTTCACGGCGCTCTTTATCGGATAATTTAGCGCGTGGCACGTGCACACTTGAACCGATAAACCTGGTGATCTTCCGGAACCTTCTAAACCAGGACCATTCCTCCTCTCCCGCCTCGCCTACCTCTCCTCCTCACTCCAATTCTGGTAGCATGACCTCCCCGTTAACCAATCAGCGTCGAGCCCCTCCCTCTTCTCTCCCACTCGTCAACCAATCAGTGTCGAGCCTCGCGGCCACGCTTTTATCCAGGCTTCAATTTTGAGTTCACGGCACGCCATACATCTGGCCAAAGAACCTTTCACGCTAAAATGTCCGTACTTTGTTCCACTTCAAATCCGACCGCCAAAGACGCTATACGACTTGGTGTATCTAACGAATCAAACCCAAACGTTCATCGTCACAGCGCTCATCCGTCGTTCTGAGTTTACCATTACCGACCAAATTAATCACCCACAGTGGTCGGGCCGCGACCTTGCGCTTTTTTGTGCGTGTGATTGTTTCAGCCCTTGCACACAAACCCACAAAGACAAGGGGCACCATGGCGATGTATACACTTTGGGTGCTGCTGATTGGCTAGATGCCATCGTAGCAACAGCTGTGGTCGGTCTTAAAGTGAAACGGAGTATCGGTTTTTTTTCCCGCCTTTCTTTTGGAGCAAAGTTGCCGTCTACTCTTTCCTAGCACGGAACGATCAAATAACGATTGTTTTGCAAAAACGCCAAAAGGAGGCACTGTCGCAATTTCCGTCCCCACAGGCTTTCTGTCATGTGAAAGGCGAAACAATCCCTCCTATAGCACCACCTCTCGCAACGTTCATAACATGGTTTATGAATCGTTCTCCAGCAGGTGGTTTGCTAAAGGACCGTTTAGCAAGAGATCCGTTTCATATATCTTTTGATACTCCCGTAAGACGAGCGATTACCTCTTGCATGATGAATAGCGCACTATAGTTCCCTGGAAGATGTGAGAGTCAGGCTTCACTGCTGTTTGATCGGCTAATATACGTGGCACCTTGAGCCAATGTTTGGCACTTTGACAATCATGTGGTGAACCAGTGGAAAGCCATGGAAAAGTTAAAGAAAAGTACTCTGCTACTAATGGTGCCAGGGCGCTTTTTTTTCGAGCAAAACGTTATTAAGCCTAATTAAGTTAGGCCCCTTTGCGGAGCGCAAGTTCGTCTGCTTCGTGCACAGGGGTTGCCATGCTTCCAGAACGCCGAGCTCTCATTGGCTGATTGAGAAAACTAGTGGGTAGACCTCAAGGCATCTAGCATTGAGGTCTACCCACAACCCTTTCGATCAAAGCCAATCAGAACACGACGTCGTTCTGACGTCACCGAAACTCCTTCTTAAGAAGTAGACGACTTGCTCTCCGCATAGGGTTGCCAGAGAAGGACCAAGTTTGGTGTTTCCCTCTCGTGCTGCCTGGGTTTAGGTTAGGTGCTTGTCAATAATGCAGCGATATCTTCCGTTGTGCTCACCTGGATTCGAACAGGCAAGTCTGTCTTCTCGATGCCCGTCGCCATGACTGTTTCGGCGCTCACGGCCCAAGCGACAACACCTGGAAAAGATGCAAGGAAGCCGAGGTTAGCGCCTCAGTGTTACGCTCAATCCAACAACAAACAGTTAAAAAAAGCAAAAAAAAAAATAAAACCAAAAAACTCAACCATCACTTTTTTTTTTTTTGCATTTTGCGAGAAAAACGAGAATAAAGAACGGCTTCATCTATATTTTATTCTTACGACCAGCCCTCCTCTCCTGGTGGATTGCAGGAGCAAGAAGGAGAATGCGCCGATGGACTGAGAAAGGAGCGTAAGTAGTAGATGGGGAGTATTGACGGACAATTTTTTTTAACAAACAAGAAAAAAGGAAAGTTTCGGAAAGTGTTTGCGTATCTCTGAGAGCGCCACCGCACTTGTACAAACTTTCTGTCATGTTCGGTCGCTCTCTCACTCCAGTTTTGGTGACCGGACCTGGCGCGGAAGGCGCAGATTTGTGCTACCTCGGAATCTTCAAATGCTATAAACAAAAGCATGCCCTTGTCCATCCTTATTTGTGTGCCTCCTCGTTTTCTCCTTGTCTTTTTTTTTTTTTGCGCTTTCAATGCTATTATGAACTACCAACGGGCCCAATTTCCAATCTTGAAAAGCTTCAAATGTTGATATCTGAACCTTGAAAGTTTTCATTTCTTAATATTCTGATCTTTTTCATTAAAAAAAAAATATGAGAAAACCTACAGAGCGGGGACAAGAAATAAAACCAACATTCCCATTTTTTTTTAATCTCATAAATGAACTACACACGCTGAAACTCTTTGCATATAACTCTAACAGTAGTGACCAGAAGCAATGGAATATACATATAAGGTCATTACTTTGCTTAAATAAGATGTAAGAAGCGATTTTTTTAGTCTAATATAGCAAGAGGGTTTTAGCAAGCTTACACTATTCAGCTCCATTTATTGCGTTTATGCTGAGGGATGTCACCCTTAAACACACCGTAAAGAGCGTATATCTGAGCTTAATTCGCTTATTGTTATAGGAAGAGCTTTTGCTACGTGTTTCTATATATGCGAAACATTGTCCCTTCGCACCACCAGAACCATAGGTGTAGCCTGCCATTGAAGCCGAGGGTTAAAGTACTAATTAACTATTCAGATTTAAGACTCAACATTATTATCTCGTTTATATAAAAACAATACTTTTTGGCAAATCTAATATCGATAACAAGAGGAGAATTCATAATAAGTATGCAATTTGGACATAGTTTCTTGGGAATAGCTCGTTAGTGATGGGACGCCCAAAAGCGCGACGCCGGAATTCAGAAAAAAAAAAGGAATATTGTCTGTACTTATACTCTAATGACTTCGCTTTAACTACCCTGCTCGTTCTCATGGCGAATGGGGCACCCGTTCGGTTTAACTGTGAAAACAAAGGTCTGCCAATCGAAGCGGCAAATTACGCATCCCAAGTCCCATTGTTTTCCCGAAAGCAGGAAAAGCAAGCGCGGACAATGAGGTCCGTTTGTTTCAATAACAGCCCGCGACTTCTCGGTTACACGGCAGGGCGGAGACCGCCCGGAGCCAGTTCAGTTAACATCACGCCGTTTTCAGAGAAACCTTTAGATTTGCGGAACCTTTTCGTGCCGTATATAGTATTCATTATCTTGTAGTCATTCGTATTGCGCGTCCCGACAGAGAGGAGTACATCCTCCGTTTAAAGAAGAGCGCTTTTCTTAAAACCGGTGTCTAGACTGTAAGCAAAGTCACGTGTTCGCTTAGAGTGAAAATCTCAGCAAACAATTCAAACATAAAACAATAAAAATACGTCCTTTTTGTGCTTGGTTTCCCATCGTGGGAAGTTGTTCGCCCGCTAAATTACTGTGCCGTGACAAGTAACGTCTTGTCTCCCGCTTTTTGTTTTTCGTTGGTGCGTTTCAGCGCCATTATGATTGTGATCCCTGGATATATATATATATATATATATGCTCGTCTTTCCTCTTCAAGACGACGATAGGTGACCAGGTGACAGCTTAAAGATACGTTGGGAGCGCGTATCGAACCACCCTATAAATACCCTGTTGGCATTCAGAGAAAGTAGCTCTGTTCCATCGACGTTTTTCTGTTTTTCTGTTTTTTTTATTTTATTTTATGTATTGGTTTGTTCTGACGAAAGTTTCTATTGTTCAAAGTTTGGAGCTGTTCAGTATTATTTTTTCTTCTTCTTCCTTTACCGCAGCGCTTTTATGTCTTCAAACACACTTTCTTGACATCCTGTCATGACAGAAATGTACATGGTAATTTGGATGGAAATGCTTTGAGCAGCTATTAATAGAGAGGTGTTCGTGCATTGGTGGCCGAACATGTGTTTTGCAAGTGAGTCTTTAATGAAGTGTCCAATTTTTTTGGGGGGGGTTTTATTGATCAGATGAAACACAAAAACAAGACAAACCGTACTAACTCTCCTTGTGCCGTTTTATTTTTATCTACAGTGTTTACTGACCGCCATTCGTTGTGCCCGTTGGGGCTTTGCGCATGCTCACAGCAATTTCTGCTTAACGCCACCCAGGAAGGACCACAGCGAGTTTTAGAATAGCCTAAACAAAAGCTTCGCGTACGCAAAAAAAAAAAAAAAAAAAAAAAAAATCTGTTGTTTTGTGGGCGTAAAACCCAACCCGCGTTTTGTATTTTGCGTACGTTATTCTAAACGTTGCCAACAACGATTATATGAAGTATGCGCTTCAGAAGCGTTATAGGGACTCCGCTGTTAACTTCCTCTTAATAAAAAAAAAAGTGAAACACTAATTATGTTTTAATGAATCAGAAAATACACTTGAGGCGTATATAACGGATGTTGCGGCATACTTTTATTGTACTTTTTCTGCACTTCTTGCTTACTCATGCTCTGAATGTGTAGATGTACTCGGTGATTCCAGGAGCGGCCAGGCTCTCTGAATCGACCGCAAAATTCGGTTTCTTAGCCTATCGCGCTACGACTACTTGCAACGTTGCCCACAGACGGTGCATTTTTCTTTTTTTTTTCTTTTTTTTTTTGTAAAATTTGTGAAGAGAGAAATACCTGAGGAAGAAGTAAAGAAAGAAAAAGGATTAGCTCCTATGGAAACGCAGCGAAGCCACCGGTCTTCAAACAATACGGCGCCGCTTCGCACGGGAGACCAGAGATGGCGCAAGCGGTCGCGACGCCAACTGCCGCCAAGTGAGATTAAATATAATATTAATAAACACGGAATATACTTGGGGTATACCTTCGAAAGTATACTTATACATTATGAAAGTGAAAAATAAGTATACTTTAAATGTTCCGCTTTTTGTGAAGGGGACTTATTTTTACCGAATTGGAATAGTCAAAAATGAATTCATTCAAATGGGCTTATAAGATGTTTTTGAGTTTGACGAACTTTTTTTCTTTTTTTGATAACTGTCTGCGCACTCCAAGTGTCAGAAATACGCAAAATTTCAAATCACTCTCAGTGAATGTATATTTCTATTAAAACTGTGATAAAAAATCCCGACACGCTCTTCCTCGCTAAAACAAAAAAAAAAATGGTACCGATATGTTAACATTTTTGTAAATGTTTTAAAATAGAAAAGATCAAAAAACAGGTCCGTACCGTGATCTCTTTAAAACCTTGAGTGCGTAAATTATGCTCTCACTGTAAAAATAGGGACTCCAATAACTCGCATGTGCCCTTTAAATGGCAATTTAAGAGCAAATTTACCTGTTTTGGTTTAATTTATACATTGGCGTCATTTGACCAGATAAAATTGATAGTACAATAAAGAGACTACTACATCTTACAGCTATAGCTGTTATGAGTCCTTCCCCCACTCGACATGATGATCTGAGGTGTTGTAGGGCGTCCGCCATTGACATCGTGAAACGCTCGGAAAAATTTAACGTCATGATGTCAGGTAGATGACTTGTCGTGACGTCACGGCGTCAAACGACGTTAGGTGGCACGTGAATTCACGCTGTCATGTGACATTATGGTTTCGCATGACTGCATGATGTCATATCATTATAGTCATCACAACTTCATTATGCCAGCAGACGTTGGCGAGGATTGCGCCAGGTAAGGTGTGAGATACATAAGTTCGGCATACGTAAGGGACAAAATCTGTATTGTTGAACAGGCACCCCGACCGGCAAAATACGTAAGGGTATATTAGGGTGCGATGAAGTGTTGGAGCTAGGGTTCCTTCATGTGCGCTTCGCATAGAGTGATGCCAACTACCTGTTTCCCTTTCCCACACTATCTTCCACCGCCATTTTGGTTCTCTCATTGTTTCCTCGTGCGCCGGAAAGTGGCCTTTTTGTCCATCGGTCCTGCCATCCGAGGGGAAAAATGCTAATCCTCCCTCCGTGGGTTCTACAACGCTGCTACGAACTTTTGAGATAAGGTACTTGTTTCCGGGAGGGTTATAAGCCCCGCGGATTATCGCCGAGAACCAAAATGGCTGCTGGTTTGTCGGTGAGTGGTATTACAAACGGTGGCATCACCCTAGCAAAGCGCACATGAAGACTCCGCACATGAAGGCTCCCTAGTTGGAGCCATCGCTATGACTTTGCTGTGAATTCTCACGGGACTGCAGATGTTCTATAGGGTTGTTTCCCGGAAGGGTTGAATCGTTTAAATTAATTTGATTGTACCGCCTCGATTGAAACGCGGTACACGACGTATCAGTAGCGCTAAGACAATCAGTGTCGGTGTCCATGCTATATGTTCTTTGCTGAGCCACCATCGTTTAGACATCTGGCACGGCCCGGTGGAGGACTGATGATTAATACGACCGCCTGGGGGATGTTTTTGACACGCAATCGAAATTTTGGTTCCGCGGCGCCTTTTCACCGCTATGATCATCCGTCAGACTGCGCCTCGGCCGGGATTTAAGCTCGGCCGCTGGTGATCTGGCGACAGCGAAGCCCCCAACGTGACCAACAAGAAATTTCTCCAAGTTTAAAGTGTAAACTCCGGACAAGAGCCGAAGAAGCCGCGACAAAAGCACCGTGTAGGAATTGTAGCTCTCCATGATGCTCCTGCTGCACATTCGGGAACCGTTTCGTACGCTACGCAGACGACGCACATGCAGCCATCTTGTTTTTGTCATTTCAACAT
This sequence comes from Ixodes scapularis, assembly GCF_016920785.2. Lineage (NCBI taxonomy): Eukaryota > Metazoa > Arthropoda > Arachnida > Ixodida > Ixodidae > Ixodes > Ixodes scapularis. Next base: position 29,120,569 of record NW_024609881.1, read on the forward strand.
TTATCGTCTGCTTCGCTTTTAGAGCGCTTTATCTTTGCCGAAGCAGCGCTGAGCGCTGATTCGTGTAATGACCGAACGCTTTATTTCTGGAACGAGGAAAGAAAGCATCGCTTGTTTTCCCGTACGCATTTGTCTTCGTCGTTTATTTATTTGTTTCACAAAACCAGTTCGCAATCAGAAATACTAAGTTAAGCAACACGCCGGACACGGTCGTCGTCTGCAATGACGGTTGGAGAACTAAACTCGAAAAAAAACGGAGAAATATAATAAACCCGAAACTTAAACTATCCTCCGCTGTGCTTGTTTCTGTTTTTCGTTTTTATGTTCTTTTTATTTATCTATTTCAAAGAAATACATTGTCCGGAACGAAAAAAAAAAAAAAAAAACACGATAGCGATCGGCCAGTAGAATAAACGGAAGTTCGTATCCGGAAGTTTTCCGGTAAGGCGCGCTGTGATCGCCTGCGATGGAGGAACGTGATTGGAAGTCTTCGAAGATTTTAACGAAAAGGGAGCAGGGTCCCAATGAGATGCATCCCAACTTGGAATTCTGTTACGATGCGAGATTTTGAAAAGGGATTGCCCCAGTTGTCCATAAAGTCTGCATATACACAGCGAGTATACCCGGAAAAGAAGTACAGTAATTAGGCAGATAGTTACGTGTTCGGCAGGCATCGACGGCTGTTACGTTTCGCTGATTTGAGGGTAAACTTTTAGGGAATTTGTTTTATTTTTTCTCATTTTAACGGTCTGTAAGTTATCGTCTTGCACTCTTGCTGGACTAATTAGGCGTTGTTCTTGGTTTCCCGTTTCAAGTAATTAACTCACGTTACAACCTCTGAATGTTCCCAGCGTTCCGCATTCCATAGCGTCCGTTTGAGATATACTCACTTTCATCTAAACAAATGAAAAAGGGAAGTTTTGTGCAACGCTCATACGCCAGCTGAATTAGTTCTTATCAAGTTTGGTCGTCTGAGGAAGAAGCGATACTTTTGGCTTTGAAAGGAGTACGTCTTAATAAGGTAACATATATGTAATACAAAATACAACTACATATACCTCGATTCTCCACATAAAGGGTGAAATTACTACTTTTATTGACTGCGGTTCTCGAGGTGCAAATGAATGTAGATGATAGTCTTCTTGTTCATGCGGCATCTAGAACAAAACGTTATAAACGTTCCCAAAATGTTTAGCCGGGAGCTCCGAAGAACTGGCAAAACCCAACACGTCGGATGCTGAAGGGTCTCAGACCTGTCGCAATTTACCGGCTCTTCCTCCTCAGTCAACGGGGTTTAGGCATCCGTCGACGTGTGCGCCGAAAAACCAGACTTGCGTGGTAATCATTACAAGTAACCAAATTACTTGTAAACAAGCTACTTTTGGGGGTAATGTTGTAATCATTTGAAAACATCTATGAGGAAGTAATCGCAAGAATAAAATGATTACATTTGGAAATTCTAAAATTACTCGTAACCCCGTTACTATTTTTCTCTTTGTTTCCTAATGGTGCATTTCTTTTGTGCAAATTTCCTGCCAAGGAACCGTCGAACCGAGTCTCCGACGAGACGATGGTCTATGCCTAGGTCGATATATTGAGAAGATGAGTAGATTCGAACTCGGTGATTCTGATCCGATAATGGACGGTAAAAAACGCCCGTCTTCTAACCGGCTGAATAATCTGCCGTTTTGAGAATCTTGAGTAAACAAAAAAGTAACGGCCACTTTTTTTTTAAAGTAATGATTAAGCGGTAGGCAAGTCGTCTGCTTCTAGCGCAAAAGTGGCGGTGACGTCAGAAGGACGCCAAACTCTCATTGTCTGAGTGAAAATTGAAAAAGAGTGGACAGACCTTGAGGCCCATTTAGCATTCAAGTCTTCTCACTATTTTTTTTTTAATTTCTTTAATTTTGTGAGAATTAATTAGTATGTTTTGTCTACTTAAATGATTAGCTACAGACACAATTGAAAGAGCCGCGGCCGGTTCTGCTTCCATTTTATCGTCACATTTAGTAATGAAACTGAATTTGTGTGTAGGTCACTTGGCATCAGGTCATGTGACGTAATTTTCCTCTCGGAATAGAGCTAGGAAAATGAACGGCGAGAAACATTTCCCCAAGTTGCCTGAATATACCAAGAAAACTAATCGGTTTAATAATCGCAATTAAAACAAAACGGTTCAACTATTTCAGGAGTGGGATTTGGACCAGTGTCGAGATTCGTCGGATGTTCTAATTCTTTGGAATGAAGTAAGAATCAAAGTAGGCGCTCATTACGCAACACTCATCCACATAACTGCCAGCGTTCTAGATGGATTCCATTCTCCTATGCGACTTCGATCTGTACAGCCAGGTCAATATCGCGTCGCGTCATCTCTATATATTCCTGTCATTGTTAGCGGATTCATAGCAGGACATGTGATCATCAGGAAGAAGTATTGAATTATAGTCTATTCCTATATTTGAAGATATGTAATCAATTCATTCTTCTAGTCTTTCATTGATTCGTCTATTGTGTGTGCGCACAAACTGCAGGGGCTTCTAGACGGTGGTTTAAAAAGCGCAAAGGACCAAGAAGAGAAGAAGGGGACTGTCCTGTTCCCTTTTTCTCTTCTTACACCCCTGCCAAAATTGGGAGTTGTGGGGATATGTATACAGCGTGTAGTTGGTCAGCCATTAAAGTTGCGTCGAGTCACACGCTGTAGGTGAGCAATTTAGCCAGTGCAGTAGAACCGCTAACCTGGGGGTCCTTAACGTGCACCACGCAGTAGTGATACACGACCGCACGCCGGTACGATGCTCACCCAGATCGAAACGGGCACGGGTGGGGTTACGCCCGTGCCACATGGGCAACTCAAATGCCATTTTCAACAAATGACATTCATGTGATCAACGAAGCGGCTCGCGATCTGTCGCGCGTGGAACGCCCCACGCTCGGAGTGTCGCGCGCTGATTGGCCGATCCTTCAAATGTCATTCGTTGTAAATGGCATTTGAGTTACCCTTGTGGCAGGGGTATTATTAGTCCTCTGCGCTTTTGAGACCACCGTCTAGATGTTCAACGAATTAGCCCCCCCAGTTGATCTTGATGCTGCACGTGCTTTTCTGAAGTCTAATTTATGAATGGGATTAAAAAGACGTTGTAAGCGTCAGTCCGTAGTTAATGAGTATGCGTGTTAAAAATTACCACGTAGACCTTATGCAAAAAGACTGCTCCCCAATAACACGTGGCATTTATTTCGGAATTGCATAATACATTTATTTCTGGCACCTTGTGGACTAAGGAATGTTCGCTCTCGGGATTCAGGAAAGATTATCCTAATTCGCAACAGTCGACAAAGGAAAAAGAGAGTTATAATGCCGAGGAAAGTGGACGAGGACGCCTCAGAAGAATGTGGCGAGGGAAACGTACGGTTTTCACCGGCAGTGGTCAGTCTTGGGACCCGTGTACGCAATTTGGGCCCACGATGATACCGTTCTGTTTTTCCTCTCGTATATCTTATTTCCTCAGAGAACGAGAAGGAAGCAGGTGGGAAAGAGAGAGCAGACGGGGAAAACAAAAACAACAAAGAGAGAGAGGCAGAAAAAAAAACAAAAAAAAAAAACAGGACCAGAAGATATTTGGGTCAGTGGAGTTAGCGGCAGCAGGCCGGTCCGGTTCAGTCGCCAGATAGCCGAGCAGCCATCTCCGTATTCTCGCCCAAAATACACTCGTCGCTCCGCAACTTCTCGGCCACACTACGTGCTCGGGGAAGATTTTCGAGAGGGGAGCATTTGGGAAGGAAACAAAGAGAAGAAAAGATTACGCCTCGAGCACGTTCTTTAACACCCCGTTCTTTTTTGGTTGTTGGCTCCTGCTGTTTCGGCTGTTCACGAAAGAGCCAGGACTTACGAGAGGCGGCAACTGAAGCCGTAGAAGCCGTTTGGCTATTGAATGGCGGACGCCACTCGCGCCGATTGGTAGATGAACTTCACTCGTTACTCGCCGTAACTAAGCGTGTTAGTCGTTAGTGAGATTCAAAATGAAACGCCTTACTTCAGCTCAAAGTAAGGAAGTACTTTCTCGGAACATTTAATTTGATTCTTTTTTTCTGCAGCGGTAGCCGCCTTCTAACATGTGCCTCGCTAGTAATACGTAGACTTTTAACGTAATCGATCAACGTTTTCTTTCACCACCTCCTCACATCTCGTTTTGCGAACGCGGCCCAAAAACCACTTGATTACCATCGGACAGTTGGATACACTCTGAAATCTAGGCACATTACTGTTGCCTTCTGTTGTTTTTGTTGAGTCGGGCTGCTGGGTCGGTTTTTGTTTTCAATCTCAGGTGCGTTCGTCCGAAAAAAACAAACAAACAAAGCACCCGTTAGGTGTTCCGAATGTTTCGAATGCGGGTGGGTCGAACAGCCTCGTTTTTTTTTTTTTAAAGAAAACGAAGTGCTGTTTTCTGAGGTTAGATTTTTAGTGGGTTCTTCCGATAAGTGGGTGGTTTTCCCGCTTCCCTCCGGGTTTTATTTTTATATCTTTGTTTTCCTTTTCTTCTATTATTTTATTATCATTATTTTTATTATTTTTTTAAAGGTATGTATTTGGTATTTGGTATGACTATTGTCTCGCTCGCACACCGGATTTGCCGAGGATTAAGTCGACCTTTGCTGTCTCTGTTAACATACCTGTCCACTTCACCGCCCATCGCACGGACTTATCGGCCGTTGCAATTTGCGTAATATCTTGTTGTTTTAAGTACCATATGTAAGCAATTAGAGCTACTGTAACCGACTGTCTCGTCACATCGCATGAGATTACGCCGGTGCCGCCAGTAGTGTATTGATGACTTCGAAAGCAATCGATTTTCTTTTTTCTTTATTAAGCGCGCGATTGCTTTGACTGGTGCTGTTTAATCATTTGAGGTGTTCCATCAAAATCAAAATACAATTGCGGCGACAATTCGAGGACTTGTTGCCCCTGCTGAACGAAGTCAATAATTGGTTTAGCGAGCGAATGATTCCTTCCCACGGTTGACTAGGTAGATGCATGCTTATAGCGGTAGCAGATGGTCGCTCGCCATTTTTGAGGGTGCGCTTATGCGGTGGAATTTGCAACGAGCAACATCAGAGAGCGCATTTACGGATGTCAGTGCGATTCACACACACGAACAAGTTTTCTATTGGTTCATAGCCTCCTCTATACTGGCAAAGCATGTAGAACTGCAGACAACGGATTGGAGTAGAGCCACGTAACGGGCGCCCCGCTGCGGCGAGCCGCCGAAACACACTTCTCCCAAGCGATGGAATGTCCACTCGTGCTCTTCGCTTTCCTCGTGCTACCGCTTCTTTTCTTGTCGGGTTTGAAAACCATGTTTCGGGTCCTGGCCGCTGCAAATGCTGTGCGCTGACGTCCAGGTTCCCCGAGAAATGCTCTGTGCTACCAGATCCCCGCGCTCCAAATCTGCGACCAGGCATTCTATGGCTCCGTCGTCAAACTGCCAGGCTTTGTGAGGATAGAGGAGGCTATGATTGGTGTATTTAGGGTGCGTTAATTGATCTGTTTTGTTTCCAACTTTCAATCAGTCTTAAAGTAATATAAATTAAAAATATATATTAAGCAGTATTTTATATATTTAGCTCACTAATGTTACAAAAGTGTAAATTCTCTGCTTCTTTTATTTTTTTTTTTGCCTTTTTATGCGCATGTGCGTGCAGGAATTGACACTGCGATGTACAGGGTGTTTTTTTTTTTTTATTCTTGCAGATTTGTTTAAAAAAAAAGCTATGAAAGCTACACTTATGCGGTTTGTGCAAGTGAGTTATACGCCCAGGGGGACATTATGTGGGTGGCTAATCTTTGCGATAAGTCGGCCAATTAATTAAAATTCACTAATTAACTTTTTAATTAGTGAAAATAGACATTAGGTTCTAATTAGGAACTTGCTGGGTGTCGTCGAAAACCCCTAAATCAGTCACTTTCAGAAAGACTTTCAGCGCGTGAGAAGCGTAATAGTGCACTAAAGTTACCACTCGTGGAGCAGGTACAAGGCTAGCGGTTTCGGTAAGGCGCCCGCGCAATTTTTCCGTCTCTTATCTCGCCCAAGCTTTGTACCTGCTCCACGAGTGGTAACTTCATTGCACTACTTCACTGCTCACGCGCTAAAAGTCTTTAAAAAAATTACTGATTTAGGGGTTTTGGACGACGCTCAGCAAGTTTCTAATTGGAACCATATGTCTTTTTTTACTAATTAAAAAGTTAATTAGTGAATTTTATTGAATTAGTCGACTTATCAAAAAGATTATCCACCCAAATAATGTCCCTCTGGGCGTATAACTCACTCGCACAGACCGGATAAGTGTAGCTTTTATGGCTTTTTTTTTAAACAAATCTGTAAGAATAAAAACAAGAAAAAAAAAAACAAAAAAACACCCCGTATATTACTTTGAGTTCGGGTTCACTCAAAGTGCTCGGCAACTGCATGTTGAGGATTAACCTCTAAGCATCATACTACGCTTGCTTGTTGAATGAGAACCATACAATTGTAAAATAAAGCTAAAAAAAAATACGCTGATTGCATGGGCGTTTACACTGTCATGCTACATATACGTGGCTTGCGCAGGACTTCATCACACCATGCTGGCAGTCATTTCTAGTTGCTCTTGCCGCGAAAAACAAATATATATATATATATATGTATCGACGGTGCGAAATGCACGCTGCGAAAGGTACGTGCTTAGAAGCGAGGTCACCGAAATGGCAGCTGATGCGACGTCTGTGCAACCGAGTTATAGATCCATAGCACCACGAGTGGATATGATCTGTAACTGTACGAAAGCGTCGATCGCTCTACGACTATTGCTTTGACCATCCATCGAATTTATTTACATACCTAACCATCACCAGAGACAACACTTTTTGGAACTAGAGTGGCATCTAATGTGTCCAACTGTAAATTAATGAAGCTGGCCACGCGAATTTCCTCATATTTTTATGTGGAAATTTGGTTATAATTTGTTTGATTAGGGAACAAATTATTCGGGAAGAAGATGCCCAAAAAGTTTGTACCCTCTGCGGTCGCTGAGAGCGAGGGCTTGGTTGGACGCCCCTTTTAAATAGAATCTTTCTTCGCGTGCGCGTTTCAGCAGCTGGAACACATTTCACGACAATGCACTCACACGTTGTATTTTATTTTTTTGTACTGAATGAGCAGTGTTTTGCATTTGATATACTATATGCTCCTTTAACGTAGGTAATTGATCATTTTGCGAGGAATACAGTCGATGTATTGCAGTGGGGTGAACCCCTGGAAGCGGCGGAAACAAAGAGACGCCAAGATGGCGCCAACACATTCTGAAGAAATGTTTACCACTCGTAGATATTTCATGCTACATAAAACGTGTCGATGAGTAAGACATCAGGTATCTGACCATATTAAGCCACGAATACACGCTATACAAACTTGGCCATCCTCCGTCCTACGAATACTGCCATGTTAACTGTAGGAAGATCTACTGCCCATAGGCACGTGCGAGCAGGGCAGCTTTGCACTTGATGTGTTTCTGAGCGCTAGTAGGGTGCAAAGTAATGCGTATAAATAAGCCGATAAACTGAGCGCAAATAAAACTCTTAATATAATTTTTTTTTTATGTGGTGGATTCATTGTATATTAAACTTTTAAGGTGCAGCTTTTTGAAAAATAAATTCAAGCCATGACAATTCTGGTGTTCCTATATGCACGGGAAAGAAAACGAAAACTGCCTGTCCGCTGCTACTCACAAATAGTACAACATAGAAAAAAAATTACGTTTCTTTGAGGTAAGCACCCGAAAGCCGGTCCAGCATATCCGAGTTTGTATGGTACCGTATATGTGAGATAGGCGTGACAAGTTGGATCAGGAGGGCCGTATACAGCGGGCCGTAAACAGCGAGCAGGATACAGCGGGTCGGATACAGTGGGCCGGTTATAACGATCCAGATATAACGGGACACTTAAGAGGCGGGTTATACCCGTGACAAGTTGGATCTAATGTGTCACGGTTATAACCGGCCCAATATCCGGCTCCAGATTAAGAGTAGCGGAGTCAACCACATGGCTTGTTTCATTTTTCCTCTCTGATAATATAAATAACAATGTTTTATTCTTTTGCATCTTCTTTTGTTTTTAGAAACCTATTTTTATGAAAATTGAGTATGAAGGAGGTGCCACCTAAAGACAACATTTTTGAAAAAGTTTTATTGCATTCCGTTCATCGATTCATTTACATGATTTTTTTACTGCCGAATGGCACTCAAAAGCATTTTCTATATATAACGTCAGAACATGAATCCACCCGAGTGTCTAGGCAATGACGACGGTGTCCCCGCTGGCCAAACGGCGCAACTAAAAACAAAAACTATTATCGAAACTAAAGCAAAAAAGTGTATGTTGCCATGGCACCTGGGAGCATGTCATGGCACTCGAATGCAGGACGACAGAAGATAACCTCTTGAGATTTTTTGTCTTCTCCTGTCGTTTCCCTGTTTCTTTTACTTTGGTTTCTTCCGGTTCGACACGCGGTCTCAGGTGTTGGGAGAAAATGGAAAAATCACACCAGCTCGCCAGCGCCGTCACCTGTGTAATTGCTATGAGGTAATGTAAGGACCGTCCCGTCGCCTCAAGGCCTGTCCAAACAGAGAACTTCAAGAACGCGTTAAGCGACACTTCCCCGCCGGAAACGGATCGCCGCGCGGCGATCCGCTTCCGGATCTCTTGTATTTTAAAATATCTAGATGAACTCTTTTTTTTATCGGTGAGAACAACCTGAAGCTTGTTGTGGGGGGTGATTTTAACATCAATATGCTTTTGCCATCAACACAGCAATCAGAATTTCTCACGCTTTATCAGTCGTATGGTTATATCTGTACCATTTGTCAACCAACTCGTTATAGTAGTGCGAATGAAACATTGTTAGATATTTTCTTAACAAATGTATCCGAGGAACATGCGCATGCTGGTGTTATAGGGGCGACAATAAGTGATCATCTCCCTATTTTTATGTTCATAACTCTAGATAATATAAAACACAAGAAAATATGTGTGCCTAACCTTCATTACCGTGATATTAGTACAAAAAGTCTCGAATATTTTCAAGAACAAATTAACATAACAGACTGGAGTGTGGTTCTGTCTAAGGTGTCGGCAGACGAGGCATACGAGAGTTTTCTTGAAACGTTTTGTGATATATATAACCGTGTATTTAAGTACAAAAAGCATATAGTTCATAAAACGTGTAGAAAACCATGGGTCACAGCAGAAATATTAAAAATGATGAAGAAAAAAGATGCACTTTATAGAAAATTTATGCGTACAAGAGATCCAGTTGTATTGTCAAGTTTTAAGAGTCAAAGAAACAAGATAACAAGTGAGCTACGGCGAGCCAAACGGTCATACTATTTTTTGCTTTTTCGGTATGAACAGAGAACGGATGTTTTGTGGAAGAAGTTAAATTCGATATTGCATGAAGGACGTCAGTTTGGAGAAACAACCGAGCTTGTGGTTGATGGGGATATTAAAAAAGGTAAAGCTCTTGCAGACGCGTTCAATGATTTTTTTGTCGATTTAGTTAACAGCGTTCACTCTGCTGAAGCTTCAAAATATGTTAAATGTATTTCTGACAGCATATTCCTCTCTCCAACTAGCGAGGAAGACGTTATTTCAATTTTTATGAGTCTAAAAAACAGCAAAAGTTCCGATTCTCAGGACATTCAAATAAAGCCCATTAAATATGTTATAGAGTATATTGCTTTCATTTTAACTCATATATTTAATGTATGTCTCGAGACTGGTGTTTTTCCGCGAAAAAATGCAGATAGCAAAAGTTTCTGTCATATATAAAGCAGGTGATAGGAACGATCTTAATAATTACAGGCCAGTGTCCATTTTACCAATATTTTCAAAAGGATTGGAAAAAATCATACATAAAAGACTTTACACTTTTTTTGAGAAACACTCGATTCTCAGTCCCCGGCAGTACGGGTTTCGGAAAGGGTACTCGACAGAGTTAGCGTTACTTAACCAAAAAAAGATAATTCTAAACAACATTGAAAATAAACTTCTTACATTGGGACTCTTTATCGATTTTTCAAAAGCTTTTGATCGCCTTAATCATAAAACTCTTCTTCAAAAACTAGAACTTTCTGGTATTCGGGGAATAGCCCTGAAAATACTCGAGAGTTACTTACAGTTTTGCTTTCAAAGAGTTGTAATAAATTGCCAACGTTCTGAGTCTAGAAAACTTAATGCAGGTGTTCCACAAGGTAGTATTTTAGGGTCTCTTTTATTTAACCTGTATATTAACGACATAGCTAACATTGACGATGAACCAAACATGATAATCTATGCAGATGATGCTAGTATATTTTTTGCAGGGTCCGATATTTCGGACATTATGAAGACAGGTAATACATTTCTAGAAAAACTTTATACGTGGACAGTCCAGTACTCTTAGTGATAAATAGTAATAAAACGAAAGCTGTTGTTTTCAGGTCAAAGGGGGTAAAAATGAGCGGAAGTCAGATTCTCTCCTTAGATTCACGTGGTATAGAAATTGTGCAGAACGTCAAAGTTCTTGGTGTCATGTTTAATGAATACATGCGATGGGATGAAACAGTTCAGATGATAGCGAAAAAACTATCGAAGGTGGTGGGTATAATTTATAAGCATAGAAAAACCTTACCCCAGTCTGTACTACGACTTCTTTATAACTCTTTATTCTACTCTTGTTTTAATTACTGTTTCTTGGTATGGGGAGATACTACATCTGCAAATATTCATCGTATTCATATACTTCAGAAAAAAGTAGTTCGTATTTTGTGTAACGAAGCACATGATAGCCACACGGCACCACTATTCAAGAAATTAGGAATTGTTCCAATCACGAATCATTATGAGTATAAACTTGCCCTGGCATATAAAGCAGCGATAAACCACCCGGGAAACAGTCTTCTTTCTCTTTCCTGCCTTCACTCACAAAACACTTCGTATGCCACCCGCCATGCCGACGCCTGGACGGTCCCGCGCTCGAGAACAAACTATGGAAATCAGGTGGTGAGATACCAGCTGCCCAAAATGTTAAACTATTTTTTGTCGCGTAATATTACAATTGAAAGCTGTTCTAACAAACGCATATTATCTTTACTAGTTTCGTGAGAAATCTGGCTGTGTACTCTTGAGAGCGTTTTTTGTTTTGAGTGTCTCTTCTGCTGTTGCTGTTGGGGGAGGAGGGGGCACTGTCAAGCAGTTTTGTACTGCTTTTTTCCCTCCTCCCTCTCTTCTTGTTTGAAGAGGAATAAAGAAACTTGAACTTGAAACTTGAATTCGCTTCTGCTCAGATTTTTTTTTTTTTTTTCCCTTGGGTGAGGTTTTTTACGCGCCACGTCCGCTTGTGTCTTTCATGAAGATCTTGAGCATGCTAATTACGTGAGTCCGGACTGCCACTCAAACGTTCTGTTGGCTTTCAGTCAATCGCTCAAGGCCTCCACTGCTGTTCAAGTCCCGAAAACAGGAAAGGGAAGAAACGAGGGCGCGGCAAAACGAATTGACAGGCAACAGGCACACCATTGGAAGGTCGCACAGACGTCAAAAACTGTTGAGTAGTGACGTCAAAGAATATCAAAGAAGGCGAGGAAGAAAGCCTCGATGCTTGCCTGGTTAATGTCCAAACAAAAGATGGAATGACGGACATCAAGTTCAACTTCACATAACGGAGAAGTGTCGCTTCACGCGTTCCGAAGTATTCGGTTTGGACACCCCTTCAGCCAACTTGCCAGAAACAGCAGCGTCTGTGAATAAGAAGCACCGCCGTGGCTAACGCTCGATCCATGTGGTAGCTCAAGTCAGTCTCAAGCGATCACGCGCCCCAGACTTGACAGGCTTTCGCTCACACGGCCCTACCTAAGACTGTTTTTAGCAAGCTGGTCCAGCTAGAGCCCTTTTTATTGTAAAAGTTGTGTCGATGAACGGAGCTCTTTACCCGCTAAAACAAGTCGACTTCGTGATAACCCAATAGGGCGTGTTACCTGATCCTCAGATGGTCGTGGTTTTGTTATGTGTGGACAACGAAAGACGGTGGAGGCAATACACCATCGCTCGCTTACAATACTCGCAAATGCGGTCACTGGGCTGTCGGCATCTTCAAAAGACTGCCGAACTCTCGCAGAATAAAGGGCCCTGGGGTGACCGTGTTGGAGTACTCCGCGTAATCGAATCTACTTGCGCGAGCGCGTAGCTTTGTTTTGTTTCGGCGTCTCCTCCTCACGAGATCGCAGAACGTGCTCCAGCAGCAGTGCTGGGAGCACTGTGTGACTAGAACCACGCTGGCCTTGACGGAGTCGTAGATAAACGATGTCGATAAGACTCTTCGCACTCGTGCAATATCAGAGTGACCATAGCTGACCTTCTCTGTCCTACTGAGATGCCGAGACATTGAAAGGCGCTTTCAGGTTGGTTCACGCATTCGCGTTTGACCGGGGTGCCGGAAACGTGCCTTCGACTGGCGTGTCTACGGCGTCCTAAAAAAATGGTCCCTCGATTTCGGCCTGATGACGTCATAGAAGTGTGGCGCTGTTGCCAGGCGCGATCCTGGCGGCGTCCCAACAGCTGTGGTGTGTGTGGCAGACGCCTGTTCTGTTGCAGGTCGCTCTTCAGCTGGGCAGCCCACGGAAACTTCAGCAGCTAGAAGTTGCGATTCCGCGACGACAGCGACACACTCTATCACCAACTGCCAAGATGGCGGCATCCGATAGCATGAAACATCGACTTCTGTGACGTTAGTGGTTGCCACACTGGGACCACTTTTTGATGCTTGGGCGAGATAGGACGCACAACAGATAAGTTAAAAAGGCGTTCCAGGCAACGTAGTTGGAGTTTGACCGGCTTCGTTTCAACCACTTGTGACTGCTTACCACAAAGAACACACTGGCGCCATCTATCGGGTGGAGCTGAAGCACTTGCGATTTGCGTATAGCCAGACTGAAGGTTTTGTAGTACTTGAGAGATAAAACGTATTGGAGAAACAGCAGTTTGTATCACTGTCAGTATTATCTCAAGCTTGATGGGTAAGCATGATCCGAAAATAAGTAATACATATACACAGATTGAGTGTCCCAGGGGTGGCTGATGAACGGCGCTAATGTGTTATCTCGTCGCGAGCGGTCACAAACAGTCACACTCAATCACAAATGCGTGATCCGGCCTTTAAGTGGGCTACACAAAAGCCCCTGTTGGAGATAAGGACGCTGCAAGTGCCTACAAAAACAATAACCTGTCTTGGTACCGCGGGGATAAGGAGAGATGGCCGGAGTAAAGCTAAACAAAAGGTGAAAGTAACTCATGGCAGTCGGTCCACACGCAGCTACCAAAACGGAATGACAATAATTACGCCACTAATGAGGAGTATGAATGAAAGTATCTTTACCAAGCAAATGTATCCAGGAATTTGAGAAAAAAAAACTATTTCACAAGGTGCTGTGCAATGTTGCTTCCTGTGAGAGTGTCGAAGAATATGCTAGCCGCGTAAGTGAAATGTGATTTACGATTTTCCTATGTACATACCTCACCTACTCCGGTGGTGGGTGTTTTATTCTAAAATAAATAGTGATTTGTATATAGACCTTTCTAGGGTGCTTATCACCCGGGCGATAAATGCTGAGTCACTGAGCTGTGAACGCGCACACAGCAGATCAACAGCGCGTGCTGAGAAGGCGTTCCAGTGTCCAGCAGACAAAGACGGAAGCGTCTAAGCCTTTCCGCCATTTTCGGAAAGGCTTAGGCGTACCGTTGAGCGAAGTTTATGTTTGTGATTAGTTTAGTTTATGCACTACACGCAGTTCAGTGCAGCTTTTCACCTCGTCCCACATTTCTGTGAACTTTTATTACTAAAACAATTTTCAGAGGACACCCGAGAAAACGTTTCCCGTGGGAAGCTCGACTAGGTCCGGTGTCCCGCACGTACAGAGCACGATACAATAATAAAATAAAACAATAACGCAATTCTTAAAAAAAATGAGGGCACATTGTTTTTTTTAGTTAAGCAGCGAATATCACTGTGGGCGAATACGAATTGGTTGAGCAATCTGGCCAGGTTATTAACGATGGATTGGAGTGCCTAATTAGTACAGAAGGAGAGAAAGATCCAGAATTTCTTGAACCGGATACTGATGATAGAATCGTGTTTAGTCGAGTTTGAAAGATAAGAGAAAAAAATATTAGTACACTACGCACTTGAAAATAAATACCGACAATGAAGGAGTCATAGACACTTGCAATTTTCACGTTATCGTGGCTTGTAAACGATTGTTCGACATAGGGCTCTTATGGTCCAATTGCGATGGAACGCGGCGTTCTTTTTTTTAGTATATATAAAATAAAATAAAAATTATTATTTTTTTTTTTTATAAAAGAAAAACTAAGAGACAAGCAGAAGTGACGTGGTGCTTAGCCCACTTAACCCGTCGGTTGCATTGTTCTCTAGCTTCCTGGCGGAGTGGAGCAGCTGATAACGCCACCGCGGTGGTGCACGGGCGGGCAAGGACGCCCGACAATGTTGTGAACCGAGCCACTTTCCTCGGCTAAAAGCGGCGCCGCCGGATCGAAATAGGACAGGGTCGTCACCACGCCGACTTGGGTGCTGACATAGTTTCGCGTCCGCATCGAAATTAGACGTAGATTAGCGCCCGCTCGGAGCACTTTGCTCCCTCAAGACTGCCTCTTGTTTTCCTGTCAAGATGTTTCCGTTTATAACTTCGCGTGTCGAACTTGACGGTTGATGCTGTGATTTTTTTTTATCTCGTTTTCTTTAATATGCATAAACGTGCAGTGTGGCGTCTTGTCAAAACCTTTGTCCGAATCATCCGGAGCCGCTGTGTCTTTTCGGCACGTGAAAAGTGAATCCTTGTAATTGTACTCAGTCACGCGATGGTCTATGCTGTATGTCGAATTCGATTAAGAGTGTCCCGGCGGCGTTCCCTTCCTCTTTTTAAGCAAGGGTTGCACGTTTTCCTCCTCCTTATGTAGTGTCACGCACTTATGCGCTTTGGGGGGGGGGGGGGGGGGGGGGGGGGGGTTATATTCAGAGTTTATATCTGATATTTGTTAAATTTGAAGTTGTTTCGTAAAACTACGCATTTAAATCGAATCGTTTGTCTTTTACAAAGATCTTTTGATCAAACTCTTCAGTTTGTCTTTAGATTTTTTTATATAAAAAGCACGTTTTCGACAAAGTAATTTAGGACACTTTAGAAAGTGTCCTGAATTACTTTGTCTAAGAAATAATAATCAAGATTTTCCTCGTAAGTTCAGGTTTTTAATTCATTTTGATAAATCGAAAAGCTAGCAAAAAAGCGACACATTTTCACAGGTTTTTTCTAACTTTTGAAAAACCCTTTTTCTGGCGAAATGTTGTGTGAAGAACAAAATCTCTTATTATCAGACATTATTAAAATATTTGAAATCTCATTACTTCACAACCTAAGACCTTAGAATACAGATAAATAAAATGAAGCGTTCGCGCATTGTGCACCAGAGGCTCGTATACCTCCTGACTAGAAACCATTGGAAATGCGGAACAAACGTTTATTTATAACGCGTATGATATTTTTTTACATACTTAGAGAGTAGAGCGTACTGGTAAGGATAATATAAATAATGTGTTTCATGTTCTTCCAATTATTTCTGTTTTGTTACTATCCGAGTTTCCGCATCGCAACCTTGAGCTTGCTGCATGAGCGGTAACTTCAGTGCAATCCCGCGCTTCACCCGCGCTTTAAGTTTTCCTAGAATTGACTGATTCGGGGCTTTTTGATGACGCTCAGCAAGTTTATAATTGAAGATATGTGATTTATATTGTTTTTTTTTTACTAACAAAAAAGTTATGAGAAAGTTTTATATTTAGCCAGTTGGTAGGTATTTTTTTAATTCCCAACGCCTTTCGTGGCTGGCAGTTCGCTTCCGAAAATGATTTTTGTTTCTCAACCAGCCTATCCGTAGGAAGTTTTGAAAGACTCCACTGAAATCCCCAGTATCTTGCTCAATTCACTTAGTCCATCTTTAAATTCTCAATGTATGAATAAAATCTGCAATTTCTGAATGGGATTTTGGCGGAGCGAGTGTCCGTGGTGGGAATAAAATAGGATGGCTAAGCGCAAATAATGCTAACAAAGCCAATCAAACAAGTACATGTACCAAAGAGGGATTATAATTAAGGCCGGATTGACAATGATGGCTACAGAACTATGTTATTAGTAAGGTTTTTGCAGTCACCTAACAGTTCTAGTAAAACAATACTTAGGAGAGTAACTATATATGCGAAGAACAGTTATTATTAGCTCATTTGTTTGTTTAGTGACATATTCGGGAGGAAAAGTAATTAATTAAAAGATGTCTACTTCGTAGTCTAAGCTCATAATTTTCAGTAACTTAAATATGGAATGATGGTTTATTGAGATACCGGTGGTGAGATCAGCTATTGTAAAATATTTAGTTGTGAAAGCACATTTAGAGTTATGAATAAAGCGAACGTCGTTTTGTTGTTTACTATCAAACGTAGCAATGTCAGTCTTCATAAAAGGATTAGAAGCAACGACAACGTCCTCTAACGCTGGCTGGACAACAGTTTCCTATGTAAAATCATGCACAAAATGAACTAAAGGTCTTATCGCTCGTCTAGAAAAAAAAATGTCGAAAAGCAATTCATGTCACGAAATCCTTTAGCTTTGTCCAGGTATGCTAATTTAAGGTCTACATTCTAATGTAATTATAATACGTGTTGATTCAGAAAAATATACATTATCATTAGGATAGTCACACATAAAATTTTTGTGTAATTAATTAGCTTAAAGGGGTGCTAAAGTCGTTACTGAGATGGACCTTTTGTGGTGACAACTCAATCTAGAGGCTCTAAGCATCCCAGCAAACCCAAAATTGCAATCGTGCGTAGCTTACTTCCTCGTTAAAAGCATGTTCAAAGATCGCGACACGCCCCTTTTGGTAAGAATTTTCTTCCAAATGAAGTCGTCGTCGAAGGGCGCTTGTCGGCGAGCTGCAAGCGATGGCTTCGCTCGCGGTGAAAAGGAGTAGTCTTATCCGATTGTGTACGTATCAGACTCTCTTCGAAACGAGTTATAATGAAATCATTCCGGATCTGCGTGTATTGTAGGGCTTTCATTGGTGCACTTAGCGTAGTCTGCTAGAAAAAAGAGTCCCCATGTTTTTCTCTTGCCCTGAGATGAATAGGTGGTATTATAGTATAGGACTTGGTAAATGTGGGAACTAACATATTTTAAACAATATAAGATCAAAAACGACCTTCTCCAAAAATGACTTCAGTGCCCATTTAAGGATTATTTTTCATACATAATTACGCAACTCCTTGCACCAAGCCAGATCATCTTGGAGAATACTGCTTAACAATTCCTTGGAAGCACTACCTGTTTCTCAAAATAGATGACAAGATTATAAAAATATTGTTTCATTTTAGTCGAAACGTCATACGATCAGAGCTCCCCAGCTTGTTCATTATATGAGCGTTCTGGAAGAAACTGTGACTCAGGAATGACGCTATGAATAAATGCATGACAAACCCGCGGATTTGGAAAATTACTCATGCTACGTCACCGAACGAATTATTATGGACATTCAGTAACGTACGTAAAATGTGCCAGCATTACTAAAGAGTCTAAATGAGGCTCATGGTCATTATGCTGAAATGTCTCGTTCACAACTACACCGAGACATTGATTAATCAACAAATAAATTCACATGCAGTTTTTGCAGTGTTATAACTGGGTCAAATGGGTACATTAAAGACCTTCAGAACGAACCCCTTTAAAGAATCGGGAAATTGTTCGCGTTCTTGCGCTTATCGGAGTGTGCATGTCCGCTGACCCTTTGAAGGAGTTCGTTCTGAAGGCCTTTAACGTGCCCATCTAACCCAGGTATAAGTGTCAATTGAAATTTAGCTCATATTAAAAGTCTAATATTTGTATTGTCATATTATTTTTATAAGTGTGATCATCAAAGCTTTGGGCGCTTGAGCAAACTTACAGGAATCATTTAAGTTTTGGTTCCCATTCAATCATTGAAGATGTTATTTTCTTTTACATTAGAGTGGAACTATTAACTGTATTTTGCCTATTTTCTGTTGTCGTCGCCTTGTAATCTCCCTGGCCTCGTCAAGCAGTGATCAAAGCCCGTTAACCCGGGCGACCTCCCATTATATATATTAGAAATAAAAATTTAACTTTTAACTTAATTGGGGAAGGAATATCACCAGAAGGCTGACTAGAATGATTATTGCATTTTTATTGCTAGACAGAATACCATGAATTCACATATGAATATTGTTCAGAATGCGACAGCGCATTTTCACGACAAGCAGGAAGTAGAATGAGGGTTGCTAACCAGTCGATATATACACACGATGATTACCAGAAAAAAAAAAGTAAGATCGAGGTGCAAAGTTTTCTGCTCCAAGTTTCTTGCTCTTTGGAACTACACTTCTTTTTGAGCTTGATCAGGGGCATAGAGTTGATTATAGGTTTTTGTTTTAATGAGAAGAATAGGAAGGACAGGGGCAACGGAGAGAAATTTCAGGATATCTAGTGTGTCTACATGTGGTTTGATTTTATTGTAATTACGCTAAGGTAATAGTTTACAAGGCATTGCCGTCAAAAACGGATGGTTTATTTTCATTTTAAATCTTTCCTATACGCAAACATTAAAATTTTACACGAGCTGATATGTTCCCAGTCTTCTGCAAGCGATATTTTTAGGCAGGGACTAACTTTTTTCTAGCATAAAAAATAGGAAATATATTTTAATTACTGTACCAGTAAGCTATAGTGGTTCACTGT
Source organism: Ixodes scapularis (assembly GCF_016920785.2). NCBI lineage: Eukaryota > Metazoa > Arthropoda > Arachnida > Ixodida > Ixodidae > Ixodes > Ixodes scapularis. Next base: position 29,139,440 of record NW_024609881.1, read on the forward strand.
GTCTATTGGTGACCTCATGACAACATATGCACTAAAAGCGTATTTCTACAAGTATGTCGGCTTACGAGATACAGATTCAGGTGCGTGTTATCAAGCCATTAAAACTCATAGAATCTCTAGGTGGAGGCCTTTTTAACAGGCACCGGTCAAAGTATACTCTATCACCTATATATATATATATATATATATATATATATATATGAGTATTGAAACTGCCGACGAAATGTAATAAATCAATGCTGTAATTCGAACCAGATCGGTTTAGATTGCAGAATACAAGCTGCCTTCAGGGGACATAAACAGTCATCTGTTTACGATCCCAGAAATGTTGTCGTCAGTCGTATTAAATGCAAGCAGAGGATATTGTAGAAGCGTTTAGCAACGTTTAGCAAACGTTTAGAGCAGCATTAATTATCTGAAGTATTAGGGCGGCTGTATGTAAGCACATCATTTCAAAAAACTTCAAAAATATGTTTCCTTCGGGCAATGCACCGGATATATAGGGCGTTTCGAATAAACGAGGTCGCCACAAATGCATCGTACCTGTAACCTTCAAAAAAGAAGAAACAACTGATGACACATGGTCGGTAATGGTTCCTTCGGAAGAAGCACCTTTATCTATAATTATTTCCGTGCTCTTTAAGGGCCACCTTTGGAATGTAGACACACAAAAAAAGTGATCTAGTATCCGGTTCGAGGCACTTCCAAACTCATTTACCCTCCGGGGGCGCCTCACCAAAAAAAGGCAGGTTGTTCCACTTGAGCGAACGCGCGCGCAGAGCCGCGTGCCGGCACACGCCCGCGAGACGCCGCTGATTGTCACCAGGTATCGCGACGAAAGCACATTTCCAAGTTTTTTTTTTTTTTTTTTTCTTCTTCGGTGCGTCACGGTCTAGGGAAGTTCAATTGTTGTTACAGAACGGCGTTGGAGGTTCTATTAGGGCCGGCTGAGTGACTGCTCAGAAGCACTTGACACAAACCGAAAGCTGAACTGCTTTGAGGTACCCAAACAACGACCAACACAAAGAAAACGTTGGGTGCACACTTTCGATTCTGCGCCCATTGTTAGTTTTAGCCAGTCGTTTGTCTTCGCGCTTGTGGCTTAGGAAGAAAGAAGGCTGTTGCCGTCTTTATGTCCGCCACAACCTACCGGTACTGTGAGGTACAGTCCTTTGAATATTATCTTATAAGATGGCCCCCACGTCCGCTTGGTGACCTAGAAAATCTGGAGGATCTCTATTGACTGAAAAAAAACCGCCCCCTGTGGTTTCCGAGAAGGTTTGGTCAGGTGCCCTGCTCACGTGCGCTCTTTGACATTGGGAATTGTATATTTGATGGATTTCGTTTGGAAAGCGTAAGCGTACACACGCTTTCTCTTCAAAGGAAACTTCCTTCACATAAGGCATATGCTTTGTGTTCTGGGCGTATTTTTTATAAAGATCTACCTAAGAGTCACCTGCTTAGGTGTTTGTCTTCTTAGTGTCCGCTGCTGCATCTACCGAAGTTGAATATAGGTTAATGTGCCTCGGTTTTGTAGGCGCACTGACTGTATTCACTTAGCTGTCTGCTACCTATTTCGTATACTTTCGAAATATGTGGCTCCGAAGATTTTTTGTCCAGCTTTCTTCTTACGTTATTTTCATATCCTGCGCTGTCAGGCTTAGATATTACTAAAAAAAATAACTGAAATATTTAGTATAATGCAGGCTGAAACCTTCTTAAATATGCTGTAGGTGAAGTATAATCATGTCCGGTGTGACATTCTCAAGGCGTGAAGTCGCTGCTCAGGGACTCTCAGTATATATATGTACAACATTGCCTTGTGTTATAATAGTGATCTGCGTCTAGTTTTTATACGTTCATATGAAACATTCTACTGCATTTGGACGCTGCAAGGATAAATGCATTTTAACTAAACTCACAGGCTACGTTTACGTGGACGCGACCGTAGCGCATCGAATTGAGCTGGGGCATTGAATTCACTTGAACCATTGCGTTTACATGGATTTGACTCGACCGGTGGCGGTACCTCACGTCGAATGACTACAGCGCACCCCACGTGACCTGCCGGGGGAGGGGGGGGGGGGGGGAGGAGTAGCGGAGTCCATCGGTGACTACGCGGTCTGGACGGTTGCACAAAACGGAGAGGGGGAGGGGAGCAAAGTTTGAGCATCATCTTAGCCTTTTTCCCTATCCTACTTGTCCCCCCTCCCCCGCCTTTCAGACACCGAATTCGACTCCCTAGAGTTTACACAGAGGTCTTTATTCGGCTTGAAAATCTCAAACCAACCTGTTCAAACAAATCGAATAGAACTCGATTCAAACCGCTTGGCTATCGAATCAAGGCGTTTACATGGGACGATTCGTCAAGGCCTCAATTCGATACGCTAACTTGATTCGATACGCTACTGTCGTATCCATGTAAAAGCAGCCACAGACTGCTTAAGAAAAACGGGGCGTGGCGAGACCCGTGCATGTCGTTAGCTCTTCGAAGGTGAAAAAAACGTGTGTATAGAAGGCATTATGGGTTCTATGATGTGGTCCTTCTGTCACCACCAGGAATGTATGAAATTATTAAAAAAAAGCGACATGGCAGCCGGTGGAGGTCAAATTAAGCCCCAACCTATTCAAGATGCGGCGCCTTTAATAAGTTCGGTTCTTTCAAACTTTACAAATAAAATTGTACAATGCGGTAAACTTAATATAGCCAAAGTTCACCCTGTGTACAAAAGAGGGGGTGAAAAAAAAAAACATGAACGATTATAAACCAATTTTTGTTTTATTTGTATTTAAAAAAAATTGAAACTGTTATAAAAAAGAGACTTGAATGTTTTTTTTATATATAAATACAAGGTAACAACGTCTTCACAATGTGGCTTCCGAAAGCACAAGTCTGCGGAGCAAGTTCTTCTAGACATCAAAGACAAAATAATTGCCAACATTGAAAGTAAATTAACACCCTTGGTATTTCTTTGCACTTTAGAAAAAAACATTCAATACTCTGCAGCACGAAGTATTATTACAGAAGCTTGATAAATATGGCACACGCGGAATAGCACACAAATTAGTAGAGCCATTTTACCAAACGGTATCAGTACGTAACTGTCAATCAAATATATTCTTCATACTCAAATATACAGCATGGTCTTCTACTTACTATTTTCATATATATAAATGATCTGACTAAACTATCAGGAATCCAGGAAGTAGTCATGTACGCTGCTGATTCCAACATATTCCTTAGTGGTAATTCAAAACAAAATACTGAACTAGTAGCAAACCCTTACCTCCTACAACTGTCTCCATAACTACAAGCAAATAGATTGCAACTAAACTCAAGCAAATCAAGATCGATAATTTTAAACTAGTAAGTAAACGAGACGCCGATAGCAACACCATAAAATTTGAAGGTTCGGAACTAAAGCAAGTAAGCGAGCAAAAATTTATCGGTATTTGCTTTAGTGAAGAACTGTCATGGAGTAGTCATGTGACCAAGATAAAAGGTCACCTGTCCCAAACTATTGGTACACCCTATAAAATCAGGGACTATATCCCAAGTTCGCTGCTGAAATATATGTATCACTCGTTATTTGTTTCAAAACCGAGTTACGCAATTTTGGTTTAGAGACCGACAACTGCCTCAATCTATAATAAATTATTAGTACTGAAAAAAATATTTTGCGCATGCTCGAGGACTACAAAAGGGATTATAGTAATCTGTGTACTGAACGTCTGTTTTTTAAACATGACATGCTTAATGTAAATCAAATTTGTTACTTTAAACTCCTTCAGTTAGTCCTCAGGAATGAAACCTACTTAACGCCCAATAGTGACCATCAGTGTACAACATTCGACGACCGATACGTAAAATACCTACAATAAAAAGAATTAGAGACGACAAAATTTAGCTTTTCCGACAGCAACAATTTTCAATCATGAAAATCTCGAATTAGTTTTTGATGTACCAACGTCCAAATTTAAACGACATCGTAAAAAAAATCTTTCCAGTGCTTTCACATTTTGTTAGCACCTGTCCACCTTCTTAAGGCCCGTGCACACTCTTGCGACCGAGTAAGACCGAGAGAGACCAGACCGGTCTTCAAGCCTCTTTCGATCTCTTACGACCAGCTCCGCTGTAGCACATCCGGTCCTAATAAGTCGCAAAAAGGCTTAAAAGCCGGTCTGGTCTCACTCGGTCTTAATCGGACGCAAGAGTGTGAACGGCTATTTACACATACGCTGTTGTTGTTTATATTCTCTTTTATTTCACAAAAAGTTTTATTTTATTCAACATTTTTCTTTCTCATTTTAGCAACATGTATTCGACACATTTTTGACCATCGACCATGGTATAAACTTGCGCATAACTCTCGTGTTTTAGACCAGTGGACTATTCCGTGAAAATGCGTAGACGTTTATGTTTTTAGTGTGTCTAGGTTATTGATTATTGATTACGAATTATACAGGTTGTTATTTTTTGTGATTTGATTTCACCATCGAACGAACCTATTTGGAATTTCTGTGTACCAGGAGGTGGCTAAAGCTTTGTCAGGCAGTTGCGCCTTTTGCCCGAGGGCCCCTCTGCGGAACAAATATCCGAAGACGCAAATAAGGAGCAAAACAATCGCCCTAATTTCGGGGTCGCTGGAGAGATGTTCTCTAGATCCACGCGCTGCAAGCACGAACTTCTGCTGGGACCGGGCCCAGCTCGAAACCAGCGAGCGACCCGAACAACCCGGAGGCGTTTGAAGCGGCAGCCTCCAAAAAGGAACGCGATAGTATCACGTGACATTCCCCCGTGGTGGTGATGACGATGATGATGATACGTCAGCAACGAGGTTCAACTTGGTACCGGTTTGCGATGAATCGCTTTTGCGACTAAATGGTCTCAAGGAGGTCAGTTTGTATTCTCATTTCTCAACAGCACTTAAAAATTTAGAAACGCGATCATAACGTATACTTTTGTGTACCAGGGTGCCTCAAACGCGTTTCTGACGGATGTTTTTTTTTTTGGCGTCGCCCTTGCCTCGAAAGCAGTCTTGAAGTCGCAACAAACTGCCTCGGAGGAACCAGCGTGTCGTCTCTTTTCGGACGTCGCGACTCTGTCGGTTAATCGCAGATGTACCGGCGAAAGGTGCGAGCAATCCAGGATGTCGTTGTCGCCGAGGCGTCTAAACCCGAGGCTACTAAAGCTTCCGCGGACTGTCAAGCTGCGAACGGTCCGCAGAGCACCACAGACGTCTGCCACATCCGCCTTCGTTCCTGTTTCCACCGCTAGGACCGCGGCAGACGTCAGCGTGACATTTTTTATGACGTCATCAAGCAGACATCGAGGGACCATATTTGAGGACGCGACAAAAACACCCCGATTGGACTGCCGTTCCAGCCCTCAATAATTGAGGCAGCCGTTCCTGCTGCCTCAATAATGCAAGAAAATTATTTTTGATGACGCTGCTGCTGCTGCTGCTGCTGCTGATGATGATGATGACGACAAAATGTGGTAATTCAACTTTTAGCGGTTGCTGCATGCGTGTGAACGCGAGAATTGCGAAGTCAGTTAGTGCCGGCGAAAATTACCTCGTTTGAAGCGGGCCTAACGACGTCCTTCGTGTTCTTCCTGCAGCACATATCAAGAGCTCGAATGGCGGAGCTAATTTTGAATTAGAGTTCGCACCACTCCCACTTTCCGGGAACACGTGGGGCGTTCTGGCTGGGACAGATTCGCTTCTCAAAGCGGTCTCAGCGACTGGTTCCGTAGTCTTAAACAGCTCGTCAGGCAGAACAAAAGAAATTTGCTCGAGGATGAACCGTGTCGTCCCAGAGAAGCCCGCCTTCCTTGCCACCAGTGTCCCCAGTTTTACTATACTACATCGTTTCGCCAGAATGGCTGGTTCACACATTTGAGTTTGAGTGCTACCGACTGTGTTGTAAGTCACTGTCTACGACCAGAGAACACACTTAAGTAACTGTATAAGCTAACACATCGGCGTCATTTATCGGTAGTCCTGGAAGAGTTTTGATATACACATAACTAGAATAATGGTTTCAAAATATTTGAGAGATCAAGTCTACGCAGCATCTAGGAATAATGGTCGTTTATAACTCCCGCCCTGGATATCCGCGGATTTCACGCGGATATCCGCAGTCAACTGGCGGATACGGCTAAAAATGAATCAGATTTCGAGGATTGCGGTTGGGATGCGAGTGTTAGGAAGTTGCGGATACGCATAGGAAGCGGATATCCGCGAGTCCGGATCTACATCTTTGCTGGGGCGATCCAGGAATGTGTGCGACCTAGGGGTGTAGAGGGAATAAAGAAGTGATACTATCAGGTGTGTCGTAGAATGTTTCGCGGGAGAAAATTGCTGTCTTAGAGAAAATGAGACAATAAAAAAAAAAAACTGTTTTTTACGCAAAAAAAAAAAAACAAAAAAAAACAATCATGATCCTCGCCAGAGATCACTTCAGAGCATTTTATCTCGCTAAAAATGCTGTCCATGGAAAAAGTAAAACATCAGGGTTATCAATCGTCCGGGGTAAGTGTGTTCTTGTTTGGCAGGGGGAGAACGGAAAACGTTGCTTGACAAACAAAGCCCTAAATGTACAAGCCACAAGAAAGCAGAAAATTCCTCGACAAGTAAAACGTAACGCTCGTGTGCGTTTTTTCTTTTTCTTTTTTATAGTTGGGAGTTGTTGATAAGTATGTGGTTTGGAGCACGCAGTTCTGGGTTGTGCTTGAATTTGAAAGTGATAGGGGGGAGGAGCCATTACTGAATGTTGCGATATATTTACAGTTATGCAATCTAGTCTTACCAGGTATATACGAGTACTTCGCTGCAATGAGTGAACACCTTTCCTCTCCCGCTTTTTTTTTATTGTTCGACCAAAATGAAATGACACAGCGTAATTAGTCTGTTATTTATTACAATTCATGTTTAGAAAATTCGCGTCTTTTTGATATGGGTGTTAAAAAAAAAAGAAAAAAAAAAGAAACGAAAATGTTCTTCTTTTTGAGCGTGTCTTCTGGGCAGAATGCCGCAGACTCCCAGGATGATCTCATAATTGCGATGATCTTTCAGCGATGCAAAGTGTCTCTGGAAGGATGATCGCTAATAATATACGATAAAATACGGTCAAATGAATTTTACCATATTCTGAGTCGAACAGCTCTGTTACTAAGATAAGCAAACGGCGATACTACCCAGACACTTTTTTTTTTCTTTTTATTAAATGTTATGACACGCTTGATTTAATGATGTAACGTGAATGCGCGGATTGCGGGTCGAGTGCGGTTCCGAATTTTACGAATGCGGTCCGAACGCGGACACAGAGTCTGCGGATGCGGATCGAATACAATAATTTAAGAACACCGCTGTTTCGGTTCGGGTGCGGACGATCAAACTCTTATATCCGCAGTCCGACTTAGTTTGAAACCAAGAATATCTCATCCTCAGGACCTCCCAAAAAATAAATGTCAGCGCATAAAAAAAAAGTGAAAAGGTATAGCTGCAGCTTGGTCTATTCAGAGATGCCCCAGAACCGTGTACGGTTTAGACGGCATGCCGACACTTCCCTCACGCTGCAGTCGTGAGTAACAACTTGACAGGTGTGAATACACGAACTATCCAGAGACTCAGCGAAGGGCGAGTGAGCAGAGACAGTTGGGAGAAAATGGGCACGCGAGTTTTCCAAGATGATGTCGTCGGACCCCTCGAAAAAGTACGTGCACCCCTCCGGGGGTTGGATTCGGGTGACGGGTGGGCCACCATTCCGATCGCATTACGTGCACTCAAGTGCTAGGACACGCTCGTCACGTTCGACGTCGAGTGTGATTCGAGCACCCCCCGGAATCTAGATCAGCGGCGGCTTCCTCGTTACGAAGTCGCGTCTTTATTTTTGTTTTTACTCGAATTATCCTCCGACCACCACTAGGGAGGACACGATTACGAGCGTTGTTGAAAAATGTGAATTGGGACTTCCATTTTTGCCGCGAGTGGGGCAGTATCTCGAGAGGAAAAATAAAATGGTCGGGCCCCCTCCAAGTTCCTCTGGACGTAGAGTATACGTTAACGGGTGAAACGCTGTCACGACGAGTCATCTGGTGAACCGTGCCAAATTTACTGGAATATTTTTTCCGCTATATTTAGTGTGAAAAATTTCCCGCTAGGTTTGCGGGGGGCGGGGGGGGGGGGGGGGTAAATAGGATAATTGTGCGACGTCCTTGAAGTCGCGTCTATGCTGGTCCTCCTGTGACGTTGCATTTATTTCTTCGTGATATCGCGTATGCCCGTGACATTTATAACAGATGTTACCTCCCGTCGAAGACGCTATACGTATGTTCGTGAGTCACATTTGTCAGTGAAGTCACATAGTTCTGTTTGTAACGTTACTTCTAACCGTAACGTTGCATCTTGTTTTCTTCGTTGAAACCACTCTGAAATCAAAAAGCCTATTCTACTTTAATGTGGAAAAAACCTAAAGGGCTATGCAACCATAATGGAGAGGAATAGGGTGCCTTCATGTGCGCTTTGCTTAGGGTGGTGGCATCTCGCCATTTTGTCACACACGTTTGTTTTTATTTTTTGTTCAGAAGCGCGTGAAAGAGCGTGTCCCTGCACGCGCTTGTGGCGCTGACTGTGCTATGGCGACATTTTGTTTTCGTCGATTTTTTTGTATTTTTCCCGTGAGCGCGTGCTGTCGGCATCTGGTACTACAAAGGGTGGCATCACCCTAAACAGAAAGACATCGAGGCACCCTAGAGAGGAATATTACACACTTTACAAAAGCTTATCAGCACGAGTGGGACCCAATTATGCTCGCACGCGCAACACCACTGACCAAAAAAAACTTCCTCGTCGTCGTGTAAATTCAAGAATAAAGGCGGACGTCTTCTTCCCGTTTCTCCTTCGCACAACTTGGTGACAAAGTTTTGGGGATCGCGTGATTGGCGTGGTCCACAATTGGATCCCCGGAATTTTGTCGTAAGCCTCTCAATCCCTGCGATGATGATATTTAAATGCAGCTCATACAGTCGACTCGAGCACCGCGTGAGCGTTCGATTGGGGCTTGTGACAACTCGACATCCATTCGGGTAGTGGCTCATGACCAATCGCCGTGATGACGGAAAGAGTTGAAGGTTACTAATATAGGGGACTCAGCGCGTGCCCTATGTTTTTGCCAACCCCAGTACGTGGCCATGACAAACATTGGCCGCACATAATCAGCTCCTGATTACGTGGCCACTCGTTCTGGCTGCAAGTTGAGCGGATGAAGGCTTCTCGCTTGTGTAGAACTTTTTGTGCGACGGCCATTGCCTGGACAGACAGAGTAACGCGTGTTTGGTAGGTCGTAAACATCAAAGATTCAATGTAAACAACGTTTCCGCAAAGTAAAAAAAAAAAAAGAAATCGTTGCTCCGCTCCTTTTGAACGGAAGGAGAATGTTAGAAAGGTAAGAAAAAAATGTCGCTGTTTTAAAGGAAGACGTTTTAGATGCATTGGCGAAACAAGTTACGAATCAATCAGTTGAGACGCTCCTTTTTCCGCGTCTTTTTTCTTTGCCAAGTTTCCAATCTTTTCCCGCAGTCTCGGGTACTTTTCAACATGAAAAAGTAATGGGCTGTTACTAAAGAAAAGTAACTGTTACTGCTCCGATTACTTTTGACTTTCAAAACAACAGAGATATTTCTGCCGCTTTGAGATCGAGTCTTTTGGTACTGTCCATTATTAGATTAGAAATACCGATATATGACCTTGTTATCCATCAATATTGGACATTCATCCATGTTTTTATCTTCTTCTTAATCTATATATTCTTAATCCACCAATTTTGGTAACTTGGCCTTTTGTCGCAGACTTGGTTCGAGGATTCCTTGGTGGGGAAACTTATACGCAGTACCGGCTGTAGGGGTGGGCGACCTGGGCGATCGCACAGGACGCCATCAGTAGGGGGCGCCGCGGCGCCCCCTTAATTTCGTTTTTTTTTATTTATTTATTTCAACACAGTGACTAAACGACGTTATACGCTCAATCGCATGACAAAACGCTGATGTTGGGCCGCCACTCACAAGTTTACTAACAACGTGACATAGTACCTAGACGATATGGGCGTATGAAAAATTAACGGGAGAGGAGGGAGAGGAGGGGAGAGGAGAATAACGTTTGCTTGTACAAAGAAAAGGTGCCGTTCGAAAGGAGAGGGGAAAGTAATAGCGGTTACACGTAATTTTAGTATAACCCAAAGTAATCAATTATGCTGGCGATAACCTAATAATAAATGCATTCGAACGATTACAAAATTCCTCCACCATGTAATTGATTACGAGTGATTTGATTACACGCAGCGGGGACCGTACACATGTGGACTCGATCGGTTCTCCTAGTGCATCGCGGGAAAGTATCACGCATAAGCTTCTGCAAGGGCACTACATGACGGTTTACCTTAAAGGGACGCCATTTTGAGATCCTCGTTTTGTGGTGATGACTCAATCTACGAGATTTAAACATCCTAAACAAAATTGAAACTACATTCATGCGTGGCCGATTTGGACATCGAAAGAGTGATCGAAGATCGCGACAATTATCATTGTCGCGGAACGAAAGATGGCGCTACCGAACGTTGCCGAATATAGCCGAACGATGTACTGCTCTTGTCGTACACTCGCGAGCGGTGGGTTCCCGCTCGTCTACGCGGGAACCCATCGCTCACATGTGGCTGACGAGCGCCGTCTCTCATTCGACCATATTCGGGAAACTTGTTCGGTAGCGCCATCTGGCGTTCTGCGACAACGGTAAGTGTCGCAATCTTTAATCACTTTTTTTGTTATGAAAATGGGCCGCGCGTGAATGTAATTCCGGTCTTTCAAGGATGTTTAGAGCTTGTAGATTTGAATTTTTAGAATAAAAACGAGGGTTTAAAAAAAACAAAAAACTTTAGGGTCCCTTAAAGTTTAAACGCAGCCGACACTATGAGCTGACGGAAAAAATTACAGCGTCAAAAGCGTACCATCATGGTGTTCGTTGTGTTACTGTACGGTTTTTTTTTTTTTAATCCTTGGCAGAAAAGGTCCAGTGATTCGCATTTTTGACGCTGATTGATATGTTCTGTTAGCTTGTAGCGTCGGTTCCGCCTGGACTTAAGCTGAAGCGTAGTCCGGTATGGCCACGTACAGGAGGCCAGTGACACTACAGGAGGCTATTGGCGCGGACATTGAACAATAGGGGCGCTAAAACCAGCTTGCTTTCCACACAGCGCGGTACGTACACAACGTAGGGCCTCTGCACCGGATTTCTTACGTCACCCACCTCAATGGAGCGCGAGTTGCAGACTTGACACGAGTGTGACGCCAGCATTCGGCGGAGACTCGTGTTCACTCGGCGCTTCACGAAACGAGCGCGAATCGTGGGCGAATACCGACGCAGCGTTCGGCTACGACAGCCGAACGCAGTTGGAGATGAACGAGTAATTTGTGCTTGTTTCCCACACGGCTGAAGTGAACAACTGGAGGCGTGACTGTTCGATTACCTGGCCAATAGTCGCTGTCAGCTTGAGAAACTCAGGGATAATTGAGGCTTATTATCTTCTCGCTTTCTGGCTGGTTTTTCGGCGCTCTTATCGGTTGATATCGCAATATCATTAGCTGCGAAACGATGATACGATACAGGTTCTCTCTTAAAAAACAACTCCGATTCATTTTTGTTTAAAAAAAAAACAAAAAAAAAACGATGCAGTCCGTACGACCAAGGAATTCAGTGTCACTTCGGAAGACCCTACGTCTAGTATTACGACCTAGTCTTGTCTAAATGTCTCTTAAACGGTCCGGCAAACAGGCGCCAAGCTTGCCCGAATCGGCTGACTCCAGCGGGTGAATGGACGCGCTATCACTAGCCCAGTCAAGGCTACGGTATTAGCGTAGTCAACATCAAGCCAAACGTCACCGACATTGCTACTTTTCGTTTGTTTTTAGTTCTTCGGGTCAGCGCAACATGTGACGTCAAAAGCGTCTCCCCTCGGCACTCAGCAGCGCCCACGTGATTGACGTAACGGGCCTTCGCAGCGCATTTCTCAGCATTGAGAGCCGTCCGGCCGTCCCACGGTTACCGCGTCACAACCGCCGTCGTTGTCTCGCCGTTTGTAATGATTATGGTCTCTCAGAGTTTCGTTCCCACTACGTGCGCAAGCTGATGCCGCACTTGTGCAGACGTCGCCTGACGTCGTAGACACCAAAACGCGGCGAAGACTGCATTGCAGACGACACTTGCGCCATGCACACGCCCGTTCCAACGGTGGCCCGCTCCGATCCCACGCCCGTCGTCGTGTACTGGATCACGTAACCGTTCGTACCACGTGGTAGCCATGTTTTTGGCGGCCCGAGGCATATCCTCCTCTATACACACAAAACCTGGCAGTTTGACGACGGAGCCATAGAGTGCCCTGTCGCAGATTTGGAGCGGGGGGATCTGACAGCACAGAGCATTTCTCGGGGAGTGTGGTATTCATGGCACAGCTTTTGCAGGAGCGAGTACCCGAAACATGGTTTTCAAACCCGATGAGAAAAGAAGCGGTAGCCCGAGGTACGCGAAAGGCAGGAGCGGGCATCCCATCGCTCGGGACAAGTGTGTTTCGGCGTCTCGCCGCAGCGGGGCGCTCGTTACATGACTCTTGTCTGCCACTCTACCTTTTCACTTTCGGCGGCCGCGTCTCGTGGTGATCTGCCAGGGCTTTGTCAGTATAGAGGAGGCCATGCCCGAGGCCGATGCCGCCCGACGGAGCCGAAGTTTCGGTTTCTGCTCGTTAGTGCTTTTAATGTAAAACTACTCAGAATCCCTAAATTTTCGGAATTGCCCTTTAAGTTGTCGGTTGCTACGCGCCGAGACACTCGGGGAGAGGAGGAGTGGTGAGGGTGCGGGGACGTCAGGACGCAGAGCTCTGATTGGAAGGATTAGTGGGTAGACCTAGAGCTATAGCTGCCTTTGTCTCCACTGCACTCTTTCAACGCATTTGAATGCGAAGGCCAAACGCTGAACGTCGGTGTTCCGCGTTCCAACACGTCCGACGAGTGCAGTGGAGATAGTAGCCGCTAGCTTTAAAGGGCACTGAATCGAAACTTCACATATACCTCTCACGTTCCGAAATACGTTAAACATGATCAAGTCCCTAATAAAAGATCTCATATGTATAAGAAATTGCGTTGTCCAATAAACGCATATGACAATATAAGATCTTATAAGAGCATAGAAGAACCATACAAGAACATATAAGTACAGTATACGATTGTATAAGAAGAAATAAAAAACTTCTTGCCAGTTTCTTATTATTTCTTATAAAATTTGCACAAGTCCCCAAGAGACTTATGCAAATGTATGCTGTTCTTCGATGCACTTGTAAGACCTAAGACTGACTTTCTTAAGAGGCCAGACAAGCTGTAATGTAGTTGATTGAGCGTGTTGGTTTCTAATTTACGATAACCAAAAAGGGACATTTGAGACAAATAGACAACGCAGGCTTTCGACTTTCAACAAAACGTTTTCTCATATTTAAACATTAGCCAAGGTTTTGGGTCGATATTAGATGACGACGAGGAACATTTATTTTAATATCAAAATATTTGAATTACTCCATTGTTGTTTTAACGTCAAATATCTGTTATCAATCGAGAAATAAAACTATATAAAATCTAGACCTTAATTTGGAAACAAAAAAAAGAAGAAATGTTTTGAGATTGGAATTATAACCGCGATAAAAAGAAAGCTGAAACAAATTGCATCGTTTCTTTGGAATGACCGTGACTTGGACATTTTCAATAGGAAATGTATTGGAATACGGCAACTAATATATCTGCGAAATCAGCTTAGCCAGTCAGGAAAGCGAGTGGTGTTGCTCTTCATAATCTTTGATAAAAAAAGCGTAATGTGCATGTTCTTTTTTTCTTTTTGCTGTCATTGCATTATTTTTAGAGCGATACATTACAAGAAGATTGATTAATGGCGGATCTAGACGCATCGTAGGACAGTATAGACCACTCAAAGGATTGATTTCTGCTCGTTGCCATCTTTGTTTTTTGAGACTTGGGATGCGGTCTCAGCATCCGCGCTTGCTCTCTTTTGCGGCATATCAGCCTCCGCGCATTCATCCACGGCCCAGTGACGCAGCATTTTTCGCTTCTGTGATAAAAGAACAGTACTATACAAGCTTCGTCATGCTGACAAAGACTGGTAAGCACACAATATGATAGGCCTTCCAGAGAGAAAGAGAAGGGCGTCTGAACGTAACCGCCTACCCAAGATTCTCTCCAATTTCTGGCATAGGCCGCGAGATGGCGCATCATGACAGGAGAGGCCGGAGAAAGAGGCCGCCAATCACGACGCCACTCGCGTTCGCTTTTGCGTGATAGAAGACACCGACCCTGTATAGCGCAGTTTGGCAAAGCACTTGACTCACAGCCTCAAGGTGGGGATTCCAAATCCTGTCGGGAACTGAAGTCTTTTGATGTGGTTTCCCATGGGCATAACGCTTTTCGGCTCTTAGAACCAAAGGTTACAGAACACCGTGAGAATCGGCTGATCAAACATATTCTATGTTAATTGAGAGGTCTATGTCAGCAGGAGCCTGCAGTTATTTCACAGTCTCAGAATATAATGTATCGGCATAACCACGCGCCGGTTCAACCATGGGACTCCTCAGTTAGGGGAACAAGGTCCTCGTCTTCGAGTGGGTCGGTGTGGAGGAATCGTACAGTTTACGTTCATAAATTGTCCTTACCGTTTTAATGCTTGATCAAAAAAAGAACAATAACAAAACAGAAAAGTAGTATGACGGAGAGCTTTTTTTTTCTTCTTTGTTTTCTTTTCTTGAGGACGATTGGGTTTTATTTTGCCCTCGTCTGTTATTAAATCCCCACGGGTGCTAAGAATAATTGAAATTAGAGAGTCAACCCTGCACACGACGTTTCTTCGCGTTAATTTAAAACTTCACAGAGCTAAATGATAGATGCGTCGTAATGAGGTACTATATAGACTCCCGATTATTTTAATGCGCATGTACGCCGGCAGTCAACACTTCATCAGTGTCTCCTGACCAACGTACGAAACAAAAACACGTTTCCCAATCTCTCCGTCATTCACAAGACACACACACGCATTCGGCCTTCTCGCTAAACTTAAAATGGCGTTGAAAGACCGACCATAGGAGGGCGAAGCCAGTGACACAAAAAGGGCGACGCCTCGTTCATCTTCCGAACGAGAGGGGGCTCGACTTGAACGACGACCAACTTTGCTCGTTGCGAGACAGCCTTGCATTCTGTATATATCTTTTTCTCTTTCTCTATTTGAAGCGCAGTTATTTGGATGTTTCTGCCCCCGGCGGTTCGTACGAGGATCAACCAGGACACGTGTCACAGCGGGGACCAAACACAAACCAGAAACACACACACAAAAAAAGAAGGGGGCGAAGTGGCTGTTTGTTGTGTATACAAACTCGATCGTAACGAGGTATACGATTGTCCTCGATCTTCGACGAGCTGAAAATGCCCCGTCCTTCACGAATCTTTGTCGTGCGCATTTCAGAAGAAACCGACCGAGATTATATTTATAGAAGCTATATGTTTCCGAGATGTGCTCGTGAGCGCGATGTCTGAATTTATTGCTTTCTTTTTTTCTTTTCGAGTCATATACGTTTTACAGAAATATATATCCCACAAAAACAAATAATCTAACGCGCGTGTAAAAAAAAAAAAAAAAAGATATCTGTATATGCTTCCGGCGTCGTAAATAAATTATATGTCGTGACGAAGGTATATTTTTAGTAATAACAAGAAATTATATCCTTCAAAGTAGGAGTTCAAGCGCATCCGGAAGTCTGTACAGTCGCGGACGATATCAAAAAGCCTACGCGAGCGCGAGGCTTTGAACAGCGGCGTCGCTATCTATCAAGGGAAAGCTCGACCATTAAAGAGATACTGAACCTAAATATGGATTTCGGAAAATAAGGCCGCAGAAGTGTTGAACGAGACTCTACAAACTTCAAAACGGCACTCATTCATCGATATCTCAAACGGATGGCCGTATTTTTGGAAAGGAAGGGCGCGATTAAGCGAGGACTCTGACGTAACGATCCTCCTGAAAAGGCGGAGAATGAGGGGAAGCGGCCTCGCTTCTCTCCTCCTCGCTTCGGTTCACCAGCTCGACGGGACGAAGAGAGGAGGGGAAGGAATGGGTATGGTGACGTCATATTCTCGTCGGCCTCGTTGGCCGTGTTCAGTCGCGCATTTCTTTTCCAAAAAGACGGCAATCCGTTAAAGATGTCCCTGCATGAGTGGTGTCTTGGGGTTCTGCAGCGTGCTGCCTATCGCTCCAGCCCTGTTTTGTGAGCTCGATATTTCGGTTCAGTATCCCTTTAACGAGGCTTTACCGTTTATTCGTTTTTTAAACCTCACTCTCTGCCTGACCGGCTGTCGCTGAGTTCATGCTAGTTTCAGTGCCGATTGGAGAGGCGTTCCGCGCGACAAACGGCGAAATCAAGCGCGACTGACACCACCGATTCGGCAAGTTGAGCGGTCAGTTTTCGGGCGTTTGACAATACGTTCACGGGATTAAAGACGATAAGTAGTGCTGTATAAGATAAGCTTAAAAGCACTTACGTTTTCATCCCACCACCTTCTTTTACCGCACACAAACACTGCACTCTAAAGTCTACGATGCCTATAACTCTCGTCTCTTCTATTAAATCGTCGCAAGCTTAATTGGTATCAACGCCGACATCGGTGTTGACTCGACGATCATCTGCCGGCCAAGTGGAGAGTACGGACAAAATCGAAGTTCTCTTCTCGTGGGGAATGAGGGTACCGGCAAGATGGCAGAAACTGCCACTTCAAACGAAAGGTGTATAGAGTACCTACCATCCCTATAGGAATCCATCTAATAAGGTGATGATACTTATAATGATGATGATGACTTTAATGGTGGCAATGCCTATTCGACATCGCATTTGGAAAAATCGTACAATGTGAGAATGCTTCTGCGCCCTTCACAACATAGTTTCGGCGAGAACCTATACCGTATGCTACGCGAGCGCGTGAGCTCTACGGCAACATACAAAACGCAATCAAACTACCGGTCGTCGCAACCTGTCGCACAAGCTGAGAAATAGAACGGGACATTTCTCCGCGTCGCCGAGCCGAGATGAACCACGAGGAGCGAGGCCACGTCGTCTGCCCGTTGTCGTTGGTGGCACGGGTTCAGCCGAGCCCCAGTACGTCCAATTTAAAACAGTACGCCTTTTTGCTGGATGCTGCCAAAGGAGATGTATATAATGCAATAGTATTTCGGATCCTTTGCATGTTTTTAAGCGTCGAGCTCGTCACTCCCGGTCTGCCTCAGCGCGACATCGTTTATAGCGCACCACGTCTTCCCAAATTGAGTTTTTCAGTTTTACACCAGGTTAAGCCACATATTGCTTAACCAAAAGAAAAAATGTTCCTCCTCAATCTAGCGAGGAAACGGATTTGGCGTCTGACTATACACCAACGTGTATAACTGTGGACCATTTTTCTTGTTTCCCAGCTATATTCAGCGGAGGAACGCTTCTTACCAAGTTTGGCATGGATCTCGAATTGGTATATATAATTATGCACTGATACACGTTTTTTTCCCCCTGAATATAGATCCATCAAGCCGAGTAGCACGGCTTGATGGTCCTAAAAACGCTATCGCATTCTGAAAGCCCATTGGATCCGTTACTCGCGTGCCATCGAAGATCTTCCGTTCCAGCTCTGCTGCCGTTCGGTCAGAAGTAAGCCAGCCACCCAGGCATACACGCCACAGTTTACGATCTTGGGGCTCGCTGTGGCCCGCTCCCTGAACAGGCCACCGCCCAGAAGCCGCCTTATCTGTTCCTCATCATCTCTGTCCATCTGAGCGGCTGGAGCGCGCGCGCGCCTCGCGGTGACGATGAAGCCAGCTCCTGACCGGTTAGCCAACGGCACTTTTTTTTTTTCGGGTCTGCGTTCCGTGCTACGTCCAGTCCCTGTGCGCTTGCAACCGTAGCTACGTACAACGTACATTTGGATAAATATAGGACCTGTTTGGGCTCCCCCCCCCTCTCTCTCTTTTTCATGCTCGTCCGCTATTATGGTTTTTACTTTTATTGGCGCATTTTTTTCTAACGGTATTCATTTTTGCAGCGGTTCTTCCGCTTGGAACGTACGTCCCCCTTTCCAGCGTACGTTTTCTCCTCTCCCTGTTCTTCGTTATTTTCTTTCTCTACTCGTTTTATTTTCTGCTTTGTTTCTTTGAGGCGCCGCGTACATCCAGCGGGATGGCGCAGTTCTTGACCTAGTTAATGTCCACGATTGGTCTCGCTTGCAGACGACGGACGGGATTTTCGGCTCGCAGACGACGCGCGCTTCTGGAGTTTGCTCGCGAAATATCGGCGCCAGGTGCCGCTCCTGGCGCGCCTGAATTGATGACTACCGCGATCGGGGCTGTGGTGTGTGTGTGTGTGCGGGAATTGATGGAGCTTGACGTTTGAGTGGGGGCCCTGTTTTGGGGTTTCTTTCAGCTGTCGTGCGTCTGTCCCCTCAAGTAGGAGGCCTTTCACTAAGAAACGTCCGCATCCATCAAGATTAACGACAAGTCATCGGCTCGGTTCATTCCAACCTAACAATGAGGTTACTGTTTCACTAATTCGTGTCCCTCGAGTCACTCAATTTTATTACACAAAATACCAACCCTTGTTAAAAAGTAGTACACTAAAGAGTTTCTTTCAACCACCATGAAGAACTGTCCTGAAGAAAGTTCATGAAGGACCGTCACAAAGTGCGTTATGAAAGACGTTCTTTGTGACTCAATTTCCTCGCTGACTTTTCCGGGACAATTAAAGTCACGTGAAGTCAATTTCTTTGCTAAATTTGGCGGAGCAATAATTGTCATGCGATCACGTTGTGTGACTGAGTTATGGGACGTCAACTTCACTGCCATTTTTAGAGGGGACGTCGAAGTCACGTGATCACGTCACGTGACATCAAGTCACGTGACCTCAATTTTTGCGATGAGGTTCCATGTTTTCTATAAAGCTTGCGCTCAATATATTCTCCGCTTCCCGGTCTTTGTCGGGATAATCAAACGTGTATATTTTTTTTATAAAACATTCCGCAAAGCGCATTTAAAGTGTACGTTAGAGTACATAGAACGTACCAAAGATATACATTTAGTACGTACACCTCAACTGCCAGAATGGATCGACGCGCGGACCACACGCTACAATACGAAGTACACTATACGGATAATGCAATTAATGCGAAGGTGCGAGCGAGCTGGGCAAGAATCACGATACTAATAACCGGAAATGGAGAGGTCCCTGGTTCGACACCAGGACCAGACGGATTTTTTCGGTCCCGCACCAGACACCTAGATGCGTTTGCAGATTTCTGTTTCTCCTTTGTCCCCCTTGTTCCCCCTCTCCAGGGATTGTTACCGTCGTTACACTATACTCGTTTTCAACTCAAGAAAAAAATTAAGTTTTGTGCATATTTCATACACCGCGCTAAGTAGTTCCTACAAGGTTCCGTTGTCGGAGACGGAAGCGTTGCTTTTGGAGTTTGGAACGTGTGCGTCTTGATAAAATAACGTATACCTTATTTAAAATGCACTTACATATATGTCTCAAGTCTCTACATAAAGTGGGGGATTGGTAACGCTCTATGTGGAGCCGGACTTTTCCTACTAATGCTCTTCGGGGCGAAAACCAGTATAAAAATACTATAATAAAAGCACACCTCGTTATTGAAAGTATACACTACAAATATACTTCTAATGTGTATTTTTGTTTTATACAGCTACACAACAGTATACTTTTAGTGCATTTCTTTTTACAAAAGAAAAAATATATCCCATATTTTAATTTCACTCTATACACTCTCGAAAAAGAGGGGTGTAGTATTACACCCCTTGTCCCATGTAATACACCCCAAAAACTTTCAGTTCGACCTACAGCGCGCAGAAGTCGAACCGACGGTACCAACTTTCACGAGCGGCTTGAGAGCCGAGTGGTACAACTTCATAAAATAGCTAATGTACGTGTTACTGAGAGCAACAAAAAATAGTCGGGGTTTTCCTGACCCCACTGCAAAACCTTAGTGTTTTTTTTTTTTCGTAGTCCTTGATGCGAATTTTAGCTCTTTAATAACTTACATCGCACCTTAACAACCTGTATATAAGTATTTTAGCTGGTTAATAAGTTATTCCGCACTCTATTACACTAAATTTTAAGTTATTAAATAGCTGAAGTACGCATCAAAGACCACAAAAAAAAAAAAAAAAAAAAAACACTGGGATTTTGCAGTAGAGCCAAGAAAACCCTGAATATATTTTTGTGTCTCGACTCGCTAAAACTCCCTAATGCCGGTTCCACGTTCGGTGACCAACCATAGAGATGCGGCCGGTATTCTCGTGCCGGTACCGGTATCTCTATACAGGTGACCAGTAACGCAGAGTGATCCTGGTCTGCTACAATGGCAGGCCTCTATACCATGCAAGCATTCCGGCATAGCATTTTACAATCTCACCCGCAATTCCTTTTGCCAGTGTCTCATGTGGACGCGACTTATAAAAGGTTTTTTTCGCCGGTAGGAAACTCCTTCTCACCACCCTTCCAATCTCCCCCTCTATCATTGTTATCTTAACGAGGGGGGGGGGGGGGGACTTTTCTTGTTAAGGCTGGATAAGCCGGTATCTTGCCCCGCTTATCCAGCCCCAACAAAGAGGCCCCCTTTACACCCCCCCCCCCCCCCCCCCCCGGTCAAGATAGCAATGAGAGAGGAGTAAATAGAAAAATAGCAAGGAGGATTTTCTTACCCTGCAGGAAAAATTTGTAGGTAGGGCTCTAAGAATTTCGAAATACGCAAGGTAAACAAAACTAACATATCCACGTAGAAGTGGTAGTGCACGGCGAAGCAACGGTTCTAATCTCCAACAAAATCGTAACATCTCCCGAAAACGGCACAGTGTCGGTAAAAGTTTAATTTCCCAAAAAATGCAGACGACGAAAAAAAAAAGATTTTATTTATGCTTACAGACATTTGTAATTCTGTAAACCTATATAAATTAAGTCTTGGATACTAGGTTCTGTGCTTATTATTCTGACAAAGATATGTTTGACCACAAATCGATTTGAATTCACGATCTTCTATTTTTGGGCTTTTAAGATTTCTGGCACAACCGAAAGAGTTCCCGACAAGAGACCGGACATATGCTTCGTAAGATAAAGTCGCGTTGTTATTATTTATTTTATAAATTTGTGGAGTAGATACGCGTATAAAATTTAGCACGTTGTTAATAACCCCTTCCGATAAATATACAAAATATTTTGTCGTTCAATGTCATATTTCTGCAATAAAACTGGTTCGGGCTAGTTGGTTCATATCGATTCAAAAATTAAAAGGCACGAACAAACCCGACGAAAAAGGACACATGTACGACACGGACAGGCGCCAACTTCCATGTCCGGAGTCAGTTTCGCCCCAGCGTGTGATCCCGCTGTTACGCTGAATTCCACGCCCGCGACGCTCTATTGTTATCGTCTATTTCCTTTTTTTTTTGTTGTTGTTGTTGTTGTTTTTGGCACAAGTTCGTCTCATTAAACGTTTAGTTTACTTCAGTTTTCGTCGCCTCATCACTTGTCGTTCATGACAATGTTCCTAGTTACCAGCCGTTCACCTCTCCCGACCGAACTGAATTAAAAAGCATGTGCGTCAAAATTTATGCGAATGTCTCTGTACCCCTCCACTGTGGCCGTGACTTTTTGAACTGTTCTGTAGATCTAACGAGGGGATCTATCCAAAATATAAACGCAACTTTTTCAAACTTTAGACCCAATTCTGCGAAATAGTGTGGGCTTAACATGCTTCGAAAAGATAGTATCTGCGTTACAGGCGGAATATATGTTCAAGAGTTACCGTGAGACTGATCGAATGTTTTGATGTCTTGCAGCATAACATCGATTATTGCAGGGAAGGTGTCGTTCTATTTGCAGAATTTACATATTAATAAACACCTCTGAGACAAGACAAACACTTTGAACCTATGTGACACATTTGTTAAAAACTAATAACCGCTTAATTTCAATACTTTTTTAGTTTATTTTCTTTGTGTATTTTGTTCTTAATAGGATCCTCTTTTGCTCTGTCGCTCGTATATCGCAGTCTTAAGCGGTTTCACCTAAAGCTTGTATGACATGAATTGGACAGTTGAACCTGTTTGCGTATAGGCACATGTGTGCTTAAAGGAAACTTTGTATTCATCCTGGTACTGTATGCAAACAGATTCTGTATTAATACAGGCCCGGTGTGCATACGGGAAAACCAGATTGAACACAGCTCTTTTATCCATAACATCATGTGAATTAAACTGGTCAACTTGTAGGACTATTTATACGGCATTTTTCAGGGGGGGGGGGGGGGGGACGCGCCTGTGTGCTTAAGGGGACACCAGGGTGGTTTCTGAGACATCGCCTATTTATGATCGTATCTCTATCTACGAGCTCTAGGTATCCTAAAAGAAACAAGATTAGAATGACACGCGTCCGATTTACCTATTAAAATAGGGATCGATGGTCGCAACAAGCCCGTTTTCCTTTGATTCGGTGCGGAAACCAGAGGGCGCCATTGGACGTGCGACAGCCAATCGCGAGTGATCGCTTTCCACGCTGCAAGGGTTCGGAATTGGCCCTGCAAGCCCCCCACTCCCATCTTCATTCACAACGCTTTTTCTCTCTCTCTTTAACGGCGGACTGATTTTGAAATCTGTGCGATTCGATTAGGGAAGTGATCACTCATTTGTATTCACTTCTTTCGATCGGTATTCCTTCAGCTGGATTTGGTGTGGCACATTTGCTCGTGGCAATACAAACTGTCCCACTACAAAATTTGCAGTGTTATTTCAATAAAGTTTTTTTTTTTTTTTTTGCATATTAGGTTTGTTTTTTCAGCTTTAACATCATCAGTTTTCTGCACGTTGTTGCTGGGAAGCTTGTTTTCTTCCCACCACACTCCACAACACCAACCTGCGGCTGGAGGCTTTAGCTGCTCCTCCCCCCTCCCATGTGCAATACAAAGGTTTGGAACAGCGTAATTGCCCTACTGTGAGTTCCAGAAAACGTGAGCGAGATTTCACACTTTTGTTATTAATGCTTTTATGGATCAACCCATTGCCCTTATCTCATGGCATCTATTCCTTGTACAGATACGTATACAACTGCTTATTCCACGATAAACGAGTACAAAAATTGCCCAGGCCTGCAAAAGCAAGTGTGTTCTTTTGGGCGGGACACTTCTGCAAGGATAGGAATATTGTTACTAAGCATACTTAGGACACATCACTGACATGCGTCTAACAAAAAAAATCTGATTAAAACCATGAAAAGTTAAAGACGAAATCCAAACTACATGATAAAAAACCCGAAAAGTTACAATCTGTAAATTTAAACATGAAAAGCACAAGGGTCAAACATTTACACAGAACGACGTAGCAACTTACTTCTGCCGTAAAAAAACAACATAGATTACAAATTTTGTTATCCGTCAAGCTTATTGGACTATTCCCTCAACCCTCAACAATCCTAAATAACCGCAAATCCAACAGTCCATCTGGCAACATGTTATAATAATGCGGAGCATAACAAAGCCGTGCTCTTTTGCCGTAGTTTGTGAAAACCTTTGGCAGAACGAAACTTTATGTTTTCCTCGGGACCCTTTTCGTGTTTAGTAGCTGATTAAACGTATTATTGTAGTAATTGTCTTCTAATACGGTGTAGATATACAATTTGTCAACTGGCAAGATCCCTAGTAACCCGATCTTTATGTCGGTTTCGAGTTAAGCAAATGTAGTTCCATACGCAATGCTTCGTGCTATGTTTCGCAGAATGATATTTAATTTTCATTTTCTATAATATGAGCAGGAACCATAAACCGTTATACCGTACCGTAGAGTGGATTACTCCAGTTCCTGATATGTCTTGTATATAGTACGTGCATCGGTCAGGATACTAAGGCGGCATATAAAATCAGATACCGTTCGTAGGCCCCTCGCCAGGTAGTCAACATGCACTTCCCATGATAGGTGTTCACCGAAAAGGACGCCCAGATACCTTCGTAGATGGCGCGTATTCTAGTGGTGCGCACCTAAAGTTATCACAAGTGGATGACTAAAGGACTAAGGGGGCCGAAAATTGTATAATTTTGTGATTTTGTGCGGGCTGTGAAAGCACATTAATTTTGTTTTATTGACGTTTACAATAATTTCGTTGTTAGCGAACCACGCCATTAGGTGGAATATGTCATTACCAGATAAACCCAAAGCGGTATCGTCCGCGTATTAAAATACGCGCTAGGAAAAGTGAAGCTTTCTAACTTCATTAACGTAGATGTTTAAAAGGAGAGGTCCCAAAAGTAGATCCCTGAGGAACACCGTACCTAAGTTGATGTCGATGTTGATGTTGTTTATTTGCATCAAGTACAACGTACAGGATACTGGAGGCTTGTGGAAAAGGCTATCACACGTAGATGTTTAAAAGGAGAGGTCCCAAAAGTAGATCCCTGAGGAACACTGTACCTAAGTTGATGTCGATGTTGATGTTGTTTATTTGCATCAAGTACAACGTACAGGATACTGGAGGCTTGTGGAAAAGGCTATCACAAGGCCAGCTTGACAAGGTTACAGGCCCCCACATTGGCCTTTATGCAGCACTAAAAATAATCAACGTGCCATACAGTTTACAGCATTAATAAAAACAAAAAGAGAAGCAACAATGAACACAGCCAAATTACGTCCCAACCACGAAAACGAGGGATATCTAGTAGGGCATCAACCAGAGAAAACAATATCGCGTACACGCACAACAACCCTCATGGCGTATTATACGCAATTTTTTTACATAAGAAATGTCGACTGGGGGCTGAAATAACAACACAATGCTTTATACGTGATTTTTAAAAGCTCTACATTTTCGGTAGCTAATTTATTTAGTAACCTTGGTAGTTTGTTTTTCAACGTATCTTGCCTGTAGATTGTTCTGTGCGTGCTAACTTTCCAAGGCCCACTATAGCGTTTTGTGGGGGCTAGTATTACTTTGTAAGCTAGCTGCGATGGAATATTTTCAACAGCTTCTTAGGAACCGTTTTTGTGAGATTATTTTATGTAGATTTGCTTGAGTTGTGATTACCCAGACTAAATGTTAGTAGTTAAGCCTAGATGAAAACAAACTGTTATAAGTAAATTTCACTAACTTACTCTTAGCATCACCAGTCTTTACTAGCTTTTGACACTCTGAAAGGTAGTCAATCAGGAAGTCAATAAACGGGCCTCTGAAACCCATGTGCTCATATTTAGGTAGAAGCAACCTTGGTCAATTGTATCAATTTCTTTTGTGAGGTCTAAAAAAAGAGTTAGCACAATACATAAGGGTTATGGCGCCGGCTAGCTGGTGAACGCTCATGCTTAAAAAACCGAAACAGGGGAAAAGGAAGGGACAAACACAGCCAAGTCTCATTTAATCATTCATTCATTAGCGCAAAATTGTTACGGTCAATATCTTCGTGGAAGTGATAGAACAGGTCTTCGAGTAATGATTGTTTGCCTGTGTTTGGGCGAAATCCGTACTGGTAACCACACAGAAAAATATTTCTCACAGAAATACGTCATGGCTCTAAAGACAAACTTTTACATGATTAGAATGACACTGATAAAGTAGAAATTGGCCTGAAATTCAACGTATCATTTTTACTTCTTTTTTAAAAGATAGGCTTTAAAACTGGAATTTCAGGCCGATGAGGATTCTACCTGTTGAATAAAATTAGCTATTTTCAGCAGCACGTATTTAAGTTTGTTAAAGTTAGTCAAGATATCTCTCAAGCAAATACCGTCATTACTATTCATGTTCACGCTCAAATGCGAGTTTTTGGAGTTTCTCCTACTTTCATTAATGTTACAATAATCTCAATTACCTGCGTACGACACTCGTATAACGCCCTTAGTGCAGCGGATATTGACGTTTTAGCTCAATCTATTTTTAGCATCTAAGTTGTCTGAGTAATTTGTAATCTCACTGTTTGTGCATTCCCACGGCATCATCTCTTCATTAGCACACAAAATAAAAAAATGAATGAATGAATGAATGGCTTTCATTATCCCAAAAATGCAACCCCTCCACCTCCAAAACAAAACTAGTGTGGTCCAGACTGTAACCCCAAACGGTGGCCTATGTCGTGACCCAGAAGTACTATGACTCGTTGTCCTGAACGAAACTTGACGTGATAAACGTTGAACGCTCTTTTGTCCATAGTTCGAGATTCGAAAATGACCAATTCGAGTCACCTCTCGTCAGGACCACTCACGCGGTCTCTAACAAAACTTATTTGTAAAATACCATGTTTTTTACTTCTTTGTTTGCCAATGCGACCCTAATTATTGTTTTCGGGTAAATCTATATGGAGATAGATATAACCGGAGTGTTTAGGAAATTTTCAGATTTATCTGAAAACGCGGAACCCGACTCATTTCCCACAGTCACTGAGAGTTCGAGAAACACGGAGCGGGCGGGCCCCCACATATTATTATCACTTAACAAGCTATAAGATCGAGGCGTTAATCAATGAGAATACCGTAAAAACAATCACGAAGCAAGATTAGAGTTCACATAAGACACACCCTTCGTTTGTTAAGCTTTCAGTTACTATAAGCTCCAAAACAAAACTTGGTCAAAACCTCGAACTTTTGCGAATTTGGTGCATCTCCTAGAAAGAGGACATACTGCGTTGGAAGGGGAGATATTAGCTTGCTTAGTTTAGCTTATTATCTTGTATAACTGCAGCACCGTACCTGCCTCACAAGACGATATATAATTTTAACACTATGTGTCCTCCCAGAAAAAGTAAAATATATTGAATTGAAGGATCAAATTTAAAATCTTTATAGTCATGATTCTAATGCAACTTTTAGTTTTTTATATAAAAAATGCTGGATTCAGTGTCGACGAGAATCGTGGCTTGAATATTCGTACTAAAACTGCATGGCGCTTTTATATCACTTGAATCTCCGAATAACTATGCAAGTCGCTAGATTCGTTCAAATGAAAACACTGTGGGATTTATTCGCCTCAATTTATTATTTTATATGCTGTCTCGACGAATTAGTAAGATCATTCTGGCTTAATGTTATATAGAAAGGGAATTCCATTTTCTCTAAAGCATTATGCACTTATGTTAATCGACGCTGAGCAACTTCATTGTTTATTCCTCAGTGCAGCACCATTTATCTAAAAAGAGAAAAAAGAAGGGTTTTGGACGGTATCACAAATTTATTAAACGAAATGCTCAAAACGACGCACAAAACTTCCATCCAAGATAAAGGCGGGGTTGAAGAAACCCATTTGGAGCTTTGTGATAATTCTGGCGTACGGATTACATTACTGCCGAGACCGGTTACATCGAAGTCAACGGGAATCGAAAATCACTTTGCTATATCCGATATTTCCTTATAACCGACTTCGGTTATAACAAAATGCTGAAGTTGAGGCTTGGGCGAGTTGGTACATACTTCGGAATTAAAAAAAGTGAAAGCCGCTTACAACACCATGTAACGCCGAATTAGAGCGCAGCTCTTGAGGAGGAGGAGGGAAGGGTACTGGGGGGGGGGTTCAACTAACCAGGGGGGGTCACGTGACCTTGGGGGTCACGTGACCCCCAATGCCGAAGATGTTATCAGTGACGTCACTGATGACGTCATCAGTGACAATGACGATGCGGATACCGATGACGTCATTAGTGACGTCACTGATGACTTCACCAGTGATGATGACGATGACGATGCGAATGTCGGTGACGTCATCAGTGATGATGACGATGACGATGCGGATGCCGGTGACGATGCGGATGCCGGTGACGACATCAGTGACGTCACTGATGACGTCATCAGTGATGATTACGATGACGATGCGGATGTCAATAACGTCATCAGTGATGATGACGATGACGATGCGGATGCCGGTGACGTTATCAGTGATGATGACGATGACGATGTGGATGCCGGTGACGTCATCAGTGACGTCACTAATGACGTCATCAGTGATGATGACAATGTGGATGCCGGTGACGTCATCAGTGACGATTACGTCATCGGGGATCACGCGACATCGGCGGGGGTCACGTGACTTCGGGGGGTCACGTGACCTCGGGGGGGGGGGGTCACGTGCCCCCCACGAGGACACGTGACCCCGGTGGGGGGCTCGCGCGGTGCATTATGGGACATTTCCCATAATGCACCGCGCGGTTACGCCGACGGCGACGGCGACGCCGACGCCGCTCAAGCCGGAAACGGGCCCCTAAGAGCTGCGCTCTAAAACAGCGCGAAAAGACGAGGACCAGACAAAGAAGTGACACGGACGTAGCGCTGCTTTTAACGAAACAGCGCTACGTCTGCATAACAAAGTCCAAAAGGGAACGGGAAATAGTGATCACTTCGCTGTAGCCGCTATTTCGTTATAACAGACTTCGTTATAACCGGTCTCGGCAAGAGCCAAGGGGATATAACAAGAGCCAAGGGGACATAAAACGTCTTTAGATTGTTACTGAAATATACCTATAATCCGTTTCGCCTAAGGTTCGACGTCAGCCGTCGCTGCGATCCGACAGAGCCGATCAAGCAAGCGTCATAAGAGCATCGTCGGGGCGTTCACCGCCATTGAGCGTTTGCTTTAACCGTCTGAAACAAAAAACAAGCGTGGCAAACGCTCCACTGCCTTGCGCATAACCTATTTTCTGCGTGAGTGTTTTACTTGTGGTAGCGAACCTAGAAAAAAAGATGAACGTCGTGACGAGGCATAACTATACCGAACTCAAAACACGTAGCGAGCTATTGTTGACATATAATAAGTGGCGCGCTAGGTTTCGTTGCGTTTTTATTGACCATGCGCAATTCTAGCACCTTGACGACAGAGTCTATAAATATAAAGCAGCCGAAGAAAAAACTGAGTGTAGCGGTCGCCTTTCCAGACAGGTGTATCATTTTGCTTCGAGGTTGTTGACAGGTGCCCCTCACACGCGTTACGTCCCCCCCCCCCCCCCCCCCCCTCTTGTCGTTCTGACAACAGCTGTCACGCGGATCAGAAAGTGTCAGGGAAGCTTCTTTCCTTTCAAGAACTCGACCGTCTCGTGTCCCTAAGCTCTGTCACACTCGTCGTAAAACACAAACGAGGCTCTTTTATTTCATGTTTTGAAGGGATTACGAAATTACGCAAGGATCGCTCGACGAGTGTGTCAAGTTGTTGGCGCCTACAGTCTGATTCGCCCAGCTTCCTGAACCGATAAGCCCTGTCCGTTACGTCACTTACTTGTTCCAGCTCTGCGGATGTCGACGTAAGTAAGTGAGTGAGTGAGTAATTTATTTGCACTTAAATCGGTGCGCATACGACGTAAGTAAGCTCCCGCAAGGGGCACTAAAAGTGGTTTGTGAAATTGCGTGCTTATACAGGTTTAACTAAAGCTACAGGTTCTAAGCATATTAAAAAAAGAAAACAAGATTCTATTAATTTATGAGTCCGTGTTTCCTATAGAAAACGAGATCAAGTATCGCCACATGCCCGTTCGAACTGAAGCTTCCGCATCTGGCTCGAAACGCAAGCGCTACATTTGGGTGGATGCGGAAGGCCCGTTCACACGCTCGCGGCTGCTTACGCTGCGCTGCGCTGCGGCTCAGCAGCATGCAGCGCAGCCGGTCATAAACCATCGCTAGGGGCTTAAAAACCATCGTGTCGAAGTCGGTCGTTGTTAAACACGGGTGTGTAGACGGGCCTTAACTATTCGCCAATTAATACTTAATTTCTCCGATAAAAAGAAGATCTAAGTATTCTGTGGGGGAACATTGTACTTGAAAGTACAATGTTCAAATATTGAAATATTGCAAAATATATTTGAGGTGCATTTCTTTTTTCATTTAATAAAAGTACGAAATAAGTAGATTTAGAAAAATTGAGATAGAGCAGTTCATGTCTGTCCGGCATTCTGTTCCCTCCCCCTCCCCCCCCCTAAGTATGTGTATCGCATAGCCAACCCGATCATTTTGGCTTAGTGTATTTTAGATTCTGTTCATCTACTGAAGAAAAAACATGTGGACATATAGAACCCATATATCTCATGATACCACCTTAAAGAACCTTACGACGTATTTTATGAATTTTTTTCATGAAGGACATACAGGTCAAGTCGATGTTTTGCCATTGTTCCCTACCATGCTTTTTCTGTGAACAAGACAGATAATTTGTATTGTTGTCTTCCTGTTTTTAATAATTTTCCAATCGGGAACATCGTAATTAAATAGTACTGGCGCACAACTCCGACAATGTTTTCCGCGTTTTATGTGCATGATATGTGTTAACAAGTGAGAGAGATTTTC
This sequence comes from Ixodes scapularis, assembly GCF_016920785.2. Lineage (NCBI taxonomy): Eukaryota > Metazoa > Arthropoda > Arachnida > Ixodida > Ixodidae > Ixodes > Ixodes scapularis. The sequence continues at coordinate 29,169,877 of NW_024609881.1, forward strand.
TTTAAATCGCACTTAGAATGGCGAAGTCCGATGATAAAAGTTAATTTTCCTATTTCTTAAACGGGCATTTCATGTGGTAATATTACATTATGGGTCGTGTGCGTGTGCAAGTGTTTTTTTCTTTTTTTTTTTTACGCGAAATGTTTTTTGGCTAGTTGCTTCAAATATCGTGAAGCCCTGGCCTGTGACGTTACATGACGTCACAGTTTCACCGCTAAATTTAGCGGGAAAATTTACTTCACATGACCTCAAGCCAACCCAGTTTCCCCGCTAAATTTAGCGCGGAAAATGACGTCATTTGACCTTATGTCACGTGACCTATACGCAAATTCAGCTTTACCGCTAGACCTAAAGGGAAAATAGACGACACATGACCTCAACGCCGATTCAGTTTCTTCGCTAAAATAAAAGAGGAAAATGACGTCACATAGCTTCGTGACACGTGACCTCAGCACCAATTCAGTCTCCCCGCTTAATTTAGCAGGGAAACAGAATGGCCATGTGACGCAAGAACGTTTCACGTATCCAACACAAAGGCCTAGATTTTTTTTTTCAGTAGGGGGGATTTTATTTAAACCACCCAGAAGACAAGGCCCGATGCACCTTTCCCCCTTAAGCGTCATAGCTAGTGGATCCAGGCAGCACCCCCTGGATTTCGTCAGCATCGTCGAAGCTGCGTACAATTGCAGCGTCTTCATAAGGAGCGCGACGCTAGCAAGCGGCAACGCCAAGACGGACGCGTCTGCCGGTTTGCAGCGGCTTTCGTAAAACTTCAGCGCTCGTCCCGCTTGAGGCGAGTCGGGGATCAACTTTAGATGACGTCATGAACAGGCCTTGTCTTCTCGGCGGTATGGATTCTACCCGGAGTTTCCTCGCGCAGTATCGCGCAAAGGCGGCGCAAATTCGGTCAACACGCGTTGACTCTGCATGCCGCAAGCTCAGCGTACCCGCGTCGCATCCCCGAGTGCCTCCGTCCACGCCGCTGAAATCTCCGCGTTCGGAAACCACGCGGCGCGTTGATCCCAGACGGGAGCGCGAGGGCGAAGCAACGGCACTTCGCGAGACGACGACCGACCCAGACCCCAATTTTTCCCCCCTCTCATTTTTTTTCTACACTCGTAGACCGATGTAGGCCTCTCTCGAGCCTCCCCCGATGAAGAAGGAATTTCTATGTCTACTTGTCGTTTTACTTTATCTCAAAAAAAGGGGCGCTGCCCGCGAACCGTTTCTTTTTTCTTTTTTATGCCCAGAAGCATCCTTGACATTGCCGCGATGCGACTCACCTTTCTGCCACCCTCTTTCTTCCTTTCCCTTTAATATCTTTCTCTCTCGTGCGGAAGGCCGACGTGCCTGGCACAGTCTCGGCGAGCGCGCCATTAGGGCAAGGCCGTGCCTCGGCGCGTACTCCTTCTTTTAATTGGATTTGTGTCTTTTATTTTTCTCCAACATGGTAGCCGGAAGTTTGCCAGTTGCAGTTTGGAGAGAAGTGATGCAAGCATTCGGAACATAATCAGGGGTGTCGGCTTGTACCAGCACTTCATAGATTGCGAGGCTATCTATGGTGCTGGGTTTTTGTTTATACGTCATCGCCGAACGCACGGTCATCGCACAAAATGTAGCGATAGCTACCAAATTTTGATTAAAAATAGCCATGATCTTATTCAAAAGTTATAAGTGGTTTTCTGGAAATATTATTGGGAAAATGATGTCTGTTCGGCTTCGTGGACGCCGCGTAACTCCCTGTATTCATGGGCATGATCGGCCGCCATTTCACACTTTAAAACTTCCAAAAATGACTCGTATCTGTACCCTACAGCCCTCACACCCTCTGCAGCACGCACAAGACGTTTCACGTACCAAACAATGGCTGCGTCCCCGATAGACCCTACACGATCTCAGAGATTTTGGTTGGGTTCGCATTTCATTATGAGCCACATTGTTCGTGCGTAGCCCGTACTCATTTTGAGGGCTCTTAGAGTAAACTATAGCGTGAAGCTCAGTGATCTCAGGGAGCCATGCAACGCATATTTAAATCGTCTCGAGTCCAAGTCAGCATAGCGACGAACCTTTGAGGTTTGACCGCGTCTTGCCTCGAAAAAGAGGTTTTTGATCTCTTGGACAATGGATTCTGCTGCGGCCGCCTGCCGCAAAGTAGCGTGGAAAACTGTTCCCCGCGATTATTCTTTTCAACGCGGGGGGAAAATCGTTTCGCCGGGTTTCGTGAATGCCCCAGGGCGTTTTTTTGGTCGACTCTATAAAGTGAATGACCAGACTACGCCACAGTGGGTTTCATTGTGTTCCGGCTGCCGTCCGCTGGACGTGCAAACCTTTGTTTGCGATCCTTGGTGGCAGATGCGCCTCGAGACACCTCGGAATCTGTGCCGACGTTGGGGTTTATGCGTAATTTTCGTTCCGTAACTTGGCAAGGAGCAAACGCTACGTCGCCTTCGAGCCAATCGGAGCGACGGAGGTGAGGCACGTGAGAGCCCTTACAAAAGGTACAGAGGCGAGAGCGTTACAAGAGCAGTTGGAGAAGGAGGCAAGGAGAAACTCCCTCTTTTGTGTGTTTCAGATGTTTCTTTCGTCCCCCTTGAAGATTAGTCTTTTAACTCGAAATTCGCGCTAAATCGGCTGCCCTCTTTCCCCTGCCCGTGGCTTCGAGAGCACTGCGCGCAAACAATATGTTATAGAGTAGAGTCACGTGTCCACCTCTGGAAGCGCTGATTGGCTGACTGGGACCGCGTAGCCCTCGCCATTTATCAAGTTACGATGAGATTCTGAATTGCAATTTATTAGACCGTAACGCCGCCAAGGGAATGTTCACTGGTACAAGCGCTTGCTACGCCAGATGGTATCTAATGAAGTTAAAGAAAACGTAGATAAAGTATATTGCCCGCTTATAATTTATATTGTGGCTCCTGAGTTGTTCCAATTTTTGATTGAGCAATATCAGTTCCTGTTGTTCTCTTGTTGGATCAGTATTCACTCCAGGCTCTCTAATATTTATCGAGGATTTATTTCCATAAACAGTTTTTTTTTTTCTTGTTCCTGATCAACCATTTTTTCAAGCCCTTCAATATCTCCGCTAGAAGATGAGTTATATATATATATATATATATATATATACAATTCACAACAAATAAATAAATAAATATAAATAGCTGCATAAGTAAATAAACACGTAAAGATAAATAGATGTACAAAATAATAAATGGAAAAAATAAGTTAGTAAATAAATAAACAGCTCGCAAATATGTAAAAGACAGTGCTTGATAAATTAAACTTGAGGAAAAAAACGAGAAAGGACGGACAACCAAAACCCTACCAAACCGCTTGTTCTTTCCTTGCTTGATTACTCATTAAAAAAAAAACGACTTTTTCGCAAGTTATTTTAATAGTGAACAAATGTTTGTGACGAAAAACATAATGTTCATACATTGCTTTTTATGACACCGATGTGGGTTAGTGGGTTTGAGCGCATTATGGCTCCTTTATTTCGTGACTACAGATTGGAAAGCAAGCGGCATTTAGTTTCACTAATTAAATGGACTTTCTCATGAAAGTACAGTACACCTCTAAGTATACCCCCCTAAATATTACTAATTCAATGGTTGTGATGTCCGAGAATTTGATTCGATAAGGATTTATTACGTGTCTCGTTCCTCCAAAGAATCAACAGAATCGATGTCACAACATGTCGCATTTTCATATCTGTGTATCACCCGTCTACTTTCTATTTGTGATAATGCGATGTGTAATTAGCTCGTAATACGTTTAAAGCGACTGAATCTAAATCTAGCAATCAAAGTCTCACCTTACTGGATAATGAATCTTGCTTGTCGTCGGTTACCATCAATGAAACATTACAACTTCCTCAATAGACCCTGTTCGAAAGTTTCGCGCCGACGCCTATCCGCCATTTCCTTGATCACATACTCGAGCATGTATTGGACACGACGCCTGCGTCAGCGCTCGGCGTCAACTCGGATCCAATCACGCGCATCGACTCCATGGATGGATTTTGGATGAATGTTAATGACTATGCCATTTGTAATGGGCTGTAGCTTGCGCCACCTAGCCCAAGTCTCAAATAGACAAACACCAGGCAATGCAGACCACCACTGTTGCTCGATCGACTTTTGTAAAGGGTCTTCTAGGTCTGCATAGCTGCCGTGTAGTCTAGGCATAAATGCCTCCAGGATCATTGTTAGTTTAGTACTTGGGGTTACCTATCGTATATTGTTTCGATCATGTTTATATAGAACAGTTTTTCGACACAGGAATGGCTATAAAATAGAGAAACGATGTTTAAAGAGCAAGAAAGCTGGTAACTGTCACTGAAACAAAAAGAAACGAGCGCATATAGATACAATGGACAACGTCGGAAGAACGATTGTGCAGTGGGTTGTCAGCTAAACTAAGCGAGTGTCACGTGGCCCAGTGTCACATCGTGACGTCGCGGTTTCCTGTGACCTTACGGTGTTACGTCATGGTGTTATGCGACGTCACGTCATGGTTTCGTGTGCCGGCCGTCGTGCCCGTAGCGTCAAGAGAACACCGTCTACTAAAGATAGCAAGACCCCAAATTTTGCGAGATGTAGGTCCGCTAAATTTAGGGAAAGGTGGGGGGGGGAGGGGGAGTGTGATGTTTTTTTGTGACATTGCATCATTTTGTCGGGGATTTTAGTCATTAAATACATATTGTCCTAGGTGCGTCTCGATATGTTTTGTCGAAGGACAAAACAACGTTTTTCTTAAGTGTGTGACCCCAGACATGTACACGTTTCTGAAATACTGTCGAGACCGGTTATAACGAAGTCAACGGGAATCAGAAATCACTTCGCTATATCTGTTATTTCGTTATAACCGACTTCGGTTATATCGAAGTGCAAAAGGGAATGGAAAATCGTGATCGCTTCGGTGTAGCCGCTATTTCGTTATGACCGACTTCGTTGTAACCGGTCTCGACAGAGTAAATAGATACCGTTACATCATCTCGGAAAAATAACGCGTTCTTTTCTCGTTACTCTGCATATGTCAATTTTCTCAAGAAGTAGACTTCCAATATTTGTCGTCGTTAATAGTTATTTGCTTTTTAACGCGTTCATTCGGTGTGTAACTGTGGCTATACTGGAATTCCTTGTGCGCACATCTCTTTATGGTCTATCCATGCTCCGTGTCACAGTGGTGCCTGGAACGGCGTCTCCGACTGGTGTGGTTACCGCGTGCAAAAAGGTGGTCCCTCAATTTCCACCTGATGACGTCATAGAAGTGTCATATGGTCGCCAGTCGCGATCCTGACGGTGTCACAGCAGAGGGGGCGGGGGGGGGGGGGGGTTGAACGCGGCGGTCGCCTGGTGTGCTACAGGTCGCTCTCCGCGTGTGACAGTTCAAGGAAGCTACGGCAGCCAGAGGTTGGGAAGCCGCGACGACAGCGAAACGCGCGTTTGCTCCTGTTTTTTTGGCCGGGACTTCTACGACGAACCACCAGAGTCGCGACATCTGACAGCATATCACTCCGTCGGATAGATAGATGGATCTTAATGTATATACCCTTTGTAACGGGCGGTAGCTTGCGCCACCTAGCCTAAGTCTAAGAAGACAAATATATGCTTCCTCCCGCCCTTCGGCACATTTCTCCCCCTAACAATCACCAGGCAGTGTGGGATATCACCAGGATGACATTTGTGACGTCCTTTGATGCCTCTACGTGAGCTTTCCGAGATATGGGCGGAATATCATGCTAAACACCCCCGCTCGGAGAGGCGTTCCAGGAACCGTAGTCTCACCTCATGTCCGGCCGCACCGGGCGCTGCGAGCCCTCGCAGAGTTTATTCATGGAGGGCCGCGTGAGTTTTCCGTGACCTTTGAGAGAAAGTACCGCGACGCGCCGAGAGCGTAGTCACGTGCTAGGGTACGCAGAGCTGGATTGGTCGGGATGGCTCGCACATCTACTACGGTCTGACGTAAGGTGGAAGCTGGAATATAGCGTTTTCACGTCGTGCGAATTCGCGCTAGGTTTGGGTACTTGTGCCGTGCACCACCCAAAAGCAACTAAACACCGTTATCCGTTACTTCATCAAAAAGTTAAAAAAAAAATGTAAACTTGACTATGTTGACAAAAACTGGTAAACACAAAATGCGTGATGTAGCCCTTCCACGGACGAAGAGAAGGGCGTCTCAACGGCACCGCCAACCGAAGGTTCCGTCTCATATCTGACACAGGCCGTGAGACGGTGCAACATGACAGGAGAGGCCAGACCCATTCATACTGAGAGAGTGTGGCCTTCTTACGGAGATTTTGACAGTCTGGCAACCACAGGAGCGTAGTCTGACAACCGGGGGATGTCTACTTTCGTCCGCCATTTTGTGGCTCTGACTGGTAGGAACTCTGTGCGATTTTTCAGGAATAAAAAGAGAAAAAAGTAACTCCATTTTGGGTTATCGCTAAATCTGCTGGTTCTAGCGGGCAGCAAGCTCCGCCCCCTGGCCAAACTTTCTCAGTATAAACGGCTCTAGGAAAGGCCCCGAAGCCCGCGACGGCGGCAAAGAGTTCGCTTTTGTGCGATCTGAACACCGACCCAGAATAGCTCTGCCGACAAATCACTTGCCTCACAACCTCGAGGGCGGGAGACTAAAGTCTTTCGATGTGGTTCCCTTTGGAGTAACGCTTTTTTGGTGTCGGTTTTTCGTTAACCCGGTCGCTAAACCGGCTGTTACAGCCGTTCGTTACTGCTAAAGGTTACGGTATTCCATGAACATCGTCTGATAAAACACATTCCGTTTTAAAACGTTAGTCGTTCATTCTCTTCAAATTTAACTAGGTTGCTAATTCATTACTAATAAATCGAACTAAGTGCACGCAACGCGTCACTGTGACGTGTTACATATACTGCTCTGCGTGGCGCGAAGTTCTCACTCCCCTGTAAATACAGTAATGTAAAATCCAACTTGCCATAGCGACGAAAGTATACCCTTCGCTCGTAAAAAGAAAACGAGGATGTGCAAGCAAAGCTCCGTGACTCGGTGTGAAATTACCGTAGAGCCTAGTTCTGGGCTTTCACGACGATGTCACACATCTGTCTTTTGCAGTCGCCGCGGCGGCGCCGTGCAAAGTTTCGTATAAAGGTCAGCCGACGCAACCACCCGTCCGCAACCCCCCCCCCCCCCCCCCTCCCCTGACGTCACGAAGTGTTACGTCAAGGTCACGGTCCAAGATGGCGCCGGCACGAGTTTAACCTTAATGATGCCCGTCGCGGGCGCGAGGGACGCGGAAGTGGAAAAAAGGTGAACGCGCTCCGAAATGCAAGTACGCAACTAACTGCAGAAGACCGAGGTGCAGGCGCATCATGCCAGCTCGTCGTCCGGGCCCTTTGCAAGCAGGCGGCAGGAATATAACGCGGCAAAAATGTACCAATTTGTTATATTTTTGTAATTTCTTAAGAAGGTCGTTAATTGGTTTGCGTAAATAAAAACACATCGCCGGAAGCAAAAACATTGTGACGATCGAGCTCTAGCGGTTGCGATATAACGCCAAAGTTTGAAAGCCTACACTTCTCTAGTTCGAAAGGTAAAAAAGAAACACAAGGTTCCTCTATAAGACGACGTCCATCTGGGCCTACTATCGCCAAAACTAGAAATGACGTGTCGGCATCTTTAGAATGAATTTTAGTAAAAAAGCGTATCAATAAAATTGAAAACAATATTTCCTTTCTTGCTGCCGAGCGTTTTTCACTGATATAAGTGCGGTATGTGTGCCCAGCATTAGTCTATTTTTTTACAATATTAGGCTTAAATGGACATTGGCTCATTGATAAATTTGTCTTCTCTTTCATTTTTTGGTTCAGGAAACGCAGCATGACTGAGTTAGCATAAGAATAATGTTGTGTTGCACACGTTTTCCGACAAAGAAGGCTGAATACGGTTAGTCGTTAGTTCACTCCAACACATGTTACACATAAGCTTTCAGCCAAACGCAGATCTACAATGGTCACCAAACTTATACGCAACAATAATACGCAGTTCTCGTGTTCCGCATAAACCTCGTGACCGCTGCAGAACTATTGAAGCCCATATAACGTCTGCCTTCTGCGTTCCTCTTTCGTTTTCGCATTCTGTCCTGTCCACATATATACATCATCTTTCAAGCCATAAATGATTCAAGTGTGCGTTGAAACCATTGGAGATTCGGTGGCTTCGTCTGACGTCGTCAATGTGATAGCGTAATAAGGTGCATACCCGAAGCGATTGGAGTTTTCGTTGTTTGAATCCTTTTCGGTCATAAGGCAACAAATTAAGTGTCGTCAGTAAGTTAACTTAATTTCATTTATAATTTTTTTCACAATACTGCAGCCATTTCAATCCAAAGCAGAGTCGGTCAATACAAAGTTCGTAACACTTTACTTCGTGTGCCGAAAAATAAAAGGCACTAGCATGGTGTGCCGCTAACATAAATAAAGTTAAGGTATTAATAAAAAAAAGTATACTTGTCAATAAAATGGTATTAGTACATGAACGGTTACACGCAGGTGCATAATTAAGAAAATGAAAGAGAACGCAAAATTGCACACAAAAGACTGCTGTGTTACAATATTACACAATTTAAAACTACAACGTTGAAAAAGGAAACTCAATGAAATTATCATGACTGCCCATACTAATTGCCTAGCAGACTAGCAATGTTTGTTATTTGTTGATCATGAAGAACCATCACCTTTAAAGTAAAAAAGAACATGCTTTAGCAAATTTCTCAACAGATGAACAGTTCACAATTTTGTTCGTCAAAAGGTTCCATTCATCGATGGTTCTAGCAAAAAAAAAATGAAAATATAAACACACTTATAATCTATCAAAGAGTGCGATTATGTTTCGAGTTATTTCTTCGGGTAGAGTGTTTGAAAGGGGGGGGGGGGGGGGAAAGTACGACACAGGGTCCATACCCGTTTGTTTGTTTGCAATACGGTACAGTAGTTTTAGTCTTGATAACGTTTTTGGTTAGACACAGTTCGATATTTACTAATGAAACCATATCGGTGATAGACTCTGCTATTTTGTAACGGCCAAAAACAAATCGCAAGCTCTGATTTTGTAATTGTTCAAGTAAAGAAGAATCAACCTGGGTCCCGTACTGTGCTTGGACACTGGAACATTGGCCGGATGGGAGTTTTATAGGCGGCCATTCTTGTCGGTGGTGGGGGCAATCTAAGCTTTCTTCCAATGAAACAAAGTTTTCGATTATAAAGATGAACATGTATTATCTATGTGCACGCTCCAACTGAGGCCAGGCGTGAGGGTTACTGCTAAATATTTCACGGAATCAGCCCTGAGAACTTCAGAGCAATTAAACGTGTAGCAAGAAATCTCTGGCGTTTCTCTGGCGTAAAGGTGATCGAAACTTTTTTGTGAAGGTTAAGTTTTATCTGCCATTTCTGGCACTAATGAGATACCATACAAAGTGTGTTGTTGAGCATAACTTGATTATGAGTAGTTTCCACTTTTGTGTGGCAACGCACGATCATCTCGAAAAAGTCTGATTTTAATTTGTGCATCGATGTCATTCACAATGTCATTTAGGTAGCTGATAAACAATAAAAGACCCAGCACAAACCTCTGGGGGACACAGAAAACAAAACTTCAAGGGACTCGAAATGTGTGTTTTTAATTTCAACGTATTTCACTCTGTTGTTTAAGACCTGTCCACTCTAGTAAAGCATCACAAATTTCCGCTGCTCTTAATTTAAAAAGCACTGCATTATGAGGCACGGCGTCGAAAGCCTTCGAGAAATCGATAAACACCGCATCGGCTTGCCCCTTTTCATTAAAGGGGGACACTAACCAGAAAGCAAAATTTCAGCAAAAAAAGGTCAGTTTTGAATAATACCATATTTACATTCACTAACATCTAGAGAGTATTTCCAAAAAAGTTTCATTCGTTTACACTGTATAGATATATTTTTTTTATAAATGTTCTTCAGTTCGTTGATGCTAAAGGAAAAGTAGAGGTTCGAGCGCTTTGAACGCCTTTTTCTCCGTTACACTCTTTGGTATAAATTCGACTATAAGAAAAATATCGTTTGGTAACAGAACAACAACATAACAGCATCACTCATTGCTTTTCTTAATTGGGATTAATAATAATTGACATTTTAAACTTCTAAATTGGCAGCCAATTTACTTTGTTTTAACAATTTTCTCATTTACTTCTTTAAAAACTTTAAACATTTTTTTTATTTTTTTTTGGGGGGGGGGGGGCGGTTTAATGCTTTGTTCCATTCTATGCTGGTGCCCAATGAAAGAGTCCTGTTTTCGTCCTCATCCTCGGTGTTTTATCCTTTCAAGTATTCGTATAGAATTTAATGGCCAATGCAACTGTGTTTTTTTTTTTACTTTGTGGATGCATTTTATGAAAGATGTCAAGATTTTGTCGATTACATAAAAGACAAAATATTTATTTAAGTTTTCAGCGCATTATTGGTATTAAAAAAGTTACTTTATGAAAAATTTGTTTCCACAGTTGCACTCTCGAGGCATTCTGCGTCGTTTCTATTGAAAAAAAAACATATTGGTTATTACACTAGTTCTCCAAAGATAGTTTTCTTTAAAAAATCTCAGCGTGTTCTTGATAAAAATTACTATAATATCTATTTCAGAATTCATGTACACAGATTAATCTTTGCACTGCAAAGCATTCTGTCAGCTTTTGAGCAACATGACAAAGGTTTACTTTTTACTCATGAGCCACCTGACAACAATCATTTGCAGTTTTTAGATATTAACATCACCATCAACGAGCGACGTGTGTGTGGAATGTATCGAGCTCGCGCACGGAAAAAGTTACTTTCTTTTGATTCAGCTCGTTCGAAGACGGCTAAGAGAGCTATTGCGACTTCATGCCTGGAGTCTGCCCTGCTAAAGTCTTGTGATCACCAGTCGAGTAGTATTGATTCTGTCTGCACACCCGAGGAAGTAAGTCTTAATGTGGTCCAATCTATTCCGGGAGCATTAAAATGTCCACCCTTGTCTACATTTCTTCTATTCTTAATAAACCCAGATACGTTATCATACGTTATCTCTAAGAAAGCACCCGGAGCATTTGGTGCCCTGTAAACAACAGCAAGGACGAATAAAACTTTTCCGAGTTCAGCTTTTCACCATGAACTCTCGTGGTTTTGTATTCTTTCCAAAAATGAGCAGAAAAAATTGTGTTTAATAACAGTGACCACTTCTCCTCCACCTCCTCCTCAGGAAGAACGATAGTTTCGTAAAATCTGAGGAGTACAATGAACCACTTCACAATCGCCAATCTCTGAATGTAGCCAGGTTTGCGTAATTGCGTTTATGAAAGCTCCATATTGCCACGTGCGTCTCCGACCAAGCACGCCCATGGCCGAATGATTATCGTGCTTGGTTCCCACGCAAAGGGCCGAGGTTCGATGTCTGTGAGCGTACACACGTTTTTGTTGTTTCTGTAAAAATGTCGCGTTCTGATGAATTCGAGAACACTGTTGTCTACTCCAGGTCCGAATGTTCTACGCGCCGAGCCTTCCACGCCGACTGTTCCAGAAGTCCACGCATGTACATACGGGACTCCGCGTGGAGAGCCGCAGTCAGTCTCGCCCCAGTGCTCGATACTTCTGTTACGCCGACATCGACGCCTGCGACGCTAGTATTTTTTTTTAATTTTATTTTGGGTACAAGTTCGTCCCCTTAAACGTTTAGTTTCCGCAGTCATTCGACGCCTCATCAATTGTCATTCGTGACATATTTGATGGAGGTGCGAGATACCGCGTCCCATGCCTGTGAAACGTACCCCTCAGAAGATCTGTCCTGCTCGACCTTTTACGAGTCCCGGAAAGCTTATCCCCGTTGACGAACCCGGAACACGGACCAACCGCCGTGTCCAAGGCCTGCCCCCGGACTTCGTCACCCTACCGTCGAAGCCGACAAGGACTGCGGCTCGCCACGCGGAACCCCTTATGTAAGTACGCGCGCAATCTTCTGGAACAATCGGCGTAGAAATTTCGGCGCGTAGAACATTAGGACCTCGAATGAACAACAGTGTTCTCGAATTCACAAGAACGCGACATTCACAGAAACAATAAAAAGGAGCGTCTGCTCGCAGGCATCGAATTTCGGCCCTTTGCGTGGGAACCAAGCACGATTACCATTCGGCCAAGGGCACGCTTGGTCGGAGACGCGCGCAGCAATATTAATGTATGATACCCTCAACGTCAGCAAGTTTGTTTACCATAGTTCGCGCGTTGAAACTCGCCATAAGATAACTTGACGACACTCATTCAAAATCTCTGTTTATGGTAAGTTTATCCTAAGGTAACTTAACTTTGTCGCCTTTATCTCGTTCGATTTTGACGACTCCCATAGAATCTTTCCTCGTTGCAGCGTGCTCCAAAAATCTCCGCCTAGAAATGCGCGCAAACATTTCAGCTATGAGCAGATCTTCAGTAGCTGCTGAAGTTTTCAGTAGCGAGAGAAGGTCATGATGATACGCGTGATTTTTTCTTCAGTTGTTTCTACGAGCCTGCAAATTTGCTGCACCGAGCAGACCTCTGACCCAAGGCCATTTTTGAACAAATCATCAACAACCGCACTTTCCAAAAATTATCAAAAATTCTCTGGAGAGGCAACGAGAATTAAGTTATAACGCCTCTCACGGTTTTTTAAGTCACCTAGCTTCTTTCGCTGATTAAGTAGGGTGTTCTGTAGAAGAAAAACAGTATTTTCGAGATGTACGACCTTTTTTCTTTAAGCACAGTCTTACATTTTTCATCGAGATATGAAATATTTTTGTTGATGGCATCAAGGCTGGGTTGAGTCAGATCTTGACAACTGTTCATACTTTTTATATCTCAGCAATATCATTCTGATTTTGTAGTATCGACTTGACCATTTCTTCAAGCTTAAAGTCATGCCCTGGATTTTCGTGGACGTCACCAGCAAGCCAGCAAGGTGTAAAAGTGAGACGGACCAGCACTCTTTCATGCTCATAAAAAGGTGTTTTTGGCAGGTACAACAACAATACAAAGGAAATCACTCCGGTAACACTTGCAAACATACTTGTCAAAATCAACACCAACCTACTAAGTTCATGTTAGTATTTTATACTAAGTTCACACGGGTATTTGATATTTGTTTTATAATCTGATAGTACACCTTATGTAATAATGTTAAGCCCTTGAGCCTATAATAAATAAATGGAATAAAGATATCTTTCAGTGAGACTTGAAAACGTTGTCCTCCGTAAACTAAGTAGCCCTCCACACGTTTTGAAAGCTCGCAACCTTATAATGAGCTTGCGTGCACCTGGTGCCCTAATAGAAACTGCCAATGACTTGAAACCGAAAGCCCACTTATTTCATAACAACGATCCTACTTTGTTTTTTTCTTTTTGCGCGAATCAAACTCAATTCCTTCATTAATTATTTCATAGAAACCACGATGAGCGAAACAACTATGCATTCCACGTGACTTAAAACGAAAAAAAAACTAGTATGCAAAGGTAACCCGTGAAGTTACCTATTCTAGCACATACCAAAGACATACAGCAGACTAAACAGAAACTTCTTACTTTCTTTCTTTTTTTGCGCGTGTTGTCAGTTTGTCGCGGCCACTTCATTTCGACAGAATCTGTCCTAGAAGAGGCTCGATAAAATTTAGAAGGGGTAGAGTGGTGGGAGGAGGCTGGGAATACGAAACTGGAACGTGGAGTCGTCGGCCGGCGTTTGGGATGTAGGTGAGGAACGGCGGCTTTGCCGAAACCTGTCGCTGGTTTGCTTACCGTCCTCTTTCATTTTTGGGTGTTTAACTCGCCCATTTTTCATTAAGCTTGGTATCAGTATTAAATCACGCGTATGTTTATAACTCCGTATCACGTTTAGCATTGTTACCGACCCCCTTAGGAAATACTGGCTTGAATTGTGATCTTTGATGTTTTGGTAAGTAATAATCGGTATTCTATCATTGCCGTCTTTAATTCTTTCGGTGAATATTAAAAGTTCGATGCTTATTAGCTGAAACCCGTCTTTACAACGTGTGAGAATATCGCTTCGAATCGAAAAGCGCCGTATCACCGCAAGCTTCACCACCATAAAAGGAACCGGTATGTATATATAGTGCAAACCCTCCCCCCCCCCCCCAAAAAAAAAAAAGAAAAAAAAAAGAAAATGTAGTTTTCTTTTAATTTTTTTTGCTGCCAAAAATAAGTTGCGAATCGCGGAAAGATCATTTTCCACCCAAATGTAGTGCTAGCGGTTCGAAAGAGATGCCAAAGTTTCAGCACTAAGCGCTATTTTATTCGAAAGTGATAAGTGATTTTCTGTAAGTTTCAATGGGAAAATGGCGGCCGACGGAGTTCTCGAATACATGGAGCTCTATGGCTGACAGTTACCGAATACGGAGAAAAATGGGCCTCATTTTCCCAATGAAGGTTTTAAGAGAATCACTTGTAACTTTGGAATAAGACAACTGTTAGTGCTGAAAGTTTGCCACCGTGTTCGGACCACGCTAGCGCTACATTTGGGCGGATAACGAGCGTTAGGCGTGCGTAGTTTATTTTTGCAAAAAAAGAAAAACGATGTAATGTTGTTGTTGTTGTTGTTGTTGTTGTTTTTTTTTTTGGGGGGGGGGGGGGGCGGGGGGACACGCTGTGTAGTCACTGATAACTAGCGCAGGACGTGGCGTACTATGTTTACGTAAACTTGACTCGTGATTGGTCCTTTTCTGTTCTTATCAGCGAATGCCGCAATTTAATTGGCCGAGAAGTGATAATGAGATGATCGGGACTCGCCAATGCAGCAGTGTTCCATTCGAACCACAATTTTCACACCCCTATTGTAGTTTCGTTTTTACAAGGTTTTGCTGAGGGATGAATGCCCCAGATCCTCAGGGATGCTTTCGCGACGCGTTCGAGGCCAGATGGCGCCACTTCCCGACGACTCGGGAATACGTAAAAAGAAGAAAAGGGATGCGTTCCTCAGGTTGTGATTGGTATAGATCAATATTGTATTACACCCGTCTACAGCTCTTCTTTTGAATACGACGACAACTCCACTTCTTCGGCTAGAGTAGAAATATTTTGGGACTATTTGCTGCGGTCTGAATGCCCGAGAAGGCTTGGGTAGTCAGAGCCGGTATAAGCATTACACACGGTTCAGGATAATAACACGCTCATCGTCTTGTTGCATAACATCCTTGATTCTAGTTAGCGTATGCTTAATGTATCTAAAATAGCACGAATCGCATTTTCGTCCATCAGAAACGTAAAACTAGATTGGGACAAAGTAGAACGATGTCGTCCAAGCTCCCTGAGAGCGTCCCTACATCTACGGAAATTCGGATTTTTGAATCATAGGGGTCGCCCATCCTTTATTAGGCACTAAACAATTATGCTGAATTTGCTGCTGTCGCTAGCTGTTTCTCGATGAAATACGTTACCATTTAGCGCGGGAGTTTCGACTCGGCTAAGGATAGGAGCTCCAACCTTGCGACGGTCCGCGTACCGTTGTCTGCGGAGAGTTGCAGTATGTTCTCCGGGGCGTCGGCTGTTTCGAATGCGGCCAGCACAGCTTCTCTCGATCGCCGCCTAAGGCCAAATGCCTGCTATAGATAAGAAAGCCTAATTGCCGAATTTTCCTGCGTCACTAGAGAAGGCCACCGTAGGACAAAGATTGTACACGAGTACGACGTCATCATTATAGGCTGGGAGTCGTGTTTTCCGTGATTCGATACGAGTTTGTGCCGAACGCTGACACAGTGAATCGTGTCCAATCTGTGGCCTACGGTGGCCTTGTTTACTTACGCGGGAAAGTTTGGTACGTAGACTTTCTTATATAGGAGATGCTGCTAAGGTTCGTTGTCTTCAAAGAGTCAATTTTTCTTTCCAGGAGTCGGAGGTTTTTTGGCGCAAATGGTGTCGACACCGCGCTTCGGTTTTACGTTGTCGCGCACTTGTGTTACCGCCACGGCCGCTCAATTGCCTCCTGTTCCGCTTCCGCGGCGCGTCATTGGAAGCGTGCCAAAAGACTCTTTCGCACTTGTAAGAAGAAAAGTGGACGCTACGATCGACCGAGACTGTGTTCCAAATCTTACCCAAATGGATCCGAGTTACTTCGGCGGATCGTATCACGTGACATCACAAATTGAAAAACGCTGGACGCGGGTAGGTTTTAGAACGCCAAGGGTACAAAACCCTTACCCTGGAGTAAGATCGAGTAAATTTTGGAACACGGCCCGAACGGAGCGAAAGAGGCAGAAAGTAGAACGAACGCGAGTGTCGCTGCCGTCGCCACGTCCCAACTCCCGGCTGCAGAAGCTTTCGTGGTCTGTCAAGCTGGAGAGCGACCCGCAGCAGAACAGGCGTCTGCCGCATCCACCTCTGCTGCTTTGACTCCGCCAGGATCGCGGCCGGCGACAGCGTGACACTTGTATGACGTCATTAGACCACTTTTTGGGCGCGGTAAACGAATACCACCTATTGAAGACGCTGCGAGACGCACTGGTGGCCATGCGAAGGCGAGCTATAGGTGGCGCTCCGTGGATTCACAAGTGATGACGTTTTGAGGGAAAAGGAGCTAGGCCTTGTCTTCCGGTTGGCATGTAGTGAGCACACCAGTCGGAGACGCGTTCGAGGCACCATAGACTGACACCTCCAAGACGTAAGGATTTTCCGACTCACCGATGACTCCGGCGAGGGCGGGCAGGATGAGTCCCAGCGAAATAAGGCACTTCATCCTCCGTCTTCTGGCTCGGGCGCTGTTGGAACCGGGACCTCCCTGCTTGACGAGGGGAACGTGCGCCCTGTAAGCTCCGCTGGGGCCGCTATGCACACTGCTGGAAGAACCGGACGTGCCGCTGGACGAGATGCTGCCCGGATGCTGGAGCTGCTGGTGGTGGCCCTGCGGGTGGTGTTGCAGATGGTGGTGATGGGACTGCAGGTGGCCCGGATGTTGGGGCCGGGACAGCGGCGGTCGGCCCAGGTACGCCCGGTCTGCAAGAGGGACGGTTCCGGAGGTTAGAGCCGGGACAAGGCGGGAAATGGGAACTGCGCCCAGGCAACACAGTCTCACAGTAGCTTGGAAAAAGGCGAGGGCTACGCTGCAAGAGTATGAAGCGTTTGCTATTTCCCAAAGCAATTGGGAGAGCCACATTGATTTTGAATGGTCCAAGTGATGAATCTTTTAGTAATAAGAACGCATTGGTGGTGTAGTCATTTGCGACAGTCGATACAACCTCCTGCTCCTCTGCACTTCTTAGCTTATGTTTCCGCTTCTCAGCGTAGCTCCGCAGCAGCACTATACTCGTTGTCGATTTTCTGTGGCATTTCAGAAGTGAAGAGGCTTTGATTTTTCTCGCCTGGTATCGGTCCAGGATAAGTTAAATCCTGAACAGGGCAGGTTAAGTTCAGAATAAGTCGGTAAATCCGAACTACGTCTGGGGGCAGGACAGGTAAATGCATGAAACCCTGAGTGAGGCGGGAAATTTTAATTATTCGTCATTCCTTTGAAAGTGAGCGCAGTCAAAGGTCGGAAGACAAGCGGCCATGGATACTCATATTACATAAAGCGGAACGTCACGGCGCAAGAAACAATGACGAATGCCATGACGTTGCGATTTTAGAGTTGCTTGATTGACTCCATCCATATGTGAAGTACAACGAAGTCCCGCGAATAGTACAATATGTTTTCTTTTTGTGACAGAACAAAGCCCGCACGTCTACTTTACATCGGTGTTGGAACAACCAGCAAGAGACCAGCAAACGGCGGGCGCCGATAACAATTATATTCCTGTACAAACCAAAAGCTGCTTCGTTGTTGTCTTCCTGGGCTTGTAATCAACCACTATACCAATCGCGCGCAGTGAATGCACCGTGACACTGCACTTTTTTTGGTGCGCGGCTGATATGTGGAAAGCAAGCTGTCTGCTTCTTGCGCAGGGGTTTGCGTTGACGTCAGTACGACGCCGAGTTCTGCTTGACTTTGATTTGTAGGATAGTGAGTAGGCCTCAATACTAGATGCCTTGAACTCTACGCATTATTTTATTTTTAATTATCCAATGAGAACTCTGCGTTATGACGTCACCGCAACACCTGTGCAAGAAGCAGACGAACTTAAAGGGATACTTCAACAAAATTTGAAATATATCCGTCGTGTTCAAAAATAGGTCGATTATGATCCACAATATCCGTAAATGACAATCGCACGTTTGTATTTTGAGCCTCGTGGCTGTATTTTTTGTTATAAACGGCCCACTCTATCAAGCGCTCGGAGAAGGCCCAGCTTAGAGAACGTGACATCTGACGCAATCGTGACGTAGGTCGTCTCGGGACGAGCAAAGCTACGGCGCGGCTGACGTCGAGGGGATGGCCTAGTCGTTCCAGCCACCGAAGCGGCTGCTTTTGTACGAATTTTGAGTGACGGGTTAATCTTCTATATTCTTCTAGGGGGACAATAGCTACTTCTGGAACACACAAAATGCATTCTCGGGAAAACGGGAGTTCCTCCTTCACCTCTTCTCTCGTCGTGGTCGGAGGCGGGACACTCACCCTCACTAGCTGTCAAGGTTCCTAGACGGGCATTACAAATGAGGCGTTAGCGACATCCACCAGGTGCTCTTTGCTAATCGTTTAATTCGTTTTAAAATTCCTTTTCGACACTTTCTAACAAGATATTGGTGTGTTCTATGTGATACTGATCCTTTGAACATATATAGACCATAAAATAAGCGCCGAAATTTCGTTGTAGTATCCCTTTAAGCTCCGCATAGCCGGTAATGGCAAAACACCCAAAAACAAAGAGCCCCGTAAAGATGCTCTTTTGCGGCTGTTTCATTTGCTCCGTCAGGTCGCAGCGTTGGCCGTGGTCGAATTTAAAGTGAAACGGCGTGTAGACTTTTTCCTTCGAGGGCGCCGCCATCTTGAATCGCGGAACTTCTGGTATGCGGGAAAGTGTCGCATTGCTGTCGCCACTTCACAAGGAGGAGCTCACGTTTTAATCGCGACTCTCTAAATTTCTTGTTTTGTATTTTCTATATTCTTTTATACGCCAACTGCTGACTATTAAGAAAATAAAATAAAAACACACTTTTTCGCAAAAACATGTTTTTCAGTGGTCTACTCACGGGGCGCCATTATAGGAAGGGGAGGGAAAATAATAACGATTAGAAGTAATTTTATTACTTCCAAAAGTAAGCAAATTACTCATGTGTTTACTAACTTACTAAAGTCAGTAAACGATTACAAGATTACTAGAAATAGCAATCATTACAACTAATTCGACTGCTTGTGACGATTACCATGCAAGTCGGGATGCAGTCCACTATCTCCCAGAATACGGAAGTTGTTTGTCACTTTCGTCGATCCTACAAAACATGGTATTTACGTTCCAGCCGGAAAAATTCCACTTAGTAAAGGAATCTACGATGCTGGCATGGGAAATATTTCGCGCTTAATTCTTAGTATTGTGCACACTCGAGGAGTCATACGTAGATACCGCGTTTGTCGGATGCCCCTTGGATTCAAAACGGCTTTAAGCCGTCTTTAACGAACGCTCCGGCATACGCTGCTTAAAAACACGGCAAAACATATATATGACGGTCGTCACGAACGGTTCCTCGTGAGAATTGAATTCGCTTTAAAATACGTCTTTTAAACGTCATCGAACATATAAAGAAACTGTAAAAACAACTGTATCGTGTCACTGGCACATATTTTTGTAATGCATCAGTACCATAAAAGTACACTATTTATAGAAACGAAAAAAGGAAAAGAAGAAGAGCGACATATTTTTTTCCCTTTTTACAGAACGTGTAAACATTTTATTATAGTTTTATTGACAAATATAATTTATATTTATTGACAAACTTTATTTATCGACAATTTTGTTGACAAATACAATGGAAGTTTGTGTTTGTCCGTCGCTTCTCGTTTTTTTTAACAAGTTTAATTATTCCTACCAACCCGCTCGTTCCGTCCTCAGAATCCCCGGGGAAGGGATTGCTTTGCACGCTTCCTTGCACCTTTGCAATAATTGCATTATCATTATAGTTTTATTGATTGAGAATTTGACCTAAATAGCAAGTAATACTAAATTTAGTACTTCGTCAAGTCAAACTCAAAGAGCGTGTATTCTTGTTTTATATTATAGAAATAAACGTTTAGCGATTTTATATATCGAAACTAACTATATGGCACTAGCGAGCACCCAAATGGCGGCGAACATAATGCAAAATTAGCGGATATAGCCTCTCCGCCTTCACATCTGCTCGTTAAAAGAACACAAACATATTCTGATTGACTAAACATCCCTATCAAATTATCTAAACTCTGCATACTAAATTCACCACTCAAACCCCCTGTGCAACAGTTACTGATTCTCATGACGCGACAAAAAAAAAAGGTATTAATATTGCCACATATAAAAGGTTCATCACTAACACAACAGGAATAGATAAATGTCCTATTCAGTTTGATCTAACGATACTCTTTTAAATAGACACTGAGCTCTTATAGAAGATTTCGAAGTACCGAGACAGGACTCGCATGTCACAAACTTTTAGCGCAATGTTTACGGCCCAGCACACATCTTCAGTTAGGAGTAATTAAAAAACAGGCTTCTATGAGGGTCACCCCCAAGGTAATGCCTCTTTTTAAATAGCATCATGCGTTTTAAGGAAATAAATGAGAATATTTGATTTAATTCAGATATATTTGCTTTAAACCACTGCAGCTTGAAGAAACGTGATCCTTAATCACTAGATAAATGCATTCTTAAATATGGTTGATTGAATTATCAGCACACCCGATCACCGAAAACAACGGGGAGGGAGGGGTTAAAATCGCTCTAAATTTAAAGTGCAGTTTAATTAACAGCTTTGATTAACGTAAACCCCGCCATAATATAGTTAGTTTCACTTTAAGCCCGACAGCAGCCGGTGCATTGATTCGAGGGAACCAATTAAGCAGACTCAAAAGTGCATCCTCCAGGCGCTCGATTTTTTTTTTATGCGTGTGTGTGTGTGTATATGTGTGCGCGCGCGTGTGTGTGTGTGTGTGTGTGTGTGTGTGTGTGTTTGTGTGTGTGTGTTTGTGTGGTATGTTTGGCAATATCAAGCCCAACGCTGCAGATTTTCTCAGAAGAGCACCGATCGTTCTCGTGTTCGCCCTCCTGTTATAAACCTTTTTTGTTCGAATATTCTTTGATGTAAATAAAAGACAAATACGTGCAGAAAGCATCACATTATCGACAAGCGGTAAAAAATATATTTTCGGAATCATATTTGGGAAAAGGTTTGATCTAAACCATCGCAGTAAAACCGGTGGGTTTAAATCACGATTTAAATCGTAAATTAAATTGCTAAATATGATTTCAACTTCAATTTAAATCATCTTGATTTTTATGCACACCCTCGACTACAACTGATACATACAGCGCCACCCTGCTTCATGTTGACGACGGACCAGAGGGAGGCAAAGACAGATCGGGCGCTGGTCTGTCGATCTTCCTCTCGTCCGTCGTCACTTTGGGCTGTTTCCTTGTTTCAATCCATCACAAACTCGCCGGTGCGATTTTTTTTAATATACTGGTGCGAGTTAAATTAGCGTTTATTTCACACCCTCACATTTCTTGCGACTGGTCCGGGAAAAAGCTTCTCAGTGTCTCACACCAAACATAAACTTTAATAGCTTCAAGGAAACAAAAGGAAAACCTATCGCGATTTACAATTACGTCCCTAATTCAGATGTAAATATAACTGTGTTGCACCGATTTTGAGGCGAATCAGTGACTATGAAAATTTCAAAATTTACCAAAATTCATACCAGTATTTTCTACTTCCCCAATCCCTCGCCTCCTTGCGTAAATCGCAGCGAGTCGTTGTTGTTGTTGTTTATTTATTTATTTCTTTTTCGTTGTAAGAAAACGTTTACCCGCGGGATTATACTCAAAGAAATGATAGGGCCGTATTTCACAAAGAAGAATAAAATAAAAGGCACCTATCACGCCGTCGTAAACATGCACGTATGTCATTATTTCACAAGCTTCACGACGATTTTCTCACGTCGCGATCAATCATTCAAAGTAACGCGCATCACATGCCACTCATCTAGTTATGCACGATACCCCAAATCATAATCAAATGGAACAACCTATCGGCTCAGATTGGAACTGAGCTAGATATGGTCTAACTTCCAAGAACTTGTGCGAAGTTATACTAATACTAAGAATTCTTTTTTATTGTTTGTTTTTTATTGCCTTTGTATAATTTTTGTGTTTTTCTGTGTGCTGTCAAATAAATCTGATGCGCCTTAGACTGAGGCAAGGTTGGCGGTCGTGCTAACAAAACTAAACTTCTCTTTATGGTCGTCGATTAGAAGCGTAATATATCGTGTTGTAATTTAGTAAAACGCGCGGGATAAATCTTCTTTAAACAGAAACATAAGACGCCATATTGAGACAAAGTGAGTAATCTTCTGCAAGAACAGTCAAGCAATCAATAGCTTAAAACAGCTTAAAAAAACGTTCAGCACATTTTTTTTTGGCGAAGAAGGAAAACCAGCGAAGCTGTACTATGGTGAGAATAAAATAATGTCCGGCCGCAAGTCGGCAAGCCAGAATGAAAAGGCTGGAAAGGTTGCCGCCACCTGTAAGCCACGGCGGCAACCAGACAACCGGCCGTTGCTCATAGATGGCGGTACCTGTCCGGAGTGTTGTGTCGACATTTATTTGCTGGCGGACACAATCCTGGGGAAACTATAGCCCTTATCAGCTCCGCTGTAGAACGCAATAGGCAGCTTATTAATTATTCTTTTGCCTCTTGCTTTGGGATTCCTACATTGGTGTTCCTAATGACTGGAGCTTCAATCGGATTGGCTCTGGAGCGATAATAAAATTAGTGGCTGTCGCCGCTTTCCTTAAACTGTCAATTACTATGAAAAAAAAAAAAAACATGCCTCTTTTATTTTTGGCACCTTCCTCGACATTTGGTCAAATTACATAGAAAAGGAGGATGCTGACTCCTCTAAAATGGTGTTACCGCTCGATACTGGCAATTAATAATCGACGCGAAACAGGATGTCGTACGTGTACTCGAAAGGGATGCTGCATAAATTACGGCACTTCCTATCGAAGCGAACGTGGAAAGTCGAACACGTGGCTGGGAAGTTAATGCTTCGTGGATTCCGCCATAAAAAAAAATTAAAAAAGTATGTCCTCACGCAATTTTCTCCTCAGCTACGAACCCTCCGCTGAACGCGTGTGCCTCTGCTGTCGTTATTTTTTACACGCGGACAAGGATCCGAGGAAAACGAGTCCATTCCTGGGAGATGCCGGTCTTTATAACGACAAAAAGCCTCCAGAAAGGCTCTGGTCAACCGACCGACCAATCACGACTCTGAATGAATGTCACGTGACATCATTTGCATAATTCTCTGCGTGACAGTCTATACCCCCCCCCCCCCCCCCCTTTTCCGTTTTCCGTGAAAAAAAAAAGCAGCGGGAACAGCAAAACGTTGCAAGAAATGTTGTGGTTCGCCGACCGACCAATCACGTCTCTGAACGAATCTCATGTGACATCATTTGCATAATCATTCGCCTTATACTAGCGTCCTAATGTAGCATGAGTTGGTCCTTGTGAACACCAGTTGCGGGGAACGAAGGAAAAGAAGATGGTCCAGGACCAGACTCTTTTTTTCTCCTTCTCTCTCTCTCTTCGGTGTTGATTCAGTTTCCGGGTTGGTGTTCTTTCTGTAACGAAAATGATGCGTTATTTATTTAGGCTACGGCTTTTCTTTCTGACTTGTTATTCGCCGTGGCTAAAACTTGTTTTGCTCCAACAGGGAAAAAATAGCCTCTTCGGGGGAGGAATGGAAATGCTCCCGTGATCCTCTTTAGAAGAGCTTCATGCTTGCTCGCGCAGCACGCCTGGCTGAAGATGCGCGCAATAAAAAAATAAAAGACACCTTCTTCCACGCGTTTCTTTCTCGTCTTAACCCGAGTTTGCCGCTTTCTTTTTCTTGGAGAAAGAAAAAACTAAGTTCAGTCTTATGGAAAGTCACGTACGCGGACTTAAAGCTTTTACGGAGTGTGCGAAGTTTCGTTCTTCGCTGTAACTTCCATTTCATCGGGAGGACGCAGATTCTTGGACAAAGTAAACCCGAACACAGCAACGGTTTAGCTTCGCAACCCAAACCGTGTTCCAAGCACGCCGCTTGAGCCACGTGGTGGGCGCTAGCGAAGGAACATTCGAAACATCTAAGGCAGAAAATACGAGGGTGATTTCAATATTATCCGCACACTATGGCTGTAGATTTTATTTTAGTCAAAACGTTTCGAAACCCGAGCCTGTCATAGAATATTTCATAGGCAAAGCCTTTGCTGATTTGCAGAACAATTTATTATAATCATCCACTGTCATTCGTCTAGACGCCAGAATCAGTTCTCGTGCGAGCTCAAAGTCATCATCATTATCAGTCGTGGGCGCTGACCGACGTCCGGCTTTGTCTTTATGGCTGACACCTGTGCAGCGTCCTTGTTCGAGCTTGTGTGTCTGCTCAACCATACTTTCTGGGAGAAAACACTTCCTTGATATTGTGCGTATAGTTTTCGATGAATATCTGCACCTGACGCACCCTCAGACCCCCC
Source organism: Ixodes scapularis (assembly GCF_016920785.2). Taxonomy (NCBI): domain Eukaryota; kingdom Metazoa; phylum Arthropoda; class Arachnida; order Ixodida; family Ixodidae; genus Ixodes; species Ixodes scapularis. Next base: position 29,194,528 of record NW_024609881.1, read on the forward strand.
AAAACAGTGGGTCTCCCGCGTGTGCCGATCACGAGTGGGCTAGCCTTTTATTCTCGCACCTCGGTCAGAATCGAGCTGGCTTAAAATGCTCAAACCTGCGCAGGAGCGACCTCGTACGATAAGCGCTGAAATAACAGTGCGGTCAACAAGAGTTAAACCGGGGTGCTGATAATTTGTATTCACCTTCGTATTTTGGCCGCGACTAGAAGTCGAGCAAGCCTCATGTGGACGTTCAGATAATATTGGCAAATCAAAGAGCAGCCAACCGAAGCTATTTTCAAGGCTGTCTGGTGTCATATTTATGTCGCCGTGTTTTACTGCATTACTTTTGATTTTGAAATGACCACTATCTGTCTTTTGTGTATAACTTTTCGTGTGTTATTTTTATAAGTATTTGTACTATGTGTTATACCCTCTTAATACCTATGCCGACGTGGGTACTGAAGGTCAAATTAAAGCAAATAACTTACTCATACTTCGATGTTGTATCGCTTACTTTCTTCATCTCAAATATTGTTCATGTTTTATATTTATATCTGGGTTTGTTAGACCACTGGAAAGGCATCAAGATACTTGAGCGAACTAGTGTGAAAATAAATTAATAGTTCGCCCAGAAGAATATCTTGCTGAACTTATATTTTATCGAATTCGTCTGGGCATTTATACGCATGTGGGGTACACAAAAATAATATAGTATAGCAATATTAATAATGATTTGGCACCCCAAGATAGCCTATGTCCGTGCACGAGTCAGTTAAACAGAAGGAACCGCAGAGAAGGTGTCGCAACGTATGTAGCAAGAAAATGGAAGCGAAGTCTCATCCTCAAATACATATATATTGAAAGTAGAAGCACAAAAACAGAACATTTCCGAACTACTCATGAATAACCCGTTTGTGTATGACAGAGATACATGACAGATGTACCTCTGTCGTGACTCCTCGTGAACAAGATTGTTTCATTAATTTCAACATTGCATTTTGAACTATAATATATGCAACAAATTTTTAAATGGGAGGGTTTCAGCAAAAAAAAAAACATAGAATATATGCAACAAATTTTGAAATGGGAGGGTTTCAGCAAAAAAACATATAATATATGCAACAAATTTTGAAATGGGAGGGTTTCAGCAAAAAAACATTGAGGTTATGTACCCTGCCATTTATATTGATATAGTATGAACTAATATTCTTATCAATGGCACTATAGCTTAAAATGCATTAGTGACATTATAGTTGTTAATTTCTCTTGTAATTGTTAAGGTGGGTGATCTAATAAATTGCATTAATAACTTTTCACATTAGTTTAAAAAAATTTGCTTCAAGGTGTAAACACTATCCCTTTTCACCAGAAAGCTCTTTGGCCTCACTTTTCAAACAATACGTTGCAGAGGTATAATTTAATGAAAACAGAACGCGTTATAATTAAAATGGGACACTGAAGACCATTTTACATTTTTTAACGACTTGTAATTTGGACGTAACTTGGAAAGCGAGCAACGCTTTTCTTCTTCAGTTATTGAGGAAATATTTACATCAGATGCGTTTATTTTGAAAAAAATAAATTTTGCATAACAAATACAAAACAAAATTATGTTGTCCTGTTTTTTTTTTTTTAATGTAGTAACCTAAAAAGCACCACACGCGATTGTTAGGCTTGCTGAAAGTCTGAATAAAGAGAGACACTGTAAACTTGCAATTAAGCTGGGACATTTCTGTCAATTGAGCAGTTCAAAAACTTGACACTGTCGCCCTTTTACCTTATCCAAATTATAACATATTTTATGTTAGAAGGGGCTAAAAATTAATGCAAGAGGCATATGCATATTCTGCGCCATATTACATCTTGTGTTTGCTATTTGCTTCAAGAGGTATAGATGCTCTCCAGCCACTTTTATGTTTACCTGCATGATAATTATACAACCAACAAATAATTGTGTCAACTGTATTATAATCACCAATACAGTTATATCAAGACAAGCTTCTCGTCCTAGACAGAAAAATAAATCAACTAGGCAGTCAAAAAGCAGCAAAAATAAGCCCTTTAATACATCTATCATTGTTCTTACTTTAGTTGAGGAAAACAAAACCGGAGAAGAATTTCTGTTAATTACTTCGCATACAAACCTTCAATGAAACATACATAACATTTCGGATATACGTTGTCCTAATTTAGGATGTTAAGCTTGTTTCTTTTAAAGAATGGAGGTGGGTAAATAAGTAGAAATTACCTCAAGAGATGGTGACCACTTGCGATATAATTTAGGGATGATCAGTATAATTTTAAAACATATCTCCTTGACGGTACACCCTACGGTTCGATAGGACAATATTAAACAAATTACAATTGAATTAATAAAAGTCGCGGACAACAATCAGATCAAATCTTTCTTTGTAAAATAAATTCGGTCTAATTTACAAATTTACATCAAGGTGCGTTCGTAATCATGCGACCTCACAAACGGGATAATCAAATTCTCGTTTGCTGCGCTCAATTTGCCGGCACATTTTGAACCAGCTGCACCCGGTGCACACCACCGTGTTCGATTTGCGAGTGCAGCTTATCTCAAAACGTAACCGAAAGTACATTGCCTTGCACTTATCTGCACTGAACTGCGCTTTTCTGTTCGATTGAGGCTGAAGCCGATAAATTTGAAAAACACTTGCCAGTCAAATTTTCATCATTTCGGATTTACGCGAAAACTCAGAATTTGGTGTACACGATCATCGAATAAAAAGAAATAAAACGCAAAAAGACGTTATTTTACAAATAAATTTCGTGAAAGCACAGGGTTGGTGGTTCTGATAAGAGGCGACTCCAGTTTCCGTTTATCGCGCCAGGGTTCGTTCAGAACGGGTCATTATTTCAGGGTCACGACAAAAGCCGTTCCGTTTCCCAGTTTGCGTTATACTATTTACGCTTCTTGGGGGAGGAGGGTAGTGTTTTTATGACAGTGAAAGCTACGAACCTGTAGATTTCGTAGGATGATGACAGTGCAGCTGGTGCTTCTACGCTTGCCACTGACTACGTCCATGTTTAGTTATTTCAAAGTATATTTTAATTGAGGCACCACTTCTTGGCAAGAGCTTTTGTTGGAGAGTTATTATGGCCAATGGCAAGGGCACCAATGCCAAAGGTAGCTTCACAAATATCATTTGATGCTGGTGAGTTCTTATAAATTTAGTGTGCGTTTCTGTCCGGATATTATTTTTGTTTTAATTTGGAAGAGTCTTTCGAGAATTGGGAGGCCAAAAAAAAGAACTCTGATGAACCTTGACTGTTTAGCGAAGAATTAAGTGCCAAATTCATCCTCCGCACTTTGCGACAAATTACTCCGAAAACACATCATCCTACTTAAACGTTAAAAAAAGTAGCTAGCTTTATGTCCATATCAGGACATGCGCATAAAAAAAAACGCTTGGTGTTTTAGGCTGACTTCAACGCCCTGTCCGTTTGCGTTTAGCCTTTAAAAAATAGTCACATCGTACACGCCCTCCAAACATTAGTCCAATTTGGCATAACTTTGTTCTTCGAATATGAAAACACGTGAAATTTGACGATAATCCATGGAGAAGGGGAATAAGAGGGACAAAGGACAAACACAAATCTCTAAGCACAGCTGTGATGCGCGACCCAAAAAATCTGCCCGGTCCTGGTATTGAACAAGGGACCTCTCCATCACCAGTGGAGCGCTCTACCAACTGAGCTAACCAGGGGTTAGACGTCAGTAGAGCAGACCGGCTTTATCAGCTGCCACCAGTCTAACACCAACAAGGGTGAACAGCCTGCATTTTTAAGGTTATGAGATGATGCAAAGGAGCAAGCGAGCCGGACAAGAATAGCTATAAAATTATCATTGTCATTCTTGTTCAGCTCGCTTGCTTCTTTGCATTATCACGGGAACTTTGTTTCTGGAATAGGAAGACACTAGCTCAGATAAGATTAAAAACAACCGGGAGACTTGAATATATTTTTTAACCTGTCAGGGGCTAAAATAAGCAGTAAATCTAACCTTGCAGTGCTCACAGGCAGCACATGCGTTTTAAGGGGGAAAACATTAATTGAGGTTGAATAGTGAACGATGCAAACTAAGCCAAGCTTTTTATTTGGAATCTCATGATCATCTTTGTTACTTTGGAAAAGATAAGTAGTAGTATAGAGAAAGGGTAAGTATTAAAATAATAAACACACTAGGAACAACGGAAACCTTAATTATCTGGAAGATGTATATATCTTATTCTTATATATATATTTTTTTTTTTAACGTTGTTTACGGTAATTTTTTTCCGAATAGAGACTTTTGATTCAACTTCGCATTGTTTATTGGTGCACCTGGCATTTAGATTCGTTTTGAGCAAAAGCAAAAATTTGCACTACCGTGGTTTCTGCCTGCCAGCTCCATCATAACAACGATCTTATCTAAAAAAAAAAAGGCTTCGCGTTAGTCGACTTATGCGTGTCAGTTTTCCTTTCAGACTTTCTCTTCTGGTCGTTTTGAGGGCTATTATAGAACTAGGTCAAAACTATTTTTGCGTTATTATCGGACCGAATGTTCTTTCAAATGTACCGGCTTGTAGCATGCCCAGGGTAACGCACCTGTTATAAATGGATCTTTGTGGTGTATGCCCTTGCTCTTGAAATGACATTCTTTAAAAGTGCTGAACCTTTTCAGCGCCCTCTTTGTGTGTTTCTTTGCCCTGGCTCTACGTTTTTTGGCGCTGTTCCCACCGAAACAAGTATGCACCACCAACTAGCCCAACAACATGCCTTGTTCACCTTTTCCAAATTTAGCAAGAACCATGAGATCACAAATAGAAAGTTTGGTTTCGTTTGCGTCGTGATATTCCAACGTTGTGACGATGACCTTAATGTTACTGAGGCGTATCACAATCATCATCAGAAGTATATTTTATGTGCTCATGAACAACGAGATTGCCTTGATTTTGATGCACAGAAAAGATGACAGATTTAAGAATCGTTTGGATCATGCTCACACAATGATTCGAACGGTTCATATCAGTCTGAGATCGGTTCTGATTCGTGCTCTTAATCAAATAGCAAGGTTTCCTATATTTATTATAATGACGCTCAACACGAATGCTGTGGGAATTTGATATTACACACGAGTATGTACATAGATTTCTCATGAAAGAGATTCAATAATCAAATAAGTTAATACCATAATGATATAAAAATAAAAAAAATCAATGATTTAGATTTGGTTTCTAACATTGGATTTTTGAAATGTGTTATAAAATTTCTCGAACGTCGTAAATGCTTCTATAAAATTCAGTCGCATTAAAGATCAAAAGACAAAGCTTTCCGGCTTTAGAAATTCGACGAGTTTAAAACTTTTTAAGATAAAGCTCCGATTTTATCTTTAATGCTCTCCAACTTCAGACATTTTCAGGTCAGTCCTAGAGATTGTCATGGGCTTCGTATTTAAAATATAGTCACATAAATAACATTATTAAACTTTATCGGCCAGCAACGTTCACGTGTTCCTCCGAGTGCATGGAAATTGTGAATGAGAACATCCCAATAATAAAAAAAACCCGATGCTGAGAACAAATAAGAGAATTATTGCCAGTCTCCGTTTTAATATCATGCAGTCAGTTCACCCGCTTGCCTGTGTTTTCTCACCATCATCGCTGATTACGAACGCAAACATTATAAGGCTAAATTTTTAAATATAAAAACATGTAAAATGATATTCTTAAATATAAAACTCACATTCTTAAAATAGCGTGCCCAAGCATAAAGGAAAAAATCCGAAGGAAGCTCACCAGGCGTTGCTGACGTCCTCTCAGCCACAGCTGATGATTAGAAATGATCGATTTTCACGAGGCCCCCTCCGATCACCAGCGACAATTTAACACACCGCTACAGCGCACCAGTTTCACCATCACGTCTTAAACTCTCACGAACCGATGATGCTGTCCGGAACTGAGTCTGAGCACAGCATAAGAGGTGCAGAAGGCTAGCAGGAAAGTGGGCGGTGAAATCGAAAACGAAACCTAACCGCCGGCTCTGATAGCAGACGATGCTCTTGCAACCTGACCCTAACCACCGTGTCCAGGCGCCGAGGACGTGTCCGCACACCAAATTCCCGAGTTCCCGCTTTAAAAGTGAAAGGCCCCACGAGCGGACCGTGATCGTCGAGGGCGAGGAGGCGCCCCCCTTCCCCTTCTTACGTCTTTCCTTCTCTCCCTTTGTCCCCCCGCCACGCGCCGCGAGGCGAAAAACGGCAACGGTTCCTCGTAGCAGTCATGGCAAAGTCAAGCCAAGTTCGAATTGGGGACAAAGGCTTGGCGTGCGTGGAACAGGTGAAAGCCCTCTTAAGAAGCTAGTCGGCGGTCGAGTTAGATAAAAATGAAAAAAGAACTGCGGAGCGATGCGTGCGCAAAACACACGAAACGAAACATAACAACAAACAAGCAGACGATGCGAACGGCCAGAATCCAGAACCTGATCTGTAACGGTCGCCGACGCCATGTTGTTTTTCTTGCTTGTTTTGGTGTTCATCGTCTGCTTTCTGTTGTATATTTTCCTCAATATTAGATGTGACGCCGTTTTTGGCTATAGCCTAACGATGCTGGCCTCAGCGATAGAGGCTGATCCTCAATGACTACGAATGGATGACTTTTTTTTTGCAACGCTCCTGGACGGAGTCATAGTAACTTACCAAGCGTCGCTATGTTACCATCCTGTAGATACGCTTAATAATATTAGAGACATCCATATTTCAAGGAAGTTATAGGAGGTTGCTTCTCCATAGAGATATATCATAGCAGATCGGAATGAAGCGAAGCAGGGTCCTGCAGGTTCAGGTGGCTTGAAGACTCTTCTTGGCTCCGTAAATAATGAGTGCTGTCAGACCATGAAAGCTCGACACTGAGTTCGTTTTTTTATGTCTAATCTACAAAGGACACTGGTGGTGTCATTACCAAAATTACAGACAAATAAGAAAATAATGCAAAGTTTAATATATTTGTGGTTCCCTCTACTAATTATTTGTCTCCTATGTTTTCCAGGATTAAGAATAAATTTACCGGTCCCCCCCCCCCCCCCAGCTATGATTCATAAAACGGAATACATCTTTAGCGTATGTTAAAATATATTTCACTATAATTACAATTATAACGGTTTAGTTCAATAACCTACAAAAAATATTAGGTTATGTATGCCTGACACCGACGTATATTTTGTATCTGGAGCAAGAGTTTATGTTCTTGGCATAATTAAATACACTAAAGTATTAAAAGTATTTACTTTTTGAAACAGTGCAGAAAGCACGCTGGAAGTGTATTTGATCTAGAAAATAATATTATGAAATACACTTTCATTACGCACACCGTAGTTGCCTGATTGTGTCATTGTAAGAAGCTAATACTGCTATAATGCAAAGCAGGCTAAAATTGTCTTAAGCATGTACTTCAAATATAGAAAGTATATCTCAGTATACTAAATAATATGTTAGTGTTCTTTTTGTTTTCTGGAAGTACAAAATTGGTACACTAACATATTATTGCAAGAGAATCTATGTTTTCAAGCCCAATAGCATACCAGAGTGAGTATAGAAAAAGATTGATGTAGAGATGTCATTTCGATATACACTAACACCTTTGTTGTCCACGTTTCTTAAATTAGTGTTTAATGCCAGGCAAAACTTACTCGTCTCACTTCTCCAACTAGTTAAATACTAATACACTTCTGACAAATTATACGGTGATAGGCATCACCTCCGATCTAGCTGTGAGCTACATAGTCAGCTGTTCATGCGTTGCAATTTTATTTCGTTGTTGACTGGTTATTTCATCTAGATACAGCCTAAATCATTTCCACTTATGTTGGAGGGTCGCGCTTTATGAAGCCAGCGATGATCGTGGTGATTACCTGACAACGCATATCCGCCTTGCCGTTTTCTCGAAGGTGCAAATTACCTGTGTCTGTCGTCTGATATATAGCGATCTTCATTCAAATTTGCTTGACAGCGTGCGCATTTCAGTGTCAGCAAAAACAAGCGGCAGAAAAGGAAGTTGGAGTGCCTTCCCCATTATTACCTTCTTCAAATGATGTAAGCGTCTTAGCGGAACAGCGGCTACCACTCTGGTAGTAAGAACTTCTGTATCTTCCTACCACTCTCTACCAACTTCGAAATTTCGCAAATTTTTTTAGGCCTAAGTTATTAGAAGTTTTCAGTATATCAACGCTCACAGCCATCTATGCAATTGAATCGCCACACTATTTTGAGGCTTGATTGAATAAATTTCGTTGTATTTGTGAGAAACGAATCCTACAAGGTCAGCCTTAAGACAGTTACAACTTGAGACAATATACGGGCATAAAAAGGCATAGTGGACGTATTCATGGGTAAGCAAACGTCGGACTTTCAGCTTATGGTCACACTTTGTGTGAGACTTTTAACTTTTCGCATTCGGAGACTACTTTAATCTTCAAAACTTAGGTGATTTGAAAAGCTAATATTGATGCTGAGCTAGGTTACAAATAAAAAAGTTCCAGTCAAATGGCAAAACATGCCAATCATTCATACATTTATTGTCTATGCCAAACCATACAAGTTAGGTAATAAGTAATTTAGGATTGAAGTTTAAGGCTTTCTTCACCTCAGGAGGGTGCGATTCCTTTGAAACTTGGTAACACCAGGTCCAATATATAACCGACGCTCAGAGTATCTGCATGCCCCAATCGACATTTCCAGAAAATCCCACATGCCTTTTCTCAATCCCATATTGCACCGCGGGGCGCGGGGAACTGGGCCTAATCGAATGTACACTCTGACCTTGCATCCTGGAAGTGGCTCATTCCTTCTCTCCTATTATCACTGCGAATTCAGAACACAACGAAAACAGAGCAAATACATCAAAAAGCCGATATTTATCCTGTGTTGTCATCGTCCCGGTTTCTTTTTGCGTTCTGAAATTGCAAAATGCTAAACAAACATGAACCGCTCCTTCTATTCATGTGAACTTCTTCACACGCCGCACGTTATTCCGTAGTTCGTCGAAAGAACGATGGGGGGCGCTGCGTGTTTACGGAACGGTATATTTGCTTTGCGGGCACCAAAGTTTCTGCTCTTGGTGCAGAGTGGGCGCAGTTGGCGATCTTCGCGATTCGAAAATGTAACATTCTGAGCTTTAGACGCGGCGTGATGAAGCTCAGGCGATATTGTTTTGCACTGTACCGGACTGTTTTAGCATTTCTGGTGGTTGGAGAACCTTTTTTCTTTGATTTCAGCTAAAGCATTTACAAAACTGACAACAATGATTTTCAATATCAAGGGGGCGGAAGTGTCGTTCCTTTGAAGCTTAGCTAATTTGGAGGCTCTAGGCAAAAAGTAAAATCATTCAGCACATTTTATGATTTAGCAATATCCAGCTTGACTCAATGACATCGGATTGACGTTAGAATGTGTTCCACTTGACATTAACAAAAAAAATGCCCATTTAAGCAACGCTGTCAAGTTTGTGCCTATCTTCGTTACAATCAATACCTGTACTTGCTCGTAAAAAAACTTTTGCAATGCACTTAAAAAAAAGGCATTAGGACAAGCTAGCTAATACCCCTAAGATTCAAAACCGACATTAATGTTACTGACGAAGCTATTGAGATAGTTTTATTTTGGGAGGTAACCACTTTCATAGGGGGTGGTTGGCTTCACTTTCCAACGTCTGTCGAGTCTTAATTTATCGGCTTGCGTTTTTCCCTGTTCATATGTTCTGCAGCGATAATAATAATAATATCATAAATTTTTATTTTGGCGTGTCAAGAACTAGCCTATGGCCTTTTATGTGGTATACAACAAAAGGTGCACGAAAATACTTTTTTTTGCATTGAGAAGAGTGTAGGGTTATAAAAAGAAAGCTGGTAACAAATGACATGGCTCATAATTGAACGCTATGTGTTTTTTAGTTTATGTATCCAGTAAACGCCTGCTTCGACATTGTTGGGTATTAGGCAACTAACGGGATAATTCTTGTCTAATAAATTTATAGAAGGTAATATAATATAGAGCTTTTTTCTTATGCCGGAGCATTTGCATTAGTTCCCTCATTTTATGCAAAATAGAGTATGTAAAAGAGTTGTAATATAGCCGTTTCAAGTATTACAATTTGCATATTTCAATTTTTTGAAAGTTACTATGCGTATTGCGTAATTAATCTGCCATTCATACTTCGAATTATTTGCACCTTGAACATTTTTCTACGAATTGTTCAATGTCCTTTATTATATAGCAAATACAAATTGATCTGGGGTGAACAAATAACAGTTTACAATATCTGGCACAATGACCTAGATCGAACTCTATGAGTCACATAGTAAACTACGCGTCTATCTGAACATTCTTGGAACGGAAAACCCAGCCAAGATTAGCTGCATACCACAATCGGGGAAGTAGAGAGCAGTTGTAATAGAGGACTCAGCGGAATTCCCCTTATTCTTAGGTCATCGGCCGGTTATTGGCACGCATTAGATCTAGTGCTATTTCTCTAAGGGGAAATTATTGTTCTCTGTTCTTCTTCCAAATTTAACTCTCGTAAATCTTCAGCTACAAAAAAATAAAAGGAATGAAAAGTGTGCATTGTCATATGTAAACGTAAATTAAAACTTCCAATTTGTGCGTATTTTGCACCATGCAATCTATTTTATTCGGTAGTCGTATCTTGTATAATGCGTTCGATGCTTCCTGCATTGACGTCTTTAACCCATCTTTTGTAGCGTTCAACTTTTCTCTTGTCAATTTGTAGAATTATACTTCCGTTTGCTGTATGTTAATCGTGCATCCTTACAAAGGCGAAAGCTGTTGATGAGCACAAAAAATAAACAAATGAATGAATGAATAAATGAAATAATTAATTAATTTATAAATGTTTGATTGAAATACACGAATTTAGGTAGTTTAAAACTCGTGGTTATAAAGCCACTTTGTTTTTCATGGACACATAACACCAATTAAAATATTCAAAATATGCAAAAATCACAAGACATATGTACGTCTGATACACCATGTAATAACCATGCGTATTTTAACCCTAGCAAAAATCTTACATGTATAAGACATCTTTTGATCCAGTAAATGGAATATGATTAAACAAGACTATATAAGAACATAAAGGAACCAGTATATAAAAAGTTATAAGAAATTGATAAGATGTTTTTAGAGTCTTATAAAATCTTACATTCTTCTATATGTTCATATAAGGATTTTATGTTTTATATTATCCTACTACTAATAATAATTTCTATTGCATGTAAAGTACACATACAAAAACAGACCTGCCAAAGCCTCACTGGGCTTTTGGCAGTGTCTGGCAGTCAGCGAACGAAACAAACACACACACAAATAGTAGAAGAGTAGTAAGCTGGGCGACTCGGTAAAAGTTGAACATGGTTAAAAATCGCGCACAAAGAGACGTGGACAAACGAGGAAGGAACACAGAACACAGACAGGCGCGCACTCACAACTCTAGTATATTAAGTGAAGAGAAGAAAGACGAGGCACAATTTTTTTACGGGGGACAACGTCATCAGAGGGTAAACACATCAGTCGCAGTCAAATGATCGCAAGAAGGCAACTTCTTTTTCGCTCAAAGCTACCGACGGCTAACTAACGCAGCGATAGGCCAGGCTCATGATGGTGAACGCCTCGAGCACCTCGCGCGTGTTTTTCTTTAAAGCGGCCAATGATTGATGTTTTCTCTAAGAATGGTGTGCACGTACACCGCCCCGTTGAAACAAAGCTGGGTGGTGGTTATGCCATACCTACAGAAAATATCACATAATCTAAAACAAGTGGCCAGGAGGTATGGTGTGCCCGTAGTACTATCACCCTCTAAAGAAATGCGACAAATTTGTTCTGAGGTTCGTGAAAAGGCGGACAAATTATCAAAAAACACGTGCCACAAAAAACATGTGCGGCCTTTTGTTCCCTGTTCATCGGGCGTTGTATATAGCATTCCTTTTTCATGTGGAAGATGCTATGTTGGACAGACGGGACGGTGTCTGAATGACCAGCTACGAGAGCAAAAACGTTCTTTAAGATCCACTGTAGGAGGTCACCTTTCGGTGCACTGTAAGGCCTGTATGTGCACAATATCTTTAAAAAAAAACATCAATCATTGGCCACTTTAAAAAAAAAATCTTGAGCCTTTCTGCAGTTTATACCTTGTTGTGACGTTAATAACTCACGAAGGGAGTTTATTAAAGCTTGCTGGCACAAAGTATAATCAGGTTCTTTTACCACATCTTGTAAAACTCCGAGGTGTCTACTTATCGCTGTTTCGGTCTGAGATTACGGGCATGGACGTAAGGAGTCCTAAAACTGCTAGCCCAAAAATGTCCATGCACGACAGTTTCAATCAATAATGAGCTGAAACCAGGCATAGATCAAGTCGCGAACACATCAATGTTTTTATCAAGGCCTAAGTGATCAGAAATTTTATTTAACATAGAACGTAAATTATATGCTTTTATTGGACGTAGAAATTTTTTATACATGTAAGAATTTTCACTAGGGGATATACTAATAGAATAAACAAAGATTAAACAGACTACCAGGTCCACATCCGCGGGCACATCGTATATAGAAGAGCATTGTTGGCCGCTTGAGAAACATCTGTGCTTTGTTGTTCTTCATTGTTCTCCGTAGTTTTATTTATTTCCTTTTATCTTTTCTAAATCACGTCTTGCTTGTTTGTTGGTCTGTATCTGTTCTTTTATTGTTTGTAGTATGAGCGCACTCATAAGGCCTCGAAGTGTTTGTGGACACATAAAGTAGAATAAGCAGAATAGTTATACTTGGTATCGTTTTACATATTGTAACTGGTGACAGTGTTCACAAAATCCAATCCTATATCACTAAAATCAAAAAGCGCCATGCCGTAGAGAACGCTGGCAAGCATTTCAGGGACACAGTGTGCATGCTCTGTGGAACTTCTTCCCGCTGATTACTGTTGTCGTAACCTTTGAACGAAATATCTTGTCAAGCGTAGGCTATGTTTTGCATTAAAAAAAAGTTAAATATCAGGGCGATATACTGAATGTTCGAATCAATTACCTTCTATGGGCAAGCTTTGGCTAAACAATGATGCATGATAAAAGCATTAGTATAGTGTTAGGGTCGGATGCATTACGTAATAATTTTTTTATTGTAATATAAAATGCAACATCGTATTTTTTTAGTTAAATACACCTGGAAACTGTAAAAAAGTTGGGTATTTGCATTTTTCTAAAATTTACCTGTTTCTAGTCTCTCATCAATGTCCTGGTTGGCGCTTCTCACGTAAAACGCCGCTCTTATTTGAGAAAAAACCTGGTTAATATTTTACTATGCAGAGGTGGTTGTGTAAGAATACATTTTGAAATAGACATATAGCGAAAAATGTAATACGTGCTGTGCTGCTGAGCATTTGAATCGTTTAAATACGTAATATTTTATTTTTCTGTGTGCAATGTTTAGTTCATTCTAATTCTGTTCCTCCTACTGGTAACTCAAGCCTGCACTTCGAAGCACACTATGACTAAAAAAAAAAAAAACTTTAAAACGACAATAGATGCCTACCTTTGGCTTTTTTTCTTTTATTCTATTGTCACGTCCAACGTACAATTTAAGGTGTGCTCGGCTGCTATTTGTAGACGTTTCATGTGACGATTTTATGTGCGCCCGCTTTTATAGGCATAACCCGCAGTATGCTTATAAAATATGAGGAAAACTAATATCACAATTCAGGCTAAGCCTGTTTTGTTTTCATCGCTCTCCCAGGCTTCTCGACCTATCTCACTTCACTGAAACCAAACAAGGTCGTCTCATAAGATCTTGATATCACAGTGGTGTAGTAAATATAACAAACGGACATCGAGCGCAAAAAATAAAGAATAAAAAGAGATGCATATCAACCACCGTAATCAAATATAAAAATTGAAATAAACGAGCAGTATCAAAGGGGAATGGCATATAGCAATGACGACATATTATTAATGCGTGTCAAAATAAAATCGAATCAACGAGCACGTTTAGTCGCTTGGCGACGCATACCAAAATTCAATAAGAGGTTCATTTCCACGATACAGCTGATAATATGTGGAAATATTTTATGACTGTTACCATTTTTATTTCATATTTCTGTTTCATTTTCTTTTTTTCGTTCCATTTCCGCTTACGCCAATGGTGTTTGGTGAAATCACAAGCAGAACTTTGCGAGAAGAGTTTCCCCGGTAAATTTATGAGGCCGTAATCTGTCCCACTCTCGAATTACATCCGTTTTGGAACTTTTTTTTTATGAAACCCCATAGTGTCTTACAGCTTATAAAATATTCTAGACTCGTCCTATTATCAATCCGCAAGCCAATAAGATTGCTTCATTTGCCAGTAATAATTCTAAAGAGCAAACCAGGAGGCAGGAACCGTGAACGCAATACGCTCGCCCTGCGTTCCTTAAGCCCTCAAAGTCTATATCCCTAAACGTACTCTGTATAAAATATCGCGGAACGCAAGTTCGTCTGCTTCTTTCCAGGGGTGTTGGTGACGTCAGAACGCCAAGCTTTGATTGACACTGACTGAAAGATAGTGCGTAGACCTCGAGGCAGCTTGCTTTGAGGTCTACCCACTATCCCTCCGGGAGAGCCAATCAGAGCTCGGCGTAGTTCTGACGTCACCAAAACCCCTGCAAAAGAAGCAGACGAACTCGCGCCCTGCATAAATACGATGAGTGTATCTCGTGCAAACATGTATTCTATGCAAATGCTGTATCATGCAATTATGTCTATTCTTCTCCTAATCCAGCGCGGTCAGATGGCAGTCGACATTCAATACGAACCCTACAAATAAATATAAAAAAGCTAAAACCGCTTCCTTCGGGAAGTAATTTGGCTCGTAGACGGCGCCGCATGACAATTGAGGTAACTTAATCGGGCGCCGAAAGAACGAGCTTATCTCGGATATAAAAAGACGCAGGTGCCGATGTCTACACACGCCGTGGCTCGGGACAATGGAACGTCGGAATTACTGCTCCCTGTCTCCGTGAGGCTTTTATTTTCCGTTTGTACGCGTTTCATTTTTAGATATGGTTTTACGTTGTTGTTGTTGTTTTTGTTGTGTTCTTTCTACTGCTTTCGCTATTTCTTGCTTTCGTTCCTTTGTTATCGCTTTTTTGTGTTTATTCCGAGGGGACACTGAGATGTGTAATGGTCTTTCTGGACTACTTGCATTTATGGTGGAAGAATGCTGCCGTGCTACGGTGGTATTTCGAGACGCCCGAGACGATGGACAACTACGACGGTGGGAGCATTTTGTTGGGCTACGAAAGTTAAACGAGGCACTTCACATGCCCCTCGTGTCTTTATTGTTATGATTATGATCATTCTTACTATTACTACCGAGAAATACGTTATAGGCCCGACTATGTAAGGAAAGACCCAGATACAAAAGCGACATAAAGAACTACACGGAGGACACGTCGTCAGCTAAATTTAACGTGCCTCCAGTTAAGTTTAACAAACGGTGGTCGCGTCACGTGAATGCATCGCGTGACAAATCCATAATGTGCTCTCGCACAACAATTTTGTTAAAGGCGACTAAGGCGGACTTTCTCATTCTTATTGTTTTTACTTGCTATTCAGCACAAATACCTCAAGTTTGCTCCTGGACGCCATACAAAATAATTGATTATTATTATTATTATTATTATTATTATTATCGCAAACACGTTTGCATCTTATTTTGGTTTCGTTTACAAATGCTACAGTAAGCGAGATTGTCCTGATAAAGGGTGTACACCCTTCGGTGTCTTTTCTCGGGTCGATATTGCGGTATAAGATGTCCTGGTTGCCATAAAGAAGCTCACTAATTCAATGTCGGTGGGTCCTCACAATATTTCAGGGTCCGTTGTTAGGGCCAATGCAGAGCTGTTCGCCCCTACGTTGGCAGCTGTCTTTAATTAGCCAGTAATGTTTGGTGTGTTTTCAGAGTTATGCAAAACATGTAACGTTGTGCCGGTTTATTAATCCGGGAAAAAATCGGACGCCTCCAACTACCGACTTGTGACGTTACCTCGTGTGTTTTCGAAATGTTTTTTTAATTTGTGGTGCACTTATATATATATATATATGTCGCACTTTTTTTTTAAACATCATTGTCGCATTTCAGCACGGATTATTGCCGGGTCGGTCCACAGTAACCAGTTTAACGTGTTTTATTAATATCGCTGTACCTATTGTGAGTAAGCGTAGTCAGCTTGATATAATATATTTTGACCTGAGCAAGGCATTCGATTTAGTGGACCATAATCTTTTTTTGAACAAATTACAGTGAATGGGATTGAGAGGATCAATGCTTGCTTGGTTTTCTTACTACATTAGAGGCCGCCAAAATAGAGTTGGAATCGAGGGTGTCTGCCCTTCTTAATATCACACCTTCTGGTTCTGGGCTCGGTTCTGGGACCCCTATTGTTTACATTGTTTGTCAGTGATGTACAGCCGTGTCTTTCCTACTCATCTGTTTTTTTCAGTTCACCAATGACATGAAGATATTTCGAGAAAACGAGTCAGAGGCGGACTGCCACGAGCTGCAGAGGGATATAGACAAAATCGGAGACTGGTACCCCCGTCAATAATTTAGTGATTAATAGATCAAAAACGGAAGTAGTCACTTAAAGTCGCAAAATGAGTAAAAGTATGTTTCCCTACAAAAATGACTCCGAGAAGATTGCGCGAACTGAAATAGTTTGAGATCTAGGTGTTTACATCTACTCAAGAACTAAAGTTTTACTCTCAGATAGGAACAACATCTGTTACTCCTATGAAAACGCTAGGAATGATCAGCCGTATAACGAATGAATTCTTGCAGCCTTTCTATTCATCACACTCTTTAATAGTATTTGCCGATTCCGCTTAGAATATGCATATGTAGTCTGGAGCGGGTTGGCGAGATCAAACGAAGCTTTATTTGACCGCATTCGAAGCAAATTTTCCTATATTATTAACTGCCGTTTGTTGCAAAACGAGCCGTAGAGTTATTCCGGCATCTGCCAAAGTCGGATGCACTCTCAAAAGTATATTTTAACAAGCACCTGTCCAGAGTCTGCATGGAACTGCTCTGAAAGGCGAGAATAAGAGGAAAGGAAATGGGTTACAAGATCGTCTGGGTTAAATCGGGAAAAATGTATGCAAAGAAGGCGGAAAGCATGGGCATTGTCCGTGTGACCAATGTTCAAGATCTGGAAAAAATACGCTAGACTATGGCAGGGTCCTTTAGTAGGTGTAAATATTTCAAAGAGTTTGAGCAGTTAGCCGTAAAAACTTTTCAATCATTTTCTGCTCACGTTAATATTAGAAGTCTGGGAAAGTACTGGGAACAGTTTAAAGTTTTGGTAAATAAAGTTTCGTCTCGTATAGACGTGTTTGTCGTTTCTGAATCAAACGTTTCTGAAGCACTGAGGGATCTTTTTCAGTTGCCTGGGTACAATTCTTTTTGGTTCTTTCGATAGTATTCCACTGGAGGGGGCTCGTAGTTTACGTAAAAAGGGAATGGCTCGTTTCAAGACAGGAAGTGGCTTTCAATTGCGTAGAACGCATTTATTAAAAATCAAAAACTCCTGTCACTTCCTTTCTATCTTAGTCTGTTATAGGCCCCCGTCCAAAAGCGTCAGGCAATTTGTTCAGGAGATCTCAGAGATCCTAGCCGCGAGTTACAATCAGGGGTTACTTTCATTGTAGGGGACATCAACATAGATTTGCTGAAAGATGAAAATCTGAGGTTTGTGACTGCCTTAACGCACTTGCTAGTGCTGGTATTGAAAGTATTATTAGTTCCCCAAAGAGGGAGGAATATATGGCTGGAAGGCTCGTATATCCATGTATCGACCATATTCTGGTTAGGACTCTAGACACAACGGTGAGGTCGGCAGTAATTTTGCAAAAACTGGCTGACCACTTTTTTGTTGGATTCCAATTGGTTTGGTAGCGCACATCGGGATGCGCCAACAACAGTCGACAAACTTTAGAAATTTTCGGTAGACAAATTATGGACTCCCTGGCGTCGTCTTATGATTGGAGTTCGTTTCTCAAAACTGTGTCGTATTCTGATGTATCCAAGAATGTGTTGTTTTCCACGATTCTTTCAAGTCAAAGGCACGGCGCAACATTGTAGTGAAAAAACGTAAACCAGATTGCGTTTGGTTAAGCGGAGATATTTTGTCTGCAGTCGCGCAGAAAGAAAAGTTATGGGCCCGTTGTAGGCGATCACCTGCATATGCTCAACTGCGCGGAGTCTTTCATGCAACCAGGAACAAAACTAATGTCCTTGTTCACTCTGCTAAAGGGATCCACTTCCAAAAATTTTTTTCGAAAAATCGTTTTAATATTGCCGAGAACCTGGTCCCTTGCAAACAGTCTTCGAGGGTGCCACCGCCAGCGCTCTTTTGATGACGTCATAGTTAAGAACTTTGGTGTCGATACTAAGGGGACGGTGGAAACATTTAACACCTTTTTTGCTGCGTCATCCAAGCCAACATTCAGTGGGAGCGTGCATGAATTAACCTTGAAGGGTAGGAATTGTGCGTCCACTTTTCTTTATGAGATTGATGATGAGGGTTTGCGTTCTGCCGTGTTCAGTATTAAGTGGACCAGATCACCAGGTGCTGACGGAATTACAGTTAGTTTCTTAAAAAAGAACTTTGATTCGTTAAAACATGTGCTGCTTTATATTCTCAACGGTTTCATTCAAACATGTTCGATTCCCGAAGCGTTGAAAGTGGCTATTGTTAGACCGATTTCCAAGGGGGTCAATCAAAAGCAATAGAAAACTATACGCCCCATATCTATTCTGCCTGTACTAAGACATTTGGAAAAGCACCCCTTTGTGGTGACGAATAGATTTCTGGACCGCCGCCCCATAATGTCATCATCGCAGTATGGTTTCGTGCCTGGAAATGGCACTCAATTGTTGCTAGATGATGTCACCGATTTTTTTAACTCCGTGTTCGATGACAATATGTTTTCTTATGCGCTGTAGTTAGACGTCGCAAAAGCCTTAGACACCGTCAACCATGATATTTTACTACGTAAATTGCTTAAGATCGGGTTTCGTGGGCCTTTTCTTGCAGTTCTGTCAAAAGTTTTATTAAATCGATCGCGACGAGTTCTAGTGGGCTGTGAAACAAGTTTTGTTTATTATCAACGAGCGGGGGTTTCCCCAAGGTTCTTTGTTATCGCCGCTGCCGTTCAATACTTATGTCAACGACCTTATATCTGCAATTTCGAGTTGTAAATGTTATCAATATGCCGACGACACTCTGCTGATTTCGAGACGTGTGAATTTCGACAGTGCATGTAATAATTTGCAGACCAATGCCATAAGAGTGGTGGACTGGTACGCCTCCAATCTTTTAAAAGTCAATCCAGTAAAAACTAGGTTGATCTGTTTCCGCCATCCGCTAAAACATGGTTTCATATAGACAAGTATACTGCATTCTATTAGATAGATAGCTACGGATCAGTTCTAGCGTCACACCTCGGATTCCATAAAAAGGAAGTTTGTGAAACAGGATATCGTGTTTTATTGAACTGAATGCCTTTTTAAAGTCAAGAAATGTTTTTTTTTCTTTCATTTCAAAATTATTTAACAACTGTTCTTGAATATTTACTAACATCATTTCTGTTCATTTTTCGCTCTGAAATTCGTATTGTTCTTTTACAGATACACGTTGTTCATCAAAAAATTTACTCATTCGAGTTTTTATTACATGTTCAAGTACCTTTGAAAACAGTGGAAAGACAAATATGAGCCTGTAATTGTTAATGTTATCATGAATGCCTCCTTTGTGTAAAATAGCTACTTTGGCGACCTTCATGCCATCTGGAAAAGTTTCTGTAGCCAAAGCATTACTGCATATATGACGTAAAGGGAAACAATAAATCTGCGACAGCTTTGATTAGTTTAGTTTTGATATCATCGTCTCCTGCCGCAGTATTATTCCCTAAGGATCTCAGGAAAACAAATATTTCACTTTCGCTGCACGTGATCAAAAATATAGAACTTTATACTCTAGGAAACACATCTGCCGAAGTCAAGCATCGAATCCGCTGTTTCTATAATGCAGCGCCGGAGGCCAAAAAATTAGCGTTGAATTCTTCCGCTAATGAAGCATCGCTATACTGATGACTTTCAAAATTAAAAGTATTGGTGATCTTGCTGTTCGATTTATCATTAAGCCTTCCAATTTCCTTCTAAATTTTCTTAGAGTCGTCCGATGCGGCAATGAACTTGTTTTATAGTATTCTAACCGTGCTTTCTTTAGATCTGCGTTTAATGTATTTCTTTTTTGTTCATATTCAGATAATATTGTCCGGTCTTTTGATCGAATAAACTTGTCAGATAATTTATTTCGTTCTGTAATTCATTTACAAAGGTCACGGCTTATCCAAGGTTTTCTAGATATTTTGTGCCTTCTTACAAGAGACTCTCAAGCTATTCTTTATTTTAAGTAGAAATATGTCATAGGATAAATTCGGCTTTTCTTTAGTATAAACATCATCCCAACTTATTCCTTCAACTAGAGAACGGAAAGCCCAGCTAGGGTATCCATAAAAAAATCTCCGCTGGAATATGGGCGTATCCGAAGTGCGTCTCTTTTCCTTTTTAGCTCGCTGAAGAAAGCTAAATATTGGAAGGTGATCACTTAGATCAAAAGTCAAAATACCGGACAAAATATAAGTCGAGTCATAGCTGGTAATACATACGTCGATCAGAGTTTCACTTTCTAGAGTTATTCGGGTTGGTGAATGAATCACATTTGCGCAGCGAAAAGATTCAATGATATTGCGGAAATTTCGGCATGTAGGGCTTGATGATAGTATATCAATGTTCAAATCACCGACTATAATGACTGGCCATTTCAAAGATGACGCGTAATCAAGAACCTCGTAAAAATATTGAAAAAAATTATTTCACCCGACGGAGGGCGTTAAATTGAAGCGATTAGTGTATCAAGACACTTCAGACGATCGATTCATAATGATCACTAACGTATGAAGATTCAGAGAGAATCATATACTGAAGATTATCCTTAAGATGAAGAGAAACTCCCCCTCACCTGCGGTTTGTTCTATACACACCTTCAGATTTGTATCCTGTAAAATGGACTATATCACGATCACTCAGGAACCACGTTTCTATAAATGACAATATATCAAACTTGTGATCCAGTGAACCCAAACACGTCTCAGTTTCAAGCCATTTGCTTCTCATACTTCTAGCGTTTACATGAGAAACCGACATATTGCCATTTTGAACAAAAGTAGAGTCATGCACAAGTAAGTTAAAGGAAAATGTATCATAATAACCAGTTTCATGCAGTTCCCGCATGGTGGATAGATGTGGGTAATCAAGAGCATACTATCAGTACTTTTTCAGATTTTTTTTTTTAAGTCATCTACGCATTGGATCTCGATTGCTCGTTCCCCATGCTCTTTGCGTACAAACAACTTGCCGTTATTCTGCCAAACGTACTGATAGTTTTTCTCTTGAGCTTTCGTCCTCATCATCCAAAAAAGTTTCTTAGTTTCCGGTGTCAAGTTGTTAAGCAGGCGCAGAGTTGTTTCATCTCTTTTTAGATGACCCCTTTTTTCCATCCACTGATCCCGCGTAATACGTGATACAAGTCGAACAAGCACAGCTGGGAGTTTTCCTGGCTTAGTCAGCAAGCTATAGTTGTTTTGTTTTACCTTACTGAGTAGATTGTCATTATTACTAAGTGGTAAGCCGTGTATTGCAATCTTTTTGGCTCCTGTTATAGTGTTCCACATTATTGACCTGTTGCCTTGTTGTAGATGAAGGAGCGGATAAACTTCAAAACCCTGCTGCTAAGCCTTATACGTTGTGCTGCTTGAATGATATTGTTGGGCGTGGAATAGTGTGAAAAGCTTTCTTGACATCCGCGGTCGCTACTACGGTATGGCGGTTGGCAGTGAGGGATGGTGCGATGAGGTCATGGTTAATGAGGGCCAGACTGTCTTGGGTAAACAGGCTGGGCGGAAAACATGTTTGTATGAGGTGGAGTTTGTTCTGGGACTCCGGGAACCAAATTATTTGGGAAAGCACCATGCGCTCCGTGATCTTGTAGATGTTAGATGTAAGTGAGATGGAACGTAGATTGCTAATGCTGGTGGCGAGTGACTTACAGGGATTTGCTATAGTAATCACAATGGAGATTAGTGCGCGTGTGTGCTCACGTGTGCGTGCGTGCATGCCTGCGTGTGTTTGTGTGTGTTTCAGCACGAAGACTGTTAGGATGTTTCTCGACATTATAAGAAACACTAAATGATTTATTGTTTCTTTCGTTTTGTTGGTCTTGTTGACATTTTATGTTAAACGAACATTGTTTATTTAGTTAACTTCTCTTGCATTATAACTTTTTTGCGTGCGGTGAGCTTATCTCATAAGAAATTCTGAACGAAGGAGCAAACCAAGGCTCTGAAGAGTGACGTACTTATTGTATTGTTATACGAAAACTAAAAATAGTTTCTATTGCTTTAAGTAGTATAAACAACAGTAGCACTAGAAGCAAAAGTACCATACTAATAGCAGTCAGTATCAGTGCTAGTATGAAGTACTTTTTATCAGCACTGGTAGCAAAGTAGCCTTAAGCACTTAGACCCAGTGGTAGTGTTTAGTAGCACTTTTATAGCAATAAATATCTAGTAGCATTGTTAGTAGTTTGTAGCACGGGCAGTAGGCATAAGTGGATATTAACAGTGGTCGACACCGCCAGTGGTCATTCATTGCTGGTAGCAGCTGGTATCAGTAGCAGTAACACTAGCAGTGGCAAGTAATTAGTGGTAGTTAGTAGCAGTGGTATTAGTAGTAACACTTGCAGCAGGGGTCGAAGTAGTATTTACAATAGTAGTTACTAGCAGTGGTAGTAGTAGTAATATTAGTAAGATCAGTCCTTCACAAATGAAATCAAAACGAGAAATTGTCAAAAAGTTAACGATCGATTTGGGCTTGTCTTTTTTTGTTACGTTAGCGTCGAAGTAACGACATACCCGAAGCAATAACGACACACCGGGGCTTATAACTAATTTATATATATTTATTGCCAGCATTATCCTCAGTAATTCCTCTAATAATAGCAATGCCGATGGGAGAAAGAAAAGGAGCGATACATACTTCCCTCACGGAAGTTACAGCCGCGAATATCAAACAGGTTCTGCGATTCATTGGCCGTTACGGGCTTTCCCGTTGCGTCCCGGGAATATCGCCCTGCTTGCGGACGAGCACACGACGTTGTTGAGGACGATGGTTCCTCCACGATCGCGACGGTAAGGCTTTCGGTTCGTGTCCACCATATGTCGTCTGAGGAAGAAACGGACGCGTGCATCGAAACCATTGGCAGCAGCGTTGCGCAGAAACTTGCTGTAACGTGCGCCTGGTACGAGTTTCATGGAACTGCTTCTGTCACCACGTTATCGGGGTTTCAGAGGTCGAATTCCCGAAACTTTCTTGCGACAAAAAGTTTGTAAATTTATCTTACGACAAAGTTACAAAATTTTGAGTATTTCCGAAGAAAAATGTTCGTAAATTTTGCGTAAGTTACGACGAGACCTGTAACTTACGCAAAACTTACGAACATTTTGCTTCGGGAATATTCAAAAGTTCATAACTTCGTCGTAAGATAAATTTACGAACTTTTTTTGTCGTAAGAAAGTTTCGGGAATCTGGCCTCAGTTTATTCGCGATGCTGTTTTTCGCGAAGCTACCGGGCAATGTTGGGTAGAGTACATCTGGAAATGATTCCAAGTATGATAAGATAACTAACCGGAATATTTGCTACTGTAAGGAAAATGAAGAAGAGTACAGTAGGCAAGATTTACACTGCGCACAATTGTGAGCGCGAACACGACATCGGTAGTTTCGCATTTTACATCGAAGGGGTATTGGCGGGCGTAAGATTTCACCGCTTAGGTTAATGCTTCAAACTGTCCTTTGATTCTAAGAGACATGCAGCAAAAACCAACCATCGTTGGTTCATGATAACGGTGTCGAGATGTGTACTTCGAGAATGCCAAAAACAAGAAAGAAGTATTTTATGAGTTCATCTGGCAAGTTTTCAATGCTAATTTATTGGTACCTGTCATTAATATGCTGCATATACGTGTATTTTTAATAAAGCTGGCACTAATGCGCCCAGTTAGCACTATAGAATAAAAATAAAAAAATAAAATTCTTGTGTTGGTCAGCAAATAAGTTCCGTCGTCAATTTTAAGCTTTTTATCCCATAACAATTTTAGAAATGTTTTTCAATTATATGTTGCATATATGTCTATTTTTATAATACAATGAGTATGCTCAGTTGCCTTCATCATACACCAGACAAGACACCAAAGGTTTGTAATTATCAGCAAAGAAATTCCGTCGATACTTTCAATCTTTCTTTCCGGACCAAGTTTTTAGAAATGTCGTTAGAAGCCAGCAATTGTAGTCACTTTGGAAATGTCCAGATAAATGCACTTTAATTGACCAATTACAAAACACAAACACACCGATAAGTGATTTTTCCCTTTTTTTGTTTTTTTTAGCTTGAAGGTTTTAGCTAAAGCAAGCATTGTAGCGGAATTCGTTCATGCTGATGACGACCTTAATGGTAAAATCCGGTGTTCGATACTAACCTGTATCGCGGTAGAGCTCAGAAAGATCAAAGCATCAGTGGCGCGCCCGTGTCTGCAGTGCGTGATGCGGTGTGTCACGTAGTCTAGAATACCGTGTAGTGTTGGGACCTGAGCGGCTCGTTTGAGGCGCCTTGATCGCGATAGCTCTCGACACCGGTGCATTGCTAGTAGGCTGCGGCTCAACAGGCACGTCCCGAGTGATTGCGAACGCCTGATGCAATATTCGCCCAAATTGGCGGGTTGCAGTGACTTTCTAGCGTTGTGACGATTGCAGTGCCGCTATTGCTGTCTACACGTATTCCCAACCCTACCCCGTATTCAAGTACACTACGGTGTACGCTCGTGAACAGTATGAACGAAAACGCCGGAGCGTGAGGCTTTCGAAACGTGCTGTGCTACCTCGAGACTGATAACAACGCGTAGTGCAGAGAGGGGAGGGGGGGTCTCTAATATGTTTATTACTAGGTACTGTACCTGGTAATGTATAAAGCTAGACAGTTGGTAACTACTGTAAAACCCTATTCGCGAGCCCTTAATTTTCGCGCAAATCGCGAATAAAAAAATTCGCGAAACATAAGGGAACGGTAAAATTTCGGTCAAAGAGTTTCATTGCAGGCGCATGGAATTCGCGAAATTTAGTGCCCAAGTTTATGCCCTCTGTGACTGATTCGCGAAAACTAGAGGCCGCGTAAGTGAAGGTTTTACAGTATTTCAACTTACGATATGAACAGCATTTAGTCGCCTTATTGGAGGAAGCTATTTAACTGTCGGCCTTGAGCGACCCGTTTTGCAGACGATGAAGTTCACCGATGGCGGACGAGAGGCCACTACTGCGCCTGCGTGGACTT
Source organism: Ixodes scapularis (assembly GCF_016920785.2). Taxonomy (NCBI): domain Eukaryota; kingdom Metazoa; phylum Arthropoda; class Arachnida; order Ixodida; family Ixodidae; genus Ixodes; species Ixodes scapularis. Next base: position 29,220,060 of record NW_024609881.1, read on the forward strand.
TTCTAGGGCACATCTATTTGCTCTGCGAGAAGGTATAGCCTGAGGGACGGAGCAGGCGATTAATCAATGAAACGGTGAATATATTTATAAGCAAGTCAATCGAAAGGTTGCCAAACGTTCTAAAACGCGCTGGCTGCTTAAAGTTCCCCACCACTGCACTGCTTTTTATTTATTTTTTTATTTGCAGAAATGTGGGTTTTGTTTAATTGTTTTGATTCAATGCTCGAAATTTAGCTGGGGTGGACTGGATGTCTTACACACCGTTTCTTTTTTGTCTGTTTGCAAGACACATATTGCAGCCGAGAATTAAACTCTTCCCATATCAGTTTTTAGGAGAGCGTGAACGTGTTGCTTTACAGAATAATAAAATTTACAGAAACTTTATAATTACTTCGGTAATTGTAAAAATACGATAATAGTTCTCTCTAAAATTATAACACTACTGAGTACGTCTTGTGCGGTTCATTTCGCGTTTACAAAAACAAATTATTTCGTTATAGCTTCCGCTGCACAACAGAGTTTTAATGCTTTGTGAATAACATTGTCCCTAGTGTTAGCCGCTCGGAGGTACTTCAGAACGCTCGTTACGTTACTATTTGCAAACCTGCCGGTTTTACATGTTACGTCGCGAGTTCGAGGCTTTTCATGAACCCTGTCGTAAAAGCAAGCTGTAAATAAATTTCCCCCAAAAGCTAAAGCTTGCTTATCCTTCGGGTAAGGCTAGAATTGTTCTTCAGATTAGACGACTCTAGCGTAATAAATGAATTCGTTTTTGCCTCACCTTAGGGATTCTAAACTATTTACATCCAAATTTCATAGCGGATATCCGTAAAATTGCCAACGATTCATCGCGTATTCTAGGCGAAAATTTACCTCTTATAGTAACGGCATCGGAAGTTGTATGCACGTTTGCAAGAAAGGCTCCTGTGCGCTGCCATTTTGAACGATGCTGGCGCCGTGAAACGTTTCTACCCTGTTGGGGTGCGCTAAGGCACGTCATTACGGTTCACGAGGACCAGATGGTGGTGTCTGCTGCCTCGCTGACGGCCAGCGTCAGCGACGCACTTACTGTTTCGGAACGCAGGAGGAATTATCTCCACAGAATCGCAGCACCAAATATTGTAGAAGGGGGCATGTGTAAGGGTTGGAGCTGACTTTATAACGATCGCAGCATCTGCTCCAGCACGTCGCGGAAGTCAGAGCTGCCACGAGTGCAGCCATTGTTGATGCAATGGCCTAACGGCTTCTGGCGTATTCTGGTCTTTGAAACTTTAGATTTTTTTTACCTTTTTTGATATGTTACTGGTTTAGGTGTTTTATGTCATTGCTTGTGCTCTTTCGTGGTCGAAGACAATACCTGTATGTTTTAGAAATATTTTTGTGTGTCTTTCTGCGCTCAGCGGTGTATGCTTCCGAAAGAGACGCTCGACAACATTTTATGAGAAGCAGCGAACGGCCTGGCTGGACAGTAGTTCGGCCTCACCTCGGCGCGCGGTTTGAGGTTGAGCCCCTATCCCACTAGCGAATATGTACACTTCCTACACTTCCGTCGTTAGTTTGATCCAGGCTTGAACTTTCTTGAAAAATGTGACATTCAAGAAATGTTTTGTGTTTCGTTTTGTAAAACAAATGCCGTTGAGAGCCATATAATAAACACTTTATTTCGATCGCGTGCGCCTCTGAGACAATGACAGCTCGGGGTGTGATTTACTGTGTTCACGGTTCTCTTCTCGCTGTTCGTTGTTAGCTTCATTTTATCGGTTAAAGCCATAAGATCATTCGATGTGGACTTTACGGACGACCCACTACGACCTGCGTTTCTAAAGCTCTTGGAGACTGGTGTGTGGGTCGCGGAATAACCCGTGCAACGCAAATGAATATTCCTGACATCCTTACATGCATGTAAGGATGTCGCGAACCTGCCGATGTTCGAGTTTGGCCAAGGTCGATTTTCTTGAACTTCCAACGCGAAGTTCGCCAAAAGTTCGACTGAAGTTAGACTCTGGTCCGCAAGCGCTAAAATTTGAAAACGAGCTGACACCACCTGACGGAGAGAAATTGCAATATTTGTTAGATGCATCTCTTTACTGTTTCGCAATTAGGATGGTTGCTGTTGTAACCATCTTAATTGCGGTGACGCTCCCCTGCGAGTGAGTTTCTTTAAATTGTCGAGCAAAGAGGTGCAGCAGACAACGGCGTCGCGATTCCTCTCTCATGCGTGATTTACTTTGTAGCATTTAGCCTATCCTATGCATGTAAGAATGGCATATGGTGCCTGTTGCGAGTATACTTGTTACTGGTAAAACATGGCCCAGACGTGGGGCTGGACACTTGATCGGTTAACCGTACCGATTAATCGATAATGCTTCAATCGTGATTAATTTTTAGCCGATTAATCGGTTAAATCTTTACAACCCCCCCCCCCCCCCCCCCTCTTTCCAGCATGAACGCCGGAAAACTGTCAAGTTGTAGGGACCATCTGCGGACTACGTTCAGTGCGTCTTCAAGTTCGAACGGCCGCCTGATCGTTCGAACTGCCATCTGCTCTTTCAAACGCTTATGCTGTCGTCTGTTCTTTTAGACGATATCGGCCCGTAGACCAAATGTTGGCCCGGTATGATATGAAAAGGAGTAAGTGCAGGCCCCAAAAGACTTAAGTTTGAAGGCTGGTAAGCAGGCTCAATGTAAACAGTACATACAAGGAGATGTCGATCATTGTTACCAGTGGCCATCACCGACTTGTTATGCCTGATTCACTTGGTCCGATTCTGCTTGCGATTTTCAGTATCGACGTCGACCATCTCAGCTACGGTTCACACTTTGGTAGCCCAAGCGACATCGCGAATGAAAATTGCGAGCGAAATCTTATCACGCAAATCAGGCTTTAGCGTACATTCTGCGGCGCACACGCGGAATGAATTGCCGCATGTCATATTGGGGAATTGTAGTAGACCGTTTCCGCTGCCCGCTAAGCACCCGGATAGCGCTCGTAATCAGCCACAAGATTTTGAACTATGCAGACAAGGCTGGCGGCGCGCATGCGCAGCTGCGGCGTTTTTGTTTTTTTTACGGATACCGCAGCGGAGGAGAAAAACGGTCTACTACATTTCCCTATTATTCACGCGAAGTTTTGCGGTGTAACGAGCCTCGGTAATTTCGCTGAGGCCGCTCAAGTAATCAGACAATGCCAGGAAGACGAAGAACCAGCAACTCGAACGCGAAAACGGGCAGGGGGACTCACACCGACGCCGACAACATCGCATTTCAATGGCCTGTTTTTGGGCAACGGCGAGCTTTTTCCATAGCGCCTGCGCGGCGCCGGTGGCGTCCGCTAGGGGCGCTCCGGTTTGTTTGTAAACATAAGTTGGTGTATTCGTGTCCCAGCCACTTCAACAACATCCGAGTATCGCTTTAACGCTGCAGAGACTATTGTGAATAATCAAAGGGGTTCGCTAAACATTTGACTAAAAACCCCGAGACTGGGACGAGAAGGGACGGACAAAGTCTCAAAGGGGATCGCTATTGACTGAGAATATCAAGGAACCTCTTTGCTTCTGCGGCTGAGGTAATAATTTGTGAGTGGGTCTATTTTACCTATTCTAATCTGTAGATGGGAACAGTTAATGATTAAAATGTGAAATTGTACATTTGGCTGTTTATCATATATTCAGGAAAAGCAAAAATGTAATTTTCTTTTTTTTAACCTTTTTACATGGGAATGAACAAGGCCTATTAGTCGGTTAATTATTTGATTAAAGGGTGCCAATTAATTGGGTTAGAAATTTTAATCGACGCCCAGCCCTACCTTAAAAGCCTGCTAAAATGGCAAGGATTGTGTTTTAGGGCGCCTACCGTTATTTTAAGGTTGTTCCTGTAGCCCTGGGGCAAGGTGAGTTACACCATTAAGGGAGTAAGCGTTTTTAGCTTCTGTGATGAACATTGCCGGTACGCCGGGGGAAAAACTCATGTCAGCTTATTACTTTTAACAATATTAAGGTTCTCATCACCCTCTTGTTGGTTGCATTTGTTTAAGTCACTAGTTAGATCACGGTTCGAATTCGGCTTGGTACTCTGGAACTCATTATCTCTTGGTCAGGCAGCAGAAACCGAAAATGTACAAAAGCGGGTGATAAGAATTGTGTATGACCGCTATATTCAAAAGAGGTCTTTTATCAAATTGAAACGCTAGTTCACCGTTTTGCATTATATAAACTTGCCGTGAGGAGGCAGTCCAGAGATTTTGATTTTATTCATAAAGTTTTCCATGGTCACGTCAGGTCAATGAATTTACTGCGATCCATTGACTTCCATGTTTCATCAAGAGCCAGCCGGCATGTATTAACGTTTTATCCATCTTGCATATCCCCTGTATCCCTTTGTCACGGATTCAATTGGCCTTCAATAAGGAATATCACCTGGATATTTTCATGTGTCTTCGGGAATTTACCTTGCTTGTTCGTGAATTGATGTCTTTCGCCTAGATAGCTTAATGAGAGTTTTTGTGGTATTTGCATTTAGTATTTTAGTTTTTGTGGTATTTGTATTATAGTATTTTAGTGCACCACACTGGAGACTGAAAAGTTGTTTGTGGGCACAGAAAATAAAGAATTATTATTATTTTACTAACCGTTTTTTGGAAATTGTTCTGGTCGCTTGCAAACCAAAGTTGATACCTTACTGAGAGGAATACTCAGTAGCGTTGCATATAATACACCTCTGTCAACAACTAGGGATATTTTCAAAGCTCTCCAATTGCCAAACCTCCATTCACTGTATATTCAAACTGCTATATTACGCAACTTTTGGAATAAGAATTTCAAAACACCGTCACTTCCGTCTCGCTCATTGCGATGCACTCCTCGTTTCAAGGTGCCACGTTGTTGGACCCGTTATGGGAAATGCACGCGCGATTATTATGTTCCGAGTTTATTCAACGCTCTACCGGACTCAATCCTGGACATCCTCACTGAAAGCATTGAAGAAGGAACTGAAATGGTGTTGACTTGGATATTACTTAGTGCAAGCCTAGTACCAGTGTGTGCATAGTGAATTTGCAGGGCTATTATTTTTTTTTCTCTGGACCCTTCTTCCCCAATGATTCTGATGACATTTCTATGTCTTCTGGTCTTTTTTTTACATTTATTTGCTTTTCTCGTGCCATGTAGTGTCATTATGTAACTGTGTATCATCTTGCTTTCTGTTTGTTTTTTCTTGTTTTTTTATATGTGTATTAATTAGCTTATTCACTCACTGTTTTTTTTTCTTTTGTCACTCTCTGATGACAGTTACGACTTTTCCTTCTACTTTTCTTTTCCTTGATATGTTTTTTCAATGTCGAGTTTCCATTTCAGTATAGTTCTGCTGAATTGTTTAGTTTTTACTTTTTTTTTTGCTAAGATTAGCGACATTTTTGCTTGTCGCTGATTATACTTTCATTTCTATTGGTCTAATAGTTCTGATTACATGTATGTATAGCTTTCTGTCCTGACAATATTTTCTTTTGCTTTGTCGTGTTTTTTTTTCTACTTTTGCGTTTTTGCCGATCCTATTGTTCTTTTTTATTCTTTTAGGGTGTCATCACACAAGCCTTTAGCTGGCTTTGATGTGCCCATATATATAACATTACATTTGTGATGGGCAAATAAAATTATTATTATTATTATTATTATTATTATTATTATTATTATTATTATTATACCACCTTATTAGCCTTAAAGGGCCCCTGAAAAGAAAAAAAACTTTTTTTAACAGTCTGATTGGGACACGCGTGTCAGAAAAAACTTCTATGCGAAAAAAAATTTGGGAGCAATATTGACGGCAAGAGATTTATTTAAAATTCTGCGCGCAAAGTCCATGACGTCACGGAATGGTCATTTGCTCAACGAGATGGTCATTCGGTCTTTGTTCCTCAACGTGAGTCGATTCATCTCTCCTCCACGTGCCCGATATGCCGAGAGAGAAAACAAGTGGAAAGGAGGTGACTACCGAATAAATCGCGTCTCGTGCCGTCGATATTGCTCTAATAAAAAATAATTCGCGTAAAATTAATTTTTTGACACGCGTGTTCCAACCAGACTGTTAAAAAAATTCTTTTCAGGGTTTTTTTTTATAACAATATTTACGATTGCTCGTCTAGAGAGGCGTTGAAAAAGTTAACGCCGCTCGTTTTTTTCCGGTGTTTTATGTTGACTGTTAGTCTGGGAGCCAAAAACGAACGCATGTGTTTTATGCTATTAACATCAGTCATTACGTCCAAGCAGTGCTTAGCAAAATCGCAAACGTGAAATTTTTATAGGCAATTTGGTTATTATTCACCACTAAGTGAATTGTAATTAGAATAATTGTTTGATTTATTGTTTCAAATAAAACGCAAACAATATTTTGTTTAAAATTTTCAGGGTGTGGGCCTATTCACGCTTCTTGATATGTGGTTTGTTCTTCGCACATGCAGCTTAATCAATCTAGTGATTATAAATAGCTGAACATTGTTTGTTAATAGCAGAAAGCACTAATATTCCCAATTAAGGACTTTGTGTAACTTCAAAGAATCTATAGTTATAATATCAAAAGATGTTCATAGGACGACATCATAGCATTTTCGTGCAAGTTAGGAAGATCCAGATTGTATAAGGTGACTGTACTGACAACTTATCAAAGCATTACGACAAAGCAAGATTTTGGGAGAAATTTCGATTTGCCCTAGGTTACGCGTATACTGTTTGGCTTAGTAAAACTAGAGTATTTTACACGCCCCGATTGCGACAGCTAACTTTAGCAGTAACCTATTCAAAGCAAGACGTGATCACAAACAATGTACGTAGTGTGAAATACAGACTAGTTTGGTTCACCCCAGCGATATTGACAAGGTTCGACTTCGTAAACAGGGTTTCCCAACTAGTAGGCAAACATTTTAATTTGAAATTTACTGCGCAGTAAATTTTTTTTCAGAACATACAACCCTTTATTGATGTAGTTTGCTAATGTTAAGCAGTGCACCCAGCTCGTTTTCAATTTCCACAGATGCGCAGATTATGGAATCTTCACTCCAAATTCTGCCGATTACCTTAAAAGTTCAATATATTCGAACCTCTTTGAAAAGTTAGCGACATCCCACATGAGAAGTACATTGCTGCGTCACTCTGTCTGAACGCCTGTTGTTTTCAGTTGAGCAGGAATTATATCCTTCCTGAACGGGCACAAAATTACATAAATATAAAAAAGAGTACCGGAAAAATGGCGTTAAGAAAGAGGGAATGCTCTACTTTCCGATTCGACGTGACGAATTTTAATGTGGATTTCGTTTCACGCTCGTAAACGATTTTTTTAAGCGTGTCCTTCTTTCTTTTTAATTTTTGTTTCTTATATTTTTTGTGGTTTGTGGCATGCTGCTTCTTAAATGGAGCGACGCTATCTCTCCGGGAAAAGAAGACTCGAACATTTAGTTTCTGTTTTTATCACATGGCTGACATATCTTGACTCGTTTATGGGAAGACTCTTCGAATTGTTATCTGGGTGGCCCGATTTTTCCCGATGCGGACAAGTGAGCGGGGAAAAAAACTCTTGCTACGTACTGAAGGCACAAGACCGAGGTTTACAAGTTTTGGGCCTGCAACATTTAGAATGTTTACCAATTCATATTTAGTTTGTCTGTTGATTATAACACAAGAAACACCTTGTTCATCCAATTTCTGTAGTACACGCTGTGAGTGCTGTTTGCGTGAACAAGCCATCGTCGGTTGTTTCTGTTTTTCTCTCAGTATTGAAAGGCTGTCATCAAAATTACTATTGTGGTGGAAAGTTCTCAGGTGGAGGTACTACGTCAAATAAAATATGTTGATACCCGTCAGTACCTTAGCGAAGTGAAATGTCAAAGGGCGCCTAAGTCGGTTTTTCAACTAAAATTAGCGCCAACAAGACGATGGACCAGAGAATACGTACACGAACAGGGACCAGACTTTCATCTGATTTTATTTAAAAATGCAGACATTGAAGGGAAGAAATAAGACTATAACCCTGTCACCAAGTAATTCACAATGCAATCCTGTCAATGTACGTATTTCCTTTTTGGTCCTTAGTTTTTTTTCGTTGTTTTTTTTTGCGCTGTTTTTAGACTTTAAGGATTCATATAAAACTTAACCAAGTTTCCGCAATTATTTAGTTTGTCCAAGTAGTATTTCTCGCGAAGTGTCGTGCAGCGTATATTTGTGACCAACTTTTTGTTGCGGATTACGGTGTGTGTATGTGTTTCTTTTTTGTTTAATCCTAGCTGTCTAAAAATATGGACATAAATTCCGTGTGTGTGTAATACAAAAATTTAGTGACGGTTATTGGAAACATTTAAAATCAAGTTCGAAATTATTTTTTTTCTAGGGGGTTGGCTACAATGTTACGAAAAGAATTTCAGCTGATTTAGCGGTTCGTAGCTTGAATACCGGATTCTCGAAAGCAAACAAAAGCATGATATTCGGTAATATGTACATGACACACAAATAATTGTTAATCAATGTTTTTTGTGTTTTTTTTTTGTACTCATATTTCAAGCAATCAATTGCAATCTTTCGCAACATTTAGAGCATTCTGAAAAGGATTACCTCAGTAAAACTGGTTTCTATATTTGGAAAGCTCCAAATAATATATTTCAACGTAGAAAAAAAATTCTAACTTTTAACATATTTAGTCACTAAATATTATCAGGCGTTACCTATATAAGCCTGTCGATTTCCAGCCAGTTACAAGGACAGATATAGGTAATATAGGTAATATTAGAAACATGCTAAAATCTTACCAAATGTTGCAAGATAGCAGCTAGATATTAATTTGCGTGTTTAATTAACAAGCTCGGAAGTCTGGGTCCCACCATGTATTAGCGGCTTTTTGTACACTTCTAAGACAGGTTTACTCCGTGGTGCAATATATAAAACTGCCCATATCGATATCAATGTCCGTACTGGTTTCCACGTGATAAAGAAGTAGAACTAAAACTTATGGCACCCATCCTTGCGACAATGCTTGTCCATCCATAAAAAAGAACAATTATGGATTGCTATGTTTTACAGAAGCTTAGTTGCCGCCCGAAGATAATATCTTTCGCAGGAGTGAAAATCTGGGGATCTTTTGAAGTGTACGCGAGGTGGTGTCATTTCTGTCGTAAGTTCCGCATTTCGTGATCTGGTGCTCTTGATGCAGGTGGACACAAGACGCCAGACACAAAGGAGTCTTTCATAGCGAGCCAAGTTCAAGTTCGGGTGATGTCGGCAGGGTTGCATTGTTGCGAAAGCGGTCATTGAAGGCCATTAAATGAGTCAAGGATCAGCCGTCGTTCGGAGGGTGCCATTGTTTACGAACACACAAGCTGTCTTTGTTTAATGTTCGAACCTCATTCTATATATGCCCACATTTTCTTCGAATTTGTGCCATCAGGCTTAACGGGGTTTGTTTTTCGTCAGTAAATGATGTGACCTGCATAAGTGTCGGCATTTTCAAAGGAATGTTGTGTGCATTGCTTTTTTTTTTTTTTACTTATTCTGCATATTTTAATGGAGATACTCCTATAGCTTTTTGGGGGGTTAGGTTATGCGATATGAGTATTCTATATTTTTGTCACCGCGTACAACGTCTACAAGAAATGTTCAAAGCCAAAGTTATATCGCGACATATATGACGGCATCCAACCGAGCCTGCCACATCTGTCAACCTACATATTGTAGTATTTCGCATACTTGGTGACGTTGAGTCGAGTTTCCACGGAATAACTCCTGTAATAAGCTTTATTTTCGATTTTACTAGACAATTTCTTACTTGAAAGTCTGCTTTATTTTGAAATCTAGATTTTAACGTTTTGGCAATTATCACTTCAATTGAAGTTTAACAATGTCACTGGCGTCTTTATTGTGAATTTCTTTTTTGTGCAGAAATCTACTAAGACACAAATCCACTTTCTGATTACTGCAGTTCCTTTCAAAATAGCTTGTTTTTAAAACATCAATCCTCTGCATTGGTCATGACTTGGACAATAATGTGATCCCGCAGGAACTTACCAAAACCGTCCTTTTACACAAATGTATAAAATTTAGGTTTAACAGGCAATTGGTGTGATAAAAGTGGCGTTTAAATAAGCCAGGGAGAGGATGTTGTTTCCATCATTTAGCGTTATAAAAAACGTACCAGGTTTGGAGAGTTAAGTTGACCGGTACTCACCATAGAAGTCCGGTGGCCGGCACCTGTTGTGGTTGGACCTCATGATGTATCACTCCTCAGGTAGCGTAACAAGCACCAGAACACAACAACGTCCGAACAACACCACGCCGGCGCAGCCGCAGAAGACACCGCATGAATGACTCAAGAGAGTCGTGGTTCAGGCACACACTTGGTCTAGGAGCACATCTCCGATAAACTTGAAGACACAACGCCGAAAATAATTCGACGTTTTCTAAGAGCAGAAAAGTCGCCAAACCAAGTCGCTTAGCGCGCGAGCAGACGACGCGAGTCTCTCCGTCTGCTAGCGCGGTCCGAAGCAGACGCCGCGACTGGTCCTTCTTTTATGTTTTCTGTCTTTTGGGCAGCCTGGAATAGAGGGCGCCACGTTTTTGATGGCCCCGTTTTACCTTTTCGGCTTTTTGCTTGCCTCTCTCTCGCGGAGCTGCGCTCTTTTGGGGAGCCCGCAAAGTGATGACGTTAACGTGTGCCCCGAGCGAAAGACCGGCCGCAAACTGGGCAACAAGTTCGCGCGCGAGCTGCGCATAAAACGGTGACGTCACAACCGTTCGCGTGGTCCAAGCGCACTCCGATCGCCCGGCGCCGCTACTGGAGTTGTTGGTCCGCTAATGGAAGCGTAAAGTGGTGACGTTTCGCGTAAGTTCAGAGAATAACTCTCTCGTCACTCGTTTTGACCGTGAGCATAAAACGCTGACGTCAGTGGGGTCATCTTTTGGTTAAGCGAAAAAGACCGGATTTGCTTTACCGTTGCGCCATTCTCTCCCATTCTAGAGAAAGAGCGAGAAGGACAAAACTGCAGGGATGCGAGCACCATTACTTTCGGATCAAAGTGGTTTTTCTTCGTCTGCTCCTCGCAGTGGGGTCTTTTGTTCCTGCGTTAATTTTATCTTTTCATTCCCGGGGCGGGTCACAAGTCGGTCGGTTATTCAAGAGAGCTATAATTAAAGCGGCGTTTTTCCAGTTCCCGAGTCGGCCGGTCCGGGGTGTAGTAAAACTGCGTACACGGCACTGGGACTGCCGTTTTTTTCCGCCTCGTATACTACTCGGGAATCCAAGCTAAAGTCACTAAAGCTTCCGTTGCCCGGCTCAGCAAGACGATGGGGAAGTACCTTAGTTTGATTCACACACGACACGACACGACACAGAGCCATCCCTTCTCGGTTTTTTGGGGTCAGCCTCAAGTGACCCTTCAATCACGCGGGAACACAGCTCCGCGTTCGATGCCTTGCCCGTAAAAAAAAAAAAAAAATATATATATATATATATATATATATATATATATATATATATATATATATATATATATATATATATATATATATATATATATATATATTTCCGGATTCGGACGGAATCGTCCGAAGGCTTTAATGGTGCCTGTATTTTTTTCTCGGCCAAGTGACATGAACACGACGCAGACCTCCAGGAAGAGGAGTCTGTGCATCAGTCAGTACGGGTCACAACTTGCTTTGGCATCGCCTGGGACTATTTTTGCCTTTTTTGTGCGCGCGCTAGGTAAGTTTAATGCGCTTGTAGCTTTCGAGCACTTCATGTTCGCGATAAACTTCTTTTAGGCCGCCGGCGTGTTTTTATGTTTGTTTGTTTGTTTTCTTGCACGAAAACTGCTTAGCAGACGACGACCGGCGGCGAGCGCGCGAAGCAGACGTCTTGAACGGTTTATTTTTGTATTTCTGTGGCCCGCACATTACGGATTCATTTCGAGTCGTGTTCTGCTTCTTATTCGCTGCATCTTTTTGTTTTGTTTCGCTCTAGACTTGACCTTAACTTTCTTTTGTTCGTTCGTCGGAGCAGCAAGCCTAGAAGCGCGCGTGAGCTTGTGGTGGCTCGCAATTTTTGACACTTGACTTGGCTTCGTCTCTGGTTTTTCGTCTGCACGTTGCAGACGGCTCTTTGGGGCCTCCTTTCTTTTCTCGTGCTTCAAATTATCACGGCGCGCGTTCTGCTTCCACTTGACGTAAGCGTTCTGGTCTGAATTTGCTGTCGGGGTTTACGTCGTCTAGGCGAAGTTTCTTGTCACATAAGCCGACGGAATGCGATTCGGGCGTGTTGATCGACGTAATCTTCTCTGCCATGTTGTTTTTCAGTCTGCTATATATAACCCTACAATGCATGACTTTTTTATTTTTACGCGAAATTTTTTAGAGTACTTGCTACTATAAATCATGATTCTAAAAATTATTTTTAAAAAATGTTTATCGCAATTTTCAACTTCAAAACGAAGAAATACTTCATGTATTATATGTGATACACAAAACATCGGTGCCGGATGCGGCAAAAGCAGTTTTCGCTTTTGTTTGAGCACAGCGTAACAGCTAATTCCCTCGCAGTTTTTAAACGACAGAGATGTGCACCACCTGGAAGTTAGGAGCGCTGCCTGGAGGTTACACTTTCCTCGCGAAAAATTACCGATGTCAGGATGCCGTGCATCTGAGCGCCAAATGGATGGATGAATCCGGCTGAGCCCTTTGGATCGGGCGGTAGTTTACGCTACCGAGCCATTTTGTTTTACCCGTCTGAAAGCCGAAATGGCTCCATCTGACGGAGTATTTTTGAGACAGGTGGCACAAAACATGCGCCGGATGGGATGCAGAGTGCATTCGCGTTGCCTTCCTGTTGTGATTTCATGGAAGGCGCTTTTTTACCGGAATGTATCATGTCAGATACACCATGCAAGCATTGTGGGGTCAACGCAATCAAACCTATCGTTTCCGAAACCAGTGAAGTCACAGTTATCCCCAAAACGGTGGATTGACATTGAGCGTGCAGCCGAAGCTACGATCTGATGTAACCAAATCAAGCAACGCCAAAAGTAAAAAAAAAAAAAAAAAAAAATGTCCCTTCAACAACTTTTTGTTCGTGTTTCGTGTTCAACTGACCCGATGACCAACTTGATGCACCAACTAGTGCAACTGAAGCCCGTTACTAAATTTACAATTATTTTTTTATATGTAAGTTACGCATTGTTGGACGCTCATTCTTCGCCCAAATGTAGCCCTCGCAGTCAGAACCACATCACAGTTTCACAACTAACCGCGTTATCTCAGTCAAAAGTTATAGGTGATTTTCTGAAAATTTCAATGGAAAAATGGGGCCCATTTTCGATAACGGCGCCATTCAGTTGCACTCGAAATAAAAGTTCGCGCTTTAAAAGTACTTTGATGCCCCAAAATTTTGTTTCAGCTCTTGAACAAAGGTTTTGCCTCAAGCGCATTCGCCTCCTTGGCGCACTATACGAAGGCAACTGGGCGAGGAAGAACTCTTTCGCATCAAAAACAAGAGCTTAAAAAAACCTCAAAGTTTTTTTTTTTTTTTTTAGAAGGAATTTTTTTAGGGGGCGGGGGTGCTTAAAATAACTTTTTAGGGTTCAAATTATGAACAAGCCGAAAAACTCTAAAAATTCTTTTACTGCAATTTTTTTTTTTTAGAGTGTGCATGCATTATAGGATCTTCATCGGCCGCCATTTTCCCATTGAAAATTTCAGGATATCGGTTTTAAATTTTGACTGAGATAAGGGTTTAGTTCTTAAACTTTGGCAACTGTATCAGACCACTAGGGCTACATTTAAAAAAAAAGAATGAGCGTTGGAAAAAAAGAAAAAACATACTAGTAAGATTTAACGTCGACTGTTGTCTTCCCAACCTCTGAGCCTTCCTGAGGTGTCTGCAGGATGAACAAGCACTAAAAGAACTGAAGATGGCCTAGCTAGACGCGAGACAGCCACCGCCGCGTCTCGCACAGAAATATAAAGATGTGAACGACCACATATCTAGAGTTCTAGCGGAGCACTTCATCGGATCTCTTCTCAGCACGCTTCGAAATATTTCTAGGAATATTCGGTTTTGATTTCCATGCTGTAATGACACATGCAAGTTCAATAAAATCGCATTTGTCATTTGTTCTTTCTAAACCGCGTTGTGGCATCTATACTTTGTCTCACCCTACGATGGACTAAAGGCCAAGGCCGCGGGACGCCAGGTCCAATCACGTTCCACGCTATACTATTACACGCTTAACATTGATTAGGGGTGGACGAATGATGCTCGAATCCAAAAGTGTCGCATCATTTCATAGCTTTGACACTGCAAAGAGCGTGTATGTCGTGGCTTTATTTGCGATGTAAAATTGTTGAGTCACTCAGTGCTCTTCGATTCGAGCCACTGTCCACACATCCCATGACCGGTGATCCGAGACGCAGGCACCGACACATGCATCGAAGCGAAATACCGCACACTTTCTAAGTGGCTCGTGATTGGATCTGGCGGTCCGTAGCTTTTGCCTTTAGTTCATCGTAGGGTGAGACGAAGTATAGTTGTATTTATTTCAGCGCCATGTTTAGATCACAGCTGCCAACACGGTGCGTTGAATATTTGATAGAAATAAACAGAAGTAAATTCTTAGTTCTACAGTCAAACTCCACGCCGTGACACGAGTGTTCCTACAGTGACGATTATTCCAGCATGAGGACAATTCCTCGTACGAGATGCCCTGTGACGAGTTGGCCTCCTTGTCAAGTTCACCTATGACCAATGGGCCTGTGGCGAAATGCCTTTAGACGAGCTCACCTATGACCAGTTGGCCCGTGACAACCTGGCTCGTGACGTATTCTCCTGGGCGTTTTCAGACAAAGTCGAACAACTATGTCCGGTGACCATTTTTAATTTTGATGAAAATATATGTTTGGCTGGCGTCCTGCCCTGAAGAATAAAACCAATCCTTGTTTTCAGGGAAAAAAATTGTCTTTGCGAAAACAATTTGTAAGCACCCTCAGTCAAGTGTGCGTTTTGCGTATCGCACGATGTTGACAATTTGGGCGGCTTTTCCCTAAAAAAACTGTTCTGGCTACGTGCCTAGAAATATTTACTGACAAGTTAGGCACAAGAAGGATTGACAAGTAGTATTAATCACCAAGTATTAGGGTTATTATTTTGATTAAAACAATCGGCAAACACTTTAAGTTCCACAATAACGCCGTTGATTAAAGACTTTTTTCTCCGTATCGATAAGAGCTAGGGTCTTAAAAAAGCCTGTGTGAAAATCAGTTTAAAAAAGGCCATTTTTAATGTTCTTTAAATTCTCCGAAATTATAATATGTACTAACAGAATCCGCAAAAAAAAAAAAAAGCAATAATGCAATATTTGCATGGCTTTTAAGTTATAAAGCGAGAAATATGGCCAAATTGACGCTAACGCTGTTGCCAGAAATGGGGCGTGCACGTACCCATTTTTCACAATTTCATTTTTATCAAAAAACGTAAAAAATGCTGCGTGGTGGTCAAGAAAAGACAAATTGACAGCACCGAGGTGGACGGTAGTTTTGAAGACAAAATTCCTGATACATTTTTGTGCAATCGAGCCAAAAATGGCCATGGGTTAGAGCGATCGACAGGCGTCAACCTGTAACATGCTTCGCGGTGCCTGTTTCAAGAGCCGGCGTGTAGCGTCTCCGTCCACGCGACGTAAAGGAAGCAACAGGAGCGACTTTGCAAACATATCAGCCTACAATCTTGGCGGTACATGATTTAGAGGTAGGGCACGGCAGAACCTGAACCTGCACCGCCTGTGAGCACCAATAGATCCGCCGCCGGGGAGGGCCGCACAACGCGTAGAAAATAAAGATACTTTAAAATTTTTTTTAAAAATTCCAATTGACTGAGATTGTCTGTATTGCGCGTTTTCAGATAGGATCAAACGACCATGTCCGGTCGGCACTCTTTTTTTTTTTTTTTAATGACCAAAAGATATATTTTACTTTTTGGGCAAGCGCAAAAACACTTTCAAAAATTTTTTTGCGGAAATTTCTTTTTTTAGTACCGAAAAAAAACAAAGTCGCTGTCAGTATACGCGCACGTTTTTGCGACTTGCGTGGAGCCGTCCTTCTGAATATTTATAAAAGAGAAATTGTTGTCGCCTTAGGTTTAACATTTTTTTTGTGAAGAGACTGTACATAAAGTAAAAGGAGGTAAACATGCATTTTTGACTACGAAGCACTTCAGAGCTTTATGGACCCGGATATTAAAAGACTAAAAATTCAAATTTTTTAACAAGATTTGGACGCGTTCGCTTTCTATTTGCCTAAATTGTTATTGAAATTGAAAACGGTAAGCTTTCTAAAAATAACACACTGAAATGTAGACAGGTTACTGATTTTACAAGAATTGGAAATCAGTTTAAAATGAAAGCCACCTTAATTTTTATTCTACTTTTCACACATCAAGGCTCATAATCTGTTCTATCAGGCCCTTCAAAAATGCTTTGCAATATATTTTTTTTATTTATTTATTTTTTTTTTTTTTACAAAGCGTTAAATATACAGAATCGCCGTAACGGGAAAAGAGAAAGATTGAACGTTGCCGATTTCAAAACAAGGGCAAGGAAGGGGTCGAAAAATGTAGGAAGACCGTGAAGAAATATCACTGTGACAAGAGTTTGTGAAAAATAAGAGTTCATACAGAAGATTCCACGTGAGCTTGAAGCTCAAGTCAACAATTTAAATACAGCATTCTCGGATCAGGGAATTTCGTAGCCTACCCTTCGTAGGGAGGCTGGGCTGCTGACGACCAAGTTTAAATAGTGTTAAGAAAAAACGTTTAAGGCGGTACAATTGAAACAAGTTTAATGAATCAAGATTCAGTGCTTACACTCGGCGCTTCTCGCGTGCATTCTTTCTGCCGGACGCTTACCTGAGTCGGTCACGGCGCTCTCCTGGCACTCCGAGGAGGAACTTTTTTTGTTTTTCCTGTTTTGCCTGTAGCAATCACACTTCGTTTCTTTTCAGTGGCACCGCAAGCTCGCGACCGCTATCTGCTTTTCGCAGCCATAGGAGACTTCCATAGTAACCCTGAGGCGCAGGAAAATAAAAAAAACTTAGCTTTTAAAGATGTATCTTTTTTGCGTCTACTGATCTTGCAAAAACAGCTGTGGTTGCGAAATGTGGGACCGCGTACTCTGCCACAAGTGACAGGACTGAATTGCACGCACAACAGAAACAGAATCCCACTCCTTTGCTTTCATGTCCCTGAACGCTTTCGGGAACAGGGTTAGTTTCACGTTCGGCAGTTTAGTGTTCAGTGGGGCAACCATCTATGACGCCGACTTGATCACCGACGTGTTGGGCCATCGGAGGCTGTAGAACGTTGACTGATGCTTGACGCAACCCCCGATTCTATCGCAGGCATTCTTGCCACGTCCAGTTTCGTAAAAAATACACTTCGCTGACGTGTACTTGCTCTTAAAGTGGCTTGCTGCACCATCACTGACGTAGGTCACATGAGCACGCACAAATTAGATTTCACGATTCTCCAAACCGTTGTCATATAAATTAAGTTACAGACAATCTCATTCAATCGCAATTCCTTTTTTTTAAATTAACTTTATTTTTTACGCGTTGTGCGGCCCACCACGGCGGCGAATCTATTGGCGCCCATAGTGGCGCAGATTCACGTTCTGAGGTTGTAGGCTGATATGTTTGCAAAGTCGTTCCGGTTGCTTCCTTTACGTCGCATAGAAGGAGATGCTATATGTTCCGCACAGCATGTTACAAAGTGGTGCACCTCGATCGCTCCGCCCCATGGGCATTTTTTGGTCGGTTCTTCGAAAATGTATTAGGAATTTTCTCTTTAAAGCTATCGTCCACCTCTGTGCTGTCAATTAGCGTTTTCTTGACCACCCCGTAGCATTTTTACGCTTCTTAATAATAATGAAATTGTAAAGAAAGGGTATGGGCACGCCCCATTTAGGGCAACAGCCTTAGCGTCAATCTGGCCATATTTCTCGCTCTATAACTTGAACGCCACACAAATATTGCATTATGTTTTGCCGACACTGTTAGTACATATTATAAACGTTAATTTCACAGAGTTTCAAGAATAGTAAAGATGACGTTTTTTTTAATGATTTTAAAAATATTGCATATTTAGTTAAATGCCAATGTGTGAGCAATTGTTGTAAATTTCTCCCGCTAACCAGGACCACAATATTTCATGCATAGTCGCACTATGTACAGGAAAACACGCTGGCAAAGTTTGAATACCTTATCTTTTATAGATATCAAAATAACGACCCTAATATTCAGTGATAAATATGTTTTGTAAATCCTGCCTATGCCTAATTTTTCAGTAAATATTTCTAGACCCATAGCCAGAACAGTTATTTTGGCAAAGCCGCCAGAAATGTCAACATCGCGCGATACGCAAAACGCGTACTTGACTGTGAGGGTGCTTACAAATTGTTTTCGCAAAGACGAACATTTTTTTCCGAAAACAAGGGTTGGTTTTATTCTTCTGGGCTTGACGCCAGCAAAATATTCTTTTTCATCAAAATTAAAAATGGTCACCGGACATGCTTGTTCCATCTTTTCTGAAAACGCCCTCTTAGACTTGTCACAGCCCATTGATGAGAAAATCCACAGCCCAGCGCAGCCCGGCAACATTGACGTACACTCTCAGAACCAGGGACGCGCGCTGTACATCGCTTCGTTCGAGAATGCCGCTGGAAAGGTCTATTAGTAGAAAAAAAACTCTAATTCTTTACGAGCAACTGCGGGTTCGCCCGTCGCAAAAGTTGTAGACCTATTCCTAGCCCCCCCCCCCCCCCCCCCCCTCCTTTTCCCTAAACCCCGCAGCAAAAAAAATTGCTGAAATTGATGTCTTTCTATAAATTGCGATAGCATTCGTCACGTGACCTGTGCACCAATTCAGGTTCCCCGCTAAATTTAGTGGAGAACCTGAATTTGTCTGTAGGCCCCGTGACGCCAGGTCAGGTAACGTAATTTTTTTCTGCCAAGTTTAGCGGGGAAACTGAATTGGTGCATAGGTCAAGTGAGGTCAATTTTTCAACCAAATTTAGCGAGGAACCTGATCTGGTGCGTAAGTCACGCGACGTCAGGTCCCTTGACATCAGTTTTCCGCCAAATTTAGCAAGCAAACTGAATTGGTGCATAGAGGACGTGACGTCAATTTTCCGCTAAATTTTTGGTGCACAGGTGACGTGACGTCAATTTTCCACTAAATTTAGCGGGGAAACTGATTTGGTGCAAAGGTCAACTGACGTCAATTTTGCAGCTAAATTTAGCGGGGAAACTGAATTGGTGCATAAGTGACGTGATGGCCATTTTCCGTTAAATTTAGTGGGGAAACTGATTTGGTGTAGAGATCATCTGACGTCAAATTTTCAGCTAAATTTAGCAGGGAAACTGAATTATTGCATAGGTGACGTGACGTCAGTTTTCCGCTAAATTTAGCGGGGAAACTGATTTTGTGAGAGGTCACGTGACGTCAATTTTTCAGCTAAATTTAGCGGGGAAACTAAATCGGTGCATAGGTCATATGACGTCAATTTTCCGCTCAATTTAGCGGTGATCCATTTCCCCCCGCCTACTACATTAGAGGACAGATACCAAGACGGAGATCTGTGATGAGTAGCTTAATAATCCTATCACATCAAAAGCAGAAAAAGGAAAAGGGGGGGGGGGGGGGGGGGGTCCTGCTTTCAGCTGCGGGGTTTTGAGATCAGCTATTACTGTATCCTGATTCTAAAAAGGAAGCGTGGATTTGGCCCCTTCTGGAAAAAACAATTATTCGAGTGATTGATAGTGCGCCTGGTGCATCGACTCGGCACATCGGCTTACCCTCCAACTTTTCGGTTCATTTGTTTGATCTACCATCCGCACGATGACCGCGTATATCGAACAGCCGATGAAATGGGTATTATCGGATTTGAATCGCTGAATGCTTCTCGGCACGTGAGCTGACCTGCATCACGCACGATTGAGTCCAATACCAAAGAAAAGGCCGGCACATCCCCCCCCCCCCCTTCCACCACACAGAAACGTCGTCACGAGTGGATTCACGATGCGTCGCCTAGCTCGCGTCAGCGTCGCCGCCAACGCTTCTTGCAGCGCGTCTCACAGCAAGCGTGACGCTATTGGCCTCGAGATCGACCTAGAGGTAGCGCTACGGTCGCGCTATCATCATCATCAAAGCGGGGATAGGAGAACGGCCGCCCCATAGGCTCTCCACGTTCGCGCGCCAGGCGGTGTAGATTCTTGCGTTTATTTTGTCGCATACTATCGGTGGGAAAACAATTCTAGCGGAAAAGGATGCGGTACTGTTCGGTGCTTCAGTGAAGATCGAATTGTGTTGCCAGCGTGCGGCCTAAATTTATATAATCGCTTCTGTGGGTGCGTCGTCTGCTCTAAGCAGACGTTGGAAATCATGGATCACCACGACTGATGCCTGTCTCCGGCTGAACTTAAATATTTATGTTAAATATTTGTTTCTTTTAAAATAGATGTATCGGTTGATCAACGTGGGAATAAAAAAAAAAACAAAAAAAAACAATAAATTCCAACTCAGATAACATAATACTGGTACTGTGGACTGTGAAATCGCAGCTTCTATGTTTTTTTTTTTTTTGTTTTTTTTTTTTTACTTTTGGCTTTTGCAGTAATATAAATATTTAGAATGAAGATAAGTTAGCGCTGTATTGGAAATCACCATGCTATTGAGTTCCTCTGCCGTTTACTGTGCCATAGTGTGGGTAAGTTTTTTGGAGTCTGAAACAGTGGTCTGAACAAATCTACTGCGTTGCGATGAGGAGATTGTGTCTTTTCTAGTTAAGATCTGCAAACCGCACGGTTGGTAGGACAACTGAAGCAAGTGAAACAAACTGTTCTAATATATCTGCCGTGACTGTAATAAACAAGTGTAACCAAACAGCGCAGCAATGTTCCTGTTATTAAATGCTTTTCTCGGGAGTGTGGGTTCACCCGCTTCAATTTTCTTGGTGAGGGCCGCGGATGTCAAGAGGCTAATACTACAAATTTCTGGCTAAATAATCTTGTATTCAAACACAGTAGACTCTGCAACCCCAACAAACGACGCGCACCACGACACAGACAGCATCGGCCGCAGTGATACTCTTTTACTGATGAGGGCTAGCGACCTTCACGAGACTTTCCGATCACCCTCCGCCCTCACCTAACGTATATCGGGACTGGGCAGTTCATCGATTAACTTTCAGAGTATTCAAGGAATGCTTTAATTGCATTTTTTTTTGCCGGTTAATTGGAGTCTTGTGCTGGAGAAAGTCAACAAGGAGTAAAAAATGCCTGCTTTGATATTTTTGACGTCTTTATTTCTTTTGTGACACAGGCTTGCACGGTAAACCACTTCAGCGTGCTTGTCATTTCACCGAGGGTGATTATACTGTTTAAATGCAAACTTAAAAAATACTTCATTTTAAAAGGCTTCCCGTGCGTGTTCCTACTTATAAAGGACTCACAACGTGAAGTTTAGAATGGGAATGCAATATGCCATTTATGGCATAGTAGAACCAGTAAAAAATGTGCAGTTTTAGCGTCTTTCACGCAAGATGACCGGCGAAAAATCAACATACGGATTTATTGATTGATTAGTCTATTAAATGATAGCGATCAGTCGGGTTAATTTTCTAATCAAACTACAGACCCACTCAACACTCAATGCTTTATGAAAGCCACGGATTTTGCGAGATAACAAAAATACGCGGGACCAGCGATTGTATACAAACCAACACACTAAGATTATGGAAGCTTCCGACTTAATAATAATCGCTTTGCTGAATTTCTACGCATGGGAAACAATACAACACAACCCTTAGTAAGAAGAAACGGCAACAAAAACATAAAACATTTAATAAGAATGTCAAGCTCAGCCTGAAACGGGCTTGCGTCGTCGAGATCCAAGCTTCTGAGCCTGCGCCCGTAGCAGACGACGCACGGCGGTATCCCCGCTTTCGCGCGTTTCCAATTTCGGCCGCACGGTGGCGGCACGCGGCAACGTAAAAAACGGACACGTCTGCAGCTTTGCGGCTACTCTCGTCAAGCTTCAACCGTTTGCCGCTATGGGGCGGGTCGGGGAGCCACCAACGAGGACGTCATGCGCAGGCCATGCCTTTCGCGTGGCGTTGGTTAATCCGACTTGGCTTTGTCTTCTTCCGCGGGGCAGACTTTTCTGTGGAAGTCGAGGTTTTAGACGGGTCGCCCGCGTTCTCGGGAGTAATCTGGCATCTTTTTCCGTCTGCTTCTGCTTCGGCTGCCTGTTTCCTTTAAACTGGCCTTTTTTTTTTTCTCCCTTCTTTTTCTCAGGTCAACCTCCAGCGCGCGTCTGCGGCCAACTTAATTCGCTTGACACGAGTTCACCTATTATGGGTTAAAGCTAGATTAAACAATAGGCTCTGGTGCGTACAAACTCGACTGACTTGACTTGGCTTGACCTGTCTAAAATCCATTTTGTTTGGTCGTGGCAGCCATGGCAGCCAACGGCAGACGACTCTTTCTGCTTTACACTTTGGATTAGTTTTACCTGGCGTTTGCTTCTGCGCCACGTAATACACCCCTTTAAAATCGTTTCTTTTCTTTGTTTCTCTCGCAGCATTTGATTCACACTTCGTGATTTGTCTCGACTTGTCTCGTCTAAAGCCTGAGTTTGCGTGTTAGCTTCCCAGATCGTAACCTTCTTGACACAGTTTATCTCAGTCGAATTTAGCAGGGCCGTCTGCTAGCGATCGACAGTTTTGTATTCGAACAAAATTTAACCTCTGCCCCATAGGAAGCCTTTAACACCATTTTTATATATATAGTAGAAAAACCAAAACGCCCAGGCTAAGCTCATGCGACCTTTAGCCAACCTATTTTGATGCGGATCTTGAATTCTTCCATTTCCGCTATACAAAACGGTACGGGACTATGTCACGTCACGTACTTCCGTATCGATATCCCGCCGGAATCCTTGATAGGAACATTCGCCCTACCACTTTCTAGGCGCGGCGGCAGTGTTTTCCAACTCCCTCGAGTTATCTTGAGTGGCGATAATTCGCGACTGCCGGGGAAAAAACGGCGACATAAACAATAATCCGCTGGTATGCGACTTTTACGAATATCGGTTTTTGTTCGAAGTCAACTTCGAGGCGGCGCTTGAGCTGTCGGATCGTCGGCAGCCTAAATGTCACCGGAAAATTCCGCCGGGTCGACTTCAAAGGGGAAAAGAGATGAGTAAGGATGGGTTTTATGTGACTGAAATAGATCCACGACTTTGCTTCCTAGGTACTGTCGTTGACGGAGTCACCTGTCATGTTTGTGCGTTTCGCCAACACCTAAAACAGCGCCAATAACTTGTCGTCTACAGGCAAACTAAAGAAAACAAAAACACGTTTGTCAACATATAAATGTTTTCCAACATCGACATACACAACTTATTGGAAGTGAAAACGCTTTTTTTTTAACTGCACTATATTTTATAAGTAGGGTGTGTACTTTCCGGTGTTTATTTGTGAGAAAAATCGGCGGATGTTTTTCGGTGTTTATTTATTTGCAAAACGCCGGTGTGTTTCGGTGGAACGTCTCACGACGAGGCTAAAAACGGTGATTATCGGTGAAAAAAAAGCGATTGATCACAGAGAGAGAGTTCCAATTTTATTCACATAGTTCATACACTTCTTTTCTAGGAAGCAACTATTTCTCACACTTGGTTATTATAGTAGATGCAAGCATACTTTCACGCTTGCATCTACACGCAAGGAACGTGCTGCCGTCATGGCAGCACGTTCCTTGCGGTTTGCAACCCGCAATTATGAAAACGCACGCTCCTGTACGACACGGACGTTGGCAGTGTCTTCCAGGAACCACAGCAACCTCTGAATACACGGCTTGCACCGACATCACTTGGCCAGACACAATGTGGAAAAGGCACGTGAGAGCCTACCCTCCACTGTGTTAATTTTTCCACAAAAGGGGGCCATGGGAGACACAATAGGGGAAAGGCGTATGAGAGCTTAGCTTCCACTGCATTCACCAGACGCTCTTGACCCCCAGAAAGGAGGGCGGACTGACGCCACCTGCAAGCCATGTATAAACACTGGAAGAATGCAGGATCCACGAGATAACACGTTTGACGAACCTGTACGGCGAAAGGGTTTCACTTGGTCGGAAACTAGCAACGACCGGTGTTTTTCGGTTTTAACCAGGGCGAAATATCCAACCACCGGTGTTTTTTGGTTTTAACCGATTTTATATTTTTGTCACCGACGGATGTTTATCGGTGTTTTTCGGTTAAAACCGGAAAATGCACATTTTATTTATAAGCTAAAAGATCTCGCATGTTTAGACAGACTATGTTTTTGTCAACTAAGGCTTCTCAGTGAAAAAAAAACAACAAATTTTTACCAAAAAAATGTTGGTGGTTCAGGCCAAGAAAGTGTTAGTAAACGCGTTTCTACGTTGGCTTTTTGGTGAGTTCAACAGGATGTGCGCATGGGTGCAAGAACAGTCATAGGGTCGAATGCGGCTGTACTGTAACCATAGCAGCAAGATGCTCCTCGAACAAGAGAACCTCTTCATGCTGCCTGCCCGCCATAATCATTGTACCATATCATCGCACAAGAAAACTTTTTTTGCAAACTACATGTAACCGCGACTCCGAACAGATACCATTTTAACAGACGCGACCACAGCGTAGTTTTGTATCAACGTTACTAGAACCACTCAGTTGGGAAACTGCCAAGGAACCTGCTCTGAAAAAGTGGCAACGATCCGTGCTCGAGAACAGAGCTAATGCCGATCACAACGCCGCCATTTCTTCCGCAGCGGCCACTCGGGGAAATGCGGGAGGGTTTTCAGGGATGCCCACGCCCGCCTCCGAAGCGTACGCGCCGCGAATTACTAGGGAGTTGTAGTAGATCGTTTTTCTCCTCCGCTACGGTATCCCCGAAGAAAACGCGGCAGCTGCGCTTGCGCGCCGCCAGCCTTGTCTGCATAGTTCAAGGTCTTGTGGCGGATTACGGAACGCTATCCAGGTGCTTAGCGGGCTGCGGAAACGGTCTACTACAATTCCCTAATATCGAGGTTACGTTGCGCCCAGGTCGGGACACGTTGAAATCACCGGTGAGACATGGTTGAATAAAAACAATATTAATTGTGCCGCGAAATATTGTAAACGAAAGATTTTTGAAAACATCATGCGTCTGTCATTTTGTAATAAACTCCGATAAAAGTTCCTACAAAAGAGCTTTCTCCGTTTGTTTTTACGCAAAAGCACGTTTTCTAAAAGCTCAAGGTGACCACAGTGAAGAAACAAGTGTGAGCCGCCATCTTGTCCCCTCGAGCTGGGAGTTTCGGTACTCTGGGAACATTCAGTGACTCTAGCACTAGCCATATAAGGCAACTTTTATTTAACTCGTCGCTAAAGGGTGGCGCTGTTATCGTATTTAACTCGGTCTTGGTGGACGCCAGCGGCCCAGATTTCAACGGTGAGTTTCCCAACTGAGTGTTCTAGCAACGTTGCTTTGGATTGAGGCTGCAAATATGGCAAATCACTTTGTTACTTTTAACTGGGATGTCGACAATAGTAGAGCATTGTTACTGAGACTGTGTTGGTTTCCTAAATTTTCTTCAGGACAAACGAAATGACGATTGCGTAATACGACACTATCTATGCCAAGCCGCATCTGCTTGGGCGCCTCAGTTTGGCTTCCACATGGTGGCCGCTCCACCATCAGAGTGCTTTATTTAGTTCCCAATAGAGGTCTCATCAGAGATTTCAGGAACGTCGTTTACTTGAAGCTCATGTGGCCAAGCGCAAACATTTGTCATAGATAGTGTAGTATTAAGCAATCCTTCTTTTGTTGGTCCTGCAGAAAATCCAGGACACCAACATAGTTTCATTAAACATGCTATACCACTGTCGACCTCCCAGTTAACAGTGCAAAGGTAGTTTGTCCTATCTGCAGCCTCAGTCTGGAACCATGCTGCGGCCGTGACTGTTAAAAAGTGTTTCCGAAGCCTCGCGTACATATCCTTTGTACAAAAAGATTTCTTGCGCCACAATATAATGAAATGCTTCTGGAGGGCCGGCAGCCTGAAGATGTTATTTTGCTTTTGGGGCATCTAGCTGCTACGGTTACAGTGCATCCACATTCGGCCCTTTCAGAAAGCAAGACGTGTACATCTTTGTCAATCTCTGCAACAGACCTCAGTGTTTGCTTTTCTGTAGCTCAAATTAGGAACTTTGACTATGAGCCAATTAGCTTTCAGAACCGTCTCTTATTTACGTACGATGAATTACGCATATGGTGACGGACAAAACTATGATACTTCGCATTAGATATCGAAGTATCCATGCGAAAGGTGAGCCACATAACATTATTAAAACCGAATAGATTACTGTAGCAAAGTGGTACCTTAATATATTACTGAGATGGAGCACATTGGTATTTGATATCTTGTACTGAATGAACAGATAGGACAACACATATTTCGCTGTGCTAGTCCTGTCCACTACCGGGTTTCGTCTTATCAGTTTAGGTAGAATGAAAGTACCAGGATGGAATAGCATAGGAACTGTGGTTTTTGGTGCGGTCAGACGTTTACCCTTTTTCAAAAGCTATGTTTTGTGTTAGAAAGCGGCATCACTTCTTTCACTTTTTTTTTTCTCAGGAACTTGAGGAAGAAACAAAACATATTTCATCCACGCTATTACGCTTTATGTTTTACTACAAATATATTCAAATGTTGAAAGGCTTTGTTGGTGCAAACGTTCCTTTAAAATCATGCTTGCGATTTGAAGTGGTTTAATGACCGGAAATATTAGCAATCAGTTTTGACACACCGTAAAGTCACCTAAATATAATACTTTTCTTATTCATGCTAATTGAAAGGGGGGGGGTGTTCTAATATGGCTTCTTTTATTCAGCATCTAATGACCTTCACAATTTTCGGTCCGTTTCACATTGTGAAAACATATTTATTTGTCACTTTTCTTTGAACGTTGTTGTCAACCAAATATCAAAGAACCACCAGGTCTCCCCCGCACAATATAATAATTATAATAGTTGTGTTGTATCTATGTATGTTTACATAGCCGAAAGTTAGTCCGCCTTAATGTGCGTCTGGTGTCTCAGCTGTAGATGAGGAATTGAGCGAGTACAATGCAACTGCTAGCCTGGGGTCTTTAACGTGGACCAGGCACGTCAAGGACCCCGAACTAGCAGTCGTACTGCACTGAATGAATTTCTCATCTACTGCTGAGACACCCGCACAGACATACTGCGCTCACGTGGCAGGAACATTAGCATCCACGATGCTGTTTCCAAAAGTGAGCATGCGAGCCGCGTCTTTTGCGCAACTGATGGAGCGTATCGCAAGCGTTAAAACGACTTTCGCAGATCCATTTATAAACCTTCATAGCCGTATTAGAGCTCGGCCTTCATATCAGCCGGCGCGCTTTACAAGTTAATGTCCTACTCTACTTCAAAAGGGAAAACATTTCCCTCCTACGCGTCGTCGACTGCTACGCGTCGACGTCTGCTCATGTTTTCTTCTTTTTTTCGTCTGCTCGGCAACGACACGCATCATTCGTTTGCGGCTTCTTTTGTTTCCCAAACTCATTTTCGCGCTTCGACGCGTCTTTCCCGCGCTCTCAACCCGGTGAATGACATTGTTAGCTCTTTCTTTTTCCGTCAGACTACTGCGCCGGTGGCGAGACTCATTTCTATTAGCAGACGAAGACGCTGATCTTTTTTGCGGAATCCACATCGACATCTGCATCTCGTTCTACCGTATCTATACCGTACATTCATCCGTGTTTTCTTTTTAATGGTATCGACTCATCTATCCACTTCCATACGAGCTCTTGATTTTTGTGTTTTCGATCTATGCAGAAGTGGTGGAAAGTGTCCGCTGCACGCACTGTAGGTGCAAAAGTGAGTCCACGCTGTTGACCTAGAAAAAATGTCCGCTCCTTTTGCAGCGCTTTGCCGTCTGTCAGAAGCCGCAATGTCAAGCTCCAGGGTCGTGGGAGATATATGGGCAGGGCTACTTGTGGTTCCCATCGATGAGAAATGTGTCGTGACTCTGTTGTTTCGGCCGCCAGACCTAAACCTAGTTTTCGATGCGGACCGAAGATCCGTGAATGCAGTGATCCCTGACATACGATATGGCCGCAGTGATATCGGCGCTTACCAGCCGTTTAACACAAAGAAATGATGGCCTACGGTGCAGTGACCGCTTCTCATGCATGAAAGAGTCGTTTTCCTTTGTATATACAGAGAGCTTTCCAGAAACGGGAATCGTGTTTTTCGATACGGGTAATTAAATTATACATCGCAGAAAGCTCAAACTCCGTGGTGAATGTGACGCTGGCGGTTGGGGTAGATCGCCAAAGTTCGAGAACATGACGTTACCTTAGTCAAAAGACAATCGAGAAAAACAAAATTTCTCAATGAGGCGACGTCCACCTAAGCCTAATATCGTTAAAACAGTTAAACAAGACTTCTCATCAAGAAATATTATATTATTTTCCTTCTTTATGACAAGTTTTTGTAACACTGAAATAGGTGCTACAGGCATCCACAGTGTCTTTTCTTGTTTTGGCATTATATAGCTCAGCTGGACGTCGGCTCACAGAAAAATTTCGTTTTTCTCAATTATCTTTTGATTCAGGAGACGTCATGTTCTCCAAATTTCGCGTTCTATTCAACCCGCTAGCGTCGCATTCTCCAGGAGATTGAGCTTCTGTGATTGGTAATTTATTTACCCGAGCCAAAAAACAAACTTCTCGTTTCCCGGGAATTCCTTGTAGAATGCGTTTCATCACGGCTTTGCAAATTTGTTGCTTTTTTTTTTTTTCAAAAAGCCTTGAAAGCTACACTAATGTGGTCTGTGGGGGTGAGTTATGCGGCCAGAGAGACATAAGCTGTCTGAGAGCACCGTAAATTAATCTAACTAAATAATATATAAGAGAATAATCGATACGCTAAACAGGTTAATTAACCATTTTACTAAACGTCTTAATTATTGAAGTTGAAGGTATAGTTCCGATCAATCACTAGCCGAGCATAATCGTAAATCACCAAATCCATCAATTCTAGACAGACTTTGTGAGAGTGAGATGTCCGGTAGTGAGCCAGATTCGCCACTCGGTCGATAGACGCCAGGCTATGCGGAGCACAAGTTCGTCTGCTTCTTGCACACTGCTTCTTGCACAGGGGTTGCGATGAGGCCAGAACGCCGAGCTCTTATTGGCTAATTGAAAAGAAAAATAGTGGGTAGTCTTCAAGGCATCTAGCAATGAGGTCTACGAATCTTCTTTTCAATCAAAGCCAATCACAGCTCGGCGTCTTCTGACGTCGCCGCAACTACTGCGCACGAAGCAGACGACCTGCTCTCCGCATAGTGGAGCGAAAACGCACCGGTGCGGTTCCGTCTCTTATCCGCGTTTTCTAATCTGTCCGAGTGGCAACTTTAGCGTCCCACCACGCTTTTTACGCGCCTAAGAACTTTCAAAAATTTACTTGTTTCGTGATTTCTGATGACGCTCAGCAATTAAGCTCCTGATTGGACCTATATTTTCATGTTCAATAGCTGAAAAGTTAATTAACAGATTTAGGTCATTAGTCTTCTTGTTGCGACGATTATCTACCTTTATTATGCCCCCCTGGCCGTGTAACTCACCTACATAAACCGAATTAGTGTAGCGTTTACGGCTTCTTCAAGACACATCTGTAAAGCCTCGAAACAAGCGCCTTGTATGCAGAGTATTATGTATAAACTTACAGGATGTTTACAACCAAGCGCGCGTTTGCACGCACCAGGTCTGTTCCCTAAGCGTGCGGAGGTCCCGGAGAATTCGTCACAAGCCCAGTCGTCGCAGGCCTTCTGGTCAAAGGTCAACTCCTCCGGTAAGCGAACTCGTCAGAGGCCATCTCGTGCGAGGAATACCCGTCATGCCGGAATGCAACGTGACGGGTAACTTTTTTTTCTCGCTGAAGGAAAAAACAAGAACAAAAAAAAAAACTTGCTTCGGTTTTGTTATACATCATTTAAGTGCGCTGTACCTTAAAAATGATGCTGATGGTGCTTATGACGCGTTCATGAATGAATTCAAACATATATATAATTCTCACTCCCCGTCTAAACTTTTGAAGGCATCAAAAAATGTGCGAAAACCGTGGGTAACGAAAGATATTTTATGCCAAATTAACCACAAGGATTTATTATGTAAGCGGTTTTTAAGAACAAGAGAGCCGGAAAAGCTCCGGATATTCAAAGCGTACCGCAACAATTTTACAAAAGAATTACGTGGTGCGAGGACGCGCTATTACAATGCATATCTGAGGAGCGTTCGGATATCAGGTGGAAAAACCTAAACATGTTGCTACATCGAAATAGCTCATCAGGTTCTGTTGACGTGTTGACTCTAAATGGAGAAAAGTTGACGGGAGGCCTCTTGGCAGATGTGTTTAATGAATTCTTCATTAAATTTGGCAACACTCCAACCAATCTTAATGCATACAGACACATCGATCAAAGCAATGCTAACTTTATATTTTTAGACCCAGTTGTTCCGATGGAAGTAATCTCTATAACAATGCTATTAAAAAAGAGCGGTTCAACTGACGTCGACAGTATTCAGTTTCGCCCGGTGAAGTATGTTATAGATCTTATTGCTCCCTTGCTAACGCATATTTTAATGTTGCTATTGCTACGAGTGTTTCTCCAAAATAGATGCAACCGGCAAAAGTGTTAGTGCTGCATAAGAAGGGTGCGAAAGATAACGTAGGAAACTACCGCCCTATTTCGATACTTCCAGTCTTTTCAACGGTTCTTGAGAAAGTGCTACATCACCGGTTTAGCCAATTTTCTGACAGATGGGGTTTATCAAACTCGGCTCAATTTGGCTTTAGAAAAAATCTTTCAACCGAAGCGCCCCTCCTAGCGCAAAAAGAAAATATTCTAGAACAATTCCAAAATAGAAAGCTTGTACTTGGTGTTTTCGTCGATTTCAATACAGCTTTTAATAGCCTAAATCATGAAATACTCTTACAAAACTCGAACATTATGGTTCTCGAGGCCGCCCGTTAATGCTTCTGAACTCTTACCTTAAACATCGACAACTGTACGTATACCTAAACGGCTATTCATCTCCGACTAGAACTATCACGTCAGGTGTCCCTCAAGGAAGCACACCGCGGTCCGTTTCTATTTAATATATATGTAAACGATATAGTGAACATAGAGCAAATGGTTAAACTAGTCACTTATGCGGACGATACTAGCAGATTTTTTTTCCGCTGACGAGCCAAATTTACTGATAGCCCATACAAATATAACGTTATCAAAACTAGAGTCGCGGGCACAGGCAAATTCATTGCAAATAAACTCAAATAAAACGAAAGCCATCTTTTTCGTCCGAAAAATAAGGCTGTATGGCATGCACTAATAGCCTCATCATAAACGCAACGCCCATTGAAATCGTTGGCAGCTTTAAGACACTTGGAGTCAATTTTTCTGGGAGCATGTCATGGGATAACCATGTACAATAGTTAATATCTAGATTATCTTGCGTTGTCGTATTAGCAAACCGCAACCGCTCTATCTTACCGACTTCCGCCGAACTGATTATTTACAACTCTTTTTACTCTTATCTCAGCTATTGCCACCTTATCTGGGGCACGACCACAGCTGGAAACTTAGAAAAGGTATTCCTGCTTCAGAAGAAAATGGTTAGAATTATCTGCAACGCCCCACATGACTTTCAAACTGCTGGTTTGTTCAAAAAATACGCTGTCATAACCACACATAACTTGTACAGTTAAAGGTTGACCGATGGTTTTAAAGAAGATCAAAAACGAAACTCACAATTCCTAACGACTCTCGCGATGTTAACTAGAAACGTTGTAGCCTAGCCTACACGGCACGCTGAATATTGGAGGATGGTACCTCATAGGGAACTAACTATGGCCTGCAAATGTTAAAATATACTTTACCACATTTACTTAACAGCTTTATTAGTCGTGACTTTCAACTCGATTCGCTCTCCATGAATGAGCTTCGAAATTACTATGTACAATAACCGCACAGTGTAACGGTTTTTGTGACAATCCGTCCTGACAGGGCTGTTTTTGTAACAGCTATTTTTTTGCTTTTGTTTGTTTGTTTGCGCTGTTATGTTTGTGTTACTGTAGGAGGTCGAGCACCCGTCAAGCTGTTTTCACAGCTTTTTTCCCCGGCCTACCCTTCATCATGTGATGAAAAAAAATAAAGGTATTATTAATATCATTATTATTATTATTAGTAGTAGTAGTAGTAGTAGTATTAATTAAAGAGCCACCAAAAATGTAAAAAAAAAATTAAAAAAAGTTTGGATGGGACGCGCGTGTCACAAAATGAAATTTACACGAAAAAACAATTATAGCAGGGTGATTTCAGATAAGATCGACCAAAGGATGGCTAGTCGACATTTTCAAATCAACTGATGTTTTTATATGTTATTGTCTAGTGTCTGGTATGAACGAATCCAAACTTAGTTTTGACTAGAAAAAATACTTGGGGACAGGAAAAATCGTAAGGCATGAGGTGGTGGACAGTTGCATTAACGCGCACTGATGGAGGGGGCCCGTTTGAGAGTGAATAACTAAAGCGATAACATTAGGAGAACTCTAATACGTTTTAGGCGCAAACTATGGGTATAGCTTGCTTGTAATATAAAGTAATCATATTTATTTAAAATTTATTTATTTTTCTAAAAATTGACAAACATGCCTGCTCGAACGACAAATGGCAAACTTTAAAGGTCTGTATCTCATGAAATAATTTAATCATTATGATATAATTTGCAGATATTATTCTAATAATATATAGCTAATATTTAAAAAATAACTAAGGTATCTGTGTGATACAATAGTTAGGATATATTTAATCAAACATGGAAAAAAAATCAAACAAAGAAAAATTCCGATGCGAATAAAAAAAAAAACACCACCCTCGATTTTTTTTAAATTTAGGTAACCTGTTATACTCTATTTCGGCATTCATTTCGATTAAAAACATGTTGCATCATTTTATTTAGAAAGAAGATACAACTCCCCAAAGTAGGGTCCTTTTTCAAAGCCTACACTTAGCAGTGTTTTATACAAGAACTGACTCTGAGTTCCAGTTTCATGAAACCAACACACATCTTTTATATATTTTTATTCAGATGAGGCCAATGATAACTAAAGAAATCGTTCACACACTTAAATTAAGGAGAAACTACTGTGTACAAAGAGGTATCATATTACGGACTAGTGATCCGAGAAAAGATCATGCAGCCATCGGCCACTAGGAACTTTGTTTACTTTATTCTCCTGCGACACTATATGCTATTCCCTCTTCCGCTCTACCTTCATCTCTCTCTCTCTCTCTCTCTCATATATATCCCTGATATATATCCAGAACAAAAACATGTTCAAGCATTCCCTTTCTGCGTGGTAGTGTTCTGTGGCTAGCAAAAATCATTTCCTCGCTAAGCTCACGATTATGGCAAACTAGTTGCCGGAAACCGCAGACGACACTCGTCGCTAGTTCTGGCAAAACGGCCGATACAATCTTTTTTTCGCATTTCCCCGCTCGCTGTCAAGGACAAGGGGGTTCGCTTCAACCAGCAAAATATGGCCGCCGACTCCTGTTTACTGAGCAGTCATGCCTGTCGCCATCTCACTCGCTGGCGTCACGGGCGATAATGTTTGCCTAAATATATTGTAACTATTGTGTCACTCAGATACCTTATTTATTTTTTCAATAATAGCCATATATTAATAAAATAATGTCTGCAAGTTATGTAATAATGATTAAATTATTTCATGAGATACAGATTTCCAAAGTTTGCCATTTGTCGTTCGAGCAGGCATGTTTGGCAATTTTTAGAAAACTAAATAAATTTTTAATAAATATTATTACTTTATATTACAAGCAAGTTGTACCCATAGTTTGTTTGCAAAAAGTTTTAAAATTCTCCTAATTTTATTGTTTTAGTTATTCACTTTCAAACTTGCCCCCTCCATCAGTGCGCGTTATTGCAACTGTCCACCTCTCCCTGCCTTACGATTTTTCTTGTCTCCAAATTTTTTTCTGGTCAAAACTAAGTGTGTATTCGTTTATACCAGACACTAGACAATGTCATATAAAAACATCAGTTGATTTAAAAATGTCGACCAGCCACCCTTTGGTCGATCTTATCTGAAATCACCCAGCAATATTGACGGCGCGAAATTTATTTTAGATTCAGGGTGCAGAGTTTATGACGTCACAGAATGGTCATACACTCTTTCCTCCTCAACGAGAAGGCGAAGCGATCCACCTCTCCTCCATGTGCCCGAAATACCGAGAGAAAAAACAAGCGGAAAAGAGGTGACTACCGGCTAAAACGCTTCTCGGAACCGTCAATAATGCTATATTTTTTTTTTCCTAATTTTTTTTTTTTTTTTGCGTAGGATTAATTTTTTTACACGCGTGTCCAATCTAGACAGCTTAAAAAAAAACATTTTCTTTTCTTTAGTAGGGTACGTTGTTGGGCTAGATGGTTCATCTTAATAAAGCATATAAAATAGCGCAAAAAAGGCAAGGACAAGACGTATACAGGACAAGCGCTAACTTTCAACTAGTTTTGTTCTGGAAAAGCAAACATAAATATACACACGACAGGCAAGCGGCACCACGTAAAAGTTGGTTAATTTTTTACCCGATCATTAAAAAACTGAAATTCATTACTATGAAGAACAACAGAAGGGTCGCTGACATAAACCATCCCACTTTTTTTTTTTTTTTTGGAGGGGGGGGGGGGGGATAAAGAAAGCTTCTAATAGCTCTCGAGCGACCGACTCTCGGCTTCTTCCTAGTATCCTTATCTGCTGAAGTCGCGGAACACAGCCACACGTGTTGCAATGTATAGGCAAGTCCGAGTCATATTAATTTTTTACTGATAATGCGTGCTCCCGTTCTCGGTCGTTGATGCACCGCCCCGTCTGGCCGATGTAGACCTTTCCACAACTCAGTGGGATTTCGTAGACCGCACCCACTGTGCAGTCCACGTAATGGGTGACGTGTTTTTTATCACATGGTGCTTTTGCCTTCTCATCGGAAATGCGGGCGCAAAACCCAGCCAACTTCTTTGGGGCAGAGAACACAACGGGAACATCGTACTTGCTTGCAACTTTCTTCAGATTGTGGGCAACCTTGTGGATGTACGAAATAACTTCCGGTATTTTTGTTCTCTGCCTCGTTGGGACCTTTCTTTTCAACCCCTTTATTTTGTGTAGGGCGGTCTCCACCACAGAAACAAAAACCGAACACGGGAAGCCAGCCAATTCCAGTCTAGAAATCTGATATTTAAAACTGGCATCCGCCTGATGGTCACAAGACTTCAGCAGTGCAGACTCCAGGCACGAAGTTGCAATAGCTCTCTTAACAGACTTCGAACGAGCTCAATCAAAATGAAGTGACTCTTTCCGCGCGCGAGGTGTAGAGCTGCAAAAACTGGCAAAGTCTGTCTGCGATTCGAAAAACGTTAGTTTAAAGGCATTTGTTAGTATAAAGACGCATAAGGACGGTTTTCCGTTCAGAAGTATTTTTAGCGAGAAAGGTACTTGACGACAGAAGGTCAGCAAATATCTGCGATAACACATCAATGGACTTACTCTGGATGACCCCATCGTTACCGGGAACTTGTTGGAAGTGATTGAAGAAGCAAGAATTAACAGCTCTTTTGGTTACGCTTTCTCTATTGATGTAGAGGATTTGTTTTATTCATTGCGGCAGGAAGAGATGTACCGTTCTGTCATCGGGTGTATCGAAGCAAATGGCGTGGTGGCTTTCCAGAATGCTTCTGGTATTCCTCTGGACAGCTTCATGGCATTACTAGAATTTTATTTAAGTATCAGGTTTGTGTTGTTCGAGGACAAGCTGTTTATCCAGCGGAAGGCCATTTGTATTGGGGCATGCGTCACTCCGGTGATTTGTAACATTTTTTGTCCGCTCTTGATCGTGAATTGAATTGTGCTTTAGACGCCGACAATGTTCTTAATGTTTTCAGATACGTGGACGATTTTCTTGTACTTTTAAACACTGACACCTCTGTGACACACTTTTATACAGTACAAAATATTCTGTCAGCTCTTGAACAACATGGAAAAGGTTTAGTTTTTACTCATGAGCTCCCTGACAACAATCATTCGCAGTTCTTAGATATTAACATCACCATCAACGAGCGACGTGTGTTTTGGATGTAGTGACCTCGCGCGCGTAAAGATTTACTTCTCTTTTGATTCATCTCGTTCGAAGTCTGTTAAGAGAGCTCTTGCAACTTCGTGCCTGGAGTCTGCACTGCTGAAGTCTCGTGACCATCAGGCGGATGCTAGTTTTAAATATCAGATTTCTCGACTGGAATTGGCTGGCTTCCCGTGTTCGGCCTTGGTTTCTGTGGCGGAGACAGCCCTACAAAAAATGAAAGGATTGAAAAGAAAGGTCCCAACGAGGAAGAGAACAAAAAGACCGGAAGTTATTCCGTACATCCACAAGGTTTGCCCACAATCTGAAGAGAGTTGCAAGCAAGTACAATGTTCCCGTTGTGTTCTGTGCCCCAAAGAGGTTGGCTGGGTTGTGCTCCCGCATTTCTGATGAGAAGGCGAAAGCACCATGTGGTAAGAAACACGTCACCCCTTACGTGGACTGCACAGTGGGTGCGGTCTACGAAATCCCACTGAGTCGTGGAAAGGTGTACATCCGCCAGAAGGGGCGGTGCATCAACGACCGAGAACGGGAGGACGCATTATCAGTAAAAAATAAATATGGCTCGGACTTGCCTATACATTGCAACACGTGTGGCTGTGTTCCGCGACTTCAGCAGATAAGGATAAGGAGAAGCCGAGAGACGGTCGCTCGAGAGCTATTGGAAGCCTTCTTTATCAAAAAAAGTGGGACGGCATATGTCAGCGACACTTTTTTTACACTTCATAGTAGTGAATTCCAGTTTTTGAATGACCGGGTAAAAGGTTAACCAACTTTGACGTGGTGCTGCTTGCCTGTCGTGTGTATATATATGCTTGCTTTCCTGAATAAAATTAGTTTCAAGTTAGCGCCTACCTTGTATACTTCTTGTCCTTGTCTTTTTTGCGCTATTGGGTATGTTTTACCTCTTACTTTCAGTGGCCCTTTAATATCTGAAATAGTGAGTTTTTATTCGCAATTTGTGTTGCAAGCGAAATTCGTATTACAATATGAAACCTTACTCCTACCTTAAAAAAAATAAGTGCACTCCTGATTATATATTAATTTGTATACTGCGAAACAGAAACCACACTACATTAATTTGTATACTACGAAACAGGAACCACCCATGTCAGGCAGATATATCTTGTCGCATGAGCCTTCGCGCGACAAGCACCTTTTAAGCTGCTCGCTTCGGCTTCTGACATTCGATGAATCGTGGAACAGGCGGTGTTTTTTTTTTTGTTCAAACATATGATTATCTTATTTGTAGTCTTGAGAACTGGCATGTCAAATTTGTTTACAGCATGACATATTACAAGGCTAGTAAATCATGGAAGAAAATCTCCGTTTAACGAACTTACGCAGATTATAGGAATGTCTCAGATGGATAACTGAACATTTCTCGGAATATTTTGAAGTGTGATCATTGCGGAAACGATATTGAATACCAAGAAACATTCGGCATCAAGTAGAATGCGATGCGGTATATTGCTTTATTTGCTTTGGTTGAAATAAAAGCACAAAAAAAAACATGACGTAACAAATCGATAAACGGCGGTGCGGTAAAGTGCACACTATCATCTCCAGCCAATAAAATAAAAAATGAATCGTATGTCCAGTTTTATTTTCATAACCTACGTACCTTAGAAGGGTGGTCTCTTTGATCCTCAAGCTGTCTTGGTGTCTCTAACGGTCATTACGATACTAACAGATTCTTGAAATATTGGTTTGTCTTGCAGTAGTTGTTATCCATACATACCCAGAAAATGCCAAGACTGCATTTTTTAGCTATGTATAAATTATCTTAATCCAATGGCAAAACAAAATTCATATAAAGCATCATTTGAGGCCCACATTGAGTATTCGTTAGTTTAAAACTCTCCTGAACGTAGACTTACGGAATACGAGCTTCCTAAGCATATTTTTAATTTATTGAATGCTTATTTAGACAGTCATGTATCTTTGGGTGAGCAAAAGGTGACCTTAGCCACCTGGCAAGACTCCGCCCCTTTTACAACGTTACAGCAGTCGCAGCATACAAGCCTATGAATAACGCACTTGAACGAACACATTGACTTCATGCTCAATAACTAAAGAAATTCAAAGATGTGCAAATTATGCATATATTGAACATAAGGCGAGATGATTCATTTATACGTAAATTATTACTGTGAAAAGACAACGCGTGTTTAAATATATATAATTTATAAATCGTTCTCTAAAATGTACAGCCTTACTTTATTCTGAAATGTTTGCAAAGACCCGCAGTCTTTAAAGGGATGGTGAACCGAAATTTGGATTTCAGAAAACACAATGCTAGAGATGTAGGCGGGACGCAACAATCCCTACAACACTACTCATAAGTCGATATCTCGAATGGACGGCCGTATTTTTGGAAAAATAGGTCTTCGCTTTGCTGCCTCAAGGCCGCGAGGCGTAGAAGACGCAAGGCCGTTCCCTCTCCTTCTCGGAGAAACATGACGTGAATATTTCAGTCAATTGCGCCTCCTTTTCTTGAAAAATACGGTCATCCGTTCGAGATATCGATGTATGAGTGATGTTTTGGTGTTTGTAGCATCCCGTTGCACGCTTTTGCCGCGTGTTTCGTGGAATCCAGATTTCGGTACAGCATCAGTTTAACAATGTCTAATTATTTTGTGCTTGACTTTTGAAACCCGATTTAGAAATCAGGTATCAAATAGCTTAATTGTTGTGACGGGTGATTTGTGCGAATTTTAATTTACAAAAATGTTTTATTTCGCAATTTATATATTGTTGTTTTCTTACGCTATATTTCTAGGAACAGGGACTCACGGTTTTCGACTTTTGTGTAAATTAGTGTCAATACTCTTTATACATGTTGTTGTTGGACAGTGAGAATAGTTTAATCCAAGAAGTAAGACGCTATGCAAGTGACAGAAATCTAAGTTGTCAACACATCTAACAAACCTTTTTTTGCAAACAAGTAACTTGTAAAGATTCGTGTCTAAATTATTTTTGTTGGTAAACCGATTGTTAAGTAACGAAGTATTTTCTTTTTTTTGTAATGAGTAAAATATGTTTTAGAAAAGTTTATCTTTCTATAGTGGCGTCAGCATTTTTTTTTTTTTTTATCTGCCTACGTTTGTGTCGGCATTTTTGGGCGTTTGCTGCACGCTCGTGGGGGAGCATGAACGGAAAGTCGTCTTTCGCCCCCGCGCGCGGGGCTCGGCAAAGACGAGTCGGACTCCGGTCGTTAACAAACGGATTGGGTTTCAGTTTGGAGCGCCGGAACACCCGTGTCTCGGGCAGAGGTACTTCTGTCCGCACTTGTGGCTTTTAAGCGGGTGTGCTTGTGCCCGGTGTATTTCGCCGCTTAGTGTAGAAACTTCGTTTTTAATCGACGCAATAACTTAACTGGGTGGTGCCAGCCAGGCGGCGAGGAAAGCATGTAGTGACTCTACAAAGAATTTGGGTTTGACCGTTGAGGTGTCGGAGGGGGTGTCACGTTGACAGCTCGCTGATCATTGGGTAAGAGTGTACCACTTGATAATTGGCAAATTTGAAGTGATTGGTCCGTCTCTGGAGGGGAAGGAGGCCCCTATGAGTCTATAAAAGGGCAGCCCAGAGGATTCTCCGGGATTCGGTTTTTGAGATCAGGGGGATTCGGCTCTTGAGACTGGGTATTAAAGTATGGGTTTTCATCTTGGGAGTTTTGTCATGTAAATTACTGTTGACTTGTTGTCGTTTTGTTTTAAAATAAACGTGGCCACACTGGCCATCGTAAACCAACAAACGTCGTAATGTGTCCAGCGGGATCGAACAGCTTTTAGTTCTTTCTTTTTTCTTATTCGACTTTTTGGGGGACTTCCATCGGGCGAACATCATCATCGGTCGTCACCATCCTGGCCGGCCCCCTCCCCTTGGAAAGCTGACTCCAATGGTAGAAGGTGCTTCGGGCGTTGTGGTTCTTTTTTGTAAACCTAACTGTTCCCACCAAAAACAAGGATGACTATGCGACAAGTGTTCCGGTGACGAATGACCTCCTGAGTTGACTGTTCCTATGACGAAATTGACCTACAGGTTGTGGCCGTAAGCGTTAACACATTTAGCAAGTCTTACGAAATTCGAATTCCAAACGTACATACCGGCA
This sequence comes from Ixodes scapularis, assembly GCF_016920785.2. Classification (NCBI taxonomy): domain Eukaryota; kingdom Metazoa; phylum Arthropoda; class Arachnida; order Ixodida; family Ixodidae; genus Ixodes; species Ixodes scapularis. The sequence continues at coordinate 29,260,485 of NW_024609881.1, forward strand.
TGCGAACGTAGTTTCGCAAAAAGTTTGATGTCTATTTTTTAGAGCTCAACCCTGTGGTAGTGAAATATTAAAAATAAAGCAAAATCGGAGGCTGAGTATTTCCTGTGCCCTACACCAGCCTGTTTCTTGTCTGCAAACTGGTTTATGAGCTCGCTTCCGGGCGGCTTGCTGAACGCAAAAACGCTAAACCCCAATGTCAGATCCTGGCGATAAGCAAGATAGTTGCGATGAGTAATACTTTTTAACAAAATATATTAACAATGACCACCTGAAAGCAAGCTCACAAAATATTGTGCAGACGACGAACATCCGCTATGGGACATAGGAAATGCGCGGCCGCCGTTTTTGCTATGTTTTAAAATTTACCATCTCTGACTTGAGCCCTAAAGAAATGGACATGAAACGTTTTTGCGAAAATACGTTCGCGTGCCCAATATCGCGTAGGTACGTTTGGAATTCGAATTTTTCAATCCGTGCCAAACGTATTAGTCCTTACGGCCGCAACCTGTAGATCCAATGCAGTGCAGACAGTAGCGCCACCACAGAGACACCATGTCAACGAGGTGAATTGGTGTAGAAAAACGTTTTTTTTTCTTTAAGTTTAAAGTGTAACATAAAGGTCTAACAGTAAAGTGTAACACGCTAAGTTTAAAATATTAACGGCCCACTAGTCATAATTAAAACAAAAAAAAAACCTCAGACAAAGGAAACAACAGAGGACATACACCACCGCCTCTTTATAACCAACAGATCATTAAATTGTGCATTATCCAGCACCCCTGCGTGCTGGTTAATGTGTGCATGAACCAGCACACGTGCGACGGGTGTCCTTTCTTATGGTTCCTTTCTGTAAAGGTTTTTGTTTATTATTATTATGATTGTACACCAGCTAGCCTGCATTTTGTTTGGCTCCGCATTTCAGCCCCGCTAAACTTAGCGAGAAGTGTTGCCCGCTGAAGTTACCTAAATGGGTGTAGAAATAGGCACTAATTCGTATTTCCCGCTAAACTTAGAGAGGAAACGCTTACAGTTACATTTCAAGTGACGTCAGAGCTCATAAAACCTCACAATTGTATGCACCAAGCGCAGTTCAAAACACGCTGCACATTTCGTGTTTCTCGGCTTCATCAGTAGTACACTCTAAGAAATGTCTGTGCGTCTACTTTCACGCACAACACTCAGAGAGCCAATCAGCGCAACTTACGGAGGCAGCTCAGCGAATGACGATGCGGAAACATATGTTTACACCAAAAAACGAAGTCTGAGTTGTGACATTAAGCAATGCATAACGTAACGCTTGCATTGCTTAATGTCACAACTCAGACTGCGTTTTTTGGTCTAAACATATGTTTCGGCATTGTCATTCGCTGAGCTGCCTCCGTAAGTTAGGGTGATTGGCTCTCCGAGTGTTGTGCGGAAAAGCAGACGCACGGGCATTTTTTAGAGTGTATCAATGTACATTTAATGTGTTTTTCATTCTCAAACTTATTTTCTTGTAGGTTCCAAGGGACGACAAAAATGCTATAAAGACTATTCTTGTCCAATTGTTGTAGCACAATATATGGTGCAACTGAGAGCGCATCACCCATATCGTAAGACACCATTATAAGGTAGAAACTTCGTAGTGAATCGTTTGGTCACATAGATCTGTCTTTTACCCTGAAAGGCACGATCGCACAGGGGCCATCTATTAGAAATAATACCTACAAAGTCAACGGGCTGGGTAATAAAACAAACTGTTTAATAAGAACAAATACGTGTATGATCATGTTGAAAAAACAGCGCGACTAAGACGAGGACACAGAGACGAAGAGAACACAAGACAAAGCGCTGACTATCAACTGGTTTGTATTACACACTAAGGAAGAATGACAATGATATGAAAAACATGGAGTCAAATGTTCGCGCGCTTGCTTGGCGCCTCGTGAAATATGTCCCTTTCTTCTTTTTTCCCCGATCGTAGATTGGTTTTCTTCTTTCTTTCCTCGGGAGCTTTTGTCACCCTGAATCCAGAAACTTCATCTCGCTGGGAGTTAGAGTCACCGATGGTTGGCTCACACACGAACTGTTCTTCTTCGTGATGTGGTAGGCTTCTATCATTTCTCGACATGTTTGGTCGCGGTGTTGAAACAATATACTGGTGTTTTCGAAGCGTGGTTCGCAACCGCAATCTCTGCAATGTATCGCTAGATGCGAATTAGCGGTGCCCTTTAAGGAGCTATGGTGCTCTCTTAGTCTGATGTTTAAGCACCGGCCAGTCTGCCCGATATACCAGTGCCCACAAGAGAAGGGAATGCGGTAAACCACGCCTTTTACACACGACACGAACTGCATCCCATGCTTTACCTTACATGTGTTACATTCTGATCTTGCTTTACCCTCCTTGCGTGCACGTACAGCAGAACATAATCTACTTAGTTTGTTTTGAGCTGAAAAAACAACGTTCACTTCGTATCTGGACGCGACTTTTTTAAGTCCGTGTGAAATGCGGTGAAGATAAGGAATGACCGAAACTTTCTTTTTTTCTTTTTTAACTGGTTCTTCTAGCATGGAATTGGAACTATTCTTTACGATTTTTATTAAACTATCGCATGCTGATGAAATAATCGAGTCTGGATATCCTGAATCCCTAATCCTTTGAATTTGGAACACATTTGTTGGTTGTATCATCCTAGAACATCAAAGAGTTTGCTAAACTACCAGTCAGCACATTCGAAACTCGTCAAAAGAGGGATAGTGTATTCCTGTTTGAAATCCGCCTTAACAAAATCATGTGTTCACACAATGGGCGTTAGCTTCACTTCCCAAATTCAAAGGATTAGGGATTCAGGATATCCAGACTCGATTATTTCATCAGCATGCGATAGTTTAATAAAAATCGTAAAGAATAGTTCCAATTCCATGCTAGAAGAACCAGTTAAAAAAGAAAAAAAGAAAGTTTCGGTCATTCCTTATCTTCACCGCATTTCACACGGACTTAACAAAGTCGCGTCCAGATACGAAGTGAACGTTGTTTTTTCAGCTCAAAACAAACTAAGTAGATTATGTTCTGCTGTACGTGCACGCAAGGAGGGTAAAGCAAGATCAGAATATAACACATGTAAGGTAAAGCATGGGATGCAGTTCGTGTCGTGTGTAAAAGGCGTGGTTTACCGCATTCCCTTCTCTTGTGGGCACTGGTATATCGGGCAGACTGGCCGGTGCTTAAACATCAGACTAAGAGAGCACCATAGCTCCTTAAAGGGCACCGCTAATTCGCATCTAGCGATACATTGCAGAGATTGCGGTTGCGAACCACGCTTCGAAAACACCAGTATATTGTTTCAACACCGCGACCAAACATGTCGAGAAATGATAGAAGCCTACCACATCACGAAGAACAACAGTTCGTGTGTGAGCCAACCATCGGTGACTCTAACTCCCAGCGAGATGAAGTTTCTGGATTCAGGGTGACAAAAGCTCCCGAGGAAAGAAAGAAGAAAACCAATCTACGATCGGGGAAAAAAGAAGAAAGGGACATATTTCACGAGGCGCCAAGCAAGCGCGCGAACATTTGACTCCATGTTTTTCATATCATTGTCATTCTTCCTTAGTGTGTAATACAAACCAGTTGATAGTCAGCGCTTTGTCTTGTGTTCTCTTCGTCTCTGTGTCCTCGTCTTAGTCGCGCTGTTTTTTCAACATGAACTCTCACCAACTCGCCCAGTTATCTATCCTTACGTGTATAATGTTGTTGTTTTTTTTCATTTTTAGTATACACAAACTCGAATACGCTTTCGCAATCTAGATTTATAGCATCAATTCGAGTGACTACCTACGGGGGTTGTTTCACAAGGTTTGCCTTCTTGCTGTAACCTTTTTGCTTGGTGATAGAACCTAAAGAATACTACATTCAAATGAAAGTTTGGAATCTCCTCCTTCCAAGGAGCGCATAACGTTTTTGACACAGTGTCCACCAGCGGGAGTGCATCACTGCCACCGGTGCACTAGTCTCTGCATGCCGTCGTAGAAGAATGAGGGCGGCTGTTGACTACACCAACGGCGCACTACATTAATGACCTCTGCGTTGTCCGCCACAGAGGTCATCAATCCAGAAGGGTACGCTGAAGGGTACATGAATCGCGTACCCTTCAGATGTTACTTCATCTTGCAGAACAGCAAGAAGTCTGATGGCGCGAGGTCATGACTGTGTAAGGTGGTGAGGTAAAACACCTTCGAACTGCAGCTCCTCCAGCGCGGCGCTTGTCCCGTAAACAGCCGCCCTTAACCCTCAAAGAAGTTACGACGGCATGCAGAAACTAGTGCACCGGTGGCGCAAGTGCATCACCGCTGGTGGATACTTATGAAAAAGTGATGCGCTCCTAGAAAAGAAGAGATACCAAACTTTTATTTAAACGTAACATTTTCCAATTCCGAGTTTGAATTTAAAAAAAAAAAAACATGAGGCAAAAGTTATTAAGCACCCTTTGTACATCACCCTGGAAGGTCTCCCAGAATGAAGAATCAGTTTGGAGTCAAGCCGTGCAGTGCAAACCTTGATGTTTTTAAATATCTCATTCGGTTACGCAGAATTAAGAAGTGGGGCAGTTTCGATGGCGACCTCTTTGTTGGTATTGATGATGCAAAGAGGTTTAAAATTGTGCTTCATTTTTATTTCAGGACACGGTAGTTTTTTTTTCGTTTTTTTAAATGGTGTTGGTGATGATTTTGTGGACGCTCATGTTTAACCGGGAAATCACCCAAATGGTGATTTAAGGGGAATGATTCTGGTACGGCTCTTGTTCTTTTTTATTTATTTTTTTCTGTTCTTGCTAAAAAAAGACCTACCTGAGACTTTTCGAAAGGCAGTCAGTGTTGCGAATAAATATTAGCTATACCAACAAATGAGAAAAAAAAACATTTGGAAAGTTTTTTTTTTATTGGAAACGTTTCTACAGCAATATAGAATTTAATATCCACATTATTGAGATAATACGAAAACAGTGTTTCCTAGAGAAGCATTTTACTTTAAAAAAACGCAATTTATATTTCAAAAATGTAAGAAATTCTCTAGAAGCCGTTCTCTCCTATAGAAAAAGCCATTCGTATGAGAAATTTCTTGTGTCCATTAAACACATATGAATCATACGAGATATATAAGAACATATAAAAACCGCATAAGAACTATATAAGAAACTTATAAGAAACTTCTTACAAGTTTCTAATATGGTTATTATATGTTCTTATATACCGACTCATGTTTACAAACAAGCCGGTGCGCCACTAGCGGATGCTACTGGCGCCGCGCATGCGCGATGTAGGGTGGGCAAGAAGCTCTCTATAACCATCAACCCCCGAGAGCCAGTGACAAACATTGCCCCCATTCATTGCCCTCCCCCCCCCCCCCCCCCCAATCTTCATTCACAACGCTTTTTCTCTTTCTCTCCATTGAAATGCGATGTTACCGGCGTCGGCGTGAGTCCCCGTGCTCTCTTTCGCGTTAGAATTGATGATTCTACGTTTTCCTAACAATGTCCGACTACTTGAGCGGCTTCAGCAAAATTAACGAGGCTCAATACACTGCGCAACTTAGCGTGAATAATGTGACGTGCGACGATTCATTTCACGTGGACGCCGCAGAATGGGCGCTAAAACCTAACTCCCTCGATGAGATTCTGCTCGCTATTTTCAGTCGCGACGTCTCTCGGGTTGTAAAAGCGTGGACCGTAGCTGGGGTGGTGGACGTCGATACTGAAAATTGCAAGAAGAATCGGACATTACAAGTCGGTGATGACCACTGGTAACAATGATCAACATCTCTTTGTATCTACTGTTTACACTGAGCCTACTTAACCCAAGTAACCTTCAAACTTAAAAGTGTTTTGAGGCCTGCATTTACTTCTTGTCGCAATTGCCGGGTCAACGTTTGATTTTCGGGCCGCTGTCGTTTGAACGAGCAGACGGCCAAAAGCAGACACGTTTGAAAGATAACTTACTACGGGAATGAGTTGAGCTAGTTGGTTATGATACATTGTGGGTGGAACCATCTGAACATTTAAGGAAGGAAACACAGAAAAGACAACCGCTCGCTGGTCTACCAACTATTTTAATAGATCGTCCTCCTCTTCTACTAAATCTGATGCGTATCAGATTTAGTAGAAGAGGAGGACGATCTATTAAAATAGTGGATAGTCCAGCGAGTGGTTGTCTTTTCTGTGTCCCCTTCCTTAAATGTTCAGCTGGTTCCACCCATAACGTTTGAAAGAGCAGACGACAGTTTGAACGCATGCGCAATGGAGTGTGGGCAAGAAGCACCCCGTCCCGCGTCAACAGACCATTGGAATATCACGTTGTCGGTGTCTGGGTGACTATGCGTATTATTTTCGAGTTGAAATTGTCGATTCTACGTCCTCATAGCAGAGTCTTACCACTTAAGTCACCTGAGCGAAGTTATCAAAGCTCGTTACGCCGCTAAACTTTGCGTAGTTTGACGTGCAGCGATTCATTTGCGTGAATGCCACAGAATGGACGCCAAAACCATGATGAGATTCTTCTAGTTATTTTCGGTCGCGACGTCGCTCGTGCTGCAGAAGTGTAGAATGTAGCAGCGATGATCGACGTCGATACTGAAAATCGGAAGCGGCCGGGAACATACCAAGAGAATCGGGCGTAACAAGTCGGTGATGGCCACTGATACCAATGATCAACATCTTGTACCCCCTTTTTACAACGAGGCTATTTAAAAGTTTTTTTAGGCCTGCAATTACTTCTTATTGTAATCACCGGGACAAATTTTGGTCTACGGGCCGCTTTTGTTTGAACGATCAGACGACAAAAAGCAGACAAGTTTGATAGAGCAGATGACAGTTCGAACTATCAGGCAGCCGTTAGAATTTGAAGACGCACTGAACCCGCAGGTGTTCCGGACAACTTGGCGGTTTTCCCTCGTTCATGTTGGAACGAAACAAATACATCTCGGGACCACATGTATCTGTGAAATCTACCCAAACTGTTGCCCGTACAAGCAATTGTAGTTCGACAACGTCTGGGGTGTCCCTTTTCACGGCCCCTGTTCACGTTCTCGGACGAACCGAGCAGGCAGAAAACACACGAAAACGGACCTTCAAACCTTTCCCGACTTTTTTGGTACAACCCCCGGCGCGGCGTTTTGATGTGAAGGCAGATTTTTTTTTCTGTTTTCTTCCAAAAGAACACAGGAATGCATGTCTCATACGGTGACTTCAGCCCACCGCACCAGACCGGAAGTTCGCCCGACGCGCCACCACCGCGGCGTGACGTAACATAGTTGAGTTCGTGTATATATCTTATATAGTTCTTATAAAGTTTTTTATGGTTTTTTATATGGTTCTTATATGCTCTTAAATATCTTGTATTAGTCATATGTGTTTATTGGACACAGAAATGTCTCATAGAAATGAGATGTTTCAGTAGTGTCGTCTAACATCGGTTTGCCTAGGATTTGGCTACTGCTAGTTTATTATTGAAAAAAGCCTGCGAACTAATTGCAATTTAAATGTCTGTTTCACTAATAAATTTATTTACGACCATGCGACTTTCATGCAAACATTCTTCCTAGATTGATAATTTCATTACTGGAAGTGCAAGTTCGTAATTAGTTTTTGGTCTTCCTGTTCAACATAAACAATTAGCCCCTTATCAGTAATATCTGTCGTAGCCACATCGATTCTTAATATAGCTACCACACCTCTTGTATTATTCTTGTGCCATATTTTCCGGGCTATGATTGCCACCCGGTGTAGAGTCCGCATGGGCAGAGGCTAAAATAGTGTCTTTCCCTGAATAGTCCGCACCTACAGCGTAACGCAGACATATCTTACTCATGTTAATACAGACTATAGCCTTCTTTACGCAGCATCAAACTAGGTCCTTGTTTTACGAATGGAGACTCATCATAAGAAAACATGCTGAGCAATCGCTTCGTGAGTGGAATATGCCATACGAACCAACTGAGAATAACCTTTTTTATAGTGTTAAGTCTTTTTTTTTTCTCATTGCGCCCCTTCACTTAAAACAGTTCCTTTTTTGTGGTTCTTGAGATGCGTCCCTCTGACTAACCCTTGTCTATACGGGGCCTCACTGTAGCCATAGCGTTAGAGACGGACGAGTCCTGCGCAACCTTATCCTACCTAGACACACTTCTCTCTGAAGAAAGCAGTCTCTGCATGGGAGGCGCTACTGCTCGTGCGATTAGCGCCGCCACGAAACATCGGCATTTCGTTTCCGAAACCACTCGTTTTATCTGTGCGTGTGTATGCGCGCATGCGTGTGTGCTCTCATGTCTATGTATGTGCGTGCATGTGCGCGTGTATGTGTTTGTGGGTACACGCGTCTTTGCGAATTTGTGTGTGTGTGTGCGTGCCTGCGTGTGGGTACGTGCGTGCACAGGTGCGTGTGTCTGTTTGTCTGTTCTTCGGCCATTTTTTTCGTTTTGGCCATGCTACTTGACTGTGTGCCCCCGAAGGATCTCTGAAATTGGGGCATGGGTCGGGGGAACGACTTTCTTCGGAGCGTCGCCCCCCTCGTTGGCGGGACAAGAAATAGAAAGAGAGAAAACATGACGGCCCAGGAATTATCCTGGTTCGTTTAAGAAGCACTTCGTGCGCCACGCGGGGCTGCTTTCTTGCGTAAAAGCGCGCAATGAGACGCGTGTCTCGGACGAGTCTGACGCCCCGTATATAGTTCTCGATCAGGATTCAGGAGCCATTCGTGGTTCTTGTGACCGACACCATCACGTCACTGGACATCTTTGTGTCACGAGACACCGGGATGTCTCGTGCCTTTACGACGTACTCTGATTTCATCACGTGACGCAGTGACCTCACAAACACCCGGACGTCACGTGGCGCCGCAGTACCACGTGATACTGTGGTGGCTTTATAGTATATTCCCCAAACCTTCGCATTGTCCCTTCGAGTGACCTTACTCATCTCGCTAAGGGAAGAGCGCGAAGAGGCCTTATACATGCATATGCTCTGCAGTTAGAACGCCAACGCCCTAACGCCTTTGGGAAGCGACAAAGCGACAACCAATCATTTTTTTTATAAATAATTTTTTTTTTTTGAAGCGACACTTTAGAATTGAGTCCCACTCGCGAGACGTGAAATGTTTGGTTTACGTTCTTTCTATCGAACGAACTTAATGGGAACACGCTAGGCGTTGTATACATGGCTCGCGCGTGACACGATCGCTCCATGTTGGTGGTCACGCCTACTCCTACCTGACAAGGAAAACAAATACGATGGTGACGATTGAACGTTCCACAAGATTACACGCTCAGCAGCAAAGTCCCTAGAACCGACGGTGGGACGTCAGTGCACAAACACGAGTTAAATAACTTATTTTTATTAATTTGCTAATATAATCATTGTTGTGTTAAAGGGGCGATGCAACGATTTTTGTATTTTGCGCAAATACCGCTTAGAACAAATACCTGACGTTAATGAACTGTGAAATACCCGTTCGTTTTTCACCACACGTAATCGAAGTCGCAGAAAAAAATAAAGAAAAACGAGCAGAGTTTACCCCCTCAACTCGCAGCCAGAACAAGCAGCCACGTGATCTGGAGCCGATTATATGCCGCCAATGTTGATCATAGCCATGCGCTGGGGTTGGCAAGGCACAGGACACGCGCTGAGTTCCGGACATTGTTATGGTTCGGCTGTTTTCGCCATTGCAGCGATTGGACACAGGACACTACCCGAATGCTTCTCGAGCTACCGATTATCGCGAGCCCAAAACGAGCGTCCACGCCATGCTCGGGTCCAATCTATGAGCCGCATTCAAATATCGTCATTGGGCGGTACTGCTACCGCCCAGCTACGTCATTAGGTTTTGCGAAGGAGAGACTCAATAAGAACACTCAGTTTTGTCCTCGAAATTACAGCGCAACAAAGGAGTTTCTTGGTCAGTGGCGTTGCGTGCGAGTATCCTTGAGTCCCACTAGTGCCAGTAAGTTCGTGGAAAGTGAAAAACATACCAATTGAATATCGTTGCACCGCCCCTTTAAGTGATATTTTACGAGACATTGTATGTTTCATCACAATCATGGAAACCCACTGTTACATGTACCGAGTAACGGCTGGATAGTGACCGCGATATTAAGAAATAATGCTAGGTTAACTCTGATTCATTCACATATAAAACAAGTTTAGCTGAAACTTAATTAACGACGACTGCATTAAACGTAAGACACTTGATCTACTAGTAGTAGAATTGTGAAGTCGTTGGGAATTGTGAATTAGCATTGTGAATTCTGAAATGAATTGCGAAAGAATTTGAAAACGACGGCAACGAGATAACCAATGGAACTTTTTAACTGGTTAGCATTTATCGTCATAACATTTTAAATATACAAAACAAAGCTTGTAGAATGTGTGTGAATATTAACGTGCCTTATTCTCCGCAAAAGGCCTGCTTTTAGACTTGCTCGTGTAAGAAAGAAGACAGCAATGCTTGTTCCGCAATTTTAAGTAAATACTTTCCTCGATTTTAACGAGGAATCCCGTAATCGTATGACGTTTTGTTTATCACTCAAAAAAAAAAAAAAAAACCTTCTAATTTTCGACTTTGGTCATAACGCAAATACAATGAAAATGATTGAATGAAGAAAAAGAGGTCTAGCTAAACCACCCTGTTGAAAAAATAAAACATGTGCTCCCATGCGACCGATATCCTATAATGCCATATGCAAGAACCCTATGCCATATTCTATTCCTTTTTCTTGAGAAAATATGCGCATGCCACTTTGATGTTTGGTCATGGTTCCATATTTTCCCTGTCCGATGCCACATATTTATTTTTATTTTTAATTCGCGATATTTTAGATAAGTCGATTTGACGCAGAGCACGACAATATTTGTTTTGCTTAATATGTGTTATATATGTTTAAAATAATGGAAATCATATGTGGCCTCTTAAAATGGTGAACCAGCTGATAAAACTACTTAATTTTCAGGTTTTATTTTTATATAGGTATGGTATTATGAGATATGCGTAGTTGAGTGCAGTGTTGGCGGCAACGCGTTCCAAGTAACGCGTTAATTTTTTCCGGTAACGTTGTAACGTCCTTATTACCTATTGAAAACTGTAACAAATAACGTACTCACGTTACTTATTTGGAGTAACGTGTAAACTAGTTAAGCTACTCGTTACATATACTTCCGAAGACTTAAATAAATTGCACTGCCGTTTTTTTGTGTGTTTTTTGTGTTTTTAAGCGCCAGGTAATCAGAACTGTAGACTTTTTTCGCTTATTTATTTCCAACTTAAGATAAGTTACTTATATCCAGTTTCTGGATGAACATAATTTCTCTTCAAATATGGTGGTCATGTATACTTGTGCCGTCAAAACATTAAAACGTGTTCATTTATAATTAAAACAGAAGTAACCAGCGTTACTTTTTATCGGAAACGGGAACGGTAACGCGTTTTTTTTTTTTTTTTGCGGTAACGTAGGACGGTATCGTGTCCATTTTATGTTCAAGTAATGTAATTCGTTACATGTTTTTTGGTAACGCCTACAACACCGGTTAAACACATGTTTCTTCTTTTTTTCTTTTTTTTTTTTTTTTTTTTTTTTCAAAGTATAGGGTGATGCCGTTTTCCTTTTGGTATGTTCCTATAAGCTTTTTGTTGACTCGATACTTAAATGTTCCGCGGGGAAAATTACGATATCTGACCGTCGAAAAAAAACTGTAGCAGCTACCTTTCTATGTTTCCATACTTATTTTAGGGGGAGAGATGGAACTAGAGCGGTAGTCGAAGCCTCACTAAAACTCTGGCGTCTTCCTCTTCGTAGATGCTCAATCTTTTAGCGGAACATCGTCAGCCAGTTTCGAATCTCGCCGGGAAATTCTTGTTCGAGCGACCTGTTTCAGGCCTGGGCAACTTTCCTGCCTCGTCTGGTTTTCTTGTTCTGCTCCGGTCCCTGAAGAGAACCGATGAATCCAGCTCACTGGCTGCTTTCCCAACCACCGGCGATATGCTGGAAGCGTTTGATGAACCTTTTCGAACTCGCAGTCAAAAACGAATTAATTCTACGTTTTGTTTCACTTTAATTCCGACCAGCACCGCACCTACCTTTTTAATCGAAGCACTTATTGATTAATCGAATAATTGACACTCAGGCACGACATTCAGAAAAGGCGTTGATATTTATTTTTACTGTTTCTCGCTACGTCATTAATGGCGTCGAAACGACGCTCTGCCGCACAAAACAAACTCCCGCAAACAATCTTAAAAGTATATTTTTCTTTACATAATTTAACAAATCTGATTATTTTCCCGAATGACAGTCGTAGGGTTTACCAGAGAACTTTACCGTCGAATACACAACGGCGCTGACCGCTAAAGTAGATATATGCACCCCGAGTATAGTGAAAGGAGCATTCTCGCGTTCTCTTTAAATTTTCCTACGTATAACCAAATCTATTAACCAGCTAAAAAAAATGAAGGACGTTTACAAATTTCTGTAACGCGAAATTAGAGCGCAGCTCTTGAGGAGGAGGAGGGTAGGATATGCCTTCCTCCTCCGCCGTACGCTCTCCTCCTCCTCCTCCGTACCCCTCCCTCCTCCCACAGTTTCCGCGCTAAATTTAGCCGAAAAATTGACGCCACGTGACTTTAACACCAATTCAGTTTTGCCGCTAGATTTAACGGGGGAAATGACGTCACATGACTTGGTGTCACGTCACCTATGAACGAATTAAGTTTCTCCGCTAGATTTAGGGGTAAAATTGACGTCACGTGACCTCAACTTCAACTGAATTGTCCGCTAAACCTAGCGAGGAATTTAATTGGTGTTGAGGTCGCGTCACGTCAGTTTCTCCCCTAAATCTAGCGGAGAAACCGACATTGTTCGCTAAATCTATCGGAGAAACAGAATTTTCCCGCTAAATTTAGCGGGAAATTGATTGGTGTTGTGGTCACGTGACGTCAATTTTCCTACGAAATTTAGTGCAGTCACGCTGATGCCGACGTCGACGCCGCGAAACACGGAAATAAGCGCCTAAAAACTTCGCTCTAAAAAAAAAAAAAAAAGAAAGCGTTATCCACGATTAAAACGGTACCCGATTAATCGGGGGGTTAATCGGGAAGTTTTTCCAGCCCGACTGTACTGTCTAATTGCGTCTGTGGGCTTGCTATCAGCGAAAATTAATCGGGTGCAGTCAACGGACCGCTAACCCGAGCTTTCTGCTTGTCCGGGATATGTTCGACTGGTGATATCGAGCGTTGAAAAGAGGCCGACTGTCATCGTGACGGTGCGGTTTTTGAGCAGCTGGTTGTCCGACTCCGTCGGATCTGAGTGTTCGGCCCGGCCTCTACATCCTATTCGGCATGTTATTTTGGTATCTCTAAATTCAGCAAAGCGTTTGTTGTTGTTGTTGTTGTTGTTTATTGTAAAATTGGCCAATGAAAGCGATGCAAAAACCAACGTTCAAATCTTCCCGCGCTTTGCAGTGCCTTGACGTCACTGACAGGCAGGCTTGAAAGGTCGAGCAGGCGGTCTAGGAAACAGTGTGCCGCGCATCTGTGTCATGCAGCGGGCTCTAAACTCGTCAAACGCAAGGTTGGGGTCGAAGTTCACGGAGCGCACACATTAAACAATCACGACGATGACTTCGCGTTTTTGTCGCCGGCGTCCAATCGGCGTGCTCCGCAAACTTTTTCCTCCAACTTAGTGTTTGATGACTTTAGGGACCCTGGCTGGCATGCGCGAGGGCTGGAGCGAGCTTTTAAAGTCTTCATTTGACGCCATATTTTTTTTTTAATTAGTTTAAGGCAACATCTACATTCCAGTGAGGGAACCCGTACCTGCCGCTTGCGGCACTTTTTTGCTGTTTCCAATAAAAACTTTCAGTTAAAAAAACAAAATAGAAGCGGAATAAAGAAAAAAAAAAGTCGCTAAACAAAAAACTTTTCTTTTTCGCCTATTCTTCGGGTTTGTAGTGCAGTGGTACGTACGGGCTTCGTCAATTTGTGGTCAAATCGGGGGATATGAAGGAAACGCAGGAGTACAGTTTGAAGGTGAAACGGGGTACAGACTGTCATATCTGGGATGGTGGAGCGGTGGGCGGCCTAGCCCACCCGACGAAGATCCATCCCCGTTTACAGCACTACAACAGTCGCAGCATAAAATATTAGTGAATTGCACGCACTTTGAATGAACGCGCTGCTTTTACGTACACAACGAAAACAATACAAAAAACGGTAGAAATGTAATGTAACGTAACATGCGTACCTTCATTAGTAATCGTATGAAATGCACACGAATGGGTTGTGGAGGCCGCGTTGGAACGTTTCTGAAAGAGTCTAGACACGACACCGAATCCTTACGTAGGTAAATATAGATTACAAACATGGCGGTACGGCGTGGCATCCCCGTGGAAAGAAAAACGACGGAGACGCCACGTCAGCGAGTAAGAGGTAAAGTCAAAGTAACCGAGATCGCGTTCCAAAGTCTTTTGCAGGAAAAAAAAATCATAAATTTTGCGTTATGGAAAGAAAAAAAATTCCTTTGAGTGTAACATTGGTGGCATGAGATACAATGCGAAGATTTTGCCATCCTATAGCAACTAAAATCTGGGAACTAATTTAAAGCGAATAATCAATTTTAAATTACAGAAGAAACAAATGAAGACAGCCTAGCTAATCTTGCTGATCTGGGGGAGCACATACTGTTTCTTATCCAACTCGTTTGGAGGAACTTGGGACTGTGACACTTTGTCTTAGAGTTATTCCACACAATCACTAAAATACACGTTCGTATACTATGCTGAATGTCACCCTAAACAATAACATCAACTTTACTTCAATCACAATGAAAGATTTGCGTAATGAGTTGAAAATAATTAATTACCTAATTAATAATTAATGAGCAAAAGCAGTTTATTTTGTAACACAGGTTATGCTGAGTTTCTATTCTGTTGTGTATACTTTGATGTTATATCTGTTATATAAAACTACAAGGAGCAAGGGGCTTCGTCAAACTGTTCAAGAGCTTCTTTTTTCTTTTTCTTGCTTCCGCCTTTTTGTGTATTAGAAGGGGAAATAAAATGTTTAGTCAGAACGCTAACTACAGCCGAGTGTGCGAACACCTGAAACGAAATGAGCGGCTACTGCGAATAAGGGGTTACTATCAATTTCATACAATATCCACGAGCTTCGATTAAGATAGCCTTCTAAAACTTCCACATCTTATCCAAAGCACCCGCATCATATCTGGGTGGAAACTGAGACAATCCTATTGGCGGCGTGCGCCATAGAGGGGCGCTTTTCTAGCTATCATCATCATCGTTTCTCACGTAGCGGGTAGGAGAGAGAGAGCAGACGGTGCAGCCGCTAGAGTCTTCAGTTTCGTGCGTTGCTCGGGTAGCACAATGAAACACGTTACACGCGTTGTATAATAAAGGCGTCAGCATTTATTGTCCTGGCGCTTGTAGCCGTCTTTCGTTTGGACGGTCGTGGTGTAGACCATGAACTGGACTGGTTCCCTGAGGCAGGCCGATGCGCGGTTCTCGCCGTGCCTTTTCGCTCCGTTTGATCGTTCGTTACGTCCGCTTTCCCTCTTACAAAAGGGAAAGAGTCGACGCCCGGCAGAACACACTGGCTCTCCAAACACTGCGGACCGCTGCGAGGTTGAAATTCCCATCCTTCGCTGAGCCGGAACCCCTAAGCTAAATGCTAAAGCATTATGTCGAGAATCAACGTAAAAACAACAGCGACCGTTGTTTCCGGTAGAGTGGTATTTCTGGTATGGCATTTTGTCAAAGCTAAGTAGAGGGGAAGCGTCACTACACGTAATCATGCCAAAAAGTAAACACCTTTGGTGTTTGCTTTTTGGTAACAAACCAGCCAAATTCAGGGGCATCTCGCGTGTGTAGTAAACATTTCAGTAAAAGCGACTTCGTGCACCTCTCTTGTTTTTCTTGGAATGAAGAACGTGCTGGTAGGGTAAAATATAAATAATTATTGGGTGATTTCAGATAAGATCGACCAAAGGATGGCTAGTCGACATTTTCAAATCAACTGATGTTTTTATATGTTATTGTCTAGTGTCTGGTATGAACGATTCCAAACTTAGTTTTGACTAGAAAAAATACTTGGGGACAGGAAAAATCGTAAGGCATGAGGTGGTGGACAGTTGCATTAACGCGCACTGATGGAGGGGGCCCGTTTGAGAGTGAATAACTAAAGCGATAACATTAGGAGAACTCTAATATGTTTTAGGCGCAAACTATGGGTATAGCTTGCTTGTAATATAAAGTAATCATATTTATTTAAAATTTATTTATTTTTCTAAAATTTGACAAACATGCCTGCTCGAACGACAAATGGCAAACTTTGGAGGTCTGTATCTCATGAAATAATTTAATCATTATGATATAATTTGCAGATATTATTCTACTAATATATAGCTAATATTTAAAAAATAACTAAGGTGTCTGTGTGGTACAATAGTTAGGATATATTTAGTCAAACATGGAAAAAAGTAAGAGACCATGTACTAGTAAGAGACCATGTACTCATAAAGCACAATATTGTGCGTTATGAGTACATGGTCTCTTACTAGTTCTCCAAGTTGATTCCCCTTCTTTTCTTTCGTTTTTTTTTTTTTTGTAAGCCTGTAAATAAATATTTTCCTAAAACCACTCGCTGCAAGAGGTGGTCAGCTGGCTCCCGAAGTCAACTAAACCCCTGCTTACTGGCCATGCAGGTCGACCCAGTGGACCTGTGGCTATCGGTCCAAGAAGCGTCCGGTCGCCGTTTCGCGTGCGTGCCCCTCCGTGTTCAAGACCTGTTAGGCCTATTAAGTCGGTGACACGTCCCAAAGCACAATGCATACAGCTGTTATAAATTACGGGTAACTGCATGTTTTCTTTTGAGGACCGGATTTAATGGCACGAAATCTGGGATATACGCTTTTCAGCGAGAGATTTGAAATTGCCCGACAATTTATGAAGTTATATGAAACTTTCCGTTGCTCCCCTCAAGCAGAACTCCCGATGTGGCAAAGTTCCTTGCCAGGTATTCTGTGTGGGAGAGGGGAAGCGTCACCACAAAAAGAGGGCAAAAATAACTTTGACTTGGTACTCTCGGTGCCTCGAAAACGCTCGTCAGCAACAGTCGCTTTTCTCTTGGACGGAAGCCTGGCTATCGGCAAGCTCAATGGAGCTGAAACAAGTGTGCGGCGCCGCGCAACACAACAGCGCGCATCTGCACAACTGAGACGACAGCACGTCCTACACTCTGCTGACTGCAAAACAACTATTGTTTTTTTTTTTTGTTTTTTTTTAATATATATATATATATATCAGCACCTTCATAGGCAGACGCCATGAATGGTCATAGCGCACGCCGTATAAACTGTCACGTGAAACTCTAGGTTTCGAACATTATAAGCAGGGTAATATCAAAAGTTGTTGTCGGAGAAGGGTGCTTTAATTCGCTAGACAAATGACTCATAAAAACGTTATGCACGTTTGGTTGGTTTATTTTATATACAAATCGATCATTATTAGTTGGCATAGATGCAAACTAAGATAGCCGCTCCGTGCGACTACGCAGAGCGTCGTCTGCTCGAATCCTACTCGCTCCGTCACAGAAAGTGGGCACGAGGTGGCGCCACCGAAACATCTTGTCGTCAGTATATTTTGTCTCATCCTATGACGGACTAAAGGCCAAAGTCACGGGCCGCCAGGTCCAATCACGTTCCACGCTATACTATGACACGCTTAACATTGATTAGGGGTGGACGAATGATGTTTGAATCCAAAAGCGCCGCATCATTTCTATAGCTTCGACGCTCCAAAATAAAGAGCCTATATGTCGTGGCTTCCTTTGCGATGTAAAATTGTTCAGCCACTCGGTGCTCTTCGATTCGAACCACTGTCTACCTGTCCCCTCATCAGTGAGCCGAGACGCGGGCACCGATACGTGCATCGAAGCGAAATACCGCACAATTTCTAAGTGGCTCATGATTGGATCTGGCGGTCCGTAGCTTTTGCCTTTAGTCCATCGTAGGGTGAAACGAAGTATAGTCACTGACCGCTTAAAAATACACGGGGCGTGGCGAGTTTCGTGCACCTCATTATCTCTCAGCAGCCAATGAGATTGCAGCATCAGCGGATGAGGACGCCGAAGGACCAATCACGAACCAACAAGCGTGAGCGTAGTTTAAGCAGCACCCTGCGCTTCTTAACAGTGACTATGCATTGCTAATCTATGCGATGCGCAAAAACTGTTTTTTTTCTCTTCTAGACACCATGTGCGATGTAGGTTTCTGCATGTCGACAAATCCGCGATTTGTTTGAGAAACCGACACATTATTTTATGGCACCAAGAAGAATTGGGAAAGATTGGGACATTGAGGCGCTACAAAACTTTTTTTAAGTTTTCCGCTTTGGTCGCCTTTGAAAATGGCGTCCCATATGTTTCCGCCGGTGAAAATTGGGCTCATGTAATACTTCCGACTGGCGTATCCAACATGCATCCAGCGATAGTGTTCGCGCATGCATACCAGTACATCGCCCGTCTATATCTAACCCGGAAGAAGAGAGAAGTTAAGACTTTTTACACCACTGTAGAATCCAATAAGGGTTCACGTACCTTGACCAGAATAGATGTCCCCATCGCGACTGTCCTTATAAATGGGATAACATATTCCTGATGACACCTCAATACAGGCTAGAATATCTAACGCGCATCAAGCAGTACTGTTACACGTATGCAGGCCATCGGCCGTCTGGATATACAACCTAGCAGAAACTAGAAGTCGAGATTTTTTTCTTCTTTTTTTTCTTTTTTGTTTGTAGCACTGCAGATTTGGTAAGAGTCTAGATCTTGTCGAGGATAGGATGTCTCCAGCGGGATTCTCGTTATAAGGGAAATAACACGTTCCTGGCGACACCTCAATACCAGCTGAGCAATCGCTAACGATCACCGAGTCGCCTCGCACCCTCGCGAACTTTAAAATTCAATAAGAATTCACATACCTTGTTCAGAATAGAATGTCTCCAGCAGAACTGGCGCTATACAGGAAAACACGTGCTCCTGGTGACGCTCCACTGCCACAATCTTTTTCTGAGTAATGACCATCGGCCGCCTGCTGCGCGCTCCTACACTTGTATCCCAAGCCTAACGGAACTAAAAGGTGCCACGAGGAATCTTCGCAAAATCCAGTCGATAAGAGGATGTAAGCTGCGGATCTCCGAATAGCTCCTCCACTTGGGCCGCTTGTGACGAGGAAAGTTTCGCCTGGTGCCTCGAAACGCCGTACCTGCTGAAGAATAGTTCAGACAACTATCATTCAGCTTTTACCCTGTGGGATATTTAATGCTATTCCTAACGAAAAAAAAAACTGTCGAAATTTGCATTTCGAGGCCAAACGGTGTAGACTACTGACGGAAGCGGAAAAGAACCATAAAATCTCCAAAGCAGACGGCACTGTTTTAAAAAAATCGGGTTAGTAATCGGTCACTGAGAGTGCTGACATGTCTTGGGGAACGAATAGAGAAACGAAATAAACCTTTTTTTTTTCGTTCAGTGTGTGAGGCGATTGGTAAGTTACTAAGTCTAACTTTACGGGAAAGATAGACAGAACTCTATCTTTGTCTTTCCGTATCTTTTTGTGTTTTTTTTTTCGTTCTTTTTTTTTTGTTTTTTTTTTGTGAATTTTGAAATCAGGAAGCGTTACTGTCCTCTTCAATAAAAACGTTGAAGCTGGCAGTTTACAACAGGTGATCGCAATCTCGGAGGAGGTGGTTTGTAGTTTGGTATGTTAGCACATTGATATTTGGTTTATCTTTTCAAGTGGCTATTTTTATCTACCCCGTATAGTACCGTGCCGCATAGGTTGCCGGGACTTTTTTGATAACTATCCGCTCATCTTGTAGACATTGGTGTCCTCAATCGAGTCGATGTTGACAGCGATAGACGCCGCAATCCATTCGAGAAGGCATGCCACGTTATGTTGCAGCGGGACATAACAGTGGGCGCAAGACGGAAAGTCACGTGACATGCTCTCGGCTTCTTACTGGCACTCCGTCGACCCAATTGAAAGCCGGCGCGAACTAGGGAGAAGTCAAAGGGCCTACGAACTCCGCATATTTGCCTTAGCGAGGAAGGAATAAACCACGACGCCACAATCAATACGTCCGTAAATCGATATCTGTGAAACAGGTCCTTTCCACAAAGATTTAATTTTTAGCGAACAGGAGAACGGCGCGACACATAAGGTGGCCAATAAAGTGCGGTTGACAGGTAGCGCCATCTCATGCGGAATTCTCGCGACTCTGAGACATGCCAGGAACGCAAATATTGGACCCCATCCGGAGCTTGAACGTCGGAATTCCCAACTGAAGTGTGAAGCGCCTATCGTTTCCAGTCGTTCGGTGGCATGTACTGCCCAAAATTGGCCTTTTTGTTTCCCCGCGGCGCTGGCTAGCAGCCGATCTAGCCACCTCCTGTTTGCTGTCTACTTGTTCTCCATTACTCGCCACTTATTTGGGGTTCAACAACTAAAACAAACCTGAAAACATATAGCTATTTTACTAAAACAAAAAAGGAGTACGCAGTATTGAAACATTTCGGCGCATGTAACACAGAACACCGATTTTTTTTTTATGCAATTGCCTTAGCATTACATAACCATTCCGACTAAAACATTCAATTCACGTCTACAATAACATAACACGTGACCTGTCCATATTCGGCAAATGCCTTCCAAGTAGTATACAAAGCTATCTCCGTCAAGGCTCTTATATAATACTCAGGTGAGGACCAACTATAGAAACAGGTTAGCTGCCATGCTTGATACCTGAATTCGTAAACCAACATCCAGTTGTGTTATTTTTTTTTAAAGTTATTATTTATTTTGGCCCGAAGTAAAAGCAACATAAAACGGTGCTTTCTGTCATGTTTCATAGAATAAATGTTTTCATCATCATCATCATCACTTATTATCCTTGAAGGCCCTTACGGGCATTACACAAGGGAGTGGTACATTTGTTATTATTTTTCTTAATCGAACACTTCCGCACGCAATTTTAACACAATAGAAGAGGGAACTAGTCGGATAATGAAGAGATGAAAGTGGTTACAGAGGCGGCAAATTTATGTGTGTCAATTATGGTAACAATGCCATTTCGTAGTATGTTCCAATCGTTTATTGCCAAAGGTAAAGTTGAATTACTGTATGAAGTAGTTGACGAAAAAATGGGCCGCAACTTGCAGGAGTGGTCAAAGCGGGGGAAAATCTGCCACGGGGGTAAAAGCAGAAATTCACGAAGAGGCATGTTATGGTGAAAGATTCGGTGAAGGAGAGAGAGACGGGACACTCGGCGCCTCAATGAAAGCGTGTGAAGGTTAGCTGCTTCGCGCAATCCAGATATGCTCGTGAATGCTGAGTAATCAGAAAAAATAAAACGAACAGCCCTGTTTTGGATGGATTCAAGTTTGTTAGATAGGTAAGATTGCCAAGGGCACCACACGGAAGAAGCGAATTCAAGCTTAGACCGAACCAAAGTTGAGTATGCTAATTGTTTTATCTCTGGTGTTGCGGGTTTCAGGTTTCGGCGCAAAAAACCGAGGGTACGGTTTGCGCTAGCTAGTATATTACTGATGTGAGACGTCCATGAAAGGTCAGATGTTAAATGAATACCGAGATATTTATATGAACTGCAAACGGTGATAAGGGACGCGTCAAAATGGTAAGAAAAAGGTTAAAGAGCAGGACGAGAAAAGGAAAGGGATTTACATTTGTCGAAATTGAGAGTCATCTGTCATTTATTGCACCATTGAATGACTTGTGAAATATCTTTTTGCAAGGTATGGTGATCGTCGAGCGAGAGAATGGGCCTGTAAATGACGCAGTCGTCTGCAAATAACCGAACTGATGAGGAGATGTGCTCATGAATATCATTGATGTAGATTAAAAAGAGTAAGGGCCCAACTACACTACCCTGAGGGACGCCTGAGGTTACCGGGCACGAGGGGGATTTAGAGTTATTAATGGTGGTGTACTGGGTGCGGTTAGTCAAGAATTCGGGTATCCAATTTACGATAGTGGGATGGATCTTAAATTGGTTAGGTTTTATTTTAAGACGTTGATGAGGGACTTTATCAAACGCTTTAAAAAAGTCGAGAAAAATGGCGTCAGTCTGAATGTTGGTATTAAAACCTGCGTGAATGTAATAAAGAAACGCCGTTAGTTGGGTTTCGCAAGAGTACGCTTTCCGAAAACCATGTTGGTGATTAAAAAAGAGGTTGTTATCTTTTAAATAATTGATGATATTGAAGTAAAGTACGTGTTCCATGAGCTTAGATGATACGCTAGTTAGGGAGATGGGCCGATAGTTTGTAATTAGGTGGCGGTCACCAGATTTGAACACAGGGGTTACGTTTCCAGTTTTCCAATCCCTCGGAATTTCAGAAAGTTTATTTGACTGGGAAAATATGTCACAAAGAAAAGCTGCAGAAATGTATTTAGTGTTTATTAAAACCTTCGAATTGATTTGGTCATCCCCTGAGCTGGAAGACAGCTTCAAGTTCTCAATTGCTTTCAGGACGCCGGCATAGTCAAAAGTGATGGGCCCCATAGGAGTGTGCAATGACTGACGTGGGACAGGAATGCTTCATTTGCTTTGTTTGCTGAACTTCAAGGAAGTACATGCCCTTACTTCTTGTATAATCCTGCACACGTTTAAGTAACTATGTAGAAAATATGTTTTTCTTTTTTTTTTTTTTTTTTGCTACGGGCGGTTGTTAGACTGTTTATTTTCCTTAGCATTTTTTTTTAATGCATGAAGCGTTTTTTGGCGGAATATCCCAATCTCAAAGGCTTGGCCGTTCGGTCGTCAGCCTGTGTGCTTACCACTAAAGATTCCGGACAAATTAATATCACGTGACCTGACGTCACGAGACCTATGTGGCAATTCAGTTTCTCCGCTAGATTTGGCAGGGAAATTCAAGTCACGTCAAGTCAGTTTGCCCCTCAAGTTTGCGGTGAAACTGATAAAAATACAGGTTTTTCACTCTCCGAAAGGACTATACTTAATATATTCTCAACAAATTTAAACGTTCGCTTTTTTAAATATTGCATTGCGTACACTATAGAACTTTAAAAAATAAGAATCGCTGTGAAATATTTTTTTGCGTTATTTTGTTATTTTGAGCAGTGTAAACAAGTAACAATTAAGGACTCGTCAGGCAAATCAATTATGCCTTCACCATGTTATCCTAGACCGTGGGAGGGTACAAACATTACAACAAAGAAACACTAAACTTGGGCTATTAGAAGGTAATAGTAATCTTGATATCTGAATTACACAAACCAATTTCCGCGAATATTATAGGCTCTAAACGCAAATATTAGTGTTTTGTCGTTTTATTTTTAAAATGCATATCTTGCAACCAAACAACAGTGAAGAACATAGCGGACCATACCGCGCACCGCACTCTCTTCCACTGTGTGACGATGAGCAGCTAACAAGATGAAAGGTTTTGTTGATAACATAGCAAGCGCCTAGAAACGCGCGCTGTGTGTGTGTCGCCAATGTCACAGCATGCGCTCAAGGCATGCACGCTATAAAAGGCTTAGATTACTTAGGCTAGGCCTAACCCAAAAAGCAGTTATCGATTTTGTACGCAGCCTGGTTTAGCGTCGAGCATTACGCTTGGCTTGCCTTCATACATTCCGTGGATCGGTCTTTAGTGAGAAACGAAAATAGAGAAGGCGAGGGAGCTGGCATATTTGTGAAACTAACGCTTTTGTGACAATAAAAACTTCAGAAATAGATTGTCGCGTGTGATGCGTTTTACGTGCGTAGTAGTCTTTCGAATCTTATTTCTTTTGCTTCCCTTGACCACGTTAGTCAAAGGGATCAGTGATTTTAAACAAGATTGACTTCACATGTTTCTGGTTTGCGTGAGGCATAAATCGGAAAGTCTATAAGACACGCCCCGCCGTTCTAGTTCTGTCAATTACTGTACAGAAGGAAAACGTAAAGGTTACTAATAATTGTATTACCTAGAAAGCAGAGTGGAGAATAAAATTAAAATGATTTAAATCGTAATCTAAATCATGATTCAAATCGTGATTCAAATCAACCTGATTTTACTACAATGCTTTAAACGGGTACGAAATTCAGAATTCGGTGCTCATTTCTTTAGTTCAACATGAAGCTGCTTAAACTGAGACTTCACCGAGGCCAATATCTTGTAGGAAAACGCGAGAAATCATATTTAAACTTCATTAAACGATAACCAAACGATATTTAAAAACCACCTCGTGGATGTCTGTGAAGCTTGGACGGAATGTCATGACGAGATCATGTCAGTAAGAGCAGCGCCACAGCGGAAAGTACGTTCATTTGTGAGATAACTTAGGCCTAAACGTTCCCGATGCGCTTTGGTAAAGAAAGTCGCAGTAGAGTTTGTGAAGGTCAACGTAAATGACGGCCACAAATCCAGAGGCGCGACATGCGCAGGGTTTCGGTACAGTGGCTGTAGTTTCGGTTTCGTCTTTCTTTTCTCTGAGTAATGACTTTAAAGTGAGCGGCGCGGCTGCGGCTCGAGGAGAAGGAAGAAGAAAAGAGACGCGCGAGGGCCGTGAGGAACGCCGGTCGGCCACCTTTCGATCTGTACTGTAAATAGACGTTTCTTTTTATTTCTCTCTCACTAATAAAGTCCTGTCAGTCATTTTTTTTTTTTTTTTTTGACCATCAACATCCGCACACCATCGGCGTTCCCAGTCATCGGGTCCCTGACGCAATCCTAAGGAGAAAACGAACCTTCACTGGCGCAGTCGACAGGATTGCGTCAGCGGGCCCCGCCGGCTGGAACGACTCAGCAGATTCAGCGGACAGCGACTCCATTCAACAAGAAGAGAGGCGGCAAGTTCCTGGGCCTCGGCAGCCGTGTTTAACGAAGAAGACTTGGATCGCCGAGACTTCGCGTCGACGCGGCTTCGAGAAGTGCTGCAGACCCACAGCCCTGCGAAGCGTCTACACGACTCAGACACCGTTATCGGGCCGGACTGTTCCGATCGACAGACTACGGGTGCTTGCCATTGGGACTTGTCAACCTTCAAGGGTAAGGTGATTATTTTGACTGGTGCCCGCCATGGAGCTACGCAGTGGGGAACGGCTTAGGCCGGTTACTTCGTTGGATCGGGATGGAGCTAATGATAACGATGTCGACGAGCGAGGTGAACCGTCACCTCAGAGTAGACCAGCGGCGACCGTGGGGACGCACGAGGAAGGGGGCCGGGATGGCCGATCGAGTAGCTCACTTATTGAAAGAGAGATTAAGCTTGTTAGAGAAAAAGAACGGCTAGTGCGTCTAGAGCTTGAACTAGAGCGAGTTCGTGTGGAAAACAGACCCAGAACCAGTGGAGGCGGCGCAGAACTCAACCTGAGGGAAGAGGTGCTTAGCTTTTCCAGGCTCATGAAGGGTGTGTTGACACAAATGCCATCGTCCGAACTGCTCGTACCAAGCTGGTTCGACGGTGTCGAAAATGTCTTTGCAACATACGAGGTGCATGAGCGCCCGAGGGGCTCGCTCGTGCGACCTTATTTTACAGAGCGCATGCGGGCGCTGGTGAATAGGCTGCCCGTCGGCGAAGCAAGTGATTACGTTGCGAGTTCTCTTGGAACTCAGACTGTCGCCGGCTGAGTGCAGGAGGCTTTTTCTCAAAGCCACCAGAACGGAGAAAGAATCCTGGACTCAGTTTGCGACACGGGTTGAGAGCTGTTTCGAGTATTATACTCGAAGTCGCTCGATCGACTCTCTTAAGGACTTGCTAGCATTAATGGTTTCTGATCGC
Organism: Ixodes scapularis; assembly: GCF_016920785.2. Lineage (NCBI taxonomy): Eukaryota > Metazoa > Arthropoda > Arachnida > Ixodida > Ixodidae > Ixodes > Ixodes scapularis. Next base: position 29,286,328 of record NW_024609881.1, read on the forward strand.
ATTAGAGATTCCTTACCCGTCGACATGCAGACCTATGTAACGCTAAATGAGACTGGAAAATGGCTCAAACCAGCAGAGGTGGCTGCGCTATCTGACCGTTTTGAAGAGGGAGAACGATGCAAACAACGCAACATTCCCCTGCATATGCGAAAAACCGCGAGTCTGAAAAGAAAAGAGGGTCCAGTCCTGTCGGGAAAAAGCATGATAAGGTAGGGCCGGGGTCAATGTCAAACCAACCCAGGGTGAAATGTTTCAACTCCAAGGGTATGGGACATTTTTCCTGTGACTGTCCTAGTAAACAAGCGCGGAACCGAGACTTGAAGAATAACTCCGTGGTGGGTTACATCTCGACAAATTTAACACCATTCCAGCAGAGTATGTCCCAGGACATAAATGTCAATCAGAATGGTACGCGCGCTGATTTGCGGAGAGTGGAGGTGAAATGCGGCTCGAGGATGGTGCAGGCGATTATCCATTCCGGAGCAGATGAGTGCCAACCCGCACGACTTGACGCTCAACATCGAGTGCTACAAGAACGACTGGGACGTTGCGGGCAAGCTAAGACGGGAGACCTTCGAGACCATATTCACCAAGCTGCTAGCCCGTGCCGAGCGTACCATGGCGTGGGCGTTGATGGAGGCCGGGCTGCGGCCGACAAACGTGGAGTCGGTGGAGCTAGTCGGGGGCGGTACCTGGGTGCCGGCGATCAAGCAGCTGGTTTGCAAGGTGTTCCAACGGGAGCCCTCGACGACACCGCACCAGGACGAGGTGACGGACCAGGGCTGCGCCCTGCAGTGTGTCTTGCTGTCACCCATCTTCAAGATGCGAGACTTTGCGGTGGTGGACGCCCAGCTTTACTCCATCGAGCTGTGCCACGACCCGGGCACGGGATAGGACAACCGGGCAGAGGTGTTTCCCCGCTCTCACCAGCTGCCCTTCAGCAAGATGCTCACCTTCTACCGGAGCAAGCCCTTCAACCTCGAGGCTAAGTACCCGCATTAGGCGGCGGTGCCCCACGCGGACCTGCAGCCAAGCAGCTTTACGGTGAACAAGGTTGTCTCCGCGGCCGGGGGCGAGGCGTTCGGGATCAAGGAGAAAGTGCGTCACATCCTGCGGGGCATCTTCTCGATGGTGTCCGCCTCGGCCGCGAACCGCAAGCCCGACGGTCGACAGGCAAGTGCTGGGTGTGTAAACAATGGCTACCTAGCGGGGTGGGGGCGGCGACTGGCGAAGAGGCACCCCCGACCCAGGGTGGAGACCCCGACAAAGTGGCCGAGGGTGAATCTGCCATGAAGGAGGATTGGCCCAGCCCAAAAGTGAAGCAGGCCAAGGCCACAGAGCTCCCGGTGGAGGGCCGGGTGTCGCAACTGAGAGCCCTCGAGATGGACCAGCTTGTGGAGCGCGACGTCCACATGGTCCACACGGACCGCATAGAGAAGGAGCGACTGCTTTGTCAAGCAATGGTTTTTGGTTCGGCGCATGCGCGAACCGAAGTTTTGGTGTGTCTTTTTAAATGGATTGTATACTTTAAGTTGGTGAGATTTTTTTTTTTTTTTGTTGGTATGACTGAACGGGCAGTTGCGGGTTTCGGGAAAATAGCCTGGTTTAGAGAGAGCATATTTTCCGCATACGCCTTTGCAGATTTTTTTTTAGATTCACGTTTTAGTTCATATTATGCAAGCCTTAAGGCACTTTTGGTAGTAACGGGGTGTTTAGAGCCTTGGCGGGCACATTCAAAATCACCTTACAAGAGCGACCAGTGTATGACGGGCGGACATTTTGTTTTTGTGTGTGATAATTTTGTGACATTGAGGCCCCAAAATTATACTTGTTGGGGAGGTGTGAAGGTCAACGTAAATGACGGCCACAAATCCAGAGGCGCGACATGCGCAGGGTTTCGGTACAGTGGCTGTAGTTTCGGTTTCGTCTTTCTTTTCTCTGAGTAATGACTTTAAAGTGAGCGGCGCGGCTGCGGCTCGAGGAGAAGGAAGAAGAAAAGAGACGCGCGAGGGCCGTGAGGAACGCCGGTCGGCCACCTTTCGATCTGTACTGTAAATAGACGTTTCTTTTTATTTCTCTCTCACTAATGGAGTCCTGTCAGTTTTTGACCATCAACATCCGCACACCATCGGCGTTCCCAGTCATCGGGTCCCTGACGCAATCCTAAGAAGAAAACGAACCTTCACTTAGTTGGCCACCATTGGTTTCAGTTTTGGGTGGTATTTCCGGCAACGCGTGTTTCGTGGCGGTTGGGGGACTTTGTTCGAGCTATGTAACGTCGGCATATACGAAATGTCGATTTAAACGGGTCCGAATGCCCACCTCTAGCGGTGACGGAATTGACGCCTTGATCGACTGCTACGCGTACACGATCGCTAAGAAGTCCACACAACTACCATCGTTGCTAAAAGGAGACGGCCCGCAAGCATGTCCCTACCGAAAAACCCAGCATACCTTTTCACTATCTCCATTATGGAACTGGAAATCTGTTTCTGGAAATCCGAAATCCAGATTGCGGACAAAGGAATAATTTTTAAAAACCTGAATTCCAGATAGAACCCAGGTAGATTTCCAGTTCCATAATCCAGGTAGCGAAAATTTATTCTGGGTCTTTTGATGCGGACCCCTTCAGTGACTCTTTAAATCAAATCTTTCCCGCAAAGATAATTTAAATATATATATATATATATATATATATATATATATTGTTTGCTGTTTGTTTGGTATTTGATGCTCTATATGTGCATTCGTTTTGTATTTAAATCAAAGGAATCATCACTTAAACACTATTTGTATTAGATTGAACGCGAACACGAAACAGTTTTCATTTGATCAGATGGGAGCAATGAGCCTTCTTTCTACCATTAACTTCGTTCGCCAGCAACGTAACGTCCTATTGCAATTAAATAACAACGCGAAAAAAAGAAACTAACACTGCAAAAGTAATGCCCTATTGTAAGAAAATCAGAACGCGAAAGAAAAAAAAACAAATCAAATGTTTTCAGTAACTAAAACGTGTAAAACTGTGTTTTATTTGTTCTCCAATGGCGGGGCTTACTCAGTAAAAAGTTGTTGAGCAAACTGCACTTTCAATTTACAGTAATTATCTTTTCAGGTTGTCTTTAGTGATCGGACGGATCGATCAATCAATATGTCATGTGCAAACATTCATCTAGGAATTAAGGTGCGCTTTAATATAGCCACAGTGATTTATATCAAACTGTGTTATATAAATCAAATAAATGTGATTTAAACCAAATAAGTCGGATTTATTTAAATTCCGCATAAAACCTGTGAACTCTTTTTGGTATCCTGCTATAACGTCAAAAGAACTTCAATGATTCATACACTCGTTAGTTAATAAATTTCGAACTGTAGCTGAATAAATCAGAATAAATCTTGGTGATGCTTCGTGTTTGTGTGCACAAAATCAAGTGCAATTTCTTATATATATATATATATATATATATATATATATATATATATATATATTCTTTTTTGTGGGGCAGTGCCATAGTTTTGCCTGTAAATATTATTATGCTTTCCATTATTAGGGTTACTTCGCCCGCGCGCGAGAGAAAATTCGGTTCACGTTTGCATCAAGACGAAAACAACAGCCGCAACGGCATTCCGCGGAAGCAGACAAGCAAGTCACGCGAGCGAGGCGGCGTTCGACCTACAATAATAGCAGACGTTATGAACAGGGCACGCGCAGAAGCAGACGACGCGCCACACCCGAATGGCGCCCGCTGCACACAGAGCCGCTGCTCTTTCATCGTGCCTCAGTTCCTAACTCGGTTCCCACACTTTGATGTAAGGCTCATTACCCGGCGCTTCTTTGCAACGACGTAACGAGATTGCGCGCTTACCGCGATACCCGATTCGAGGCATGAGCCGAGCCCCCAAGGCCTGCTCCAGTTCGTGTCGTCTTGCTTTTCTTTCTTGGAGCACGACTTATCTAGATGTCTTCGAATCGAACGAAAAGACTTCCTCCGTCTTGAGCCTAGAGGCACGGATACTTCGCTCACTCTTTTCTGTTCTTAGTTGGACGCTAATCTGCTGATCGTCTTTATAATCTCTCAAACAGATCTTCGGCACTCGGTCGTGTCGGTGCGTGGCTCTTCTGCACGCTAAGGATAGCGACAGCATGATGGCTACGTCTTGAAAGTGTCGTGAGGAACTTCAACTCAATCGTGGCGACCCTAAAACGAATTTTCTGCTTTTCTTTTGTTTTTTCTTCGAAGCGTTGAGTGGATGTAATTGCCTAACTCCGTATAATCAACACCACCTAGGAGATAAGTCCAGAGATAAGTCCAGTCTAGAAAATCTACACAACGCCGCCTGGCTTGCGTCAACGTCGCCACCGACGCGTTCTGCAGCGTCTCATAGTCAGTGTCGTAGGCGACTCCGAAAAAAAAATAACGAAATACGCTACAGATAATCAAAACTGAACTTTTTTTTTTTTTTTTTTTTGCTTTTTTTAAGACTCGGAAGAATTATAACGAGTATCGAACTGCGTTACCCCTGCCTCGAAATAAGTAACGTAAGTAAGCTACCCGTTAGTTTTGAAAAAAAAAAGAAAGTAACGACGTTATAACCCTACCAGAAAAACTGCCTCGTCACCGGTAACGCCGTTATTTTGGTAACGCGTTACCGCCAACACTGCTCACCACAAGCGCGACACCAGTACGCAGCGACTCCAAGACGAACTACTACCGAAGACGTCATGCGTATAGGCCTTATCTTTTAAATCGCTTTGGTATATGATCAGCACCAGCTAGTAGACAAGGCCTGCGTATGACGTTTCATTAGTAGATCCCCGACCCGCCCCAAGCGGCAAACTGGCTGAAGCTCTACGAGAGTAGGGGCTGCGTCACAACTGCGTCGCATTCACTGGCGGCCAGAACTGTGTGCGCGACTACTGAGCGCGAGCTGATAGCCAGCTTCCAGTTCATTTACAACGTGCATGCGAACACTCCCTTGGCCAGGAGCGCGAGCTATAGCACGCGCTCCTAGCTTTGAGATGTGCATTTCTAGCGCGCGCGCTCGTTCTCCGGAAGAACGCTTCAAAGCAGCGACATCGAGCTCTCGCGCTTCTGGCATTGGCTGCATTCTCTGCTGAAGAGTGAACGAACTATAAACAGCACCCTCAAAAATGGCGTCCAGTGCCAGCGTCCAGCGAAGGGCTTTGCGGCCTTTCGCACAGCAGTAAGGCATTTTCACTCATGCATTTGACGCTCCTCGCAAAAGTCTAACTTCATCGTATGCTATAGCAACAGACACTCGGCGTGAGCATCTGTTTCGTTATCTGCTACACAAACCACTGAAGCGGGAGATGGAGCAGACGATGTCGCAGACGATGTAGCCACTGATCTCTATTGTAGTAGCCCACTACAATAGAGATCAGTGGATGTAGCAGACGATGGCACTCGTCCGGGCTACCTAGGGGGCGCTGAGGGGACCTACTAGTCATGACGTTTGAAGGAGGAAACGCGGAGGTTTTGTGTTCTAGGTGGTGTTGTTACAATACGGTTGTTTTGGTGCGTGTTAAATGGTGTGATTTCCTTATGCATCATTCGGAAAAGCGATGTTTATGTGCGCATTTTTCTTTTTTTCTTTTTTTTTTTCTTTTTTTATATGCGGAGGACCTGAAAGATTCGAAGTTGTCAGCCCGTATGCGGGCAGAAAGTGAGGGAGAGGAGGAGACGAGAGCGAGCGGGGACGTCAGGACACTGAGATCCGGTTGGTTTGATTCGTGGGAAAACGCAGTTAGCGGCATCTGTATCCACTGCACCCGTCGAGCGCGCTCGAATGCGAAAGTCAATCCCCGGACGCCGGGGTTCGGCGTTTGACGAATGGAACGGAGACTAGCTTTCAGTCTACCCACTAATCATTCCAACCGGAGCACGGCGTTCCGACCAATGTTGGTTCTTGTCTCCTCCTCTCCCTCGATAAACGCACTGGTTGTGCACACCGTTCTATTCAACGGTGTGCACAACCCGTGCCACCTCTATATACTTTCAGAGCCTGTCAAAAGAGTCGGAAACCAATGGGCCACCGCCGTCGACGTAACTGCAACGTTTTTGACGCTAGGCGCGCCACTGAAACAGGGTCGTTTGCTGAAATGAGTGATAGGGCGCAGGCGAGCTGGTTTACGTTCATGATTTAAGGCAACCCTGAGACTGGGGAAAACAAGAAGGACAAACACGACGAAATCTCAAACGTTTTGAGATTTCGTCGTGTCTGTTCTTGTTTTCCCCAGTCTCAGGGTTGTCTTAAATCATGAGTGTCGTTTGGATGGATAGATGGATGGGTGGATGCATGCCATCCATCCATCTACCCATCCATTCTGGCTGTTCCGCTGCTGCTCCGAATACGCGGGCGTTACGCTAGCGCCGTACTACCTGCGCATTCGGGGGAAAAAAAGCGTGTGGCCATGAGGAAATTCTGGCGCTCTGATTGTCCTATCTGATATTTAAACTTTCCGCTATTTCGAGAGAAGCAGACGGCATGCGTCTTCGTGCTCGCTGCATACCTTAGTGCACGACGTCGCATTCGGCGCCCAGTTTTTTCGTCGGATTGCAGTAAGCCACTCTTCTCTCAAACCAACGTCAGCTGGGACCCGATGAGAAGAAAGCTCTACAGGCTTCTTTTTTTTTTCATCCGAGTTGCATCGGGGCTCGCAAGAGTAGGTCATTTTACACATCTTTGCGGCGAAGCGCAGGCAGACGACGTCTAACGCCGAGCACCACGCGCAAAATGGACCGGCCACTGTTGATCAACCGACACAAAGGGAAAGCCGCGGCATCCAAATCCAAATCCGAAATTCTACGCGTGATGAGGATGATGTACCCTGTTAACCTGGCGCTTTCACGCGGTCACCACGAGCGTTGGAAACGACGCACTGATGTATATTGTATAAGCTCAATCGCGGACCGAGGCTTGTTTTGCTGGGGTCGAGTGCCACGGTCGACCGCCATTGCTTGACACCAGCAAATGCATCGAACCGTGAGAGAAAAACATGAAAAGTCTACATTTCTCTCATTTTCATTATATTTTTGACTACCAAACTTCGAAAAAGTTTCCTAGGAACCGTAAGAAAGTTTTGTGTTGTAATAATATTAATACATCCTACGCAGACGTTTTAGGAGCGAAATACTTTTCTATCCTCCGTTGCCTTCCTCCACCGGCCCCACGAGCAGACAGTGGGAGCCACGCCGTCATGCAAGCAGCCAGAAAGGTTTGCTTCAATGCCATGCTTACTTTTATGTGTTTACTTGGGAAAGGTTGTATACTGCATTTGAAGCTTCGTTTTTGTTTTCAAATCAAGGCAGGCTATGTCTGATGACAAATCTACTCTTTCTCGCTAAAGTAACTTCTCTTTTAAAAAAATTCTCATAGGAAACTGTTCGTGTTGCGAGTTATTTTAAGCAAAAACGTGAGTTTTGAAGCATGACGACAACGATTCGGAACAGTCGAGCAGGCGAATGCCGTCGATGGCAGTATAAAACAGATTGCCACGCTGTTTCTGCAATTTAAAAACCTTCTCAACAGTTAGCGACGACTGCGAATTCTGTCTTACAATTCCTGCGAAACCTCATAAAAGTCTATTTACAAGACACGCCAACCAAATTTCAAAACGTTCGTTTTTATCGATACCTCCCATAGACTCGCATTTAATGCTTGGCATCAAGTGATGGCCGCCGGTGGTGCTCCCGTCGGGCTCTCGATCCTCAATCCAGCTTACGGCTGTGTTCCAGAATTTACTCGATCTGAGTCCGGAGTACAGGTTTCGTACCGTGACGTTTCAAAACTCCTTTGAGCTCACTCGATGACGTCAGAACTCGCGTTCCAGAAGCGGGTTGTTTACTCCGGAGTCATTATGCTCACGCTACCCTCCTCGATCAGGAGATAACATCGGATCAGATCGAGTAAATACGTCACGTGATCTGTTCGTCGTCTGCTTTCTGCGCCGACAGCCGTCAAATCTCGCTTGCTCCGCTGGCTTTGGTGGCGGACGTTCGAAATGACAAAGAATGAGGTGCAGCCATCTATATGTGGTTATTGCAATTTCCTGTTTGCAACGCACGAACTGTCTGTGCACAACATCCAGACCGTGCGCCTTCCCCGGGAAGGTATATCTGTTGTCATTATCAGAGTGCGAGCGTAAACAGGAACTTCTCCGCATCGTCGTGCTCGGCGTTGAGGGAATGCCGTATTCTCACGTTCAAGGCTGAAAATGTTCGAACGCAGTAAATGATGAGGAAGTACTTTTGTTTCCCCTAGAGTGTGTGCAATGAGAGGATAACGCTTGTAAAGCAGTGCAAAATTCGAACCTTCATGTATATTCGCGTCAAAGAAAACGTAAGTCCCATATCACTCTTCAGATAGCACCTTGCGCTGTACCGCTACACCGTGTGGAAGCAATTTCTGCAAAACGTAATCGGTGCAAATTAGAATGTGTGGAATGCACACGTTTAGGGCACCTGGACTAGAATTACAGCGGTCGCGCTGATTAATAAGAACAATTTTTTTATGTCTAACTGTAAGGAGTGAGTAATTTTGGTCTCAATATACAGCTCAAAAGGAAGTTGAGTAAACGGAGCTGGTGAATCCAGCTCAGAAAACACCGCGCCGTCATTAGTATTATCGTCTCTCCATGATCAAAAGGATTATGCTTTCTCCGTCATCCTTTTTTTCCGTGGAGTGTTTTCTCTATGATTAAAAGGATCGTCTGCTATTTTCTGCCATCGATGCTGTGTTTTCTTTTTGCCGTAGCCCAAGACGAAGCCAATCCGCGTAGTATCCAGGTGATTATCCGTTCCAAAATCGAGTCGCGGATCGTATACTCGCGATGTCACGTGGTATTACCCGCTGACGAAGGAGACAGGTTACCTAATTGGGTACGATTTGGAACATACCCCAGAATAGAAATCAACGGTGTGCACTCGTTTTAAAATATTTAACAGTTCTGCAAAGCCTCGCACCCCTGAATAACCTACTCTTGAAAATAATTATAATAATATGCAAAATTATTATTGCCGCCGTTTTCAGTGTATAAGTCGCGTTGTTTTTTAAAAATATCTGTCGGTGCGTCTTATACAACGGTACGATTTATATACATGTTGTTGTTTTCTGTATATATGTATGGACTTAACTGTGAAATTTTTTCACGGGGGCTATGTTTCTTGTTCGATTCGTTGACAAAATTATTAAAGCTTGATTTCCCTCTCGCTTATACTGCGATCACGATACACATATGTGGGCACTTCAATGCAATTTCGCCGCGCCGACCGTAAAAATGCAGAGGTGCAACTTCTATACCACATTTCTTTTTCTGATTGATTGATTGATTATTAGGTGTTTAGTGGCGCAAAAAGCAACATAGGCCATGCTGCGCCAAAGAGATAATTAAAAGACTCTATAGTAGAAGGAAGGAATTACTATGCAATGCACTATGCAGAGGATCTATAACTGGTGCAGGTAGCCAGTTTTTTTAAGAAAATCTAAAATGTGACCAAAAGGAACTAAAGGTTCATCTCCCAGTAGGAAGACTGGATGAAATGGAAGATATCCAGAAAGTAAAGGAAAACTCGTCCGGCGTTCCTGATCAAAGAATTTGCAGTGCCATAGAATATGCAGTATAGTTAGCGATTCACCGCAATGCTCACAGACTGGGGTGTCCTCACCACAAAGAAGATGTTGATGGGTGATACGTGAATGTCCAATTCTCAAGCGACACATTAAGACTTCATGGCGACGGTCTCTATGGTGCGAACTCTCCCATAACTCCAAACGTGGTTTGATAACATGTAGCTTATTATTTATTTCTTTGTCCCAGTCTTGCTGCCAGGCATAATGAACTGCTTTTTTGAGAACCGGTTTAAAATCTTCTTGAGGCAGCTGAACAGGTGTTTCCAGAGCATCCTTAACGGAGGCTGCTAGCCTATCCGCCTTTTCATTACCTGAAATTCCCACATGGCTTGGTACCCAGCACAGCTTGATATTGTATCCCATTTGGAAAGCCAGGTTTAACTCTGCCTGTACTTGTTGCACGAGCAGATTCTTAGAATCATTGAGGGAACAGAGAGAGAGGATAGCACTCTGGGAGTCCACAAACAAAATAGCTTTCCTGATGTTGTTGCCTAAAATATATTCAATTACCATGAGCACACCATAAAGTTCTGCAGTAAAGATGCTGGCAACAGAGTGAAGCCGTCGAGCTTTTACAAAGTGTTCTGAATATACATCTGAACCGACGAAGTGTGGAGTTTTTGCACCATCAGTGAAGAATTGTGCACAGTCCTTATACTTAGCTTGCAAGGCCATAAACTCTTGCTGAAGAACTAGTGGTGCAACAGATCGCTTATTGTATTTCGCTAGCGACCAGTCACAGGTATAGTGAACCGCCTTCCAAGGAGCAATGCTTCGAACTCTCGTCATCAAGCTACGCTCAGGGAGTGCAAGTTGCAGGGATGTAGACATGCATTGAATGCGGAGGCTTAAAGGCCGTACTATACTTGGCTTGTTCTCAAAAAGACGTGAAAAAGGAGATACCTGCAAGCAACGATAGGATGGGTGTTCAGGATCAGATTTGACTTTATAACTATAGCATAGGCTGAGGAACTGTCTTCGCTTTTCTAGTGGCATTTGGTGCGTCTCTGCATACAAACTCGGAACAGGCGACGTTCGGAAAGCCCCCGTGGCAAGTCGAAGCCCAAGGTGATGCACAGGATCCAGCATTTTTAAAGATGACGGTCGTGCCGAGCCATATACAACTGCACCATAATCGAGACGGGAACGAACCAGCGAGTTGTAGAGTCGCAGGAGGCATCTCCTGTCAGAACCCCAGGACACGTGTGCAAGTACCTTGAGAACATTGGCAGATTTAAGACACTTTCGCTTCAGTTCCTTTAGATGGGGCTGAAAAGTGAGCTTCTTATCAAAAATAACACCCAAAAACTTGTGTTCATGCCTAACGGTTATGTCAGTGCCATTCATCTGCAAGCTGGGATCTAGCGACAACCCCCGACGTAATGAAAAAGGCACGCACACTGTTTTTTCTGGTGCAAACCGAAAACCATTTTCATCAGCCCACTTACTCATCCTATTTATTGCTATCTGCAATTGGCGCTCACAAATTGACAAGTTGCATGAGGAGAAAGCAATCTGGACATCGTCTACGTACAATGAATAAAAAACTGATGATGGTATAACTGCAGCGAGGCTGTTGATCTTAATTGCGAACAAGGTAACACTCAAGACACCTCCCTGTGGGACGCCGTTTTCCTGTGTAAAAACATCCGAGAGCGTGGATCCAAGGCGGACCTGAAAACAACGGTCTGTCAAGAAGTCCTTTATGCAACGCAGCATGCGACCTCGAACACCGCACCTATACAGGTCCTGAAGTATTCCGTACCGCCATGCCGTATCATAAGCTTTCTGTAAATCAAAAAAGACAGAAAGGCAATGCTGCCGGTTCACAAAAGCCTCACGAACAAAAGTCTCTAACCGGACAAGGTGATCCAAGGTTGAGCGACCTCTTCTAAAACCACACTGGTTTTTATCGAAAATTTTCTTTGTTCTAGAATGTATACTAACCTTCTGTTTATAAGCCGTTCATAAGTTTTTCCTAGACAACTAGTCAAAGCGATAGGCCGATAACTTGCTGGTAGGGAAGGGTCTTTGCCAGGCTTCAAGATGGGAATGATGTGTGCTTGCTTCCAGCACTGTGGAAAACAAGAAGCTGCCCATAAATGATTAAAGAAAGACAACAAATTCATCAAGGATTCAGCCGACAAGTGCCTCAGCAGTTCATAATGAATCATATCTGGGCCAGGTGCTGACTGCTTCCTTACTGCAAGGGCTATTTCAAGTTCATACATTGTGAACGGCCGGTTGTAACCAGTATCACTTCCAGAGAAATCAATTGGCTGTTTTTCTGCCGAAGACCTGAACTTTTTAAATTTAGTACTGTAATTTGAAGAACTGGAGACCTCTCGAAAATGATCAGCAAGAATGTCAGCCTGATATTTTAGTGATGGGGATGATGAAGGAAAAAGGGGAATACTGAAGGAGTGGTAAGTACCCCGAATTTTCCGAACACGATCCCATACCTTTTTTGCAGGAACAAAACTGTTCAGAGAAGATACATATTTTAATCATGAGGTCCTCTTGGCTTGATTTCGTGTCCAACGAGCTTTTGCTTTGCACTGTTTGAATTTAATCTTGTTCTGAACAGTCGGGTACCGCCGAAACCTTCCCCAAGCCTTATTCTGAGCTTTTATGGTGGTCGTACAGTCCTTGTTCCACCAAGGCTTGCATTTCTTGGGAATATTTCCAGAAGTTCGAGGAACTGACAGAGAAGCAGCATTTATAATTTTCTCAGTAAGGTAAAGAGTCGCTTCCTCAGGAGACATAGCTAAAAAAACAGCGGGATCGACGGCTGCCTCCAGAGAAAATAAAGCCCAGTCGGCTTTATCCAATTTCCACTTGGGAGCACAAGCTCGAAGAGAAGGAAGGGATACTGAACTTTCTAAAATTACAGGAAAATGGTCACTACCAAAAGGATTTTCTAAAACCTTCCAAGAAAAACAAGGAAGTAAAGCAGGTGATGATATGGAAAGATCAATGGAAGTAAAAGTATTATGAGGTGCACTAAAAAAAGTCGGTTGTCTCTTGTTTAAAAGGCAAAGGCCAGATGACAGTAAAAAACGTTCTATGGCACCACCACGGGAGTCTTGACGAGCACTGCCCCACATGGGGTGGTGTCCATTAAAATCTCCCAAGATTAAAAAAGGTTGCGGGAGTTGGCCCACAAGTCCTTGCAGGTCATGTACATGCACTGGAAGGTTTGGTGGAAGGTAAAGCGAGACAATTGTAATTAGGCGGTCAAGCAGAACACGAACTGCTACTGCCTCTAAGTGGGTCGCGAGAGGGACAGGAGCACAGGCAATACCACTCTGCACAACCACAGCTACTCCACCAGAAGAGCTGTTGCAAGAAACACGGTCCTTTCTAAAAACCTGATGTCGCCGTAGTACCTGTGTATGTGTTTCATTAAGATGAGTCTCCTGTAAACAGATGGCAACGGGCTGGAGCTCATCGAGAAAAAAGTTGACATCATCAATATTTCGAAAAAGACCGCGGCAGTTCCACTGCATTATACCTATATTTTTAACCATTTAAAACAAAATAAGTATAACATACAAATTCTACTAAAAAGCTATATTCCTTACGGTTTAAAATCTATTTTTACACGCGGTGCACTTTGTTTTTTGGGGGGGTTATTCTGCCTCCGATTAGAGTCACCGGAGGCAGAGGGGGTGGACTCTGATCTTGAGAGGAGAGCCTCCTCATCAGATCTCGACCCACCCTCATCCATGGGCTCGTCTGCAGTTGCTGGCAGCTGGCCCTTGGAGGTCGACTGCTTTGGCACTTCCCCAGGCTTCCTCTGGGGAGCAGAGGTGTGGGGAGGTAGGCCCCGACCCCGAGAGGTCGAAGCAGCTGGTTGAGCAGGAGACGTCATCTCCTGTTCTGGGGTGGATGCTGGCAAGGCAGCATTCACCTTGCGGTTCGGAAACGGTGCCACTGGCGCCGCTCCCGGGGGTTTCGAGGGGGACCGTGATGGGAGATGCAGGTCGTCCGGAGACGTCTGCGTTCCCATCGAAACCATTGGCCGAGCTGGTCCCCTCCGCACGGCCTCGGCATAAGTGCATTTTGAAACAAAGGCAAAACGCTTCTTTGCCTCAGTATACGTGATGTTTTCAGTGACTTTTAATGTAACAACTTCTTTCTCGTCTTTCCACACAGGGCAAGAGCGGGAGTATGCCGGGTGGTTGCCACCACAGTTTGCGCAATGGGGCTCATTACTGCACGCATCTGCGACGTGCTCCTTGCTGGAGCACTTTGCACAGGTGTCCCTTCCCCGACAGTTCCGTGACCCATGGCCGAACCTCTGGCACTTAAAGCACCGTTGAGGGTTCGGCACATAAGGTCGGACACGGCACTGAAGGTAACCTGCTTTTACAGTCTGTGGCAGAGTGGTTGAATCGAAAGTCAAAATGATGTGTTTTGTCTTCCGTTCCACACCATCACGGCGGATAGTGATTCGTCGTGCATCTGTAACTCCTTGACTAGAGAGGCCCTCAATTATCTCTGGCTCAGGTGAGTCAAGCAAGTCATCCTCAGAAATGACTCTTTGAACACTGTTCAGTTTGCGGTGAGGACTGACGCTTACCTTGTAGTCGGAGACAAGGTTGAGTTTGAGAAGGGCATCACTCTGCTGCTTTGTGTTGACCTCGACAAGGAGATCATCAGAAGCCATCTTTTTTGCACTGTAATTGGTGCCAATAACACCTTCAAGAACTTTGGAGACCAGAAAGGGAGAAAGTTTGCCAAGTGGCTTGTCACCTTCCGAGTGCATTACAAGGAATTTCGGGAATTTCTGCAGTACGAAAGATTCTTTCATCGTGTTCGGTGCTTCGGTGCGGCCCCTTTTGGGGGGCCGATCAAAAGGTTTAAGTTTGGAACCCATATGAAGGGGGAGGGTTTTCGGAAACTGTGGTGCACCGCCCACCACCGAGCCCAACAAGGGAATAGGTAACGCTCCATAGCAAGAATGGCTTGGCTGAAGACGTTACTCTATTAGTGCTGCCCAGTTTCTATAACCAAGTGTGGTTCTAGACAAGGTGTCTGTCGCCACCCAGGGTTAGCCCTTGCCGCCAAAAGAGTTGAAAAAGGAAAGAAGAGAAATGAGAAGAGTGAAAAGAAGGAGAAGACAAGGGTGAAGGAAGGGAGGGGATAGTAGAAGTGGCGACTAGACTGAATCATCCTGGCCGGGCCTTACCAGGACTCCCGTCTATGAGAAGCGGGGGCCGAAGTGGTGTATTGCCTCGCCCGGGGGGCCCCGAAGGGTCCAAACCTACCCCGGGCTCGGCTCAACCACCAGGATGCCCTTTTCCCCAGACACGGGAAAGCCACGCACAGCCATACGTGGGCGGGCGAACCCGCATGGCTCGGGGTCCGTGGAGACGCCACTCTCCAAACACCTGCTTTCACAGGTGCCCCCTGCGGGGTTTCTTTTTCTGAAAACAGATGCTCATAAACCGAAAAATATGGTACCGCTATTGAAGCACGACCCGTTTACGGACTCTGGTCTGCCAAGCCATAGCTTTTGGGGAAAGGCATCTATGTCGATAATATAGAGCCCAGAGGTACCTCTCCATCGAATTATTTTAAACTGACATTCATCTCAGCGTTAACTGTTGGGACGAATGTGTCCATCTTTTTCATATATCCCTTCGAACATACAATCTTATACGTCGCTTATTAACGGTTATTTTTGGTTCATAAATAGAAATTAGTTTCTTTTTGTCTAAGAACCTTAGTCAACTTGTTGTAAATGATAACAATGCTAATAATAGGACTAAGATAAACAACACTTATAAGCTATACTTGGTGGTGGAGCCTGTGAACAAGAAGGACTGGTCGCGATTAAAATGTCCATTTGCGTCGTGTACGAAGGCCTTTCAAATCAGGAAGGGTACGAGAGAATTCAATATTTAATATCGGATATTAGATTAGGAAGAGAGGGCATGTACAGAACGGCCGCAAGGACCAGCCCATTGGGCACGCCTTGCAAAACTCGAATTCCAAATCTATATTCCGGAAATAGGACTCCCGAACTTGGTCTTGCAAAAACAACTTCGTCCTTTCTTTTTTCAACTCAGAGGTGTTGAAATATAAATTATAAAAAAATATTCAGGAAAAGTAAAAACGGCAGCCATGCATTTCCTATGTCCAACACCACCCTTTTTGTCTTCTGTTTACTGGTTTTAAGCTCGCTCCCGGGTGGCTTTCTGAATGCAAAAAATGCAAAAAGCAAATGATGAAAAAATTGCTCACAAAACGACGAGGACAGGGACAGGAACGAAACACAGAAGACAGACAAGCGCTAACTCAGAATTCAAATGTATTGTACGTTGAAAAGAAGAATGAAGCAGGAAGCTGCGGCAGGCACGAGGAAAAGAAGACTGACACCATGGGTACAGTGTACTAAAATACGGGGTAGTGTTGGGACAGGAGCGGCTCGCGTGAGTCGTGTGGTGTAGATCGCAATGGGTGTCGACACCGGCGCATTGGCAGATGGGTCAGTACATGGTGGTGGTTGTGCGCATGCCACGCATGCACGCGTACGTGCGGCTGCACGTGCGGACTGCAGCGACATTCTGCTGCCCTGTCGACTGCAGCGCCGCATTTGTTGTCTACATGCGCAGCCTCACAAGTTCCCAGTGTCTCTAATGCTTGGAGGTGGGCTAGTCGGTGATGCATTGTAAACATAGAAATAAAACAGCGCAAACGAACACAAGGACAAGTAGAAGAAGGGACACAGACACAGCGCTGACTCACGACTTACTTTCTTTCTCATCTTTTTTCAAAACACATCAACATAAGAAAACACGAATTGAAAAATAAAAGAAAAAGAATCCAGCATGTAGGACATCCTCTCTGTCATATGCCATCTGACGATTTTTTTTACAGAAAGGAATTTTTTACAGATCGTAGTCGACGATGACGTCGTGGCGTCGTCGTAAAGTCACGTCGTCGTGACGTGGTGTTTTGACGTTACCTCTGGCGTCAAAATCATAAAAGATACAACATAGCCCCTAAGGGGTTATACTGCATTTATGACCTTGACCTGTGCCATCGCTCGCTTCGATTGCACCAATTGGCGGCGCTGCGATCGATATGGCTTGGTTCCACCTGATCGCTTTCCACATTTTGAGGTGCAATCGAAAGCATGAGCGGAGCTTGTAGCTCGACTAATTCAGTCGCTTGTGGTTATCTCTAGTTCTGTGTTCCATTCCTGCCCTTGTCCTCGTCTTTTTGTGTGCTATGTTTTCATCGTGCTCAACCAGTACCAACTCGCCCAGCCTACCTCCTTACTACGCTAAGAACCAATAGCAGAGGCTTGCGATGAGCAAGATAAGCGCGATAATTAATAAATTAAAGAAATATATGAACCATGGCCACCTGGGAGCAAGCTCCAAAACCAGTGTGCAGACGATGAATCTCCGGTACGGGGTGTAGGAAATGCACGGCCGCCATGTTGCTCTATTTATAATATTACACCATCTTTAAATTAAGGTCTAAGAAAAAAAATAAGCATACAACTTGTTTTGCAAAACGACTTTCGCGTGCCCAATTTCAGGCATGTACAAATATTGTTGGAATTGTGCGAGGCCTGCCATAATGTGCTTGTCCTTACGGCCGCATCCAGTATGTATGTGTGTATCAAATAAATACGTACACACGTCAGCCAATAAACTTCAAAACGCCGATAACCAACAATTTGTTTATTCTTCCTAGGCGTTACGTCTAGAGAAAATAAACAAATTTGTTGTCTCTGGCATTTTTTAAAGGCTTTCTAAATGCATAGCAGATAGGACTTCTACGCCCTCCACCTTTTGGGGGCACAGCAAAGGTTTCCACTCAAAGGCCCATCGTCAGGGTTCTCTGCATACACAAACCCGCCAAAGTTTAACGTGACGTCACGGTAGTGACGATGTCGCGTTACGGCGTCACCCGACATCACAGTGTCGAGGTATGTACATCAAGACGTCACTTCGTGGCGTCACCTGACGTAACGTTACCTCATGACGTCGCGTCACGTGACACACTACGACGTCCCATTGTCGCGTGACGTCAGATGACGTGATATCACGATGTTACCAAATAATCTCTCGTAATGTAATCGCGTGATGTGGTCGAGATCACGACACGTGACCTGATAACGTGATCTCAGGGAGCGTGACGTGGGACCTTGACCTCACGGTATCGCGTGCCACGCGATATTCTGGTGTCGCCTGACGTCATACGAAGACCCATAAATCCTATACATATAGTGTAGCCTGTGGGATGACGTCGCAGTGACTCGTAACACTGTCGTCATCGAGGCTACGTCCCGGACTCGGTCACGAAATCGCTAAGACTGATCTTGTATACTACGCATTTAAAGATTGTTTTGGTCGAACATTCATAAGATAATGTTTGGTGAAAGTAAAAACGAAAAAAGGAAAGGAACAAATGACAAACTTTGTGTCTATTTTATTTGGGTGGTTTCATTTGGAATCGTACACGCGTGCCTGGGCGGGTATTTTGATTTGACTAAAAAATATGTATATTATAGCCAGATTTTCGCAATGAACAATATCGCTCTTTCTTTTATTTTACTTTTATTCTTTTATTCGCAATTTTTTTTAATTAGAGCGAGCTAATTTATTACGTTTAGGCTGCTTGATTTTTGTACCCAGTTCTGTCGTTCGCTATAAATAGGTAAAAAGGAAAGCACACACAGTAATTTTTTCTTGGAAATGTAAGACACATGGACTATATTTTCCTGTAAAGTGAAATGAACTGGCAAAGTGTATGCCAGCAATAAAAAATGTCGAAGAAACATCGCATCTGATATTTTGGTGATATATCTGGGGCTCTGTATGTTAAAATTCATTACATTTTTCTCATTAACTACTATATGTCTGTAGGCCTATACATCTGTTATCGACTGGTGTAGCATTGGCTACATTTTCTGTCAACAAATAATTTACTGTATATACTTTATTTGCTTTTATAACAAAGTAGATTTAGCCCCAACTTCAGCCCACATTGTTAGAAAAAGGTATCTTTTATTTTCTATTTTCTTCAATGATGTTAAATTTCTGTACGCGTAATCACGTTCCCCCTTTTTTGTTGTATTTCCTGTAGAACTGCTTAAAGCATACTTGAAGCCCAATCGGCAAAATGGTAGTTTTTAAAGTTGACTTTACTGCAAGGTTGTTTTTTTTTTGGCCTTAAAAGTCTAAGGGCAGGGGTCAGCCGCGTTTATAAAGTGAAGGGGCGACTGAGTGAGTGAACTAGAACGTGTAATTTTATCCAAGAATATTCTGCCTTGGCCGAGTTATCCATAGGCTTAACACAGGGGTTTTGCAGGTTTGCGTCAAGAATAGAGAGAGTGATGGGTACCAGATCTTCTTATATAATCCACAAGTAAACCGAGAATGGCTTTCCTGTTTTCTGATGAGTATTTGGGTCGGGGCCATTCGTGTAACGTCCTTGGTGGATTATATTTTTTAATAGCGGTGGAGTTGGGGTGGGGTACAGGATTATGTGGACGTGCCCCCTTATGAAACAGGTGTCTGCCTCTACCTTTCTGTTGTACTGTGGTTGCTGTCAACGCATGATTTTTATATTTATATTAACGTACCGCTCGCTTTGAGTTGGTGTTCATTCATTTTAGACGGAGTGTTTAAAATGTTCAAACTCCGTTTTGTTTTCAGAACATGAGCTAGGTCCGGAATAGACCCCATCATGCACATTTTGATTCCGACCTCCTTGCAATTCTTAAATAATTTCACAGCCTGTTTCATGTCTGGAATCTGAATAAAACAATGAAGACATTCGTTGTGCAGCACTCAGTGGCCAAGTCCAATTCCTGAACGCTGACATTTCTAGTACGGTTAATATATGTCACAGTTTTCAATCACCAAATTCAGTCTGCAGTTCTGTCCATTTTCACAGCAGGTATTTTCCTACTTCGGGAATAAGTAGGTAATTACCGTAATGCTGGCAGAACTGAGTATCTGAACCTTGCATCTCTCTCAACTGAGTAAGGACTTTACAAAATCTTGACGTTCATTGAGCCACAACTCGCCACACGCGAAGCAGGAGCAATAAGCTTGGAAGTTTTAGCTGCCTGCTCTTGTTTATTAGGCTGTAGCTAATTTCGTAGAAACATTTTAACTTAATGCGATTTCTAGATTGTCTCATTTTATTCTTAGCTCTGACTGATATAGTGTTCTGTTATACGCCGACGAGAATCTCCGTGAAGTCGGGTTTTGGGGTGGCGATGCGGGCTAGTTGGTTCGTACTTAGTAAAATCGACACAGCGCACAAAAAACGAAGACGAACTAGAAGGGTATTAACAAGACAAGCGCTGACTCTCAACAGCAAACAACACCATCATGCCTAATCAGCACGTGCCCAGATAACTAATCGCCCAGCTATGCAGATGGACCGAAGTTTGGCCTACGGAATGATAAGCAGAGTCTCGAAACGAAATTTTTATCGGTTCGGTTCGGGTTCGGGTTTTCGGTTTTCATTGCTGTTCCGGTTCAGTACTGGGAAGCCAAAATAATGCTTCAAACCGGTTCGAACCGGTTTGACCTGCTAAACTGATTATATATTATCCGCGTTGTTTTGGCTATAGGCACTATTTCCCCCGTGAGACGAGTAACTATAATGTGTATTTATCGTTCGTACAATCCACCTTTATTTTATGACCTTAATCTATCACCCTATCGTCGTTCATTCCCGTTCGTGCAGTGGTTGCAGTCCATGTTTCGAGCGAGCCAGCATATGTAGAAAGACACCATAGCAGGTTCGGCAGCAAAATAATAGAATAATTCACCATGAACAATGCCCACAACTCGTTTTAACCTGAGAGGAGTCTGCGTTCTTGTTTCCGGAATTGACAGCCGTTTGGTGTAATTTTAGGAAGCAATGTAGTTTTTGCCCTCAAGTCACTCTTTCTTTTCATCTTTTAATCTTTCATTAAAATTGTCAAGACATCCTTTTCTTCCTTTCCTTGCCCCCTTTCCATGTCTTTTTCTTGTGTTTTTTACTGTGGGGTGTGATTCAGAAAAAAAATTGTTGTTGCTTTATTGTAATCTTGTTACTTGAAAGAAAATGTATGTCGTCCGTAGGCCACCTGAGCTTATTCTTTCGGTGTTCCTCAACTCATCCAACACGCTCGTCAGTCTACAAACACACTTCTATATGTTCGAGAAGTTATATGTATGTGTCAGGAACACATAATTAATTAAATCAGCTTCAAAATAAAAAGAATTGTTTCAGGTTCTCTCAAATCACTTATACAAGTCTATCGAGTATAAAACCGTAGGAAAAGATTTTCAGAGCATATTTCAAAAAATGCGGGCGTGAATTTACTTATGATGTATATCTTTAATGTGATCGGCCCTTTATTTATGCTGTCAAATCTTCAATGAGCAATGAAATAAAGTTTTATTATGTATCATCAATAAATTTGATTCTATGAAGTTCACATAACCGCTTGAGGCCGACACGGGAGTGCAATACTCGAAAATACGTCTGATGTTGAGTCTGCAGAAACGTGCTTTTTTGTTTGCTGTTTGGCAGTGTGGTCGCGGGGTATGCCATAAAGGACTTTGTGCTCACATGATAAATTTGAAGCAAATACACGAAATGAGCAGAATGAGGAAGACAATAAATGGTATTCTTCAAATGAATCCCATACACGATGCCTTTCTGCAAAGAGAAATACATACAGATGCACTGATATTCCTAGTTGCACACAAATAGCGCGAAGGAAAGATGAAGATGCTTATTATCTTAACATAAGTCACATTTGAGTATCAGCTTGCACGAACTCAACACTTCACGAAATACTGCCTAGGGAGGCTAATGTTTCATTCGGTCTTAGGTTCACTTGTCTTGGGCCCTCACTATACAAATCTGTGATTTATAAGTCATGCGCTTTAACATTTTACTGCTGTATTTCATCGCGAGACTGCTATGTATACTGCACAACTTTACAATTTCGATATCTAATTTTGCTTGTGTTGCGAACATCGCATTCCACCCGCAAACTGAACTGTTTAACTTGGTTTGCACGTAACATCATCAAACTCTCTGCTGGTGGTCATTGCGATTTGTTCTTGCTCACAAAAACGAATCCGGTGGTGCAAAATGCACGCTTCAGAAGGTTCGCGCTAAGTATAAGCCATGTGTTTGAGAGTCACAAATTATTATTGCTTGCTGTAGCGTCGTGAGGAACAGCGCGATCGTCTCATACCTCTAAAACGCACTTTATGGCAAAAATGTTTTTTGCAAACAAAGTAGTTTCCGGGGCCACGCTTTCTGGTTTGTACCGAAGATGAAAGGCGGAAGAATCTTCACAACACAATATGTTTTTACTAGCACCCTACCCCCTCCTCACTATTTTTTCTTTGTTGCTCTTTTAGAGAATATTTTTTGTTCCTGAGAGAACCCTTTCCTCCTTTGGAGATTTAGTTTGACAATTATATTTG
The DNA here is from genome assembly GCF_016920785.2 of Ixodes scapularis. Classification (NCBI taxonomy): domain Eukaryota; kingdom Metazoa; phylum Arthropoda; class Arachnida; order Ixodida; family Ixodidae; genus Ixodes; species Ixodes scapularis. The sequence continues at coordinate 29,308,455 of NW_024609881.1, forward strand.
CGTCACTTGTTAACAGTAGTCCCCCGTTGCTTTTATTTTCTGCCCGAAATTCGAAGGTTTGACCGAAGCTTGGAGAACCACTTGAGAACGACACTCCTGTGAGATTTAGAGTGGCTGTCAACGTCCGGCTGTCCCTCTGATGCCCTTAGGATCTTTCTTTTCAGGTACCCCTCCTGTACACACTTGCAGTTCCATGTAACGCCAGTCTTATAAGTCACATCTGGTCCTTTCCAGGCCTCTATTCTCGGCTAAAGTTTTATGGGGCAGTTCAGCACCAACGAAAATATGTTTGAGTGCCTCCATAATGTGTACCCACATGTAAAATGGGTCGTGCAGCAATTTTCGTACTTTCAATAAATACCATTAAAAACTAATCCGCGCAATGGGAGACGCATAAAAAATAAAGGAAAGAAACAACTTTCCCCTCCTCAACTCACAATTAGTGCGAGTGGCCACGTGATCTGACGCTAATTATAAACCGTCAGCGTTCGTCATAGTCATGCGCTGGGGTTGGCAAAGCATGGGCTGAGCTTCAGACACTGTTAGAGTTTGGCTGTTCTCATATTTCATTGAACACGAGCCATTTAGCCGAACGTTTGGCGATGCTGATTCTTATAAACCCGAGCACTCGACTTGGGGTTATGAAAATCACTTACGTCATGGTGTGACGTGACTGTCGGTGCGAAATCGTTATTTCATGTTACGCTACGGTGTCAACAACGCCAATGGATCTAGTGACGTTCTCAATTTAAATCGACTTGGCGCACTGAATCACGTGGCCATGTTACGTGATGTCAAGGGACCACGTGACGTGACGTTACTTTACAGCATGTTTGGCACCATGCGTGACACACGATTAATCATAGTACCAATACAAAAGCCGCCACTAAAACCCACAATTTCTCATTCATTGCAATCCTGTACAGGACGATTTGATCAACACAATGAAATAGAGCTACCAATTTTTTTATTCTCAAATATTCATTTTGTGATACTAACAAAAAATAAAGAAAATATCTTGAACCATTTAGAATCGGTTGCCATTTTTTTCCGGTTCAGTTTCTGTTCAGTTCCCAGATGGTGGCGAAGATTTCAGTTCGGTTCAACTCCGGTTCGGCTAAAAATAACGGTTCGGTTCCAGTTTTCATTTCGGTTCCGGTTCGACACTCTGACATTGCTCCAGTTCCACCTTTCCTTGATCGTGTACGCCTCAAAAAATTTCCATGGTCATCTGGTTCCCCGCCCCCTTCCGACTATCGTGTCGTGATGAAAGTCTAAGTGGCATCCTCAATCCGCACAATGAAGAGAAAAGTGTATATCGATATCTGTATCTCTGCCCAGCCATGCGAAGTACCCATCTGTCTCTTCTTTTTTTTTCTTTTTTTTTTTAACGTGAGACTAACCCAACACGCCTACTAACGGCCGCTGTTCTTCCAAGAGTTTTACTATTATTGATAGTTAGTTTTTCTTTTATTTCTAGTGCCAAGGTAATTTATATTATGTTTCCCATTTCCCTCCCCTCTTTATAGAGTGCTCCATTGAGCCCTTAAGGTGAAATAAATTAAATAAATAAAAATAAACATTTGGCTTCAGATTTTTTGGCATCTTGAATTCGCCCCAAAACATTTTTATAGCTTTCCCAATAACGGTCTCGTGGAATACTTTTATCAACAAAACTAAGAGTGGTAAGGAAATGAGTTCTTAACAAATTATTCTGAGTAATTTGTTTATTTTTACTTGTACGAATAATCTGCTCCTATATAAATATATATATATATATATTTTTTTTTTTACAAGCTCAAAAACTAATATATTTGGATTTTAGGTAAAATCTGAATTCCGAAATAAAACTGAATTTAAAAGTATAAGTGCACTTCAACAATCACCCTCCAGTTTGTTTTTAAAAGCTCGTAAAGCCGCCAAAAAGCGGGGTCTGCTAAGTTTAGCGGAAAAATTGACGTCATGACGTGTGTACCAATTCAGTTTCCACGCTAAATTTGGCGGCGTGCAACGATAAATGTTATCGCATTCATAGATAACCATCCTGTTGTTTCTTCGAATTCGCCTCGACAATCGAATCGCTGCCTTGTATTTTTTATTAACTTTTTACACACTCCTGACAAGCTCCTATACACTCCTATACAAGCTCAAGCACCGAGCAATATTTCTTTAATTACCAAGTATCAATCATGGGAGTGATCATTTTGATGTTAATTGCTTTAATGAAATTGTGACTTAGAATAGTACCTCATAACTAATTGTATCAGGTGTAATTAGGTACCATAACTGCGCAACCGCGCACAGTTTCAAACAGGTCCTTATAGATATAATACCCATATAGGGGCTCATTTTTAGATTATTTGCCGAAATGCATATATGTTACGACTGTGGAGGTGTTATTTTTACAAAATGGCATAGTCGGCTATATTTGACAGTGACTGCAGATACTTTGCACCGCAGTATTCTCAGGTTTGGGAGAGATCTATCGTTATTGACTTTCTTTTTGTTCACGCGCTGTAAATGAGTTGTAGTGCAACTTTACAAATGCACATTATTTTACAAATTACGAAAATTGATGTATTTGACGCCCAACCAAATTTGAAGCCAACTGATAAAACGTATTATTCTATAGCTTTCCGTGTAGTTTTCAACTGCTTGCAATTAGTTTTGTGCTGGCCTTGATCATTCGTTCTTCTGCTCTCTTGAATTTTATTCGGTTAGAACTAGTCGATGAGCAATAGCAACAATTTGTTTTTAGATTTTTCAGTATTCATATCGTTTAATCTCCAGTCATCTTGTTATATATCATATTTATTTTTTCTAAGTAAAGGTAATTATTTGTTTACTGATTCATTCACTCATTTATGTAGTCATACAAAAACATGAGTTATGAATAAACGGGTTCTTTGATTAATTGATTGATTGACTTATTGGTAAATTCAGGTAACTAATTAAAGAAATCACAGTAACACAGGAGAAGTTTTAAATCTTTCTTAAAATCCAATCCCAAAACGAAAATAAATAAAGAAATAGGTGCATATGTTTAAACACCAAAGAAAGGATTAATTTGGCTATCTGATACTAACCAACCTTCGTAGTCTTTAATCTTGAACCTATAATAGATAACTTGACAACTGTTCAAGTCTTTTTTTTAAGATTAAATAATGCATTGAGAGTGGTAAAGTAACTAAAAACAAATATTTAGCTTACCATAATAAGTTCAATGTTCTGTAAATAAATACGTTACAAGTCACGATATAAATTTAGGAACCAGAGCTATCTTTCAGTTCATATTTAGTCATGTTTAGCATGGTTCAGGCTATACATCGGCTTGCTAAAAATGTGTTTAGGAAGACAGAATTTTCACAAAAAGCCACAAAGGGAAGCTGGAGAGGTCTTCAAATTCGAGCAAACAGTAAAAGTTGTAACGTAGACACCTTGAAACATCAAGTTCTCTTTCGATCTTTTTAGTAGGAACGTCGTAATAGCCAATCCAAAATTTCGGCAGAGACCCGCCCGTTCCAGCGAGCGCGCCGGGACTGGGAAAGCGCGAGAGCGGAGAGAAAAGCTAGCAAAAGTGACGTCATCATCGAGGTCAGATGACCCTTGCTCGCCACGAAGCTGGCTCGGGGATGCCGACGATGGGCGAAAGGACGCTCTGAACAGATAACAGGCGGCAAAGAGGATCACCACATTCCCAACAACAATCGCTGCATGAATCTTTTTTTTACATTTTTTTCTTAAATGAACACGGTTTGCGTTTACTCCTGACCAATGATAAGTGCGATAAATGAATTCACGGCACAAAAAGCTATGCGGAGAGCAAGTCGTCTGCTTCTTGCGCAGGAGTTACGGTGACGTCAGAACGACGCCGAGCTCTGATTGGCTTTGATTGAAAGGATATAGTGGGTAGACCTCAATGATAGATGCCTTGAGGTCTGCCCCATATTTTTATCTTTGTTTTTAAGTCAGCGAATAAAAGCGCGGCGTTCTGACATTATCGCACCCCGTGTGCAAAAAGCAGACGATCTTGCATTCCGCATAGAAGTCCGCTCCTAACTCAGATTTCTCGAAAACTGCTCCAGCTTCCTTTTAAACCGCAAATAGTGCGTAAAATTGGAACCGAACTTTACCAATATTGTTTTCTGCAATTCAAACCTGTACTGGCAGAGAGGAGAGTAGAAATCAGGATAATTTAAATCGTGACCTAAATCCTGATTTAAATTGTGATTTAAATCACGCCGGTTTTTTACCATGACAATTTAAATCAAACCTCTTCCGAAAACACGATCCCTAAATATTGTTTTTATTTCCTGTTTGTCGATAATCTCATGCTTTTGGTGCGCACTAGATTTCAATTTGTGATAAAAAAAATTATATAAAAAAACTATTCATAGCAGGATCAACAATTCTTCCGAGCAAAATAGAGCGTTGAGGTTATTTTGATCCATTCCACTTCGTTTGGTACTTGCGTAATGTCGTTCTGCAATCAAATTAAAACTCGGAAAAAAGAAACTAAGACAAGAGAAGAAAGGTTTTTTGGAAACAAATCAAAGAGCGAAAGAAAAATCAAATACAGCTTCTTTCACTAACGATTGCAGGTTAGCTTCTTTTGTTTTATTTTAGTGGATTTACATCAGTAAGAATTAATATTTAAACTATATTTAAAGAATTTCAATATTAATGTTTCCAGTAATCGAACTGATTTATCAAGCACTTAGTTATGTATAAAAATAGATATAGTGATGAAGATAACTTTCAGGTATAGTGACATGAATCAAATTAATCTGATACAAATCGATTACATTTGATATACTTTATTTTTTTTCATTGTGATCTTTTACACCTTGTCTACTGCTAAGCAGCTCCAGTGTCCATAACCTGGACGTTACGCTATATTTTAGAGGTGATTTTCATCTGCCGTTGTCTTTTTTTAAGACCAAATCTGACTATAGATAAATGTAGACCCATATATGTAAATTGATTTTATTTCAACTTATGCAGCTTGAACCGCTACCTAATTTTTTTTTAAATATGTATTTTATGGGTCTGGCCGGCTGGGTGCAATACTGCTAATTGGTTTCTTTGCAAAAGAAACCAATTAGCTAATTGATTTTGTTAATTTTACATAAGCAAGGATTTTATTGCGCGTTTCACGTATACATGCAGCATTTCGAATTCCAGGCATATCTATATTAAACTGTGAAGTCATGACGATTACACTTACCAGTGTGAATGCACACATTTTTTTTTTTTTTTACCTGTACACTGGGAATCTACTCCAGCGTTAGAAAACGGCCCCATCTTCAAGTTAGGAATCGGTTTTATGGTGTATAGGAATAACACTCTCTATGTCCAAAGCACCCGTGAAGAGTTATACGCGCACGAATAATAATTACTTATTCATGTATGCTACATACTGACGTATGCTAGGCACAAATGTTTATATATAAGAGGGTTTGGGTGGTATGTGGACAGCAACCAATATTAGGCTATGTAAGGTATTTGATATTGCGCTATTATGTTGAAGTATAACACGAGTATTGCGGTGACATGTGTACGACGACGTTCTGTGCGTTTATGAACATCAAGTGAAAAAAATAGGCGCGAATAAAAATAAAATACAATCTACTTGGAGCCTGGGACGCCATCTGCTTGAAGACCAAAATTTTTATAAAAGTTTTCACTACCTCCGACGTGAAATTTCATTAAAGATTTTGGATATATTTGTTTTGTGTAGCATAAATGAAAAATAAAAAAAACGCTTTCGTTTTTTTTAGCGCTCGAGATTTTGAGCGTAAAGTCGAAGAAACTTGACATTTATACCAATTCATTCTTCAGCTTAACATGTGTATGCGAGGCAACGGCTCAATTGGCGCGAGGAAAGATGACTTCAAAGCACACACTTTGTTGTGCGCCTATCCTCGTTTCATTGAAAGATCACTGCATGCATTGTGCTAAGGATTAATTGATTTATGACGGCCCATAAAATAGAAATGTAAATAAATGGCATCGGCAGCTTTGTGTTTTAATGGTACCAAGTTTTCAGAAACGTCCACAACGGGAAGACTGTGGCACAGTCCCCATTTTTGTTTTGCTTTTGTCAGCCCGAGCGGAAACGAAGTTGCTGATTCCAAATCACTATGCTTCAGCCACAGTGTATAATATATGATACGTATATATCATACGTTCGTGCAAAATGCATTTAAAAAAAGTCTACGAGGGAAATAATGGGACACAATAATGTCGGCCGTTATTCACAGAGCGGGCTCCCCCCAAGAACTAGCTTTTATCTATCTTCTGCCAATAACAAATATCTCGGTCAGGAGGAATGCACGATTAAACGCGTTCAACGAGCACTCCACTCAAACAAGGTCATTGTCTTTGGCAGACGATAAACGGGAGCTGGAGTCACTGATAACAGCAGGGCGTGAATTAATTACGCTCAGGCTTCTCACTTCCCGATTGTTTGTCGGGGTTTTTGGAGTTTTGTGTTTGTCCTTTGTCCACTTTTTTGCCTTTCGCCAGGGATTATTATTGCCATTCTTGTCCAGCTCGCTTGCACCTTGGCATCAATCGCATCTTAATCATAACCTTAAAAATGCGCGCCATTCACCCTTGTTGATGTTAGACTGGTGGCTACTGATAAAATCTCTTTGCTCTACTGACGTCTGACCCCTGGCTAGCTTAGCTGGTAGAGCGCTCCACTCGAAATGGAGAGGTCCCGGGGTTCAAAACCCGGACTAGGCGGATTTTTTCGTTCGCGCACCAGTCACCTATAGCTGTGTTTGGAGTTTTGTGTTTGTCCTTGTCTCCATTGTTCCCCTTCTCCATGGATTATATTGCCATTTTTGTCCAGCTCGCTTGCACCTTTGCATTAAATGTATCTTAATCCGAAATTTCATTGGGCGCGGCGCGATAATAATGCACGGAATTTGCCCCGCGTATCTTGGGACGTCCGTGACCATAGTTGCGAGCATGCGCCGTGAAAAAAACTGACCAAGAACATGGCATCCAATGAACCTCCGTTATGGCGCAATTGTTTCGTCATCTCTTTAACTTGCGTAAAACTAGACCTTATTATAATTATTGTTAACACGGAGAAGAGCGGCTGGTGTCCGGGCTCACCCGCGAACATGAAGGGTTCCGTGCTGACAGGGAAGATTCCTCCTCCGGATGCGGTTCAGGGCAGATTCGCTCGATGCTCCCCGACCGGCCACTTTCACACTGCCGCTTCTTTTAGCGCCGGGCCACGATGAGACTCGAACGGGTAAGGGGGCCGCTTCTTTAGTCCTTTTTGCGCCTGTTTTGTTCCTTTAAAGCGGCGGACAAGAAGTCCCGCCGCGCTGCGAATTTCTATCCCATACAGGAAGCAGAGGGCAGATCTTTTCCTACCGGATCCCAAGAAGAAGAAGACGACGATGACGACTTTGAGAATCTGTGTCACGCCACGCTCCGTTTCGGTTCGGGATGGACCTCGGACGACGCTACGAGACATCCACAGCCAAGCCGGAGATGAGAACATATCAGGTCACATCGCACATACATGTTCAATCAATCAATCAAGTTTGCTTAAACTAAACACAGAACACACTGTCCAAACGTATCAGTAGCCTTGTTGGTTATTCTTGGATGCATTCCAAATGTACAAGAATAAATAATGCCGCGGCTACCTTGCACCCAGGATAGAAAACTCTACTTGGACCCATACATGTGACGTACAGATTATATATATATATATATTTCTCACTCAAACGTTGTTTCTTTGTTTTTTTATATAAAACATTTTAAGTGTCTAGACTCTATTCTATTAAATTGGCTAAGACATGTACAGCTGATACTAAAGCAAAAGACTACATACTTGTTACTTGCTTGAAAAGTAACTGGGTGTACGTTACTTTTAAATGATTTTCAAATGAGACGCGTTCCTTTAGCTTAGAAGAAACGCGTTAGTTTCTCGTTACTTTTAATGTGCCGTTTTTTTTTGTGCTTTTTTAGTGTAGCACCAGAAGCTTTCCAGTGTTTAGACATGAACACTGAATTCCCACATCAGAAAATAAGTTGATTGGAAGAATCACCTGGGGATTAGTGCTGCTGTGTTGCAAGAATTCGTTACGCATATACGTAGAAACGTAGACGTCACAAGAATAAATGTACGCACTCGCTTTGATGTTCTAACTAATTGCTGACGAAATGGACATTTTTCCAGTAAGCTTCTGCGCATGCGTACACTTCCGCTGTCGCCATTTTCGCAAATACACCTGGGACGCAAAGTCCTGCAAAAATGGCAACAGCAACATTGTCAGCATCTATCTTCGCGCATATTTAGTCTATTTTGACGCTCTGCTTTTTGTGTATTGGTAGTATGGAGTATAAAAAGCACTGAAAACCGATACAACGGCACGATTTCAATCTGTTTTGACGGGCGGAGGCATGTTGGACTGCTTTTCGATTGTAGTTCGCAGACAACTCCCCAGACGGCGCTCGTTACTCGAAAAACTTAGCTAGGTGGCGTAAGCTACCGCCCGATCCAAAGGGCTCAGCCGGATTCATCCATCCATCGTCCATCCATCCAGGTCTATTATCGCTGTAGCTTTAGCGCAAACGAATTTTTAACTCCAACTTTTTTTTTTCTTCCTTTTTTTTCTTTTTTTTTTTGGGGGGGGGGGGGGAATGAAAATTAAATTGGCTTACTTCCGTTGTACGCGCTCCACTCTAGAAGTAACTTACTGGTTACTCCGTCAAAAAGCAACAAAAGTGAGCTACTCGTTCCTCAAGAAGTAACCAAGTCCTTACAGAGAAATGCAACTAGATACAGGTAACGCAGTACTTGCAACGCGTCACGCACGAGTCTATACCTGTTTTCACCTCAAGAACCGTAGTAAACAAAAGTCCGGCTCCTCGCGGAGCGTTACTAATTTCCTCCTTTATGTGGCTAATTAAGATATATGTAGGTGCATTTTAGATTATATATATGCTATCTTATCAAGACGCGAACGTTCCAATCGCCAAAAACATTGCTGTTTCCTCCGACAAGCAAATCTAGTAAGTTCTAGTTCGCGCCGCATAGGAACAATGCTCAAAACTTGCTTGCTTTTTGTTTTAGGTGAATACGGGTATAGATTGGTTTGGATGACCCGTAGCGGTCATTTGCGGTCCAACGTAAGGCAACAACGGACTTCTTTGCGTCTGCAAGTGCGCATGAATATCGATGTCGCTGTTGTTGCGTGTTTATACCTGAGAGTCTAGATTTTAAAGAAGGTGCAACTATAAAGCCATAGAGCGCGTTTGTCAATGCGGAGCGGAAGTTTGTCTGCTTCTTGCACAGTGGTTGCTCCGATAACAAAACGCGAAACTCTCATTAACTGATTTGAAATAGTGGTAGACCTTACGGCATTTGAACTAGGGTAGACCTTAAGGCCACGGTCCCACTGAATGTGGCAGTTTAGGTACTTTTTGGCAGGTCATTACTCATCTCCTTTTAAATACTGTTTTGTGGGATTGATGTCATTAGAAAGGCAATGCAATCCTCTTTCATTTGATGTTATGTATGTGTTGGTTTTTACTGTTCATGCGCATTTGTAGCGTTGCGAATATGATGGCGCGGACCCTCACTTGCTCTGCTAGTTCATGTTTTATAGCAGTCTTATTAAGATGATGTCGGAGCAGAATGTAACGATACACTTTTTTAGTATTTGCACTACTTTGTTTTTTTCATCCCTGAAACGCGCTAGGGCAATGAAATAAGCTACAGATGTAGCGCTTATAATTGGTAATATGCAGAAAAATATTTAATGTTGTGTAAAATTTTTTTGTTTAGATATTTTATATCAAACGTAGCACTTTTTTGTGCTTCGAGTCATGGTACTTCAAATGCCGCTGAGGAAATAATTAAACTATGATAAAATCTTTTATAACATTTAGAGCTACAATGGTTGCCCAAGAGGTGGACGATGGCTTTTTTTTTTCATTTTCAAAGTCATAACGCTCCAGAAGCCCTTCAAACTTACCTGTTTTTGACGCATATCATAACATTTATTGTTTGGAATAGATATACATTGCGATGTATTACATTTTCACAATGATCTTGCTTTGGTTTCTTAATAGGTGTAGAGCTTAGCTAATTTTCCAAACAATTAAAAACTGTTTAGGTGTTTTGTTGCGCTACCTGGCGGATGGCAGACAAACTGCTGATTTCTAGTGTTCAAAAAATTTTCGAGGGCGGCGTTGGCGTCTGTATCATCATCAATCTCCGTGTCTTTTTACCTTCACATTTAAAAAATATATTGGAAGATTTACTATCGATAAATGAATGGTTTAAGTACTGGGTAAGGTTAATAAATCTAAGACAAATAATTACACACGCGTAGCGTGATATAACGTGTTCATTATTCGATTTGATTGAAATCAATAAACAATAAGGACGAAGAGAAAAATAATACACCCGAGTTCACTTCATGCCTAGAGTCACTAAATGAGCTTTAAAGTATCGGCACTCCGTTCCCCAAAATTGTTTTTGGCGCTGCCATTTTGGGTCTTGTTCAGAGCAAACGTAACTGCCGATCGTCATGATCGAAAAGTACGACTTCCTCAGCATTAGATGCGGTGCTAGGAAGCTGATGCAATACTGCAATGCTCTGTCGCGGGTTCTTTAAACATTTGTGGGGGAGGAAAAGCGTTTCCTGTGATTTTAGATAAAGCTTCAGGTAACTGGCAACCATGATTTTAAGCCACAATATGGCCAAGTGTCGTTACTCTGAACCTTAGCTAATTTACTGGCACAAGCGGGAACAATGAGGAAGAGGCAGGTGTCAAAAGGTAGTGGCTTGTGGAATCCACAGGGCTTACGTCATGGCCCCTCCAGGTATTACAAGCCTCTTGAACAAGAGCATGAATAGTGTCATTAAATAAGCTACGGGTCAGAGTAGCGACACTTGGCCATATTGTGGCTTAAAATCATGGTTGCGAGTTATTTGAAGCTTTATCTGAAATCACAAGAAACGCTTTTCTGTCCTCCACTTTCAACAGTGTGCGACAAAGCAAAGCAACATTACATGAGCTTCCTAACACCGAATCTAATGCTGAGGATGTCGCACTTTTGAATCATGACGATCGGCAGTTGCGCCTGCTCTGCACAAGCACCAGAATGGCGGCGTTCACAACACTGTCGGGGAAGAGAGTGCCGATACTCTAAGCGCAGCTAATTTATTTGCTCTAGTTCCCGCGAAACTCCTTTTCCCTGACTGAAACTGAAAGTAAATATGAATAATACACCATTATTATAGCTTATTGAGTTATAACCAACTACACATAATGAGAGGAGGAAGCGGCCGGGTAGGAGAAACGCGGGTTTTATGTGCGACCGTTCTAACCGTCTCAACAGAGAGAACGCGCGAACTTTCGCTGGTCTAAAAAAAGGCGTCCAAAGAAAAGAGGCGGCACGCTGTGCTCTTTGCTATTATGCGTCTAATGGCAAATTGTTGTGTGTATGTTTATACAGCCGGAAGTTAGTCCTCCTTAGTGGGCGTCTGGTGTCTCAGCTGTAGATGAGCAATTTAGCCAGTGCGGTACAACCGCAAACCTGGGGTCTTTAACGTGCACCACGCAGTAGTGATACACGACCGCACGCCGGTACGATGCTCTTCCAGATCGAAACGGGCAGGGGCGGGGTGGCTTCTGCAGCGCGAGCTTTCGCTCCAAGTGCTCCGAGCTGGTGTGCGCTAGACCATGCACTCGGCCACCGACCCCCCCCCCCCCCCCCCCCATTGTGCGTCTAATTTATATAAAGGTATAAGTAATTGAAGATCGACGATGGACGTCGATCGTCTCGAGGAAATGTAACGCAATAACATTATATAAATAATAAACTTGTTGAAGGACTAAACGACTAAATTTTTCAAATCTTGGATCGTAATATGGCGGTAGCCTGTTGTACTTATTGTTGGTTAAGAGCAATATGAGGTGACGAGGTAATGATTAAATGATGAGGCACTATCAGGACGACGGCATTAGTGGATGTCGAACCACAACGTACAGTGCCAGACTTGTTTCAAGTATCGTGTACCCAAAGACTTTCTTCACCCGCAAGAGAATATAGTAGAATCAATGAGGATGCTGCTTTACAACTGTACGTGGAACAGGAAAACTGCACTGTGCAGAAGTGCGGCTTATTCGTTAATAGGAGGGACGGATTTGTAGCAGCATTGCCTGATTGACTACTTGGAACAAATGGCCTCGTTGACGTAAAGTGTCCCCGTTCCATAAGATTCTTGAAGCATACTTAAACCGCAAAGGAGTATGAGGCGACAAATAAGAAAAAGGAGCCTGGTGTGAAAGGTCCAAATCACCACCATAGCTTCTACTATCAAATACAAGGGCAGTTACACAATACACAAAGAGATTTTTGTGATTTAGTTATATTTACACTCAAGGGCATTGATATCCAACGTATTCAGAGAGATGCCCTTCCGGTCAACCAACATTGAGCCTTTTCTACTCAAGTTTTGCATGGAAGGCCCGACTTCCGCTGAAATTCCTTACGTAGACGAGTTGTCCGACCGAATAAACTGCAATTACTCCCGATCTGGGAATCTCTCGATCTTCGTTCGTAAGCCATAGTATCATGAGATTGAGGGGTGTGTCTCTTCGTCCGCCGAATATTGTTTCGGCTGGTGTTTTTACCGTGTAAGATGAGACCGTCGCGTGCTGCTGGAACAACAACCTGGCGGTTGTTCACTGAACTGCTTCTTCCGTAAACTTCAAAAGGGTTTTTTTTTTTTCGCACACCATCTGTTTTGCATGCCCGTTAGTTGCATGATGGTACGGTGCGCTAGTGTGATGCCTGATGCCGGTTTTTTTTTCTTCAAAAACTTGTTTATTTTGTTTGAAGCAAGATTTGGCGCGTTATCAGAAAAAAGTATTTTTGGTAGGCAAAAGTAGGTAAAAGAGACCGTAGAACGTCAATGACGTGTTCGGACGTCGTGGCAGGCATCGTGTAAACTTCCAACCACTTAGAGTGCGCATCACCCATGACTCCGCAGATGCGGATACGTTTCGCCACCCACCGATTGAATAGTGGATCGTTTGCAGTTACTGTTCATGATGGCGTTGGACTCAAGGAAGACTTCGAGTCTTCCCAGAAAGTTAGCCCAGGTGCCAGGACTTTTGTCGAAAGCGGTAAGTGTTCGAAACGTCGACAACGTCGGTAGCCACGTGTTGTGCTTGACACTGGACACTTACCATACGCTGAGAAGAAACTTGCTTGTTCGTCTGCCACGAGTCGTCCGATATCAGGTCATCACCGCAACACCATCTCCCGACAAAAACGCATGTCCATAGTTAGCAATTGTGTGAACTTATAAATTCCCGAACGCTCATAACTTGCCGTCGCTAAACCCCGTTTATTCATAGCGTCATCATTGCAAATAAACGTCTTCCTATTTCTTCTGATAGTCTTCATCGTATTCCTCCTAAGCTGTACTTACAACATGATGTGTGTCGGTACTTCCGAAAATATTGCAACGGCGTTTGTTTTCTGGGACCCCCCCTGTAATGTAACAACCTTTACAACATCTTCCGGACCCCGTGAAACACAATATTTCGTGACGTTATTTTAGTCGTCATTAAAATGATGAGGTAAGTACCGTAAATCACGAAGCAGTTTACTTGACGTCCGCTTCTACTAGTGTCTTGGAAGATTGAGTCTACTGAGCGTGCATTCCTGCAGAAGAAATTTTCATTGATAGAATATTAACACGTCAATCAACATTTGATTCCTTCTCGGAAAGATTTATTGCGAAAGCCCGTTACAACCGCCGAACCGCATCTCCTTATATCAGAGAACAATTTATACCCAGCCTGACGTTCTCGCATACATCCGTTTGCTGGGCCACGCTACTTGAGCTGAGCTGAGCACAGCTGGCAGCGGCGCGAGCAAGGCCACGAGGGGAACGTGATGGTGCTCGAGCCATCCCACGGTGAACCAATGTTTCGGCCACCCCACGGGTGCGTGTCGCCATCTATTGGTTGAACTAACGCCTTGTTCAAGATGGCTGCCGTGGGACCGCAGCATTTAGCATTGGGATCTACCCAGTATCCTTACAGTCGGAGCCAATCAGAGCTCGGCGTCGTTCTGACGTCACCGCCACCCCTGCGCAGGAAGCAGACGACTTGATCTCCGCAATGATGGCGGACGCCTTCTGCGTCGCTTTGTCGCCTGGCGAGGAGGAAAGCCGCCAGGAAGGCAGAGACGCTTGCAGGCGATCCAAGCTTTTGTCACCTCCGCGCAGCTCGTGTACTGCAAGCGCGGCCCTGTTAAACACGTGACTCCGACTGAAAAGTTGGAAATCCTCTGCAATCATGGCGCCCTAGTTTGTATAGACCGACACGCTGTTTACAAACAAGCCCGCGTTTGCCCACACCAGGTGTGGGCACTGCGCATGCGCAGAAACCAAACTCGGAAGCAGTGAAGCGTGTGCGCAGGCGCCGTGCCGTCGACAGCGCCACCGCAGCTGCGTGACGTCAGGGCCGCGTGTTGGTCTATACGCTCGAAAAAAAAAAAAAAAAAGATTTTGACGACTACGTCGTCTGCTTTCTCGTGCGGTTTGTCGTCCGTCTTGACTCTCCGGAAAGCTTGCCCCCTTATCGAAGACGGAAAACAAAAAAAAAAAAGAATCGCTCGTAAAATATTGAGGATACCAATCCTGACGGCTGAGCGTAGGATAAGCGGCTAGTTTGTTGCCTTTGGAGGTAGATTAGAACCGATGCCTTATTTTATTTTTCTTCGCGGCGAGTCGGGAAGGATACGAAACGAATTACTTACTATATGCGAGTTGAGCGTTTTTGGTGTGTTGGGTTACAATGCCAAACCCCCGTTCTTTTTTTTTTTGTTTTTTTTTTCATTTTATTTTTGTTTACGAGGAATCGAGTTTACATTCCCCGAAGGCCTTCTAGGGGAAGGTTGCAAAAACAGTCCTATTTAGCTGTTTCCCGCCTTAAAAACGCGCCCGAAAGAAGAAAAAAAAAATCGAATGCGTTTAATGCATTTGGGAGAACATAACGAGATCATAAAAGAACCTTAAATATGTCTAAGAATTCTCAGAAATTTGATATGTGTTTCGAACAAATCATTCGTTCTGTCGTATTTTTTCGGTAGTTGGGACAGACAATTCGGAGTCCAGTTAAAAAGCCAATCAGAGTTCTTTTCTATCACCAAATACGGCAACTTTTCCTTTTTTTATTATTTTTGTCGTTGGCATTAGAATTTCCTTGAGTCGTGGTTTATACCGTTTGGCAACAGGGTCCTATAGACCTTTTTCGTGTACTCTCGTCTCCAGCCACCTAATAGACGTATCCGATATGGGCGACAAAAAAAAATAATAAAACGCTTCTACCTGTAAATAGTTAAATAATAGAGGGAAGGCAAAACGAGAATGTGTGACGGTTACGCTTATATCCTAAATGCCTTCTATTGGCGTGGCGACTGCAAAACAATGTTTTCGCACATACTGGAAGCGACGACAATTCAAGATGGCGGCGCCCTTGCGGAAAAGGTCTATACAAGCACGGAAGTTCTGGAACTTTGTGAACATCCCTCGGATTTAGTTGCCAGCTTCGGTTCCTAAAGCCCCCAGTCCCACTGCTCGTATACTTCATACAAGACAAAGTGTTCGCGGCAGACATAAGAACATTATTATCTGCAGACAGGAATCACGCATCTTCGAAGCGTATATGTTTGCTCCATACATACGCCTGCTTTGAACCTGTATGTACAAAGTTTTTGTATGGACACAGGCGACTCGACAGAAGGAAGAAGCATGGACGGATGGATTTTAGATGGAAGTTAATGGATATGCCCTTTATAATTGGCGTAGCTTGCGCCACCTAGCCTAAGTCTAAAAAAAATAACTAAAAAGCACGCCCGGGCAGTGTCTACACACTATCGTCTCTGTGACTCATTGGCAGTGTGACCATGGGAAAAAAGGCGCTCATAAACAAAGGAATGCGTGGAATGATGAACGCCTCCTGGGGAAAAGATTACAGATTTATAAGTAAGTGCAAAAAAATAAAGGACATAAACGTATGAAAGTGGCAATTTGGGCCAATCTGTTTATGATGAGGTAGGAAGCCCCAAAAAAAATACAGGGACAATGAAGTAGACAAGCGGGAGCGCACTCGCTACTAACTTTTATTAGAAAGAACAACTGATATAAAGTCCCCAGGTAAAAGAAAACAGTCAGGGATAATTCCGGTGTAACCCTCCTAACAGAAAAGAGTACTCATTCGCCGATAAGACAGTGACGTGCCACTTACACGTTTGTCGCCCTTTGCTTCGATTTCTAAACTTGAACTTGAACTTCAACTTTATTGTTTCTCTCCAGGAGAGAGGGAGAGGGAGAAAAAAAAAAGCAGACTGTTGTCGCTTGACAGAATTTCTCCTCCCAATCAGCAACAAGAGAAACTATTTCACATACTAGTGACCCGTAAAACAAGGTTTCCATACGAGCAAAACACACAACATTAAACAGAAAAAAAAAATACATAACGAACATTTGTTGCAGGTCGGAGATCCCATCAAGGATAGGCACAAATAACACTGGAGAAACAATGAACGAATATACTTTCTGCTCAAGCTCATCAAATCCGTGCCAAATCGATGTGTACTATTTATAGCATTAGGCCTGTGGTTCTCAAATGGGGATCCGCGGACCCTTTGGGGTCCGTGAAGGCATTCTGGGGGTCCGCGAAGCGTTGCCTCATCAGTTATGCCCGGCAATAGAAGTTTTCTTTTTTTTTTTTCAGGTCGAGAAGAGATGTTTCAGTTGTCTGGCGAGTTTTCTCGTGTGTGCGTCAATAACAGAGGTCTACTTCACACTAGCCCTTAGGTATATTCATTTATTAAACCATTACTGTATTTAACCTTTACCTTTCCTCTCCCCTCATCCCGAATGGGGTCCTCCATTATCTCCGCCGATCCACAAGGGGTCCGCGAAACATCGATGGTTGAGAACCACTGCATTAGGCAACGAGTACTGCAGCATCTGGAGGCCTTAGCCTGTTCTCGAGCGAGGCGTTGACCATGTGACAACACAACGGCCTACATGTGCAGGCACCCTCCGCTTCATATTGGCGAATGATAGAAAACAAGTTGATTTTGCCTTACAGACGTTTAACATGTTAGAAGAAGTTTATAATTGTAATGCTCTGTAATTAGAACTATATTAACGTTTTTGAAAAGTTGTAATGTGTGAGCGTTGAGCTCCGCATTGCACATAATTTTGATTATTCTCTTCTGGAGAGCATGCAAGTTATGCATATTTTTGACCGTTGTGCTACCCCAAACAAGAAAGCAGGAATTATAGCAAGAGTAAAAGAGGGAATTATAAAGAAGAGTTAAAACCGAAAGGGATAATATATGACAAGATTTATAAATAATGCCCACTTTTGAAAGTCTGCCAGCTATGCATTGTACTTCGGCGTCCCAGCTCATGTACTCATTAAATATCACACCAAGAACCTTCCCATTTTGTACAAAGTCAATATTTCGTCCTTGGAGAGAGGGCACTTCAGTAGATGAAAACAATGTATTTTTGGATAGAAAAATTATTGCTTTCTTCTTACCTGTATTAATTACTAAGGAATTTGAGATTGTCCAGTCTCTTATCTTGTGCACAACGCTATTTGCAGCACGTAAAACCTGCTGGACAACTTTCCCCGAAAAGAATAAACTGGTGTCGTCTGCGTAAATCATAAAATCTGCACTGTCGTCTGTATTTACTATATCATTGATATAAAAGTTAAACAGAAGGAGTCCAAAGATGCTTCCCTGCGGCACCCCTGGCGTCAGTTTCTTTAAGCTAGAGCGCTGACTATCTATCACGAAACATTAATGCCAATATATATATATATATAAAAACTCTCGATGATCGTTGAGGCTACTCCTCGCACCCCGTATGCATTTAATTTTCGAAGCAAAGTTTTATGATTTAGAAGGTCGAAAGCCTTTGAAAAATCAATGAAGACCCCCGGGGTAATCAATTTTCTTTCGATGTAGTTTAAGATTAGTTCCTTCTGTTTTAATAGCACGAGTTCCGTGGAAGGACCCTTCCTGAAACCAAACTGGCAAGATGTTAGGACAGAGTGTTTTTCCCAGAAGGTATATAATCTGGCATGTATTATGTTTTCTAGCCCATTTGAAAACACTGGAAGCACAGAAACACGTCTATAATTTCCTAGGTGGTTTTTATCCCCAGGCTTGAAAGTACCCCATAACCTTAGCGACTTGCACTTGTTTCAATAAAATGGCCATTATAAAGTGTAAAATTAAAATATATGTTAAACGAGGAGCAATTGATTTCATTTCAGGTTTCAGAGGTTTGTTTTGAACACCGTATATGTCAGTACTTTTGTTATTTCCAACGTTCCTAAAAACTGCTGGCACTTCCTCCGCGTCGGTGGGGGCAAGAAAATGTGCGTCAGAGACGCCTTTCACAAAATGGAAATCCTTCGGCAGCGTTACCACCACCTCTCGTCTTCCCCTCGATGTTAAGCTTGATGGCTGTAGATTCAAAGGGGCATCGTCGCATAAATGAGTTAAGCTTCTTCCATATAATATCTATTCGTCGCTCATTTTCAAACACAGCATAAAGACACATACGCTTAGCCTTACGGAAAGCACTTGTCACAGCATTTCCCTGCTTTTAAAATAACGCCAGCACACCTGGTTTTCTGTATCTCGTGAATTGTTGTAGAGAGTGTCTTTTTTACTCATCGATCATTTTTATTATCTCCTTTGTAACCCAGGGCTTTCCAACCTACCTGTGGGCAAGTTGTTTTTTTTTTTTGTTTTTTTTGTTGTTTTTTTTTTGTACGGGAAGCTTTTTTTATATATCTTTGTAAATATCCCAATAAAGTAATCATATGCCTCGTCAGCTGAAACACTATTATAGGCAACACCGTGCTCCAATCAGTGCGGCAAATCTCAGCTTTAAATATGTTGAGATTTTCTGCAGTAATGTTTTGATAATAAACTGGGCAGTCATCTCCATCCCTCTGTATCCCGACATTCGAGTCGACAAGCATATAAATTGGTAGGTGGCCACTTATCGTGATTCCAGTGACACCTCCGGACACGTGAGATTCGTCGTCATTTGTTAGAAACAGATCAAGTGATGTTTCTTTCAAAGGAGTTATTCGTGTGGGTTCAGAAAGTTGGTTAAGGTATCCGCACGACTGATGTAAGGAGAAAAACCCTAGCTTTCTCGGTGATGAGGAGAGCATATCGAGATTTAAGTCTCCACCAAAAATCAAAGTGAGATTATTTTCACCAATGAACACAAACAAATCGTTAATTTACTTTCGGAAACAATAAATATCACCATTTGGGTGGCGATATATTACGCAATGCACGCACTTGGAATATTTGACCGTTAAAACTTCATAATGGCGTTGCACTGCCGTGAAGTCGCTAATCTGAGTGGGTTAGTTTTCACATACATACAAACACCGCCTCCTCGCTGTGAAAAGCGGTTTACGAAGTACGTTTTGAATGGTTCTAAAATAGGAACATCAGTTTTCGCGTCAGCGCACGTTTCAGTCCACATAATTATATCAAAAAGAAATTTAAAACCTTCTAAAAAGGTCCTTAAGTCATCATGCTTATTTTAAATGAAAGGCGCGTTTAAAATGAAAAAAAAAACCCAAAAAACTGAGGGGTGCATCTGAGCAGTTCGTATACAGTTCCCCCACCTCCTTGGGCAGGGAATGAGCATTCCTGTTGTTATAAGACATACAAACCAGATGAAAAAATTTGACCCCCCCCCCCCCACACACACACACACAATAAGGTAATCCCGAAACACAGCTAGCACGAGCACTTTACGCTTACCCGGTCAACAGGGATGACCCTGCTCAGGGTGTCCGTAATTACGGCTATTCTGGCAAGGTTCATGGTCGCAACGCACGAATAGGGAGGTCGGAGGTCGGTGACGTGAAACTCTCTAGAAAAGCCTATCTGAGCACCGAGCCAGAAACCTGCTGCCGCTAAATGACGGGGCGCATGGGCAAACGACTGCAGTGAGTGGCCAGGTGGACTGGGTTGCTTGCATGGCCGCGGCATGTTCGCGTGTTCGCGCGCACGATCACTGAACCACATCTGCCTGTCTGGCCAATATAAGAAGTGCAGCATGACGAGGGTATTTCGTACCCGACACCCCTAGTGCACTCCGTGTATTTAGCGCGGTTCCTGGTTTTGCAGGAATCTGTAGAATCACTGTTGGTTTTTTGCCTCGGCTATATATGAGTGTTCTTTTTGTTGTGAGTGGTGCTGTTTTTCTTTCTTTTTTTTTTTCAAATACGATTTAGTTGTGGGTGCACACCTGTTTGTCTACTTCATTTTCCGTGTGTTGTTGTTCTTTGTTTGTTTGTTTTTTTGTTTTTTACTTATTTTGGCGTAAACGTTTGTCTTTATACCTGCACCACGAATGGGTATAACAAGTTTGAAACAATTAAAACTGCCTAAATAAATTGGATCTAATATGACCAAAAAAATATTTTAAAAAAAGCAATTGAACAGAAAAGCAGGTAGGCCAATAAATCACCGGATCGGTAAGGAACTTGGGAGAATGTAAAAACTGAATCGCATAAAGACAAAATAATGAGTTTAAAAATAAAGTTGTGAGCAATATAATTATGTCCCTACTTGATTCCGTGCCTCTAGTTACGGTCCACGACGTGACTTCGGGACTTTTTCGAATATTTAATGAGAGAAAAAAAAACGAATTAATTTAGTTTAAAAGTATTGAAAGATACACATGTTTTGTTTTCTTTTGTTTTTGTTTGTTTTTCTATAAAATTCGCAGTTCTTTTTTTTTCTTTTTCTTTTTTTTCTTTTTTAAGCCGTGGAAGCTAGACAAGTGCGGTCTGCGCAAGTGAGTTATACGGCCAGGCAAACATTACGTTTTAAAGGAAATGTGACTGATACATAGTTCATTAACGACAATGAACTAAATACTTCTTTAATTAGACGTTTTAGGGCACACGATAATATATAAAAAATTGACGCAATCATTGCTAAAACTATACAATGCAGTTTTGTTTTGTTTTTTTATATTTTGCTTAGAGCACGCAGTACGAATTATTTATTGTCAAATTTTGTTCCGGAAATCTATCAACGCCGGAAGCACGCGCGCGATGCCCGCCGGAAGGGTCACTTGTTAGTAACCAAATTTGCGTCACTTTTTCGTCCCAGAGCGCAGTAACTGATTGCAGTTTGCCTTCCATGGCTGGCGAACTAAAGCGATAAGCCACGTCTTAGCGGCTGCAACAAGATGCTATTGCTTTAATGCACAATATAAAAAAAACAAGCACAGCAAGAAAGCCCACCCAGCAATCGAAGCCAAAAGGCCGCGAAACTCCTTCACTCCCTCGTGGGAGCGTTGATAACGAAACTGAAATGTTGCGAGTGACTGCTCTTTACTCCTCCGAAAAGGACAGCGTGAAGACTATTCTCCGGACCGCTCGACGTGCTCCGCCACTTCCTCAGGGATCGGTTGGGGCCGCTCGGCGAGCGCCCCGTCGACTCCAGGTCTTCAAGCGGCACAAGGAGAGATTGCTCGCATCTTGCGAGGGCAACAAGAATCTGCTCGGCGAGCGTTCGCTATTTCCCAGGGGAAGGGGCTACAAGTGCCGCAGCCCTCTGAGTGCCTTGGAGGAGGAAGGAGCGAACACTGATAACGCATGCCTAGAAAAGACGACTTGCAAAGTGTGACCATCTTTATTCAACGACTACATATACAGACATCTCATGCTTAGGTACCCTTTGTAGGGTACGTCGCAATTTAATCGACGGAACATTGCAGTGCTATCGCGTTTCGACATTATCCACAGTGAAGCACCGGAGGAACACGGGCCAATATTTTTAGGTGTCTTGGTGATGGTGCGCTTGTTGATAAAAGAAAGATGTTTGTTTATAAAAAGGTTTACGACATGGCTCGTTAAAGTTTCACCGAACTACTGTAGAACAGTTCAT
Organism: Ixodes scapularis; assembly: GCF_016920785.2. Taxonomy (NCBI): domain Eukaryota; kingdom Metazoa; phylum Arthropoda; class Arachnida; order Ixodida; family Ixodidae; genus Ixodes; species Ixodes scapularis. The sequence continues at coordinate 29,330,482 of NW_024609881.1, forward strand.
TTGTCGGCGGTTCCGCACAGATACCGCTAGCTATTTTTCCCCTCTCTCTCATTCCGCGCTTGGACCGTTTGCATAATCCGCAGTGTGCAATAAATAAAACTAAATATCGCAGACGTATCCGTAGCGTTATTAAACTCAGCTCTTTTACGTCACGGCACGGTGGTGGCGCGTCGGGCGCGCTTCTGGTCTGAAGCTGTGGGCGGAAATCACCATGCGAGACGTGCATTCCTGCGATGTTTTTGAAGAAGCAAGACAAAAACCTGCCTTCTCGTCAAAACACCGCGACTAAGGCTGTGCTAAAGGAGTCGGGAAAGGTTCGAAGATTAGTTTTCATGTGCTTTCTGCCTGCTTGGTTCGTCCGGGAACGTGGATAGGGCCATAAAAATGGAAAACCACACGTCCGACCACGATTGCGTGTGCGGCTTTAAGTCGAATTCACGGACACTTGGGGTCGTCAGATTTATTTGATTTGTCCGGACATGAACGCGGGAAAACCGCAAAGTTGTACGGACCACCTGCGCACTACGTTCAGTGCGTCTTCAGTTCGAACGGCCGCCTGATCGTTCGAACTGTCGTCTGCTCTCAAACGTTTCTGCTTGTTGTCATCTGCTCGTTCAAACGACAGTGGCCCGTAGACTAAATGTCCGGTCATTGCGATAAGAAGTAAGTGCAGGGCTTAAAATGCTTTTAAGTTGGAAGCTTGTTTGGAATAAATTTGCAACTTTCACGACTTATAGAGTGCGCGATGGTGCCTATCGAAATGGCTCTCATCTGGATGATCGTCGTAGAACAGCGGTACGAGGCTGGGTCTGCTAGGCGTAAGTAAATCTTGTTTTACTATATACGAGCAGTATTGGAGCCTTACGTTATTTTTTCACGCCTGGAAGGTGTAGGCAAGCTCATTTATTATGAGGACAATCATCCAGGAGCTAGGGTGTGCGATTCTCACAACGCGGTACCACCATCGCTGAAAGTTGCGAATAGGCTCGGTGTAAACAGTAGATACAAACATATGTTGATAATGTTTACCAGAGGCCATCATCGACTTCTTATGCCTGATTAATTTCGTCTGATTCTGCTTGCGGTTTTAAGTACCGACGTCGACATCTCAGCTACGGTTCACGAATTTGCAGCCCGAGCGACGTTGTGACTGAAAATAGCGAACAGAACCTCAGCGTGCGAATCAGGCTTTAGCGTCCATCCTGCGGCGTCGACGAGGAATGAATCGCCGCATGTCAAATTATTCACGCGAATTTTTGGGGTGTAAGGAGCCTTATATATTTCGCTGAGGCCGCATCAGCAGTCAGACATTGCCAGGAGACCATAGAATCGACCATTCCAACGCGAAAAAGAGCACGGGGACTCACACCGACGCCGACGATATCGCATTTCAACTGTTTGTTTACGGGTGACGGCAAGCTTTTTGCCCATGCGCGGCGCCGGTGGCGCCCGCTAGGGGCGCTCCGGTTTGTTTCACCAAGCAACATTGGCGGCCGCCTTATTGTGGGCATCGCTTCCTGCGCAAAGCGCGTGATTTGATTCGAGCTCATGCCGAACGCTATCTCGTGTCCAATGCCTTGTCGAAGCGAATGCCCAAGATATGGCAGCCTCGTAACATGCCACTGGAGGGCACGCACTTTCGGAAATCGTCTATTGATGGCCAGTTGTTGGGGGCAAGTGAAAATAAATACACATTGTAAAGTACTAACACTTTCTACACATTTACAAGCGTGGCATCCGTGTGGCGCCTTGCTATGGCGTTCCCACTGTTGCCAGGCGGGCGCCCCATCAAAGCGTTTTCCGCCCACAGTGGCCAGGGTAGCTTTCGAAGCTTGGTTGCTTACAAACGTGAATATGAACTCGTCTAAAAGTTTGCAGTTCTAATTTGTAGTCCTGATTATCTGTTTTATCCTTTCTGAGTCTTTAAAAAAAAATAACAGCTTTTTTGGTAGCAGACAACGCCGCTGCGTGCGTCACCTGTCATCAAACTGGTTCGCTGACATTCGATCCTTCGTAAATATTTACTTTATCCCCGTCTCCTCTTAAATAAGTCGGGCGCTCTCAATTGTATCAGTTTTTGACGAGCACCCCGCGCAATCTCTTCCTTGTTGTTACTTCGCGTGCGTCTGACCGAAGCAAACGTCTGCTAATATAAAAAAAAAACTAGAACGACGCTTTCCAAAGTTATCAACGAACGTCGAACTATTTCCCATGCGGGCTCCCAAAGAAGCAAGTTCCAGGAGTTTTTCCTTTACACGCAAACAAGCGTGCCATTTTAGATTATGATGTTTTTGATATCTGTATACGTGATCAAAGCGGGACGATGACTCGCGAACAGTCCGAGTGAAACCTAGCCGCTGACACGGCAATAGGGGTATGTGCAATCCGCAGCGCTCTTACGAGATAAGTCGTAAACGATGCGCGCGTACACCGACACCAGATAAAATAAAAGGCACACACAAAACAAGAGAGCAAGAACAAGGTCGGTTTATGATCTGCGCGCATCGAAAGTGGTGCCGCGCCAATTTGCAGAAGACAAAACGGCCGCAGACGCCGATCCGTCGCCTGCTACACAACGACCGCCGAAGTATACAGACGAACACCGATCGGTCGTCGGCTGCTTCGGCGACCGTTGCGTAGCAGACGAATTCTCGCGGTTGGGGGCGATGACTCCAATCTGGCACGTTGTCCAACGACTTGGGTGTGAGGGACAGGCCGAGACAAGCCAAGACGATGATGAGAGTGAAATGAGAAACAGCCGCGGGTTGGCCTGAGATTGCGTTTCGCGATTTGCTTGGATTACTTTTCAGTGCTGGAGGGCCACAGCGGCCCTCCAGCACTATAACAAGGTCGACGAAAGCATCTGATTCTGAGTGGCCAATTTATCTACTCAAATAACGGCGATGAAGACGTGACCTTGGTAAAGTTTTCTTTTCTTTTTTTTTTTTCTTTATTGTTATTTTGTGGATGCGTTTTCAGCCAGAGTAGGAGAAAGGAAAAGCGGCGGTCACTAAAATTATTCTTAAGCCTGGTTATCTTTTGCCTTGATTCTGTTTTCTTTCCATAATGTTAAATTATTAGGTGAACGTCACGTTTAAATAACTTTAAAATAAAACAAACAGACATATTTTAGCGTTATTAACAAAAACAAAACATTTCAGAGTCATCTCATATTTAAGCATTAGTTATATCGCTGTTCAGTACTAGAAGCTTTGTCTTTTCAAAACTCTAGAAATTTCCGATAGACAAACGCGTAGAACTAGTTATAATTATTTTTATTTTGCCCTAATTTTATGGTATTTCGGTACTTTTGAAGTATTAATTTAACGTAATGATTGAATTATTTTTAAAATAAAAAAAAACATTGGTCAGTACAAGAAGTAATATCGTGGTTCTGTCACTTCATAACTTCGAATAAATCGTATCAACAAACGACTCAAACTTGTCTTAATTCTGAAAATACATAGATACAGTTTTTTTTTTGTTTTTTTTTGTTTGTTTGTTTGTTTGAAGTGGGTGAGATCTATCTGTATCACGCGGCAGTTTGCTCCAACGAAGTACCACCCTATCAGTTATAAGGTTCTAAATACCGCTGTGTGCGTGTGGTGGAAGTTTTCAGAGTCAGCCATAATTCTGGTCACGGGAGGAAAAAGTCCATCTACGTGCTTTTGCCTCTGAACATCCCCAAAGGCAGGGGTAACGTTCAGCATGAGAGCGCGCAAGAAGAGTTCTACCACCCCTCGCTCAAAAGAAAATACCGGCGAATCGTCCGAAAGTCGGTAAAGTCACTCAAATTCAGACGGAAATCCAGCGATGCGTTTATTAACCACTCAGCGAATCGAGAGAGAGAACAAAAAAATCTTCTGCCCTAATGGTTCTTCAAATTCAAAGCGGTGCAGTCGAAACAGACCACCAATAACAAAATACGGTGTAAAAATAGGAAAAATCGGGGGCGAGTTCTTTTTAGTTCCAGCATCTGCATGACTTAGTTCGGCAAGGCACACACGCCTTCGAAAATCGCAATGCAAACAGAAACAATGGCTTCGCGGTCAAGGCTGCTGAATAAGCAGACGCCGATCTGGTCTAGTGTGTCGTCCGCTAAGCTTGGCCAAGGCACCGGGCGCCCGCCAGGCACGTGACCGTGACCACGTGACCGTGACCACGTCACAGTGCGGTGACTGATGAAACTTGGCCACGGGGAAAATACCGAAGTGGTTCATGTCCGCGCCTGAAAGACTTTTGGGGGGTGGCAAAGATTGAAGATCGCCGATAGCGCTTTTTTTATTTATTTACGTCGTTTGAGGTAACTGGGTTGTCTTAACGGGAGCGGTTCGGTCACATCCCGCTATTTGTCGACGGAAGCAAGCCAGGTAGTGCCGAAGAGAATGTTCAGGTCCCTGAATAAGAAAGGTAGCGACATCTTCTTTTGTGGCGCTCACACTTTTCATGTTTTTTGTTTGTTTGTTTGTTTTTGCACTTGCGCGTTGACAGTAGCGTCGCCTGGGTCGTTCTAAGTTAGCATACGGCTTTCCTATACTTGGTTTGAACTTTCAAAGTCAAAGCGCGTTCGAAGGCAAGAAGACGCGCAAGCACATACACACAGACTAGAAGCGGACCTGTCAGTGTGTACCTTCTGCGTTCAATAGGTAAGCGGCGTTAGGCAACAGCCGCAAAGCCCTATGGTAGTATTTCCTTCCGGTTCGTTCGTGGGTGAGATACGAATTTCTGAGTGTCTGAAGTTACTTCTACGGATAAGTTAAATAGGAATCGTTACGCAGAAGGGAGTGCGGACGGCACCAAGCTGCCCTCGCGCCGCGCTTTCCGAATCGTCGCGTGAAAACTCAGGCTAGGTTAGCTACTTTGCTTTCTATTTGATCCAGCGTTCCTCGTTATTTTTTTTTTTATGGTTACTTGAGATTACATTGCCGACTGAAATAGGTGCGAATGTAAACTGTGCGACGCGGCTAGCTGAAATGCCCGATCTGAGTTTCGGCGTACTTTTTCTCGCGCGATTAAAAACGACACTTCCGTAGGAATGTTCCTTTCAACGGCATCTGACTGCTCAAGAATACTCGAGCTTTTAAACACTCACGGGTTTTTTGTACTTCATCTAAGCTGTCCCCCGTGTACCGTGACCCTTCTCTCGCTGCCCTCTTTCGCCTTCGATTTCGAATCAAGAGGTTCAATGACGCAAGAGGTCCAACGCGTCAAAAGATCCATTATTGGACCTCCTGACTCGTTAGACTTCTTGACACGTTGGACCTTTTGACTCGCCATGGATCTTTTGACGCCCCTTATCTCTTGACGGGTTGCGCCTCTTAACCCACACTGGATCTCTTAAGTCGTGTTTGACACGTCAGAAGGTCCAAAACGCTGAGAGGTATTGAGAGGACCTTGTGACTCGATGTACTTCTTGACTCCCTTTCCGATTACCGGGAAAGGGAGGGGAAAGTGTGTGTGTGGTGTGTGGGGGAGGGGGGAGATCAAAGAAGGTCCCGGAACAATATCAAAAACAACGATGATGGACGACGTTCAGGTAGCAAGGAGGAGTGTGACGGCCTGTGCAGTGCAACGGGGTGGGATCCCGTAAATAAAAACAAAGCAACAAAAAGGAAAAAGGAGATGAGAGAAGACGATACAGTAGCCTCGGAGGCTACAGGTTTTAGGATCCCGAGTGGCTGGCAGTGTCACGGCGTTGTGCGTTTTCCATTTCAATCGGCCTCTCTTCGTGCGGTATGCCTGACTGCCAAAAGTATTTCCCGAGAGTTGTGTGTGCTGTACGGTCGCGGGGACGCAGATTGTTTGTTGAATTTAGACCCACAGTTAGTCGGTGACCTGTGAACGAGGACGCAGCATGAGCGCAACTGACAGAAATGGTTGTGTGGATGATTTGAACGACGTAATGTTTGCCAGTGATCCAGAGAGTCAACATATGTCTTTCCGCAGTACGTCGCCGATGTGGCCAGTATACAGCGCGACCGCTAGCTGACACCACGCTGTACGGAGAACTAGCATCGGCGTGCGTCCGTGTAATCCCTACTGTGTGGTGCACGTAAAGACGCCAGGCAATACTCCGTTTCACCTAAGGATGGACCGCAGCCGATGCTAGAAGCCATCGCAGCCAATCCGGCGCGGTGAAAGCGTCACGAGACATATCGCTCCGCGCGTCGCCGCGCCGAACCGGAGGGTCACGTAACACACTGCCGGGCGCAGGGTCGGTTGCGCTGGCTCGTAGCGTCCGCTACGGGAAAAGACCGACGATTAGTTCGGGCTTTCCACTCCCCCCCCCTCTTCCTCCCCTCCCCCTTCTACCCTGTGCAGAGTTGCGTTTTCCTGCTCACCCATGGTGAGGAGGATCTTCTGCCTTGCAGAATCTCGGGTCTGGTCGTCGGACTGGTGAAAGGGAGTACAGCAGTCGTACGGCCCCGGCTAATTTGCGGGTTAGAGATATTCCGCCCCTTGGATGGCTGACAGGCCATCGCGCTGTCTCAATGCCCACGGACACCACTTTGATGTGTGTTGACTGTAACGGTTCATCATCTTCATTTTCCCTGCCTGATCCCTTTTGGATAATGGAAAAAAAATTCAAAGCGGGGGATCTTGTAGTTCGTTGAACAACGAAGCCCCAACGACGAAGGAAGTGTTTAACAAGTTAAGTGACCGCGTGAATAGATGGGGACCTCCAAACACGCCGGATTGTCATTGTTTTGTGGCACTCAATGAGTTAGATTTTCGCACTAGAGAAACGTGTTTCGCACAAGTTACACGTCACCTACAAGGTGATCTATAGCACACACACTTCTAGCGAGCGTGAACGCGACACCATCGCCTTTCGAAAACGTGCGAAAGGTGTCATCTTTCATGGCCGTGTTGGGTCCTTTTCATGCAACGACGTACAATTCAATAGCCATGCTTCTGATTTTGTGCTGAAGGCCCGAGTCGAGAATAAACGCTGTCTCCTTGACGTTGTGGACGACCTTGGGAGAAGGGCATAAAAGCATTTTATGAAATCAGTTTTGTTAGATGACTTTGAGAAGCCTGTCTGTCGCCTCTTTTTTGTTTCTTCTAATATATTTTCAAGTTTCCTTCCCAGTCTCAGGGTGTAAGCATCATGATCGAGACACGTAAGTCTGTCTGTCTTTCTTAAAGGGATACTGGAGCGAAATTTGGATTTCGACAAATAAGGCAACAGATGCGTTGAAATCAAATCAAATCAAATCAAGTTTTATTTGTTGTCACATCTCTTTCAATGACAACAGGGGACTTAGGACAAAAAGCTGCTGGGTAGCAGCTTGACGAAGGTCCCAGCCCCCGTGCAGTTCGGAACAGCAAAAAGGTAAATAAAAAAAAAGACACAAAAAACAACTAAATATTACATAGATGTATACACATTTTATACAATTGCTTGGTCCTTGGCACTTCCGACAATAAAGCACGCGAGCGGTCAGCAAATAGACAAAGAAAGCACACAAGATAAAAACAACGTGAGTAACATCACTCATACAAAAACATCACTTATACATCGATATCTCAAACGGATGGCTGTATTTTTTTTTATTATTATTATTTAACAATACTGCAGGCCCCGCTAGGGCCCCGGCACAGGTGGACGTGTAATACATAGTTCAGGACATAATGAAAAAGGGAAAACTTCAATACAATGAAACAACACTCTACACCAAAAAATAGCAAAAAAAAATCAAATCAAACTGTCAGGCTTGTAGAGCTCGTAGATGTTCAAGGAAGTCATCTGGCGATGAGCTGTCGACTATCTCTTTAGGGAGTTCGTTCCAATCAGTTATTGTTTTTGGAAAAAATGAGTTTTTCAAAGTATTATTGTTACTGCGATATGGTTCCAGTAATCTGCCGTGATTGAATCGCGTGTCACGACGTAAAACAGGTGTTAGGTAGGTTTTTTATTCATTTCTTAAGAAGGGCGCGATTCAGCGAGGACTACGACGTTGCGATATTTCTGGAACAGTTGAGAATGCGGGGAAGCGGCCTCGCTTCTCTCCTCCTCGCGTTGGTTCACCAGTTCGAGGGGACGACCGCGAAGAGGAGAGGAAATGAGATTTGGCGGCGCCACATGTGTCGTTTGTTTCGTCCTCTTGTGTGTTTCTTTCGTTTTAAGCAAATTTAGATCACCAACCCGCTCAAGCCTTTAATGGATTTCCCTCGTATCTTTCCTTTCATTTGTCTTGTGACCAGGCCATGTTTCCATTAATAAACCGGAAGTTTGGCCGGAGGCCTGTATTTTCCACCAGTTCTTTGGCTAGCTTGACCATGCTCATACTTAGCCCCTCGGAACGACATCAGATGTAAATGGCGGCAGTGTTTAGCCTTCTTTATCAAAATGTTCGAAGACTGGACACAAAGAGTGACGAGTTTGTGTCCAATCTTATTACTACCGACTTAGACGTAATTTGTTTGTCGGAAACTTGTCTCTGCGACGGCATTCCGAATTCGAATTACTTTACACCTAACTACAATATCTACTGCCCCGACAGAGACTATATTAGCACGGGGCAAAAACTAGGTGGTGGCGTATCACTTCAGAATGCTTATGGGTAGAAATTAAGACTGCCGATGGCTTTAATTACTTCATTGGAAACTACTCTTTTCCACCGCTATGCAATCATTCAATTTTTATTAAAGATTTTGAAACGCTGGAAATGCAAGAAATTTTGATAGGTACAGAGTTCAAATATACGGGGATTTTAACCTTCCTGGAATGGATTGGTCAGTGGACGTTGTAAACGGTAATGATTTAATAACGTCAAATAAGGCAGCTAGGGGGTTATCTTTTATTCATTTTTGTGGTCTGAATCTGCTAAACAGTTTCGAAAATTCCGCGGGTAATGTTCTTGAGCTAGTGTTATCAAATATTCTAATCGAATCAATTGGTACCGTTTCGATCCCTCTAGTACAAATGGGTGGATATCATCCACCTCTCAAGGTTTAAATATGGCTTCCAAGGAGGTTGCACGCATCGAACAGACACTCTGCTTAACAGGGATCAAAGATAGATAGATAGATGGATGGTGTTTATTTGCGTGCCTGCAAACATCCAAGTGGCCTGAACAGCAGTGCACTGTCCTGTACACAGACACATAAAATTATGAGATAAAAACACAATCAGGCGAAAATGTCTGTTTCACCAAAAAAGGCATCGTGAGTCTGTTGCAGACGTGTCATTGGGCAAGTGGCCCGCACATCAGGATAAAACGTGTCTCTGCATTTTGATGTCCTCCCTGACGGTACCCGGAACCTCAGCGACATCAGCAGCTGGGCACAATCAAGAGAACCATGCACAATTTGACGCAGGAAATGCATGTCTCTTGCAATTCGTCTATCGTGCAGAGGTGCTAGACCGAGGTCAGTGAGCAGGGAATGGTAATTGTAAAAACGGCGGCGGCCAATATATCGATAAAATTCGTATAAACTTACGCTGAACGTTTTCAATAAGATTACTGTGTAACATCGTTACAGAGTTCCAAACCACAGACGCAAACTCGAGGCGTGATCTAACCAATGCACAATACAGACACAAAAGACACTTAGAGCGACAAACTTTTTTTTTTTTATTGTCATCCGTGAAATTACACCCAGTTGGCGAAGTTCTTGGCCAACAATGCGAGAGGCGTGGAGGCGAAAATCCAATCTGGAATCCACAAAGACACCAAGATCCCGTACATAGACAACCCGCAGCACTTGCTCTTCAAATATAGTGTAGTCGAAGATGCCCCCTTTTTTCTTGGTAAGGGACATTACTACGGTCTTTTTTGGATTCAGTTGAAGCCTATTTTTTAAGCACCAATGTTCAACAGAGCGGATGTCATTTTGTATCTCAATACAGTCATTTACATTGTCAAGAACACGGAAAAGTTTAAAGTCATCGGCGAACATTAGCACTTTCCAGTTTCTGATGGAAGATGGCAGATTGTTAACAAATATCAAAAACAGGAGTGGTCCAAGGTTAGAACCTTGGGATACGCCAGATAAAGATGCAAATGTCTCCGACACACAATTTAAAAATCTAACATAATTTTGACGATTTGAAAGGTAACTTTCAAACCATGCGCACTACAAAGTGCATAGTCCGTATTCTTTTAATGTCAACAAGAATATCTGGTGGTCAACCTTATCATAGGCCTTATCAAAGTAGACTGTGTCCACCTGACCACGGTTGCATACTGCAGGACCACTATGACCGAGGAAAGTAGCTAAGTTCGTCTTCACTGATCTGCCCCTGAAGAATCCGTGTTGCAAAGGTGTCTTACTTACTGTCACCCCAAAGGGGATTATGTGCGAATGTAAAATTCCGTCATAATTATAACTGCAACGATATTTTTCCATTAGATGACACCAATCGCGCAACTTCAGTTGTGCAAGACACGATTAGCATTTTTGTTCCAAACGTTATTCTGGACTTTCTATTGACCAAGACTGGTTTTCCAAAAATTCAAAAATGTACCTTCAGAAAAAAAATCCATAAACTGAAAAAGAAAATTAAAAAAAAAAACAGGGTCTAGCTTTTGGTACACGAAATTCAGTATTTAGCGTTCTCTCGCCAATAAATTGTACTCACGCGATAAACAGTTACATCTAGGTGAAGTCGAGCGCAGTCTGAACCGCCGCCTCAAACTTTCTTGGGAGTTTGCAAGGCAGCACACTCGTAACAATGCACATGAAATCTCACTGCGGTATTTCTCTAATGGAGACACTACTTATTTTTCGTCCGCATCAAAGGTGGCATGTTTTTTTGCAGACTATTTCATCCGATGCTACACTATTGGTCAGCCCATTCTTCAGCCTATTGACATAGAAAACTGCCAGGATGTTTTATCGGGTTTTAGAGTACACACGGATGGATTTGAGGAAAATATCAGAAAGCTTAAACCGAAGTTATCTACTTGGGTAGATTGTATTCCGAGCGTTATAATCAAAGCTTGTTTTGACTTGTTTGCATCGATTTTGAAACATATTTTCTACCTGTCACTTCGCTCTGGTGTGTTCCCATCGTTATGAAAGAAAGCGGTTGTCGTGCAAATATTGAAGGGTGCGATTTATCGGTTGTCAGTAATTATCGGCCTGTTTCTTTACTGTGCGGCTTTACCAAGGTGGTTGAGAAAATCATTCATAAACGTATCACTTACTACTGTCATCGAAAATTAACGGCTTCGCAGCACGCGTTTATTACAGGGCGGTCGGTTGCAACCAACTTGTGCTCCTTTTTACACTTCGCTGCCCGAATTGTCACGAACAGGGAACAGGTAGGTGCTATTTATTTTGATATGTCTAAAGGATTCGATAAAGTTGATCATGAGCTATTGCTCCACAAATTATCGTTATACGGTTGTTGTTCCGAACTACTTCTCTGGTTTCAAAACTATTTGTCGTGTCGTACAAATGATGTTCGAATTTCTAGTGTCCATTCTAAACTATTTTGCTCAGCTACAGGTGTACCCCAGGGGTCTATTCTTGAGCCTCTTCTGTTTCGAATATCTGTTACCATTATAGCCTCATGTGTCAAAAAGGCTGAGCTCTTACTGTTTGCGGATGATATTAAGATTTTTATGTTCGTTGTTACTCCTCTTGATTGCAATACTCTTTAGCACGACTTAGATAGCATACTGCAATGGTCTTTTGCGAGTAATTTGCTTTTAAATCCTGCCAAAACTAAGGTTCTCTCTTTAAGCAGACGACACGCTATTATTTCATCTGCTTACTCTTTGGGAGGAATTTCAATCGAACCAGCGGCTGTATTAAAAGATATCGGTGTGTGTTTGATAGCGCGTTTTCCTTCAATGCTCATGTTTCTGTTATTGTTGGTCGTGCGATGAAAACTCTTATATCGTATAACTCAAAAGTTCAGACACATTGCTTGTATGATGTTTATTGTGTGCTTTAGACACAGTCTTTAAACACTGAATCGGTCCAAAAAAGGATGATACTCATTGTATAAGACAGACACTATCAGCGTCGCTTTTATTGTGATTATGAATTTCTTCTTAATTGTGTTTTACTTAGGTCTTTGTCAAATAGAAGATACGAGCCTATTTTTATTTTCATTTTAATTTTATGTTTTTGCGCAGGGTGGTAAATTGTTGGTTTAATGCTAACCTACTTTGAATTTTGTCGATTTTCATGTTCCTTATCACGTTACCAGAAATTATACTGTATCTTACGTTCAATCCATGTCTAAACTCTCACAACCGTGCCGCATGCAAATTTCATTAAATAGAATCGCATCCTCTAGCTTGGAGATTTTCAGGAATCCCTCAGTTTTTCGTCGGGACTTGGAGTGTTTATTTGAAAGTTGTAACTGTACTACATTTTGTGAGAAGTGTGCCCACTATTTGTAGCCATGTTAGTTTGTACATTCGATGCTGTACGTGTGTTGCGTTTCTTCTTTTTATCTTATTGTGTGTGCCAATGTGAAGGCCCGCATGGTTGGTTTCGAGTACATAAAATGAACAACGTTATTAAACAATATTAATAAAATTGTAATGAAAGTATAAAATTTACCGGGATATAGCAGAATGCTCGTAACAAATTATAAGTCGCTTTTCTGTAATGCACACTTGCACGCGGTCGTGGGGCGGTGATGAAAAGCTCACCGGAGAAAAGCTCACCAGAGATAAGCTCACCGGAGAAAAGCTCACCAGAGATAAGCTCACCGGAGAAAAGCTCACCGCAAAACCGGCAGATGCGGCGAAATGCTCACCGGCCTTTGAGCGGATGCGGAGAGAATCTCACCGATTTTTTTTTAACTTAGCGGGTTCTGCGTCAAACGTTGCAATTTAACATAATTCGCATTCGTCGCTTTTAGAAATATGTCCTCTTTGTTGTAATATTCTTGAAGTTCGTTGGGCATATTTACCAATTCATCAGAAATTAGCAATCACCCATTCTGTATATTAATGAAGCCGCAAGTATAAAATCAGAACATCGTACGCCGAAACGAAAGACAACAATTTATTATCAGCTGACAGTGTGCAGTTTGTAGCTCTGTCAGATAAAGAGGTTTGTTCTTTGCGAGCTAACATGAACAGCGGCGTGTGAACCACATCAGCTACAAAGATTGTGTTGTGCCTGATAGGTAAGTATGTGTTTGTTGATGTAATCAGTGTCGGCTAAGCTGTTTTATTTCTGTTATTTTCACTAATAATACTTTAGTTGAGAGAACAGCCTCGTCCTAGTCGTGTTCGTTGTTTTCACTCCGTCTTCGCCGTTTAAACGGTTTCCATCATGTATAACGTTTACCAACTCGCCCAATTTGCTACCTTACAGAAGACTAGTTCTTATATAGGTCACGAGTGACAACGGTGACAGTGTGCAGCTCTGAAGGTCATAGGTGGCTCGAGTAGAAGGGCACTATCACACGAAGGCAACAGGTGGAAACCCTAGCACGAACGACTAGAAAACGTGCATGTCCGTGGAAGAAAGAAACCTCGATATCCTACTGACTGTTTTATCATTTTTCAAAGGTTAACAAAAGCTTCAAAAAGAATATCAGGCATCGCGTTGTTGCGCATCCACTTCCGGATTTTCGGCATTTACAGTTTTGATTTTTGGATTTTAAGCAGATATTATTAAGTTTTCGTATTTTTTCCTGTTCTTCAAGTTCATAAAGTTTTGAGTTGGGCTTTCGTTGCCTAGAGAGTAAACCACAAAAATTACTCGCGGTCAATTCTAAATTTGGGAGCAATATACCCGATAAGCTTAACAGCTATTATTAAAAAGGACATTTTCTTTTTTACAAAGTTGACGAATATTAATGATAATAAATTGAATATATGTTACGCATGATACAACAGCCTTCATCTATAAAGAAAAGGAAAAAATCGGTCAGCTCTTTTCCGCGTACGCTCGATGGCCGGTGAGCTTTTCTCCACATCCGCCGGTTTTGCGTTGAGCTTTTCTCCGGTGAGCTTATCTCCGATGAGCTTTTCTCCGGTGAGCTTCTCTCTGGAATTCGCGGTCGTGCTGCCTTTAAGAGCGCCTACTCAGTTCAAAAAAGAAAGGTTCGCGAAATAAAAAAAAGTTCTCAAGGAAATCTTAAATTTCTAATTGATTTGCGTTATATGATACCCAGGAAATTACAGTCCTGGGGAACATTGCGACCTTTTGCAAACAAAAGCAGAAATTTATCATTTTGGTGAATGTGGCACCTAGGATTTAATGCAGCGAAACTCTGTAGAGCCATTGAATAAAAACTATACGCGTCCAAAAGTTAAATTACAGCTCATTGATATTTTATGACTGTCATCTAAAATATACCCGAGGAACATTGCGACTTCTGCTGTCTAGATTCCCTTTTAGCGCACCCAGCAGAGGTGCGTGAAGAGAGAGCCACAAGGCATTAATGTTCAATAAAGTTGGGGATATGAAATTTGACTATATCTAGGGCGACTAGTAACGTATATTTAATGTTCTGAATTTTTAAATAAATCCGATAAAACCCGAAGAACACTCGCCGGCAAAAATATTTTTGAAATTAGATTTATTTGAAAGATTCCGAATTCAAAAACTCAGTTGCAAAAAAAAAAAAAGTAACTTTTTTGGGACTTAAGGGCACTTCCTTCGGGGTGATGACGCTTCGTCACATGCGCACTCGTCACAGGATGATTCGTCACATATGAACATTCGTCACAGGATGACTCGTCATGCGGGCAGCTGGTCACATCGATCGGGCAGGGGACGATAGTAAATTGTAGATTTCAACAACTGCTCGCATTCCCTGATGAAGAGTTTCCCGACTTCCCACTGTGACATAAACCAATGGTTAGAAAAACTAATCTTACAATACTCATCCGCTTTTCCTTTCACCATATTACGACTCTTCAGCAGGTTGACCTAAGTTGCTGGCTTGAACGAGCAATAATCCGACTGGCAGCCAAATCAGTTTTTACTTTGCCTCGCATACACCTCTTCGAGAAAACCAATAAGTATCGGCATTCTTTCTGCTGCATGTGTACGAGTACCCCTCGTGCAGCTGCATGGCTCCACCTCTCTCTGTTGTGATCACCTCCATCCTTTTGAATGTAGTTGATTTTCAAAAATAGTCGCTTTTATATGGCCTATGCATTCACCGTTGGGGACGAACCCAGAGTCTAAGACGTCTGTTACAAATTCTTCGACCTTGAGAAGCGAAAAACATGCTAAGATAAGAGGTGACCCACTTTGTCAGGCTGAACCAACATTCAAAGCTCGGGACCGAACCAGAAGCTAAAACGTTTGTTACAAATTCTTCGCCTTTCAGAAGCCAAAGACACACTAAGATATGAGGTGAGGCACGTTGTCCGCCCGAACCAAATTGAACAATACATTTTGGGGGGGACGATCTATTGTAGGATGGGTTGGCCGCGTGTCGACTCATCCTATGACGAATGTTCCTGTGTGACGAATCGTCCTGTGACCAATCGTCGCGTGACGAGTGAACATGTGACGAATGAACTGTATCCCCGGGTTCCTACTTCCTTCGTTCACTTTTTATTGTTTCTAAGTTCGTTCATTTCAATTTGCCCTCTCCAAAGGTTTAAAAAAAGTATGTCCCCTGAACCCTTATCAGAAAGGGAAGGCCCTCTCCATGACAAAAGACGAACCATGGTCGAATACGTAGCCAGTTCAAGCGGGGGCCTTCTTCCAAATTCCTTTCTTTCGAAAACTTCACTCGACCTCCTGCGACCTTCTTTTGTTGCAGACTGAACCTTTGCACACGTTCCACTGTCGTCCTCCTCGACGACATAAATTCGAGATTCAGTCAGTTGGTTCATGATCGCAGACAGGCGCCGAAAAAAATAGACAGGGACACGAAGTGGACGTAAACACTGACGCTCCCGCAACTAACATTTTTTGAAAAACCAATCCCTTATATGGCTACGAAAAACGTCAGTCATGACTACAACCGGTATATCCCTCTATCAAGAAATTCATACTCTTAGCCAATAAGGTTATGGAGGGTGTAAGAAAAAATGTCCCCGGGAAAAAAATGTCCTCGAAAAAGATGTCCCCGGAAAAGATGTCCCCGGAAAAAAAGTCCCCGGATAAAATGTCCCCGGAAAAAAAAGCCCCGGGTGGGAAGTAAGAAAAAATGTCCCCAAAGGGGTATTCTCTATCTTTGGGTTCCCCTGATCCTTATGGCCTTCGGGCGGTCCGGTCATATGTCCTTGGGAAAAAAGGCACCCTGTGGTAAGTAGGAAAAAACGGCACCCACAAATAAGGAAATATACGATTCCCCGAGGTACACGTCGCGACACTGTTAGCGCGTACACGACATCGGCGCATTTTCTCATTTTACTTGGAAAGTATATTAGTGGGAACGAAATTTTACCATCTGCATTATATCCTCAAACGAGCACTTTCAGTACCTATGATAACTTTGATGAGAACCTTTTGTTTCTACAAAAAAAAAAAAGAAAGAAAAAAACTAGCGATCGCTTGTTTGAGCTAACAGTGTCGCGCTTTTTACCTATTTGGAAATGGTGTACAAGTACCTCTCAAATTTCCCCAAACAAAGAAATTTGGTTTTCGCTAAAAATGTTAAAAATTTTCTTTTTTTTTTTTTACAACAAAAAGTAAAACAATGTTTGGTTTTGGCAAACACAATAATTTGGTTTCCAAAATATTCCACTGTAGATTATTTCGGTTGCTTTATGTGACTTGCAGTTTCCCTTTCTACCTCTAGGCAGGTCAGGTCATTTGTGACCGGATAATGAAATGACAGGACTGCCCGAAGGCCATGAGCATCGGGGAAAACCCAGCGATAGAGAACCCTTTGGGGACATTTTTTTCTATTTTCCACCAGGGCCTTTTTTCCGGGGACATGTTTTCCGGGGACGTTTTTTCCGGGCACGTTTTTTCCGGGGACATTTTTTCCGGAACCCGGTTATGGATGTGTCACTTGTACACCCTCGTGCCTTTGGCTTCATTTTCAAACGCCTCGTGTAGCTCTCTAGATGCTTTATCTGGTAGATACTTTATCCGTATGTGATTTTGTGTATTACAAGTTGTAACAAGCATTCGCTTTTGCCATGAATTTTCTAAATATTGATTGAATAAAATTGCATCTGCAGTTACATTATCCTTTATTGCTGTTTTTAAACATGACCCTATATAAAGTTGAACACCCTGAAATACCAAAGACCCCTAAAAACTCCGAATTTCGAGTTTCATAAACGAATGCTCTGAGAAACTCCGAATTTCGGAAACAAAAATACACTTCCAAAAACACCCTCCGATTTTTTTTAATGAACTTCAAAAACTCAGAATCTTACAGTATATTTAACGGTAAATATATGCATAATGATTTATTAACTTGTTATTTATCGTCGCTCTGTTTTTATCTGGGAATTTTCCTTCAGAAACGTTATTCCAAATCCGTGCGTGATGACCCTTTGGGTGGATGTGCTTCTGCATAATCACGTTTTATTCTAAAAAAACAAAAAAGCTTGTCTTTTTTTTAGAAATAACGTGCTAACGTTTCAACGCTGATAAACTTCTAATGAAATAAAATATTATTTCCCATAACCTACCAAACAAGACTATCAAAATCAAAGTTACTTTTCCGGAATGTCTTTGCGAATGCGGTTGACTTCACGATGATTTTATTCAGGTCAGTGGAAGAAACGTCCTGTGAATAAAACGTTTTCAAGGAAATATCAAAATTATTATTGATTTGCGTTCAATAATATCCAGGCAATTACAGTCCTCAGGAACATTACGAGCTTTTGTCATGAAAAGAAGAAATAATTTTAACTTTGTAGAGCCGTAGAATCAAAGCTATACGCGTCCAAAATTTTGAATTACTGCTTATTTATATTTTGTGACTGTCATCTAAAATATTCCCGGGGAACATTGTGATGTTTTGTTGTTGTTCAGTTGAAATTCTCATCTTAGTGTGTTTAGCAGAGACCTCAAGTCGTTAATGTCCAAGAAAGTTGGGAAATATTTTTTGAATGGTGAAGTAGCACCTTTCAATATTGCAATAACAACGGGGTGATCGTTCACAAGTTGCGGTATTTTATAGGCTGTGGCTTGGGAGCCATAATGTTTTCGCGTTTTAGGTTTCGTATATAATTAATGTATCAGATGGCTCTCTGTTGTGTTAGGGTGGTAAGTTTCACAGGATTCATTTTTATCACTCTTGTACTCGTTACATATTTTCAACGCTAGTTTTCAGATACAAACAAAAATGCAATACAGTATGTAAAATCCGACATTTGGCAAAATATGAAGCCGAATGCTCTGTGTATTGAAGGTTTTCAATGCAGCGCACTTCTTTCTTTTGTAGTCCTAACAACCAGTGATTTCCCTACACACACCCTTGTTTTTTTAAAGGCACCCCCTTAATTCGCCACGACTCCTCTACTCTCAATCCCCCCCCCCCCCCCTGACAAATTTAGACACCCCCACTAATTTCAATTCCTGGGGAAACCCCTGCTAACAACTTGTTCAGAATATTTTTCCTAGTGGTTCCCCCGACAAACAGGCATGAATAAATATGGTGTTTGGATTAGGCTGTTGCGGAGCTGGCATTTGAGCCCACAAGAAAGGTTAAGTGTGCGTCGTGCTAGATTCCTCTCGAAGTCTTGTTTACTTTGCTCTTTTTCGCTTTATCCAGAATACACGTAAAATCGGGCTGCGGGTCTTTCTTTTCTTTTTATGTTATAATTTGCGTTGCAATATAGGCTGCATCGCCTATATTGCAAAGTATAGTTTGGTATGTAGGGAAACAGCTAAGGATCAAAACTGATACCGCAGGGGTGACATGTTTGCGTAAGTCTATAGTGTGTTGCGGGTTAACAATAGCGGGGCCAGCCCCTCTCTCAAAGCGCTCGGCTCGCCATAATTGGTGTTTTTTTTTTCCACTCATCTCCTCTCCAGCATACATTCTGCTGAAGTGGAAAGAGCGAAGGGCTTAGTGGGGAGGAGCTTGTACTGCTATTCTTAAGCTTCACCAGACATATAATTGGTATTATTATGATCATACCAAGAATATTTTGTCGGTTGCTGTCCAAGCTTCCACTGAGCACCATGGCATCGTGAAACATGAACACCGCAATATAATACGAAGCGCCGTTGAACATTCAACATCAAGAAAATGAGCATGAAAAACTTTAGCATATAGGGCAGCAATTTGATGCAACTTCGAACATGGACACAAAGAATATGAATATGTAGGACAAGAACATGAGCATGAATAACTTGAGCGTATCAATTTTTACTCCACAAGCCGAAAACTAAAAAAAAAAGGTTTTCATCTGCAATTGCATTTTTGTGGAAAATTACCCCTTAAATTAGCTGATTTATGAAGCCGTTTACACCAACAACCCCCCCCCCCCCCCTTCCCTAACCCGCCCCCCCCCCCCCCCCAAAAAAAAAGAAAATAAAAAATGGAAAAAAAAATTATTTTGTAGAGGAAGCTTGTTGCGATAGCAGCACGCGATAACAGTTGCGAGCAGTTTTCACCGTCTGCACGTGAACTTTGTTATAATAAGGTTCACAAGGAATGCCAAATCAGCCTAAACATTTTCTTCGTTATGTCATTTGCACCCATGACAATATCACACCACCTGTCGCGTCATAATAAAGAAGCAAGAGTGTTGTTTTATTTCTGTGACATAAAGCTTTTTCGTATCCTTTTGTTAGGCTGCCCAGGAAGTGTTTCGGAACTGCGCCTTCTTAGAGGACAAACCATGCATGGAAAGGTTAGTCAAGTAGTGAGAGTGTTGCGACGGTCATTAGTTTTACCATATAAGAACAATGGACTGTCCTCGACCTTTCGTGACCATAACCATCCAAATGATACCGTTATTTTCCACTTGAGATCTATTCTTAAATGAAACACGGGCTCCGTGCACGAGGCATAATCGAGATCCCTCACTGCATAAGATGGAGGACGGGATGAGTTGGCCATTCATATTTATAATTTGCGTGTTTCAGTGTGAATTGTTCTTGTGCGCCGTAAACTATAAGTAGCTCCACTGCAGCGTTCTTTCATTGCTGTTGTTTCGCATCAAGTGCCGTCCGCATTATGTGCCTTGATTTTGCAAGTCTGATAGGAGGTTCGAGATTTCGTCTGCTAGCAAAGTTGTTTTCGGTTTCGAGTTTAGATTTGCATCTCCAGCTGGCGATAACACATAATTGCGCATATGTTTTTTTTTTTTTTTTTTTTTTTTTTTACTAGTCAGTTTGGGCATTTTTGTTCTGGTATAAGAAGGGTTACTTTTTTGAACAAGTCCTTGCTGTTTAACCATCCATTAGTAATATTGAGCAGCCCAGGTAAAGGAAATAGATAATTTTGAAAGGCAGAAATAGGTAGGGGAAACAGAGCGAGCACGCCGGCGCTTGCGCGACGTTTTATTCCCCGGTAAATATAGAAACACTGCGGCTGGCCGCGCATCGATAAAAAACAAAAAGATTAAGCGAAGACTCGTATTATTGCGTTGGGGATAACACACAGCGGAAAGGGCGGAACGCTTGCGTACGGCTACGTACAGTGATTCGCGCTACACTTCAGACTTCGTTGGACGGTGGCGCCATCTCGGTGCTTTTGCATAAACTAAAGCATACAAGCTTGGTAAGCGATCAGAAAAAGGCTGTGTCATGAGTTTGGGATTGGACGTGTGCCTTCGGTATGCTAACATGAGTGACGCTAGATACGGCTAGCCTCTCACACCTTTTATAATACTTGTTAGTTGACGGACGGTCTAGTGCAGAGGGCGGCGCATCCATTATCAAGGTCGTTGCAGCCTTCATTTCGGGTCTGGTTGGGAGGGGGAGTTTCGTTTGGCAATTACGTTGCGAGGACATCTGCTTGAGGAAACTTCGTACTCTGGCCGCTAGTATGGCGTTCTTTTCTTGTGCTAACCTTGTTCTCTGAAAATGTTCATCATATTTTATGTCCACTGGGAAGAGTTCTGAACGTGACAGTTTTAAGCTATCCACGGTATTGAGGCACTAGTTAGCTTTTTCTTTTTTTGCCTTATCTAACTTAGGATCAGACACCATGTGACTCACCAACATTGAGCTTCACTTTATGTCACATCATTGGATTGATTACTGTTTGCTGAAAGATGTGCACAACTTCTTAAAATGTTTGGCAACAGAACCAACATTGAAGCTTGAGTTGATGATGCATCAATGCACTGATTACTGTTCCTGAAAGTCGGTGTGATGTGTTCAATTTCTTAAATTGCTTGCCAACAGGAAGTACCAAGATGTCCCCTAGGAAGACGAGGTCATCAACAAGCCAGAAGGCCAGAAGTGGAAGTGAGACAAACACGAAAGCACCACAGCCCAATGGCATCCGGTGCAAAAATGCTGTCAAACCACATGCTGAACAGTCCAGACCCTTCAACAAAGAGGCATCAGCGTCCAAAAGACAGCAGCGCAGGAAGAATGGAGTTAGAGTGAGGAACGGTTCTTGTGCCGCACCAGCCGTAAAGTTGGAAAATGGCCTGGGATGTGGTGACAGTGCACCACCAATGGTTGATGCCATAACGAAGCCTGATCCCAATGTGGCCAAGGGACTGAAGCGTCTGGAATCTCCTGTGGAAGACATTGAAACACGGTCCCCAAAGAAGCAGGGTACAGCTGGAACCAAAGCGGCAAAGGTGAAGTCTCCCAAGAAAAGCCCTGTAAAGAACCTGAAGTTTGTAGGGGCTCATGTTTCTGCGAGTGGTGAGTGGCACTGGCAAACATTTCACATGTCCTAAAGCTGCGCTCTGCACGAAAGAAAACCATGAACCATCAGTTTTTTGTAGTTTTACATGTATCTGGAATGAGGGACTCACAATTCGTGATTTGAGTGTGCATTGATGTATTATGTAGTGTTCATGTTTTTGCTCCTACTTGGTTGTGCACCATTCTGTCAAAAAAAGAAAAGATTATATGCTCTGTTTTGTTTTAAGTGTAGGTCTTTAAGGGATGACAATGTTACACAAAATATTTTAAAATCAACATATTCTCTTGCACACTGTTTGCCCATATCTCAAAAGGAGATAAAACAATTGGCTCATTCGTAGTTAGGTGAATGGGGAGGAAGATACAGGTTCCTGTAGGGTTAAGGCTGCTTCACTAGCTTGGACTGTAATGCAATTTAAGAATTACATCCAAAAATGTATTTGAATACAAAAATACCATTTGTAAATTGTATCGTGGTGTAGAAATTTCAAGTCCACAATTTGTTTTGGGAATATTGTGACCATCGCAGTACTGTCCCACCCTGGAAAATGCAACTGCAGGCTTCTTAACGAGATACAAGCACTTGTCTGGGTTAAAAGTAAACATTCAAGAGAAATCTTTCTGGTTTGGAAACACAATAATTAAGGTAAAGGCAACCAACCAAGTCCTAAACATGTAGGAGCCCTGCGTTTCGAACCTACTTGGTTCTTCGTCAGAGGCGCCTGTGGCCGTTGAGGAGCCCCTGATGAAAAACCAAGTAGGTTCAAAACGTAGGGCGCCTACATGTTTAGGACTTGGTTGGTTGCCTTTACCTTAAAAACTTGTCTTGGTGCAACCCCGTCTGAAGGAAATTAATTTGTTTTAAGACGACTTTTTTTCAATAGTTGACATGATAGAAGAACTGAGGAAAAAATAGCTACAGAGAGACTTCAGTGACAGACCACTCCTAGTAACAATTTCCACAACGCCATATCAATGTTTAACTGAGGGACCCAGATTTAAACACCATTATACAGGAAAAACGTGTGTTCGAGAGGTCAGTCTGCGGTAAGATAGTAATGGAAGCTCAAGAATCTGATCAAGTCCAGTCAGACTGGTGTCGTAAGAGTATACCGATGTAATGCATTGAGCTGCACAATTTTCGGTTGCTTCAGGGCTATCAGCAGGGTAGGCTTCTGAAGGATGCCAGATGAACGAGGCACATTCCAGTTTTGGCTGAACAAATATGATGTGGGCTACTTTTTTTAAGTGAGGGTGCTTATTTCAGCATCTGTTTTAGGTAGTCAAGGGTAACAACATCCTTATGTTGAATTCATGAAAGTAAGTGCAGCAAGTGGGCACCAAGGTAGGAGGGCTATTATAAACGTAAGGTAACGATTGAGCTCTTATGGACAAAATTTCTTTCTCAGCCAGACATATTAATACACAGTGGCATGTCGCTGGTAGACATTACTTTTCAACATAGTCATTATCCTTGTCCATACATTTGTTCCAGCACTTCACCAAGGCATCACTGTCAGTATAGAAGAAATCTGCATGAAGTCCCTGAAGCCATGTCTGATGGCTTACTGAACTCGCACTTTTGGTGGGAGGTTCTGGAGCATTCTTCATATGGTTAATCTCTTTGGAACATTGAAGAAGCACCCGGGTGGTAGGCGATTCACAAGTGATGTGGAAGTTCAGCTAACTGTCATGATGAGGCTTCAAGGACTTGAGGCAGATTTCTTCTATGCCAGCATCGATGCCTTGGGGTACCACTTGGAGTGCCGTGGGAACAAATGTTTGGGCAAGCTGCTTGGTGACTATGTTGAGAAGTGTGTACCAGTGACACATCACTCTATATCGGCTTGTGGGAAAAAGTTTGTCCATGAGAGCTGCGGTTCCCATACTTTTTTAATAACCCTTATACTTAAAAGGTGATGTGCTGCTGTTTATAATGCCACTTAGTGAATGGGAATAAAGGAGAGTAGATTCTTTTTTGCATGAATGATGCAAGCTTGCTTTTGTCATTGTTAAGAGGCACAAGTCATTCATTGCAAAAGTGTCATTTTGTGTTTGATCATTTTGTAGAGCAGGACGATTGGAGAGGTTTGTCAGTGAATAGTAAATGACGCAATTGTCGGCTGTTTTATTTTTGAATTGATGCCATGGGAAGGTCATCTTCTTGTCTTGATTATGTTCATGGCTGATCATTTACATAGTAAAATCTACTCATTTCAGGTAGAGTTCAGCTATCTTGTTCATTCAGTTAATAACACATCCAGTGTAAGTGCAGACAGCGATGAGTATTTGAAAAGTGTTGACTCTTTCGAGATGTAATGTTCACATCTTAGTTGTGCATCTGACTTGACGTAATTTGAATCTTCTTGAGTGTAACAAGCTTCATTTTCACGTATTAGTATCATTATATATTAGGGCAGCTTCCATTGTGCTGAAAGAGTGTTGCAATGGCTAGATTAAAACTAGTGCCATTTTTGCCCATACGGCACGCAAAAATAAGTGCTCTGCAGGGGCGCTTGGTGTGTGTTTGTGTTAGTCTTGCATGCTCCAGGAACAGAATTGGATGTTCCCTTGACACAGTTCTTCCTATTGCATCCTAACAACAAATCTGAAGGTTCTCCTGTCCGTCCAATGCAGGGGGCCTGGAGCATGCCGTGCAGAGAGCCGTAGACATTGGGGCCCGCTCGTTTGCGCTGTTCCTCCGCTCTCAACGCCAGTGGGCTTCCAAGCCCCTGACCCAGGAGACGGCCCAGCGCTTCCGGAAGGCGTGCCGGGAGCACAGCTTTGCACCACACCACATTCTGCCCCACGGTTCCTACCTCCTCAACTGTGGCTCTCCAGATCCGGAGGTCCTCGAGAAGAGCCGGACAACCCTAATCGACGAGCTCAAGCGCTGCGAGATGCTTGGCCTGGTCTACTACAACTTCCATCCAGGTCAGTGATGCACGGTAGGACGCCTCGGTGTCGTCCAGAAGCGCCGAAGCCCCCATGGACTACTTAAAGGGGCCCTGCAAGGACTTTTTACTGTTTTTTTAAATTGCCCCGAACCTGAGCGCACTGAACGTAGTGACTTAGTGAAACTTTTTTTTTCGCGAAATTCGCTTTATTTTAAAAGTTATAGGCAATTTAGAATTACAAAAACAAGCAAAAAATAACCTCCTTCATGACGTCGTAGGTCCTGGCTTGAGTGGCCGTGAACTAGAAGAGGAATAGTGAGCTCATCGAGCGCTCACGGCCGCCGCACTCCGTGTCGACGGCGCCAGAGGGCGCCACTAAAGCATGTTCTGGATAGGCTGTATGCAGCGGGCAGCCAAAGCGGCTTTCATTGCGTTTGCTGCGCGATTAAACTCTAATTCAGCATGACACTTCATTGGCCACAAACGACAGCAAACGGGGGGTAAAGATCAGTTCAGAATGGGAGCCACTTCGCACTGCCGTACCGCGAAACGGCCAAACCGCAAGACAAAGCCTCTCGCCGAAGGCCTTTGGAACGCTCGGAGCCGGTCGGATCCTCCTGTCCATACGACTGCAGCGCCACCGCGTACATCCTGGATTTTTCCGTGTCGGCGCCTTATCCCACTACTCCTTTCTAGTATGCGCCGCCTTTTCCACCGCTTGGCGGCGGGTATGTTGGCGGGTCATTTCTTGTTTCCGTACTTTATAAACTGCATTTCTTTCTTTTTTTCATCGATAATAGTGAACAAAAACTACTTTTATAAATAATTGAAACGGTTCGCACCACTTATATTTTGTATTTCGACCAAAAAGAAGTTTTTGGTGGCTCTGACCAGTAGTAAGCCCAGGACCAAAGACGTCACATTTTGCGCGCTTTCGGTACCGCGGGTCGCCCTCGTTGGTGGAGGAGGTTTCCGTGTCGTCCGGTTAAAATATGGCGCACTGATATTTAGCTACTCTTTCCGTGCCCGCTGGCTTGCCCGAACCCCAAGAGACGTGGAAACCGCATAAAAGGTAGACGCTTAAATATGATTGCAGGGCCCCTTTAAAGGCTCGTTTTAAGTGCAAGGATAAGGTCTCGTAGGGTCTTGTTCTTGCTGAAGGACTGTCCCGGGTGGAAGTCAATTCAACTGGAGTCGGACTATGGGACTGGTTCCAGCTGGCTCCAGACGAGTTTCATAATCCGGCTGCACAGACTTTCACTTGGGGCATTTCTAAATGTAAACATTGAGCTTGAGACAACACGTTACTGAACGAAACTTCCATCCAGGGCAGTGATGTTTGGTGCATCGATGTCGAGTCGACATGACCAATTGAGTCGCGGATCGTAATGGAAGACTAATTTATTTAAAAGGGCTAGACACAATTACGATCTGGCATCCTGCTAAAAGTTCGCTTCGTTGAAAACTGCCTCTTTCCTCGTCCGCTCCTTTCCCCTCCGGTTGTCTTTTTGCCCTCTTCGCCAATAGATGGTGCTAGGCGTCCGCTCACCAATAGACCACATCGCTTCACGCCAAGACCAACAAGGGACTCTTTATTGATGGCCCGCATTCCCCAAGTCTGGTTCACGCATTCGGCCCCTTGACTGTGATGGACTGCGTTATGACCTTTACTTATTATTCTTTCATCGTGGGCCCAAAATAAATCTGACACTGTCACGAGTGACCATATCTCGTAGGTAGTGCGTAGACTTGATGTCGCAAATACTGAAAAACCTTCAGTCCAGTTGTGCAGAGATCTGATGTGCTCCTGGGCTAACCAATGGACGGAGTCGGTGTGTTATCTTGTAAGGAGTTGAATACACTATAACACTCAGACGCACATGTGTGAACCAGCCTTTATGGTTGCACACAGTGTTGCTTACCCTTACGGTAAGCACTTTTCAAGTCTAAGTTCAAATGAAATATTTTTAAAGAACATTGTTCTTGCTGACGAGGCCATGCGTCTACATGTGAACGCGAGTTGTGCAAGAATGCATTACGGAACAGTAACTTCCGTTCAGGTCGGTGGTGCTTGAAGGGTGCCTTAATGTTGTACCGACTACTCAACCTCCCAAGGGCTGCTCGAAGACTAAAGGGGGTACACTGGTCTTCGAGCTTTTCTCCTTATTTTATGACTAAACACAATAAATAAAACTGCACAAGCTTGTTCAGTTTTTAGAGCTGATATCAAACATCTGGGCATTTTCTCAGGCAGTAAATTAGGCCTTGAGATAATTAAAACTCAACTATCTTTGTTTGGAGCAACAATAGTGAGCAAACTACTCAACAAGATATTCTGTCTGACACATGGCTAGGTACTACGAGGTGTAAAGAATACAATGTTGGGAGTACTTTTAAGATTAAACCATTATTAGTAATCTGTGGCTACCAAGTAATAACTAAAAAAAAAGATTTCCTAGATCTATATTGAAAAAGTTGCTTGCAGTATTGTATGCTTTGCACATTTAGCTAGATGCTGACAAAAAAAATGTATATATATATATATATATATATATTTCTCCCTGGCCTAGGTGCTTAGATATCTACCCTGTAAATTTTCTAGGAGTCCAAAAGTTTTGTCTTGGGAGAGCAGTGTTTTAGTCATCTTCAATGCATATTTATTTATTTATTTATTTGTATATTGAACATACTCTCGGGGCCCAAAGGCATTATAGAGGGTGAGAGCAGGTACACAACAATGGGAGGAAAAAATTGGAACAAATTAGTGATAGTAATAATATAACAATCGAGCAGGTCATGGATCTTTGGAAAAAATGTTTAGTGGTAGCATTTCGAAATAAATTCAGGTCAGTGATGGCAGCAATTAAACTGGGGAGGTGATTCCATTATTGGGCTGTATAAGGAAGAAGTGTTGAGCAAAAAGCAGTTGTTAGTGAGCTTGGGACTCCAATTTTATGCTGATGATCAACACTGGACGAAATGTAAAAGGGAAAGTTATCATTTGATCGTGTAAGATGGGATCATGAAAATAAATCTTGTGAAATAAACAAACGGGGAATTTTACGGCGCATAGAAGAAGATGGTAAAGATAAACTAATTTTCATCTATGGGACACTACTAGTGGTGCAAAACTATCGATAGTATCGATAGTCGCCAGAAATCTGACTATCAATAGTGAAAAAAACTATTGATAGTACTATCGATAGTCGACTATCTAAAAACTATCGATAGTACTATCGATAGTCGACTATCGGAAAACTATCGATAGTACTATCGATAGTCGACTATCGATAGTCGATTATCGAAAAACTATTGAAAAACTATTGATAGTCGACTATCCGAAAACTATCGTTAATCGACTATCAGAAAACTATCGATAGTCGACTATCGTAAACCTATCAATAGTACTGTCGACAGTTTACTATGGATAGTTTTGCGACACTAGTAGGTTGCGTCGCCCCCCTTGTCTATTTATCGCTTTAATTTTTTTTTCAAACGGGGCACCAACTAGTCCAGGCACTTACCATCCCAACTTTGGTTCAGCTTTCAGTGATGACAAAGATGGGGGTTAGGGCGAAAAAAGAAGGGGGCGGCGAACGGTAGGGCGAGGGCAAGACGGGCCGGGGAGGAGGAGGCAGACGAACCGCTGGAGAAGAGAGGAGGAAACCTCCTTCTCTCTTTAGCGTTCCGTCTGCTTCCTCCTCCCCGGCCCATCTTACTCTCGACCTGCCTTCTTGAGTTGTAACGGACTATAGTGGTGCAAGACTATCGATAGCACTAGCGATAGTATCGTTAGTCGCCAGTATAGTAAAAAACCATCGATAGTCGACTATCGAAAAACTATCGATAGTCGACTATCGAAAAACTATCGATAGTCGACTATCGAAAAACTATCAATGGTCGACTATCGAAAAACTATCGATAGTACTATCGATAGTCGACTATCGAAAAACTATCGATAGTACTATCGATAGTCGACTATCGATAGTTCTGGGACACTATCGATAGTTTTGGAAAAACTATCGATAGTATCGATAGTCAATTTATCGATAGTTTTGCATCACTAGACACTACCTGTGTGATGATAGTTCGATAGGATGAAACCAGCTGAGCGATTTTGGATAGTCTCTAGTGCCATGACGAAGGTATTGTGATTCATATCCCAGACAGAGGCTGCGTATTCCAGCTTTGATCTGATTAATGATTTATGTAAAACCAATTTAAGTGAAACGGGTACCTATGAGAAGTCACATTTTATGTAGCCCAACATGCAGTTAGCACGGGATGTGATATGCTGAATGTGGGGTTTCCATGAAAGGTTAGAAGTTAAGTGAACTCTGAGACATTTGTAAGATGATACTTGTTCCAAAGAGGCCATCAAGGTGTTAACTAGGACTGTTGTTAGGTGTGCGGGACACTCTCATGTGTTTACATTTGTAGTGTTTAGTTTCATTAGCCACGACTCACACCAACGAGAGACAGAGTTAATGTCGGATTGAAGTGCAAACGAATCAGAAATATCTTGAATCTCATTTGTCCAGGCAGACACTGAAAAGGCCTGGATGCCGTCTTGTTGTTTATAAATAAGCGTGTCTGCTCAGAAAGGTTGTGGGCACTGTGCTTGTGTGGGCTGTAAAACTTGTAGTTGTGCTCCCAGTGGCACTGCCTTGCTATGACTTTGCAAACACGAGAGGCGGTGTATTGGCTGTGCTCCCTTGCAGCGTTCCTGCATTTCATGAAGTGACTTCTCTGCGGTGCCGAAGTGGACTGCAGTTAGGGAGACCTGACAGCAACAAGGCAGCATGCAGATCCTATGATCACACTTTCTACTCTTATTGCAGAGAATCTGCAGACCAGATGTGAAAATCACTAGTTGTGATTGTTTAAACATTTTTTGAACGAAAGACTGACAAGAAATAGGTGCCTCACCGTCCATGTTTCTGTATTGGGATTTATTTTTTTGCATTTATGTTAAAGTTTCACTGAAGTTAACTCATTCTTTTATATATATGCGAAACAAGTGTTCCGTTTAGTAGCACTACCATGAGAAATTACGGTATCTCATTTTTCAAAACTAATTTTAGCAGTTTGATTAGGGTAGGTTTGATTTGTTTAGATGATGTTGTACATAGAACACTTTTGCTGAAAAAAGAAACATTTATTACATGAACATTTATTGCATGCCATTATGGAATGCTGACTGCGTAAACTTCTCCTTACATTTCTTGGTTCTACCTGGTCTTATTGTCATTATGATCCTGATGTCTTTGTTTCCGTGTCCACAAACAACCGAATGTCTGTGATGTGGCACAACATAATACCGCTGTGAAATGTGCTCACCTAAATGTAAAAAAATGCATAATGAAAAAATCTCACAAGCAAGCAAGAGCAAAAATGCACTGCTAAGAGAAACAGAAGCATCTCATGCAACTGTCTCTTAATACAGTTTAGACCACTTACAACGTAACCGCTTATAGTGCAGGACCGGGTGTAACGTGGCTTTTTTTAAACCACCGGTTCGCCTCCCATAGAACTCCATGTAATTACATACTGCTTAAAATGCAGGCGCGCAAAGGGAAATACCGGTTATAGTGCGGTTTCTGGAACAGCCCGCCGACCGACCGGCGCAGCGAGCACGCTTCCCTGTGCGACACTAGATAACGGCGCTAGCTGCAAGCGGCACTCGCAGGGCAAGGAGGTTGCTTGAAGAAGCGGGGAGAAGCGAAGAGAGAGGCTCCAGTCGCCGTAGCGACGAAGAGACGCACGCATGTGTCGTTCACGTGCGTGCGTCCCTCCGCTGCTGTGGAAACGTTGGAAACAACCGCAACGACAGACCAATCGCAGGTCGAGGAGAAGTGTTCGCGCGCGTTGCATGCCGGTCGCGGGCCGGCTTCTTCTATCCGCAAACATGGCGTCGGTTGTGGTCGTCGACGTAGACGGCGTGGTGGAAGCCCATCGTTCCGCGTAAAAGCGCTATCCTTGACTGTGAATTTTCGTTGTGTGTCGTTATGATAACCCAGCACGTACTAGAAGGGAAGATCCACCTATTTGCGGCGATGTCGTGGCGGCACTCTCAAGACGGCAGGAACGCCCGTGTCGTTGTGTTTGTTTACTTCGACTACAGTGGTGATTTCTAAGCACTTGTGTTTTCGAACATTGCCCGGATTTCTTATTTGGAGCATTTCATGCGTGTGCTCAAGTTGAAGGTATTACTGGCGCGTACCGTATAAAGGATGCGAATTTTCACGCGTTTTCATCACCGGAGAAAAGTGATTAGGGTTAGCAATCCTGAACGCTCGCAACGTCCGTCCGCAACCCACGACGCCGTTATTAGAGTTTTCATAGATCGTTTTCGCCGTCCCGCAAGGCCCTCCGCAACCCGCTACGATATGTATTTTGTATTTGTAACATGTATTTTGGCCTGAAAAATTGATGTTTTGGTTATAGCGCGGTACGGCTTGTAGTGCAGATTTTCGCGACTCCCGCGACATACGTTATATGCAGTCTACGCTGTATTATCATAATCATCAGAAATATCAGAGTTAGCATGCCTGAAATTATTTCCACACATCTGCATTCTTGATCTCTAGAAAGCTCCTCGGGAGCAAAGCTTGGCGATAAACATATTGCATCAAAGATTTCTTGGTCACAGCAAGCCTTTAGAATAATGTCTGGCTTGGAGTTTTCACCTTCGTGCAATCCATTCTCTTTTTTGAAGAATACTTTCCCTCGTAAAAAAGAAATAAACTGATTGACTGATTGATTGACTGATCTGTCCAGGGTCAACCTGCGGCACAATCACCAGGGAGGAGTGCATGGATAAGATTGCTGAAAGCATCAACCAGGCACACAAGGAGACTACATACGTCATATCAGGTGTGGAATCAGCCCAGGCCATCTTTTGCCAATAGGGAAGACTGGGGAACTCGCTGGGGAATTTTTTTTTCCCTAATGAATCCAGGTTTTTCTCTAGATTTGTTGGGGACCCAACTAATCTGGGTTTTGTAGAAGAAGAAACTTTTCCTAGTAAATCTCCAAGGAAATTTTAAAATTTAGAAGAAAAAGAATTGGCAGCAACCCTTGTCTCGAAACATTTTATGAGGCATAGAATGCAGTATTTAGAGAGGAATTGCTTAGATTTGTTTAGAAGACGTTGAAGAGTCATTTGAGAAAGTGAAGAGAGCCTACTGCAGTGACAGGAGTGCTGCATCATTTGCGCCCGATTGCACCACAAACAAAAATCTGCTACATCTTGCGCCACATCTGCGCCGAGGTAGGCATAATTAAACACTGGTCTTTAACTTTCTTTTCTTTTCGTTAATCATGCCGAAATTCAGTATTGTGATGTTTTTCTCAGTGGTGACTTGAAATATGCAATTATTTTTCAGATAGTGTTACCGGATCCTTAGTTATCAATAAATTTGTAATATTATTTAGGTCCTCCTTGCGGATTGTTAGCGTAAATTTCTTTAGAATATATCAGAAATTTTTATAGAATTGCATTCATCAAGACATGCTTTGTGCGGTGATACTATTTTGTTGCTTTTTATGTCATAAAATAATTTGGATTAATTAGTCTCAAAAAGATATAGCGTGTCGTTTTGTGCAACTTGATTGCAAATGTCTATTCTATTGCAATATCATTAAATGAGGCTTAAAATAGCATCACCGCACAAAACATGTGTTGGGCGGGGCGGGGCGGGGGTCTGGTCTGGTCTGGTCTGCCCTGCCCCCCCAGTCAAAAGCAAGTTGGTACGCCACTGGTTGTGTGCAAATCCATGTATGGGCAAATTTATGTTAGTAGAGGCTTTCATTATGATGCATTTTACACTTTAAAACGACTACTTTAGGGTTGACTAAAGTAATCTTCCGAACTAAAGTTTGGAAAACTCTGTGATCAGACGTTGCTTTACAGCACGTGCCTTCATTGAGTCATGCATTAAGAAAGCCCCAAAACTGTACTTTTACTTCTGACTTACGAATCGTATACTGAAATTGGAGAACAGAAGGCCTTTTTTTTTGCATGCACTATTCTTGTATTAAAACAAAAAAATTGAATGTTTGGGTTTCCCTCAACTTACACCGTCTTTTGAGTAAGGTGCGCTGTAAGTCACTGGGAGTACCATGTTCGATCCCATCTTTGAGGCCCCCTAGTGCTCCCTCAACGAC
Organism: Ixodes scapularis; assembly: GCF_016920785.2. Taxonomy (NCBI): domain Eukaryota; kingdom Metazoa; phylum Arthropoda; class Arachnida; order Ixodida; family Ixodidae; genus Ixodes; species Ixodes scapularis. Next base: position 29,363,238 of record NW_024609881.1, read on the forward strand.
TGTCGACTTCTCAAGGTCTGTTTCGGCTACAAAAGGCCCCGCACCTGCTTAGCGTCGTTGAGGGTAGCTAGCGGGAAGCGATCGAGACAAAAGACAGTTTGCCACAAGAAAGATGGGGTGGGTTGCAGAGGAGAGGAAGTGGTTTTGTTGACATCCGATGCATGGCACCACGAAAAGTTGTGTACCTCAAATGATGTCACACTGTGGCTCCGACCACCACACGCGAGTGCAGATGGAGAAAAGAAAACATCTCTTGCTTTGCGGCTATGCAGTGAAATCGCGGTTATCCGGGGTAAGGTGGTGCGGTTTGTCTCACCTGTGCCGAGCTGAACAGTATGAAAAGTACAAGCTGTGTATTTTTTTACCATTAAAGTCGGTGCGCTGCCTCTTTAAGTTTCTAAACTTTCACGCCTTATTCCGCCCGCAAGCGTAGCATTTAAATGGGGTCTAAGCTCTCTGCAACGCACGGTTCATTCGCACGAGCAAAAAAAGTGGGGTTGACGTTTCTCGTAAATGCCACACGCTACACCTCACGCTAATTGCACCTGGAGCTTCGGAAACCCAACGTCACAGTCCGGTGCAAAACCAAATTTGCCCTTTCCCGTTCTGAGCTCCGTGTTTCTCATGCTTGGTGGCCACAGCGCAGTCGCAACCTCGCTAAGAACGTCGTTCCTTCCACTCCCAGTGATAGAGAACATGTGCAAGCAGGGCCACACCATCGGCGGCGACTTCCACGAACTCCGCGGGATCATCGACAGGGTCAAGAACAAGTCGCGCATTGGGGTCTGCCTGGATACGTGCCACGCATTCGCTGCAGGTCAGTGCCATGCCGTCTGCGGCACGCTGCAATAACGTCACAATGGACCTTGGTCCATTGTGTCTGTACGATAGAAGCCTCGCGAGCGATGTGAATGTTCTGCCGATTGCGCAGTGTTGTTGATGACACCGAGGTTCTGTGTACCGCCTTGGCTGACCATAGAGTGCTGCAATGTTTTTTTATCCAGACTGACGAGCTGCCTGCTCAGTAACCTGCCTGCAGCAGACTTGCAATGTTTTGTTGACTGGCAAAGATATTTTCTCTCGATTTTGTCGCTTTCTATTTTTTACTTGTATTTTTTTTGTTTGTTTTTTTGTGTTTTTATGGGACAGTGCACCGCCTCCTGGGCCACTCAGCTGTTGGTAGGCACCCAAATCTATCTGCACATTTTAATTTCACAGAAAGCCCCGCAATAACATAACCCACCCTCTTTGTGAGGAGAAATGTTGATATCCCAAATGCTACGTTGCCCTTGGGAAATAAAGTGGTGCAGAAGGACAAGGGACAAGTAGACAAAACACACAAAGAGAGTGCTTTGTCTGCGTGTTCATTTTACTTATTTCTTGTCTTTCTTCACCGTTTTTTCTTGTAACATGTACTGACTCACCCATCTATAAACTGTTGCCCGCGGCAAAAAGTGGGAGCCACACTGTTGCCTATCGTAAAATTTCAGGCATGAGCCCATCTCACAATAAGCACCCGCCCGCCACATTTCCAATGTTGAAAAAATATATGAAGGCTCGTATCAGGCACCACCACCAGATTCCTGAGGTCACCTACAGTGAAACCCGTTTAGAACAAACCCACGTACGGCGAATTATTGTCAATATCGAACTCACGGAAAATTTAAATAAAAAGGCATGTAAAAAGTACTTTTTATAATGAACAACACATTGGCTATATCAAACTTTTTCCCCTGGGAAGGCTTCCAAAAAACGCTCAGACAAATGTCTTCTAGCCTCCCCCCCCCCCCCCCCCCCCCAAAAAAAATGTGGGAAAGAAAGAAAATTTCTAAACCCCAAGCCGCTAACAAAATTGAGTGAAGAGAAGTGATTCAGAAGGGAAGAAAGCTGAAAAGACACTAGGCACGCACGCGCAGAAGGGAAAAAAAAATATTTTCATCCCAAAGCGGGTTTCCACGAAGAGAAACGATTCAAAAACGAAGGTAAGCTAAAAAAAATAAAGAACCTGCTCGCATGCAAAAACAAAAAAAAATATATATTTCCAGAAGCGAATTAGATATGAGAAAGAAAGAGAAGTTTTCGGGCCTTACAACGAACGCATTGTGAAAGTTCGTTGTAAATGGTTTTTGGTCTATCGAACTACTTGCTATATCGAATTGATCGTAGCGTTTCCTGCTGTTCGGTATAAACTGGTTTGACTGTGTACTTGTAGTTGCATAAAAAAAAACGAAGTTTTTCACAGTGTTTGTACGCTGCTCAAAGTATACCGTATCTGCCCATTCCCTACTAAGTGCCCACCCCAAAATTTTTCAACATCTGAAAATATATGCACAGTAGATATATAGGTAAAATTAATGACCTAACACGTGCTCATTCCCCAATTTTCACGACTATCTTCATATTTTGAGTGGGCGCTTGCTCGGTATTTTACGGTAATTCTTACGAGATTTGGTTGTTGGTGGAATAAACAATGCCTTTGCCGTTTTAAATGTGTATGTCTTAATAAAATAGCATATAGCTTGTTTGAAATGCACCTACTTAAATCTTGACTCTGAACATAAAGGGAGAAATTAGTAATGATCCGCGAGAAGCCGGCAGCGTTTCTTTTTACTACGGTTCTTAACGTGAATATGAGTGCAGTATAAACTTGTTATAACAGACTTGGTAAGATTCTCTTACTACAAATTTTACATATATTACGATTGATGTCTGTTCTAGTCAGTAGAGCTGACAAAATGTGAGTGGATATTAGAACAAGAACTGGTTTATCAATAGTTTGGAACTTTGAAAGATGGTGATTTTTTATTGAGCCATACAGCTTGTCATTGCTGTGTACTTTGGGTCGTGGCTTGCCAGGCGCCGAGTGCGACGACACCAGTTTGCGAAATGGATGCATTGCTAGCGAACCAAAGCCGAACAATGTCCGACCGCTGTCGAAGAGTGCTGTAACCACTGATCTCAATGTCCATTTGCTGGATCGCATTTGCCTGCTCTGTGAATGCGGCCACTGGCGGCCATCTTTTTGGTAGAGTTATATTACCTCTAACCAATGTACAGCTAGTGCAGCCACTATCATCCATCCATGACAGACAGCGTTGTGGCTAAAATAGCCGTGGGTTATATTTCGTTCTTGATTGAAATTGTTTGACGAAACATATTGTTGAGACCCGGCATGAACGGTAGCCCGATCTTTGAAAGTTTCACGAAATTGCAGCACCGGTGAAAAGCAGCACAGCACGCATCGAAAGTCACATCAAAAGTAGCGTCAAAAGCAGACGCCGCTTCGTTGGTCTGCTTTCGAAGCGAGCTGCGCTGCTTTTCCCCGGTGCTGCGCTTTCGTAGAACTTTCACCGTGTCCTCAAAGATGGGGCTACCATTCACGCCGGGTTTCAAGAATCTGCTTCGTCGAACAACTTCAATCAAGCGCGAAATATCACCCACGGTACAGTGTACTAGACCCACAGCTATTTGTATGGCAGCCTGCCGCCATAGTGCCGTCCGCCATATTACTATGATGGCTAGAGATAATATAACTCTACCAAAAAGATGGCCGGCCGTGGCCACATTCCCGTCCATAGGTGGAGCTGGTCAAACGCGATACAGCATATAGACATAGAGATCAGTGGCAGTAACAGACTGGTAAACTACTTACAAACTCCCTAATATAGTCCATTATACCCGAATGCACGTCATAACAGTATCCGTAATGAGTGAACAATGGTACTGTTAAGGAGACCAACCAAACTTCACAAATCTATATAACCGAGTGTCTGTGCTGTAACCAGATCTGTTATAATGACGATATATAGTGTGTAGCTAGGGTTCCGCCACCTGTATTTCTCGTGAAACTTGGAGGGTGTTTTTCTGAGTTCATTTCTCGCTGAAGGTACGGGGTTTATTGGAGTTTAGGTTTCCAATACTTTGAAACTCCGAGTTTATTGTACTGTGTTCTTATATTTTAAAAACTCAAAAACAAAAATATAATCTGGGCACCATGACCCATCGTCCTGAAGGAACCTAGACATGCAAAAAGGCAAACCCCTTTTGTCAGTCGCTTTAGATTTCAAGGAAAACTGAAGTGGCATCTCCTCACGACCTCTGACCCTGTGCTCTTATAAAGTTTATTTGTAAAACACCTTTTTTGCTTTTTATTTTGTTGTTCCGACCTCCAAATTTGGAACTTTCTGGATAAATCCGACTTGACAAAAAATTTACCTGCGAGTGTTTTTCTAATTTTTTCGGATTTATCCGAAAACACGGAACCCAATGTATGGCTAACCGAGATGCTCGTCCGTGGGGGCCGCTTCCCTGAGCTCTCTGGTACAAAGAGCAGAAGCTTTGACGCGCACCCGCCGGTGCAAGGTGGCGAAGCTTGGCACACGCACATCGGTGGAAGGCGGTAAAGCCCACTCTATCATGTGCCCTTTCCGCATCTTGTACTCTCAGACCTAGCGCCCGTTCCCCAGTTTATCGAAATTACTCTCAAATTTTGAGCTGGTACTTGCTCGGTATTTTGCGGTAAATTGAAAAGTTTTCTTGGTGGTTCACGAATAGAGGAGTTCATAATAAACCAAGAAAGAACAGACGGTGCCTGTATCCATCAGGGGCTCTTAACTTTTCCCCATACTGGCACAAAAAAAAAAAAAGGAGGTAACCCATGAATCTTAGTGATTGAAGTGCCGCGCCAAAATATGCCATGAACAATAGTTTCCTACACCTTCTGCCAAAATGCTATTTTCGCTAAGAATTGTGCCACACCTACGCTGAAATAAGTTTAAAGCAAGAAAATAAATTAAAATATTTTATTATTGGTTGATTTTAATATTCACAGAAGTAGAAGTCAAAAAGTATGGTACAAATATGATGTTAATGCAAAGGTGCAAGCAAACTGGGCGAGAATAACAATAATCATCGCTGAAAAAGGGGAACAAGGGGGACAAACACAAATCTCTAAACACGGCTAGGTGGCTAGTGCATCCCTGAAAAAATCCGCCTGGTCCTGGCATCGAACCAGGGACCTCATCCATTTCCAATGGAGCGCCCTTGTTCCCTTTCTCCGTGGATTATTATTGTTATGGTACAAATATGTTGTATTTCGCAGCATCTCTGCTCACCGTATGGTATGCTTCGTCCTAGATTAGAACACAGTCGAACGCTCAAAAACATACAACCACAAACGCATACCAAAAGCGCAAGTCACGGGACATCCGCTGTGCCCGGTTGGTTAAAGGCGGGCGCTCAAAATTTTCTTCAGCGTGGCAGAAATTCCCCCTATTTTCTTTTTTTTCCTCCTCCCCTTTCCTCCTCCATTTTCCTCCTCGCTTTTTTACGGCCTTCTCGCACGAGTGCTAATGGGCTTACCGGCCCCCCGATAAAATCTCTGTAACCCTTCAAGGTAGAGTGCCTTCATGTGCGCTTCGCATAGAGTGATGCCAACTGCCTGTTTCGCTTTCCCACACCCTTTTCCACCGCCATTTTGTTTCTCTCATTGTTTCCCCGTGCGCCGGAAAGTGGCCTTTGTGTCCATCGGTAATCCCATCCGAGGGGGAAAATGCTAATCCTCCCTCCGTGGGTTCCACAACGTTGCTCCGAACTTCTGAGATAAGGCGCTTGTTTCCGGGAGGGTTATAAGCCCCACGGATTATCGCCGAGGAACAAAATGGCTGCTGGTTTGTCGGCGAGTGGTATTACAAAGGGTGGCATCACCCTAGCAAAGCGCACACGAAGGCTCCCTACTTCAAGGTTCTCTGCTTCAATCCCAAACACCAGGGATTAGTTAGGCAGGCTGGATATGAGCTCGGAAGGGTTCGGGCTGGCTCGCTTTTCTTCTTTTTTTTTCTTTTTTTTTTTGCTCTTTTTCTGCAGTTCTAAAACACTCAGATAGTCAACACCAACTAGCCCAACAACAAGTTCTTTTACATTCAGATACTTCCGCATGCGGCCACACACGCTACAACACCGCATATTTATCTCGAGTGAACGGAACTTGAACATCACAGCAGAAGGAAAAAAGATGGGTATTTTTATCCGAACTTTGAGCTCTACCCAGAGAGTTGAAAATTTGTCGTTCTAACAACGGCACACTGAAGAGTGATTGTATCACTATTGTGTTGTTTTTTTTTTTGTTTTTTGTACAAACTAATAATCATGAGTAATTACAAGTCAAAGATATTGCAGTCAGAGGGACCCAGTCTGGCCATTTCTGGGGCATAATATATAGGTTCGTACCACAGGTGTTTTCTAGAGTGACGGCCGTCTCGTTGAAGCTACTAAGATGAGTAAAAACAAACTTTCATAAAAACTGAAACGGTTTATGGTATATTTCATCTATTTTCAGCCTTTGAAAAAAATTTCTTCGTGGCCAAACGTGCATTTAATTTCTGTCAACAAATGTAACTGAAAACTTGCCACCCGACAAATATCTTGCATATCAGCAAAGAGAACGGGAAACACGGAGATTGAACCGCAAAATCACAATTTTCTTCGCGTAAAATAGTGCAACTAGCAATAGTAGCACCATTTATTAAAAGACAGTGGGTATTACGAAGTTTTCATTCTCTTCTGTCCGTATTTCTTCGCTGATGAAGAAATGGAATGCCCAGATAGCCTCTGCAGCCCTTACATAATTGTTTGGGGCTTTGTCACGGTGGGCGAAGGCCATCTCCAAAAAAACCCAGGAGTTCGGAAGGTGTGCTACCGCAAGTTTTGGGGCTGCTTCGCTAATTTAGGGGTCTGGCATTCCCCGCCTACTTAGAAAAAAAGCGGAACAGCGGTCAGCTCAACGTCGTCACCAAGTGGGAAATCATGCCGAAATCTGTCCTTGAACACGTGCGAGATCTTTACCCGAACCCAGCCGGGATTCGCCACAATTCATCTACGAAAAAAACTATAACAAGGGGTAGGCTTAAACGATTTGGCAGTTCTTGAATATAGTCATGCGGACTAACTGTCCACAAGTACGGAAAGAAATGCAGTAGAAATGGAGAGCTCTATTGTGTTCTTTATGTCCATACTTGTCTTTCGCGCTGTACGCCAATTCAAATGAATTCTGCAATATCTGTAGATTATGCCTGGTTATGTTGTCTTTAAAAGAAAAGCAATCAAGCAAGTTCGGTATCGTGCCACAATTTGTGCATATACAATTTTATGTGGAATTCAAAGTCAAAACAGTACTTCCGCGGGAAATAATGCATCCGTCGTTCTTCGTCTTCCTGAAACTATGAACTACCGATCTCGGCTACAGGACTTTTGGGTCCACAAAATATCCCGCTCAGTAAAAAATTCGCCTTTTCTACCAAAAGTACTAAAAATTATTTATTTTTCAAACAGGTCGGGTGGTGATGCGTGTTTGAGTGTAGGACCGTTGACTGGGCACTGGTTTGCGCCAAGAGTGCAGTGCTTCCTTTCATGCTGCCCGCGACGAGTGTTGAAATTTGAATATAGTAGAAATAAAATCAACTGACACCCTTAGAATTATTTTAAACTTGCGCTTTCTTCAGGCATTAAGATTTTGATCGTACCTTTTATTCATTGTCGTCTTCGATGAGGGAACAACTTGCCGGGAGGCCGCGCTGTCCGCGTACGCGGCTTGACAGATAAGGTCGCGAATGCTTTTCACGAAGCTTTAAAGACCAAGCATAAAAATGAAAGACGCAGCCACTATACGCCAACGAAACCAACTTTATGTTTTGGGCAGACGTCTTGCGAGAGTTGCAGTATTTTAATTATGCCTAATAAATTAAATGTTTAAGACTAAGTATGGAAAGTTCTAGAGCTAAATGGAAAGTTCTAGAGCTGCTTGAGAAACACCCGATTAGCTGTTTGCAACGTGATACGGCTCGCGTGGCTTCCCTCTGACTAGTAATAAAGCTTATGAAACATGACAAAATACCCCGTGATAAAGCGCCCGCCCCATCATAAACTCAATTTCGAATGTCCCGAGGTTTGTTTTCATAGGCCGGAAAAAAAAAAAAAGAGATGCATGCAAGACGCGTGTTCCACGCTTTATTTATATCAGAAAAAACTGCCCTCTGTTTTATATACAACGTTTATTTTTATTTTATTTTTTTTCACCCACTAGATTTTAGAAAAACGTGGAAATTAATGTTTTGTGGATGTGAGCTAAACGGCCAGGCGAAGATTGGGTTCAAGAAAGAACGCAACAAAAGCCGACTGATTACCTAACATTTTTATGAACTTTTTGATTATAAAAGAAAACGGGATAGTTGATTTATAAAGTTGTTGGGCGTAATCGAAAGCCACCAAATTGTCCAGCAAAAATTAGCGCCATTGCGGTTTGTGTAGGTGAGCTATACGGCCAGGCGAGGATTAGGATCAATAACGAACGCAACTAAAACCGACTGATTGCCTAAACTTTGCTAATTAACCTTTTAATTAGAAAAGAAAACGGCATCTTGTATTTAGAAAGTTGTTGGCCATAATCGCAAGCCACCAAACCGTCCATTCTTAAAGAAATGTAACGCGCGTGCACTATTATACGGCGTCCTCCTAATTTGGGCGCGAAAATATAGCTCTGATTTTATGTGGGCTCCATCTCCGCGTGGCACAGCCTAACGCCATGAAGCCAAAGCGACAAATCATGCGCATCGCTGTGACAGCGCCACTGTAGAAGGGGCGAGGAGTGCGGCGGCCGAAAAGATTGCGGTAACACGATTCGCGTCCAAATTAGGCTTTTTAGGACGCCGTGAGCCGCTTCACGTCCACTACATCTCTTTAAAAATGAATGATTTGGTGTTTTTGATGACTACAGATAAGGCACAAACCGCAATTGCGTAACTCTGACGTCTTTTTTAGAAAAAGGTCTTGTCGTTAAAAAAAAATCGCCCTGTATATAAGCATGATTGTAAGGCAGTTCTTTACGTCCGGCAACATCATTACGGCATGGAAGGAGACGTTGACCACATATCATACTCTGTGCATGATCTGTGGTCACTATTTTTTTTTCGTACCAGAATGAGCAAACATTTGATACCAAATAAAATCGATTTAGCATTCACCAAATTCGGCTTGTTTACTTGATTCAAATCGATATTTGATTTGATTACACTTATTTTGCACCCGCACACGCCTACTTTACTCCCTAATGAGTTACAAGTGATAATTACATTGTTTTTTTTGTCGTGTGAGGTTATTACAATTTATTATTAACAATCGGAGCTATGCGATTACGCGGAGGAGGCGCATTTGAAGATATTCAAAATTGTTCTGAATACACAAACAACTTCAAACGTCTTGCTGTTTGGGTCGTTTCCTACACGCAGGACCAATAATAAAGCCAAAACCTTATAGAGGAGACTATCTCTATCAACTCAACGCACAAACACGTTGTGAAGCGTGTCTGCGTACGTTGGAAAAGAGATACCGGCGAGGCAAACCATAGCGTCGAATGTCCATGCATCAAAATGTCCGTGCACCGAAATAACCGCGCACCGAAAAGTCCCACACCGAAAAGTCTTTGCAGCAAAAAGTCCGTACACTGAAATGTCTGTGCACCAAAAAGTCCGCACCGAAATGCCCTACAGCAAAACGCTCTACACCGAAAAGTACTAGACCCACTACGGATGGGATCCTCCGTCACCTCTGCCGGTTTACGAACCATGATGATTCAGAACCACTGGTCTACGGAGCGCCATCCCTGATATACAGAAAATGCCGCTCGTACTTCCCGTTGTCGCCATGAATCCGCCTAAACAACGAAAGATGCCAAATCAGATATTTGTATTAAAAGTGATACTTCAATGACTACTTCTTTGAGCAGAACAAGGCATTTGTGCTCTCACAACAGCAAAGAATCGTCCTCCAAACCAATGCTAAAAAAGAGCCCATGCAACTCGTTGGGAAGAGCAAGTGCCAAGCTCGCTCAAAACAGCTACTCGGTTGGTTCAGCTCCTTGTCGCAGGTGTGCCGGCTGGCTTCTGGATAATCTTTTCAAATCCTTCAAGCTTTCATTTCCTCCACCCCAAACTTGCAAAAAAAAAAAAAAAAAAAATCGGAAAACGGCGAGGAGGAAACGAGAGGCGATTTCCTCCTTTCACAGTGGCGAGAAAGAAAGTGAGGGTCGGGTTCCTTCTCTCTGCTTGCGGCGCCGGCCTTTAAGACGATGAAACAGCACGTATTGGGAGATGACGAATGTTACAGTGTTGCACTTTGACGCTGTTTAATTGGTCCCATTGGATCGTAGCGTCTGCTGCAGCGTCGACTCAAGGTGAAGCGTTGTACAGAAATCGCTTGTCAACCGCTCTGGCCGGCCGATGCGCTGGTCGGTCAATCGCTGACGCCAACGTCGTCTAAATTTCTTGATGACGTCGGGAACTAAAAGTTGTGAGAAAACTTCGCAAAATATCAGGACGGCGGCTAGTGTGGTAAGACAGAACCAGAGTCTTGTACTCCCTACGAAAGCACTCAATGATCATGTCTGCCAGCATCCTTCGTGCCGCGGCTGCAGAGTACCGTGGCACTTGCACCGGTAACGTCGACCTTGGCCGCTTCCCAACCGCGTGCACGCGTCGAGCTTCACCGCTTCGCACCGGAGTGTTAGGAGCAGCGGCTGACCACGGAGAGTGGCTTGGTCAGTGCGATAGGCACGCAAATTGTGCTAAGGATTATTACAGGTTGACCTGTAATTACAGGTTATTACAGGAACTGTACCAAGAAAGAGAGAAAAGGAAAAAAACGGGTCTATAGTTGACTGAATATGGTAGTTCCGGTGCAGCTGTCGATTGAAAGAGCAGCGAACTTTGACTCAACTCTGGTTCCAACACCGCTAAAGAGCAGTGTCGCCTTTAAAGTATGAGTCTTTTATCATTTCTGTGAGTGGTTGTTTTTGCACTTTACGATATTAGAGTCTTCAGTTTGGTAGATTCATAGAATTTGGGGGACGCTTTTTTATTAATGGACGTGTTAGCAGATGTGCTGGTTCTCGCTGGCAATTTACAAAAATTATATTTACAGCCTAAATAAACTACTGGGTGTAAAAATGAGAGGGGAAAGTGGCATTATCGCAATTGAAGTGTTGCACTATGATTCATTTTTCAGCCATTTTTAATACCCATTGTAAATGGAACATACTCTGACAAGAGCCCTGGCTTTGTGTTCCTTTTGCACCCCATCTATTTTTATCACGAAAGAGAATAAGTAATATGCTCCAGTATCAAAGAGGAACCCTCAATTATTTTCACAGACGAGTAGAGATGCAGTCGCTTTTTCATTTTCAAGTGATGTGCTTACAGCATGTTCGCATCCGCCTGAAAACCATCAGCGGCTGCTCCAGACGAATATTTTGCCTGCTACAGAACCTACTAGAGAGAGAGAGAGAGAAGTGTTGAAAAGAAAGGAAGCCTGAAAGGTCAATTACCGCTTACATCGCTGGGATTCCCTCTCTTCTGGGAGTATTGACCTGTAACACGCAAACTACCATACACCAACCTGTTATTGTACGTTAGTGTTTGATTAATAGCGAAACCTCCGTTTTCCCGAAAATTGTCTATGATGAGAGTAGTCCATAATAACGAGGCAAGAACATACCTATGTATTTAAATAGTTTGTCTACGAAAATGGTGCCCATATAGTGGGGTATCCAGATTAATGAGGTTCATATTAACGAGACATTACTGTACGCTCAAATACAGCTCCCACCTTGGAACTAATGCAGCCATTCATGTAAAGTGAAAAACTTTTGATTCATTTTCTAGAAAACCGTGGTCAAGAAACATGATCCAGGGAACAATGACAACCGCTAATCTGACTTTGATCCACCTTGTACAGTATTAATGCAAATATGAGCTTGGGCCCCAATGATGGGGCCCAAGCAGAGGGTATACTTACGTTCAGAGCACGGTGCCTTGGATTTGCGTGTGAGCTGTTGCTCCATGTTTTCTGCCAACTCTCGTCTTGTAAGAATGGAGTGGCGCTTAGAGTTGTGTACAGGCGTTTTTCTCCAATTCGAGGCCGGTTCACGCACATGCGACCACTCGCGACCAGAGAGGCCAAAAACCGGTTTTAAGCTCCTCTGGTCTGTAAGCAGTCACAAACGTGCAAACCAGCCTTTGCCCTTGTAAGGAAGTTTAAATCGCAGACATCTGTCGGCAATGGACGTGTCATTTGGAGCAGCATGGTTTTGCGTTTCGGCCTTGCCGCCATATTTACACGATCGTAAGTCCTCGCCCCCCCCCTACATTGCATGTCAGCTAAACGAGAAAAAAAAACATATATATATAGATAAGGTGTCTGAAGTCGCCAGGCTCGATCTAAAATGAACCGTAAGAATCGACGCCTGCATGAAGCGATTTAAACTTATCGTCAAAGGTGTATTGCGCACGTTCGTTTTTTCTCATAAAATTAGAAAGCATAGCTTCCTTTCTGTAAAAATATGGGTCAAGAAACTTGCCAGGGTCAATGGCGGGTGGCAACACAGACGACCGAGTCGAGCGGCGGGGTGCATTTGGCGCACCTACAATCGTGTAAATTCGGGACTTCTGAATTTTGCAAGTCGGCAAATGCTCTCGATTACATGCACCCTGTGATTTATGTATGGATGCGATGGATACGATTTTTCTCGTAACATCCCCGTTCATTCCAGGTTACGACTTGTCCACAGAGGAAGGCTTCGAGGGTATGATGCAAGATTTCGAGTCCATCGTCGGACTCTCCTACCTCAAGGCCGTGCATCTAAACGACTCCCGCGGCAAGTAGCCCTTCCCAAAGATTGTTCTTGATGCATCGGCACTCTGCTACGTCTTGTACCACTCATTGGCTCTTCCTGCTCCTTTGATTGTAGATTGACCCTTTGCCGCCTCCTTGATCATTGATTAGCTCTTTGTTAACGTGCGTCTTTAAACATTAATTGCAGCTCTGCTGGCTCATTGATTGCAAGCAGATGTCACGATATACAGAACGAGACTGGCCCATTTTGATCGGCGAAACAAGTACCGAGCGAGTTTGCACTGATAGATGTGGTTATAAGCCCAAACAGTTAGAGTCGTGAAAATGCATATTTCGAATCTTGCTAGAATGAAGTTGAAGGGGCACGCAAAAGAGTTTGTTGTTGCAGGAATTTCGTTGTCGTGAAATCGGCAAGAGTCTGGCAACCAACAACGAGATGTGTGTGTTTGTTCCTTATCCCCTCCGTCGTACGTCGTCTCTGGTTAGAGGCATGCGTAACTTTTACCAGCTCGCCTGTTTATAAACCATGTCTGCAATGATATATTACAGTAGAATCTCGATAAACGAAAATCGCTTAAACGGAATTGCCGCTTAAACGGAACAGTAGCCCGTAAGTTGGTTAATTTTGTATTCAGATAAGGTAAAAAAACTTTCGGTAATTGGAACTAAAATTTGCGCTTCACCGTGTAAACGGAACCAAAAATAGAACTTCTGGCAGACCCATTGCCATGAGCATCAGCCTCTTCCGGTTCCGGCTGTTTCTTCTTTTTTTTTTAGCCTCGTTAGCCTCGTAAGCCTCGTTGGCCTCGCCTTGTTGGTAGTTGGCGCAACAAATGCAACACTGCTGTTCTTGATCAAGTCGTTCGGTCTTTGTTCGAGTCGCCTAGGTTACAGCCGCATCATTCCTGCCGTCCTGGTGCCTATCGTGCTTCATTGCCGCGTTGGTGTCTTCCAACTTCGGTGGCTCATAAGCACTCGCAAAGTTGAGGCCTCGCCTCCGTTGTTTCAATGGCAACACAGAAGCGGCACACCATGCGCTGACGTTGGAAAAGAAGATGGATGTCATTCTTGACTTCGAAAGTGGCTCATACTCGAAGATGGCGCTCGCGACGAAGCATGGCGTCCTGAGAAGCAGCTTAACGAGGACCCTACACGACAAGGACAAGCTACAAGATGCCTTCGAAACTTCTCGATTCGAGCCCCAAAGGAAGCGTCTGCGACACGGCGACCACGAAGAACTGGAGAAGTGTCTGGTTTTGTGGCTTGGGAGAGCCCGGAGCCAGAGCATTCCCATCAACGGGCCACTAATCCGTGCCAAAGCAGAAGAGTTTGTTCTTCAGCTCGGGATAACGGACTTCTTGTGCGGTGAAGGCTGGCTGACAAGGTTTAAAGAAAGAAATGGCCTCGTTTTTTGCACCATTGCGGGAGAAGCTGCTGCAGCTGATGCGACTGCGTGTCGTGACTGGCGGGCAGGACGGCTGCCGGAGATAATGCGGCAGTTCAAGGACGATGACATATACAACGTGGATGAAACAGCACTTTTTTTTAAGCTCCTGCCATCAAAATCGATCGCTTTTAAAGGTGAACTGTGCACAGGTGGCAAACTCAGCAAAGACAGACTGACTGTTCTTGTTAAAGCAAAGATGTCGGGCAGCGACAAGTTGAAGCCCCTTGTGATAGGAAAATCAAAAAATCCTCGCTGTTTCAAGGGCATCACTACTCTGCCCGTCACTTACGAGTCGAACTCGAAAGCTTGGATGACCCAACCCCTCTTCAGCAAATGGCTGCACACTGAGGATGCGCGATTTTCGCGGCAAAATAGGAAAGTCCTTTTCCTCGTTGACAACTGCCCTGGACAGGGGACTGTAACAGGACTGAAGTCGATTCAGTTGGAGTTCCTCCCCGCTAACACCACGGCACGTTTGCAGCCCATGGATCAGGGAGTTATCCAAGTGCTACGACGCGTCCGAACGGAGACATGCTGGGTTGTGAACAACGTTTATTGTCAGGGACGTGATAATATAGGCAGCCGATGCTTCGGGTGCAAAACAGAAAGGGTGGTGATAAGAATGATAAGTACATTGGAGGATGATACAAAGTTTCCAAGAGTCATGACACAGCTCTGATACAGCATTCCTTCCCCCCAGGGGCTATAGCGATCTACAGGCTTCCTTTCTCTGGTTGACCTTCGCAACTCTGGCGGCTGGGTGGTGCTGATGGTTGGTTCTGCAGGTGTTGTATCTTGTACTGCATCTTGTCGAGCGCCTTGCGTTGTCTTTGCCGCTGTCCCTGGTACTTTGAGTGCCAGCGGCTCTCGAAAACGGATCTGGTCAATGTGACATCGGACTTCTCCCGACGGTGTGTCCACTGAGACCATCCTTGCTCCGGTCGTTGTAGTTACCGTCCCTGGCAACCACCTTTCTCCTTCTCCGAAGTTCCGGGCCCAAACTGGATCTCCGGGCCACAGCTTGCTACGGGGTTCCTGCAAAGGCACCAATGAAGCACCAGGATACGGCAGGCAGGCGTCTAGACGAGATCTGATCTGGTAGCCTAGCAGTCGTGATGGCGAAGAACCGTCAGCCAAAGGAGTTCGGCGGTACGTGAATAATATTTTAGCCAAACGCGTAGCAAGGTTACCATGCGTGACCTTTTTTAGACCATCCTTAATCGTCCTGACTGCTCTTTCTGCTAGCCCGTTGGACTGAGGGTGGTATGGAGCAGTGCGTAGATGTTCTACGTTATTTCCCGCGAGGAATCGAGAGAACGATTCTGCCGTAAATTGAGTCCCATTGTCTGTCACGATAGTCTTCGGTATCCCAAAATGGCTGAACATTTCGCGCACAGCTGCTATTGTAGAATCGGCAGTCGAATTCTTCATGGCCACCGCCTCTATCCACTTTGAGTGAGAGTCCACTGCAATTAATATCATGGCGTCCGACACCGGTCCCGCGAAATCCAGGTGTAATCGCGACCACTTTTCTCCCGTCTCCGGCCACTTCACCGGAACATATGATGGCGGCATCGGCCGTGCCTGGATACACGCACTGCAACTCCGGGAAAGATGTTCAATCTCACCATCGAGCCCTGGCCACCAAAGAAGTGTCCGCGCGACCGCCTTCATCGCCGATGCTCCTTGATGGGTCTCGTGCAGCATTTTTAGCATCGCTCCACGTGCTGTCTGTGGCACGACGACCCGGTGCCCCCAGTAGAGCAAACCCTGGGCTACGGTGAGTTCCAACTTCCTGTGAAAGAAGGGTTGCATTTGTGGGTCGTCATCGTCTAGGTGCTTTGCCCATCCGTGCAGCACATAGTCTTTCACCCTGGACAGTAGCGGGTCCTCCGAGGTTAGCGACCGCAATCGTTGTGCCGACAGAATAGTATCATCGAGTTGGTTAACTGAAAGCACATATTCTGGCAGCTCGTCCGTCTCCTTGTCAGGAACATTTATCGGTAAACGACTCAGTGCATCAGCGTTCTGGTTCTGGGGGCCCGGCTTGTATTCTATCTTGTACTAATATGCCCCTAGCAGTAACGCCCAGCGCTGAATTCTGGCCGCCGCCATGACAGGTGTAGGTCTGTCCTCCCTCAGCAACCCTACCAAGGGCTTGTGGTCGGTAACGAGCGTGAAGTCCCGCCCCAACAGATAATCTCTAAATTTGGTTACCCCAAACACTAGGGCTAATGCTTCACGCTCAAGTTGCGAATAATTTCTTTCCGCCTTTGATAGCGTCCGGGACCTGAATCCGATTGGTCTGTCCACGTGTCCGAAACTATGGGACAACACAGCCCCTACCCCATGAGGCGATGCGTCACACTCGAGACGTAAAACTTTGGAAGGGTCAAAATGCGTAAGAACATCTGTCGTACATAACACCCGCTTGGCCTTTCTGAAAGCATGCTCCTCTGCTTGGTCCCATTTCCAGCGTTGATTCTTCGCTAGAAGGTTGTACAGTGGCGCCAAGAGGGTAGCCATGTTGGGCAGAAACTTGCTGTAGTAGGTCAAAAGTCCTATGAAAGAGCGGAGTTCACTTACGTTCTTCGGGCTCCTTGCTTCCATTATAGCCGCCAGGTTCTTTTCCGTAGGGTGTAGGCCGTCCTTGTTGATGCGGTGCCCGAGATAGCAGACTTCGTCCTGCCAGAAGTTACTTCCCTCTGTGCAGCTTGACTCCGTTCTCCTTGAAACGCTGCAGCACCTGCTTGAGCACGCTCCTGTCTTCCTTTCTTCTCTCCGAGACAATGACGTCATCGAGATACGCTTGTACGCCGTGTATTCCTCGCAGCAGGCTCTCCATCTTGCGCTGGAAGATAGCGGGTGCGGAAGAAATACCGAATGGCAGCCGGTTGAAACAGAAGAGACCACGGTGCGTGTTGATGACGGTTAACTTCTTGGATTCGTCATCGAGTGGCACTTGATTGTACGCATCTCGAAGGTCCAACGTACTGTACCTGTCGCCCCCATTGAGTGCCGCGAACAGGTCGTCGATTACGGGGAGTGGATATTGCTCGGTGCAGCAGGCTGAGTTCACGGTCAACTTAAAATCGCCGCAAATTCTTATGATCCCATCCTCGTCGCCACTGCTACGACGCGTCCGAACGGAGACATGCTGGGTTGTGAACAACGTTTATTGTCAGGGACGTGATAATATAGGCAGCCGATGCTTCGGGTGCAAAACAGAAAGGGTGGTGATAAGAATGATAAGTACATTGGAGGATGATACAAAGTTTCCAAGAGTCATGACACAGCTCTGATACAGCACCAAGCCCTAAAGTCACGCTTCCGCAAGGGTCTCTTGCAGATGATGCTCTTGTGCACGAGCCAGGATGAAGAGTACAAGGTGGACGTTCTTGGCGCCGTTCACCTCATTGCCGATGCCTGGAGGCAGCTGACTCCCACTAGCATAGCAAATTGCTTCAGGCATGCAGGATTTTCTTCAAGTGACCTGACATCTGACTTGGAGGACTTTGAATGCGACAGCGAAGATGCCCTTGAAAGGCAGGAGGTACTAATTGAGCAGTGTGCTTTAAGAGAAATCACACTGGACTTCGATGAATACGTGCAAGTTGACAGCGGCGTTGCAACTTGCCCCGGCAACACTGTGCAAAGCATTGTTGACGAAGCATGCGATGAGGAGGAGGAGGAGGTGGAAGAAGACTCTGAAGAGGTAGCTGCCACAGAAGTTACCACACTTCATGGGGCAGAGTCTGCTGTGCTGTACCTAAGGAATTTTTTTCTTAATGAGCCAGAATCGGAAGTGTTTCTCCAAAGCCTAAGTGACATGGAGAAAAAGATTCTGAAGATGAAGATGCAAGGACTCAAACAAAAGAAAGTTGATGCATTTTTCAGTCCACAGTGATTAATTGCTGCCTAATAAACTTGTGAATGCTATGTAAAAACCTCATGTAGTTTCCTTGCTCTCTAAAAAACTATGAGTTACATTCACCTCATAGTGTTTAGACATCCATAAAATAGTATTAAGAGAGTGTGCATACATAAATCGGCACTTTTTTACATCTCTCTTAGTAAACGGAACTCCTGTTAAATGGAACAAATTTTTTTGGTTCCTTGGAGTTCTGTTTACTGAGAGTTAACAAGCTTTAATTCCAAAAGTATTGCACTTTTTTTAAAGAAGCGCGGCATAGTGCACTTTTCGCAGTCAGACGGTCGTCGTCATGAGCACAGACAAAACTTCTGACAATTCTGAAAGCGTCCATTACGTAGGATATGAGAAATCGCAGTCGCTTTTAATGATCTGTTGGTCGTTCATTTCTCTATGAGTGATCGCATCTTATTCGGCATCAACTTCCAAAGACAGTCCGAAATCACCTGCATTATCTGGCTTCCTTTGTTCACTTTCTACCGCAGTGATAAGTTGTGTTCTCTTTTTTAAGCTGAACATGCGCAAGTTGTACACTATAATTTACAAACCACTGTACTTCCGAACCACGGAGCGTGCTTCCCCGACATCAGTGTAAGAGCACTGCTCGAGGGGCGTCAAAAGAGAATTTATTACTGGCATTTCTTACGGACAGATTGTTAGTCAACCGACACAATCGTCGACAGAACAAACGGTCCGGCGGACGTCCATGGGATGTCAGTGGAGCAAAAGGACATCCTGAAGATATCTCGAGGACATCTGCAGGACCCATCCTCCTTTCAGAGGGCTCCCAGATTGAATTTACTATAACTAAGGTTTCATGTTTTCATCTCTTTTGTTTTAATTCGGCAGTGTTTTGTTTAAAGGGGTACTGAAATTAAAATCTGAATATACCGCTCACATTCAGAAATAAGTTAAACATGATCAACGAAATCTGCTAATGACAGTTACACGTTTGTATTTTTAACGGATGGCTGCGTCTTTCGTTCCAAACGGCCGACTCCAGTGAGCGCTTTGAGAGCAGCCATTGGAGAGCGCGATGCGTCTCGGGCGATCCAGCTCCTCCAGTGCATTCGTGACGTCACATTTAACTTCGTGGGCGAGGCTACAGGGAGCCTGGCGTGGTCGTGAGCTTCGTTACCTGCTGGCGTCAATGCCAACGCATTGACGCCTGCCAACGCATTGACGTCTGCCAACCTGGTCATTCAGGATGGCAGACGACTGGCTCCGCAATGTCAGCCGAGGCGAAAAAGCAACTCAAACCCTCTGCTTCCCTTAGTGGTTGAATGTGCGTGGGAGAAAAGGGGAATCTGGTTCAACCAAGCTCGACAGCCTACGCACGCTCGAAACTCGGCACCGTACTTCCGCGAAGCAGCACCGCTTTTATGGCGAGTTTTCACGTAACGACATTCGGGAACATTCACCAGGTGCAATCTGGTAGTCAGTTTATTCGTTTTAAATAATGTCCTGGTCTCTTTTCAAACAGAAGTCTGGCATCTGCGGTGCAACCAGGACGGTTTGGCATTTAAACAATAAATGGGCGCTAGAATTTTATTGTATTACCCCTTCAAGGGGAGGAGGGTTTGTGTTTTTTGGGTTCAAGCAACAAATCTGCGTTTGTCGAGTTTGGAAAAAGAGAAACGGGACACGGCCGTGGGACTTTCCAACCTCCAGGGAGCAAACGCATTCCTCGAATACTTGGAAACGTCCCAGTACCGATATGAAAAGGGAATGAGACGGAGAGGTGTGATTTCCAAAGAAAGAGGCAGCCTCGCTACTGTTCAGAGTGCCCTGTGTCCCGGGTGAACATCAAATGAAACGGGGCATACAAGTTTCATCCCATCAATCTTAGGTTTTTCTTTATTTTTTATTTTCAAGGTGAGCCTTATTTGGGGTAAGAATCGAAAACGAAAAACCTTAATCAAGGTTTTCCAATTTTTCCTGACTTGATCAAACTGGGTCAGGAGCTAGTTTTCGGGGTTCGCCGGCGCAATCGAAGACATGGAAGGCCTAGCCGTAGACGACGGCCGGGCAAAGAAGACATGAATCAAGAATGTTCGGAAACCTTTTGCAGGCAAGCTGGGAAGCCAGCTGGACCGGCACGAAAACATTGGCCGTGGCAACATTGGACTCGCCGGCTTCCGTCGGATCATGGCGGACCCCAGACTGGACCACATTCCGATGGTCCTGGAGACGCCGGGGACGGACCACGCTGCCGAGATCTCCCTCCTCAATGAGATGTGTTCCGCCTGAGCGCCGCAGACGCTTACGAGAAGATTGCTCAGGGGCAGTGGTGCTGTGGAGTTGGATACAAGAAAGAGTGTGTTCGTTGAAGATTTTGCACGTTAAGGCTCGTTTGCACGCTCGCGACTGCTTATGACCAAGTGCGTTACCACCGCTTGCGATCTCTCACGACAAGAGAATGCACCGGCGTCGTCCACCGGGTAGCCGTGGAACAATTGCGATTTCCGTACGTTTCCCATTTTTTCAGCACGTCGTTCTTTCACTCTGGGCACGAAAATCTTCTGACGATGTTACGGACAACTGTTTCTCGTAGAGTGTGTCTACATTTGGTATCACGGATACTGCGAAATCTTCGCTCTAGCAAAATGCAGTTCCAGGGCCACCTTGTAGACGGCGCCGGCGAAGTTCTCTCATCATAACGTATCCCGAGAGGTTTGTAATGCACTCGGTCGTAAGCAGTTGCGGGTTTGTGAACCATCCTTTACGTGTACGCACGGATAGCGCGAGTGCAGTCGACAACAAGTGGACAAGATGACCGGGACCTTTACGTCGTCTGCCGTCTCTGTTTCTTTCATTGTGGGTGAAGGGACGAGCCAAGAAACTAACGGCCTTGGAAGTATGGGGTATTATCGACACTGGGGTAATTGCCCTAAAATCGGCACGATCAATGGTGGACGACGACACGGACGATAGGGTTAACCAATGGTTGTGCTCATGGCACCGTCTCTCTGTAGGGGCAGAGAGCAGACGACGCACTTGGTCGAAAGCAGAGGACGGCGGCGTCTGCTTGCTGCGCTTGTCGGGGAGACGGTGTCGCGAACATAATCCTCGGTGAAAGGGGCCATGAAATGGTTTTCCAACTTCTTCCTCATCAGCGTCAGAATGAGAAATTCCGTGGTCGTGACACGGCATTGCACCGTAAGCGGAAGTTCACCCAGCCATCTGGGGTTGGCGGGACTAGCCATCAGTGCTCCTTGCATCTTGTGCAATCATCCACGGATGTCGAACTGCGGTGGTGGCCCTCCCAGCCGACCGGGCAGTCCAAGCAATTTGGCTTTCGGCAGCTAAGTGTAGTGTCGGGTGGTCGACTTCGACAGTGTCGGTTGCTGAACACGGTAACTCGGAGCTTCCACTGTGGTGTTTATCCTTTGCGAGCGATAGCAAGTGCTGTCGCGGCACTCGTCGGCCACAGACACTAATTTAAATATTAGTCGACGGGTCGATCGTCCAGGGACGCAGTGCTCGTGTCCGATGCGCGAGCTGGGATCGGCTGACGTACTTTGGGTACTGCAGTTGCATCGCAGTGAAAGGGCGGAGAGCTTTTGAAGGAAAGGAAGTATGAAATGCTCAGCCATATTTTTAGATTTTTGTACTGAAAAGCAGGCTTTTGGCTTTCTACTTTCTTTCTTCTGGCCCACTAAACGACATGCAACTAGTAAAATCCCAATCCGAAATCATTTATCCCAGCCCAAAATTTGTTTCATGGCCCCTTCAACTCGGTTGTCTGCGGTGGCGTCTGCACTGAAAATGTCGAGTGTTTGTCTAATTTTTTGCGGGAAGGGCGCTGCACCTCCAAATTTCATGAGGTAAAAACCTCCACCAAAATACAGCTTTTGATAAAAATTCGACATTGCAACTTGCGTGCACCAATCTTTCATACTGATTTGAGAGCGAGCCTTGGTATTTGGAACACTCTGAATATGTGGAACCTGTTTTTGTGTTTGTCGAAATGCAGGCCTAAAAAAAGTTATGCCACTTGAAACGACCTGATGTGCCGCTTGCTCGGGCATTGGCTTGGCAAGCTAAGATAATGCGAGGAAGGAGTGCAAAAAAGGATTTTAATGGTAACATTGGGCTGTAATGGTGGTTTCATCTTCAGATTAATTTTAAAAGTTTTTTAAGAATGTGTAAAAGAAAAGTGCAGGTTTTTTGGTTTCTTTTAGGGGACATGCAGACAAGTGGTTAGTTTTGAAGTACATTTTTTTAGCAGGGCATGCAGACAAGTTATTCTACCATATTGAATTTGCAAATGGGGTACAGCCTGTTAGTGCTGCACTTGGAAAATATTCAGGGTCCTGTTTTAATGTATCTTTAACTGCTGCAGGATGTGACTTTTCACATGTGGTTGACGACTTGCCACTCAGTGGTGTACGATGCGAGTAATAGATGGCATTACCATTGTTGCATGTTTTGGCAGGCTGGGAAAAGAAATGGTGGCGCCATCTCTAGGTCACATGGCAAGTCACTATGTTTCTCTGCATTGCTTTGATTGAAAGCAAATCTTTCTCTTTTTGTTCCTAACACATGATTGTAGTCAAACTAGCTCACAAATTTAATATACTGAAAAAAAATATATAAATTTGGATACATTTGTTTTAATGTTCGTTTCCCCTCATCTCATTTATAGGGGAAATTTTAACACTTGCACTATGTTTTCAAGTGTAATATTGCCCTTGAGTACTGCTGAATTGGCTTCAGCAGTACTCAAGGGCAATTTTGTTCTTGAAATAACAACTTTAGTAAGCTTTCCAACAGTGATGGTACCTGAAGACAAGCATATATTGCATTGCTTGGCTTTTTTTGTTGTTGCTGCTGAAATAGTAGATTTTAAATGAAAGCCTACCTCAAACACTTTCTTGTACTGTGACTTACAAGGGACAGTGTTGTAACATACATTTGGTTTGTTACTTGAAACCGAGGATGGAGGGACGTTGGGCAACAGTGATGAGAAAGAAAGAGAGGTTGAAACATTTTAAACATTTTTCTTCAACATGGACAACATAGTTACAACCTGAGTGATGTCAGCACTTTTCACATTTCACTCGTACAGGATAACGTTGAGCACCAAATTGGACCGATTCTACTGGGTCTTTGCATAAGCGCATTCTGCTGCTTCAGTAGTTTTGAACCCATCTTTCACTTGCTCAAAGTTCCTGTGTCATGCTTCATGTTTTAACATGTGCGCCTTCATAAACTTCCTCGTCTTAACAGTGAGGCGTACAAAGTCGTGAAATATTGAGCTGCACCCATGTATATGTAAGCAGCCATGTGCCTGCCCTCCGTGTTACACAAACAGAGGGTGGCGCATGTTTTTCATGAATTGGCTGCTGTGCATACAGTATTAAAACAGGAAAAACACTGTTTTCATCACTTACTCGGAATATTGAAAACTTTTTTCTGTTAATATTGATTCGAATATTCCGTGTATTCGATTAGACCTTCGATTCTCAATATAGTTTTCGAATAATTTGAAAGATTTTCATTGTTTGTTAGTATGGCAGACTATTTCCAGGACTTGCTTTGACAATTCTAGAAAATGAAACCAGTGTCCATCTAGTTTCGACTACATAATACCAGAAAGCTTCCCCTGCAGTAAAGCAACACCCATGGCAGTAATGTTGTGGGTAATGCTTTCCTGCAGTGCTTCATTCACTAAGGGTGCCCACCGGCCACAAATGTTCCTCGTGTGGTGTTATGTTAGACAGGTAATCAATACATAAACTAAGGTTATTATTAAAATTATCTGTGCTACGTGAAAATGAGTATGGTTGCAGCTTTCTTTGTTTGCATTTCCAACTTCTTTTTCCTATTCTATCTCCTGTTTCTATCCATGTTCATGATGGCTGCATGTTGTCTCTAAACAGGTTCCAATTTTTCAAACCTTTGTAGGGCCTTTTTGAAGGAGATTAATTCACTTCTTGCCTATCGCTATCCAGCGGCTACGTCGCTCAATTTCTACACTGACACTGACGTAGTCGAGCATATCTAAATTATTAGGAAGCAACATTGCTATGTCTGAGCTACAAACTTGAAGGATACATGACAGTAATAGCAACATTGGCTAGCAAGGCAAAAGTGGGGTGCTAGAAATAACCACGCTTGCGCATTTTTTGGCGGTAATCTTGGTATGACCGTGCCATTTTGTTGTTACAGATATGCGAGTGTAAGAAACATGTTTTTTTCATTCTGAAACGGAAAATTCCATCAATTTCGGTGTTCTTTAGTAACAAAGCCTACACAACCTCTACACTGTTTGCTGACGTCTGCGGGTTACACTTGTATGCCAAGGCTATTGAATTGACTGACATAAAATGTGTATTGAAAGGCCAGAAATTGCCTTTTAATAGATGATTTACTGGTCTATCAATCTCAAGGCTGTTTGAGACCATTTTCAACTTGTCAATCTTGCCATTAGTGTCACACGCCTCTTGCCTCTCTGGAGCAGTGATTGGGTGGATTCGTAAAGAGTGGCGAAGTTGTCCCCGATAGATTTTCCCGTGCAAGTCTCGAGAGCCTTGTTGTTCAGCCGTATCCCGTACACCTATGATCTCAATCGAAATATTTATATTTATTCGAGAGTGTGAGAGGTTTTCATAATAGCAATATAAGGAAAACACGTGTAAATTTTTTGAGATTGAAACAGTTTTGTTTAACGACTCTAGGCAACTCTAGGGTGGTTCCTGGGTAACCCGTATTTTGTTGAGTCACTGCTGAAAGTCGCTGATTGGTGATTCACGGTTGCCTCTTTTCCGCTTTTGTGTCATTGAAATTAAGGCCCGTTCACACACTTGCGACTTGTTAAGACCGAGTGGCTTGGAATCTCTTAAGATCTATTACTACGAGAGGACACACTGGCACCCTTAATGGGTGGCAGTGGAAACTTGGCGGTCCCATATATTTTCTATTTCATCATCCTTTCTTTCTAGATTCGAAAAACTTTTGTCAACATTATAAACGACCATTTCTCATAAGCATTAAGCACATTTGACTTCCGAAATTCTGCAAAACCTTCGCTCCAGTGAAATGCCGTCCAAGGTCACAGTATAGATGGCGCCAGCGTGCTCTTTCACTCCAAGAGATTATAAGGCACCCGGTTCTAAAGGCCCACTCACACACTTCCAACCGAGTACAACCGAGAGAGACAGGACCTCTTGAAACCTCTTAAAATTTCTTAGGACGCACTGGTGCCATCTATGCGGTGACCCTGGAACTGCATTTCACAAGAGCGAAGGTTTTGTGGGATTTCCGAGGTCAAATGTGCGCGATACCTATGAGAAAGCCTTGTTTATAGCATTGACAAAAGCTTTTCGAGCCAAGAAAGGAAGCATAATGCGTGAGAGTAATATAAAATATGCCAGACCGCCAACTTTACACTGCTTTTCAATAGATAGCGCCAGTGTGTCCTCTCGTAAGAGATATTAAGAGGTTCCAAGGCTTTCCATTCAAAGAGGTCGCAAGTGTGTGAACAGGCCTTTAAGGTCATACTTGTTATGTTGAGGAGTGATCTCATTGGCAAATCAGTGGTGCACACAGGAAAACATTGTGCAGGCTTAGCATACTTGCACTTTTTTTTTTCCGGTGCTTCATTAATAATTTTTGAGGTTGGAAGCCATTGTAATTAAGAAGGATTTTTCTCACGACGAAACACTTGTTTGATTCTGTGGCAAGGGAAGAACTTTGACAATCTCCTACAGAGGGTTCTTCCAATAAATAGTGTTGCTGAAGGCATCCGTTGTTCAAATACTATTGTGAACGATTTTATTTTAACTTTAATAAAGCTGTTCTGAAATAGGCGTTTGTCGTCCGTTTTTATTGCGGATCGTGCACCCCGTACCAAGACTGGTCACTGCCGTACTACGTTGAAAGCAACACAGCGGTGGGCTTCTGTTGATCGGCTGCCCATCAGTCGCCATGTCACATGATGCGTGGGGAAAGGGCCAGCAGACAATAGATCAACTTTAAAGCGGGCAGCGCCGTCCGCGGTCCCGAAAGGAATGCCGGGAACTGCCTGTACAGCAATAGAATTAAGCCTAGATTTCTAAAAGGGAGCAACTCAAATCATGGGGAGAGAGAGAGAAGCAGAGCGTTTGTGATCTAATGGCGAACGCCGCCTGCGCCGATTGGTCGCAAGTGCGTACGCGTGAGTGTGTATGTGGGGAGGAGGAGAGGAGGGGCTGAGCAAAGGCTGGAGACGATCGAAGCATTCGGCCCATCCTCGCCCATAAACCCCGTTAGCCCGATCACGCAGTCGGAGGCACTTTGAAATCTAGGCACGCTGAGCAGCAACGGCTGTAGCACGTACTTCTTCCGTTCTCTTTAGCTTCACGTGGTAAAGTTCCTCTATCCAGGGAAAAGTGTTGGCATTTATTGTTGTTGAAATGCTCGAGTCCCGTGCCGCGCGTCACCTCTGGGAAGAGCATGGCGTCCGAAATCTAGCTCAGTGCTGCGCTGTGCCGCCATGATCTTCCCAAGGGCTGCACGTGCCTCGTACATCGAAGCACCTTGCGCTACTTTGAGAACATGAAGGGGCTTTATCGTATTGCTTTACCATGCAGCAGACGGGGACGTCGGAAGTATATTGCAAGTGAAATGACTAAATAAGCCGTTTTGTTTTTTCGTCTTTTTTTATAATTTATGCACTTTTTTTAGCAAACCGAACTGTGATATTACTATTTGAGTTCCGTTCGATAGGGAACACTATCCTAACAAGTTAGTTTTTGTCCCTTTCACTGCGTCCTGTGCGGCGATTTCTATTTTATATTCTATCACGAAGTCATCACGACACACATGATGACTTCGTGACGAGCGCTGAGCCCCCGTTAGAATATTTAGGGGCTGCCTCTGGCTCCCCACTTTTCGGCGTCCCTGGCGGTAGAGGCTGCGACAGCAAGAAGAGCATACAAAGTAGTGCAGAGTGTCCCCATAATTCACTCGCACGCCCTTTTGGTATATTTTAGGGTTATGCGAATATTCGAAATTTCGAATAGTAGTTCCGAATAATACACTATTCGATATTCGCTTTGAACAGAACTGCACTATTCGCGTTTTTCGAAGTGTTGATTACGGCGGGTTAGCCCCGTTGAGTGCGCTTCTTACCAACCTCTGGCGCCCTGCGGAGAAGCAAAATCCGCGGAAGTGAGCTCCGCGGATGTTGCTTCTCCGCATTACATCGGCGCTCGGTAAGAAGCGCACTTAACGGGGTAGCCTCGCCGCGGTAAACAATATCGTAATTGCGTGCTCGGAAGAAAAGCATACATTCAAAGCAGAATGGTTCACCCGTGCTGACTGTATTTGAAAATAAATGGAAACTTTGTGAATGTGTATATCTACATTGTAGTAGATGGTTCAAAATTAAACTTTTATGCTGGCAGGCAGAGATGCTTTTACAACCTGGGTCCATTATGCGCGACTCATTCTTTTTTAACCTGAGGTTAAAGAAATAATATTTTATATATCAAGATTTGTAAATTCACTCAATTGGTATAGTTGGCCACCTTTATAGAATTCATTTTATGCCAAATCCGTCGTTTACTTGCCATCCCAAGACACCAGACCTTCTGAGGTCACAGTTCATAAATATAGATAGATTAAGCTTAGCTTATAAATGAAAAAGTGGAATAACCTTTGCAGGTTTAGCTGGGTTTTCGTCTAAGAATTATGCAGTGGTAGTAAAAGGCGTGAAAAAACTATTCGATATTCGAATCGAAAATATTCGGCCAAAACCACTATACGCCTCGCAAGTGGGCTCATTTTCGTCTTCTGCGCATGAGAAAGGAGGCGCGAAGCGGGAGAGGAGGTTGATGACGATTCCGACTAAGCTCCGCCCTCGCACATGTCGGGGGAGGCCGGGGGGTAAACAAACATCGGCGTCGGCCATGGCGGCCGTGTTGTAGCGGCGATCGCGAGTCTTTTATTTATTGTAGCCCGGTTAAAATTTGCCGAGTCCACAAGATCGAGCAGCTTTGTGCCCCTTACGATTCCTCCGTCGTCTGCTAGAGGCATTTCGAAGATTCCAAGATGAAGACGACGAAGAGCACCAAAGAGAAGGCGCTTGCCTAGCCTCGCGATTGAAACGCCGGTTGCGCCGGTCACTACGAGACCGCCGCCCGATTGTACCGGTAAGTTGCCTTTTATCTTGTTCTTCCTTTACGAACACAACGGATTTTGCCTTCTAGCAGGTCTTTATAAATCTTATGTGGCGGAGTCGATGGGCGCTATTAATCGAAAAACGGCCGAGAATGTAGCGTTTTCGCGATCCTCCGAAGCCTATCTTCGCAGGTGATACTTAGGAATATACACACTCGTCATTTCGACTCGAAGCTGCACGGAGGCCGTATAAGCTATGTTCCGTTTCATTTTAAATGCGGTCGAAGTTAAATCTACATGGGCGAATCCCGAGCTTTGATCATAGCTGCCATGCATGTGCGATCTTGCAGTACAAGCGCTGATCAGATTCTCGCGTTTGCAATTTTCGCTTCGTTCGCATTTAGGTGAGACGCAGTATAGTCATACATCGTATTTGGTATAGTAGTTGCAGCCTACGGTTGTAATCATGGCACTGTAGAAAAGCACAGAGCTCAAAACTTGCCGCAAAAACGCGATCGTTTTTTCTTTCAGGAATGAAATATGAATGGCTGTTACGTGTAATACAGTGAACCAACTCGGACAGTACAAATTTGCCGTTTCACATTAGCCAGTATGAGTGAATTGCCGACGAAGTACCGATGCCGCCTTTCTGCGAAATGTGTTGCGCAGTGTATCTTGGAACCACATCGACGCTGTCAGTGTCTGACGTGTTTTTGCGTGTCGCTTGTCTTTTTTTTTCGTTCCCATACCAAGATAAAAATTCGGAGATCGCGCACTATCCAAGCCTAGCTAACGAGCGCCCCATGGAATTGACACGGGAGTAAACAATGACTAACATGTACATATTTTTGTTCGCTCAGCAGACTGGGTCAAGCAAAAGCCAGTGTATAAGTGACAAACTTTCTAACATCATTTGTCATTTCTAGGTCCCAGATGGGCTGTTGACATCCAGAAACACACCAACGGATGGTGGTCATACAGCGATTGTGAAGACATTCCCATTTGGATCCACGCCACTCATTGATCATCTTTCCTTGTTTCATCAATGCCCAAGTATGCCAGGCGCCGATTGACTACTTGCATGTGTTAGTAATGGTGGCATGCGAGGCTTCAGTATTGTCGCTGCAGATAGGGCTCACCCTCACACCAATGCTGTTTGTGGTGTACCTTTCCATGGAATTGTTTGGTTGATTCCAATTTCCTAGAAACGTTAATATTCAGTTTGGTGGGCCTTGAGTAGATTCGTCGAGGAGGTCTCGTCTCTTTCCTGGGGGTAATACCATGTCAGCTGCTTTGCATGAGCCACTTGGAAACTGTTCGGACCGCTTTAAAGCACTTGTGATTGACCTTACCTGTTGTGTCCATGCTAATGCTGAAATGTAAAGTTCACTGAACCAAGTTTTACTAATGAACAAACACAATCAGTGGAAAGGTTGAATGGCTTTATTTGTTTTCTCGAAGTATACAGTGTTTCATACATAATACATGATGCTGGCAAGGCTACTTTCATTAGCACGCAGGCAACTTAGTCTACATTCTGTTTCACGATAGCTTGGTGAACTGTGGAGGCTACGGCTTCTGCGACCCAGTAAGAATGTCGGAGCGAGGCACATGGACGCATGTTACAGGAGCGTTCGTGTCACCGCGCCAAATGCAAGGACCACCCGCCAGAACCGGCTGTCGTCTTACAACCACATGCTCAATTTGCCCATGAATCTGTGGCGGGTGCTAATGCTAGGGCGATGTTTTGAGCGGAAGTGGTCGATTCACGGCTACGATTGTTTGAACTTCGATCACAAGCCATGTTTTTCTCAAAAAAAGTGTTGATCTATATTAAGTGTCGCTAATCAGTAACATGTGTCTTCGTCTTTCTTCAGTGTCGTGTAGTGTTGCGGTCCGAAGAATCCGACGGCAGCACTACTAAAAGAAGAAGAAAAAACAAAGCCTAGAACTATGTTTTGTCGCAGATGGCGCTCTTGCTGTGGCAATAACGAGGACTCGACCGTGGAGTGTTGTCACGTGCCTGGCTCCGATGCTCTTATTGGGTCACAATGTTTGCCAATTTACCGAGAAACGGAGTATAGTGTCTCACCTGTACACGCTATAAAACAAATGAGATGCCAGGTGTAGCAACTCTCGCAGCTGTAGCCCTTATATTATTCTTTGCTATGCTGTTTGGAAGAATACATAAAAAAATCAGTTTACAAAGCCGAATCTAATTTTTTGCCCTCTTGCATGTGACAAAAATAAAAGCATCACGCCTGAACACCAACATCTGTCTCTAAATTATTCCTTGGTGAAATGAAAAATAAATATACTGTGAATATGAACCAATACAATCTCAAACAGGTTTAAGAATGGATATGATTCAATAAACAATTATTTCAATCTGCAAGCTTGAAATCAAGTATGTGTGTGCATACTTGACCCTGGTCTTTCGACTATTCCCCGTTGACACTTGTTCTCGAAGGATAGGGACTTCGTCGATTTCACGGCAGTTCAAGCATTGGTCAGGCAACATGCTCATGTTTATAGTTTCGGCTGTGCTATAGGAATAACAAAGGTGAGTTGTGTATTGCCGAGTCAAAACAGAACTCTCAGGTCTAAAAGGCTTCTTAAAAATGCACTAAATCTGGTTTTGACTTCATAATTACATGACTCGAACATAAACTACTCACTTCAGCAAGTCTAAGAATTCACAAATAATCTGTGAACATGTATTCTGCTTTTATCTTCATTCACTTATGAAACTGATTGCTTATATAAAATATGCAATCAGTCTTGCACACCTCCCCATTGCGAGAAGGAAAAGGGAGATTCGTTGGCTTTTTTTTCTCGCCGGAAAGCAGAAAAAGAAAAGGAACAGGTTTCAATGTGCACATTACGTTGAAGTGGGACAGTTACGGAAACAAATTCTGCATCTTCAATATTCATGAAGTAGGCAGATTACTTTCAAGTCATAAGAGGATAAAGTCAGAAACAACTTCAGCTCGCCTTCAATCAAATTTTCCCTTTAGATCCAGGGACGTTTCACCTTCATAAGGTCATCAGTACCAATTGGCATCCATTCAGGACTGTAATGGTAGATGTACAAGCTTGACCTCAAGGTTGCAGTGCCCTCCTTTCATCTGCTTGCAGTGCGACCCCTCGTGCACTTGGTCCCAGATGGTGAAGCTGGTGCTGGACAGGATGTCGTCCCCTGTAAAAGAGTCGTCCCAGTAGTCAAACGGTCCGGTTACACTCTTGAGCAGCGTATTTGTCCTCCCATGCCATTACCAACTGAAAATCAGTGAAACCCTATTTTTTAAGCAGCAGAATGCATAAATAGACATGTCTATCCCATTCCCTTCGTACCGAATACCTGCCAGCATCCAAGGGATGCAAATCAAAATAAATAACATTGCATTATTTGCTCTTTTGAGACTCTTTGAACTTAAACCAACTTAAACACTACCACAATTTTAAAGCTGGGAACTTCGAGGACACCTCTCCATATACCGAGATTACATGCTCGTCCCACTCCTGGCTTGTCCTCATCCTGGCTTGTCCTCGGCAGGGTTGGCCAGCGTGTCCTCATACTCCTGGGTTTTTAGTCTTGGAAGTTAAAGCTTTGGTTTTTGTCATTGCTTGGTTGCTGGTAGATGCTGGAGGAAGCTTGTACTGTTACTTTGAAACATCAAGTTTACAAATTGAACACTAACCCGTATTGATGGTTGGATACAGAAGCTAGATTTGTCATGTCAAGGAGGTTGTCATAAAACAGTGGGCACGGGACTGAAATTAGCGGCGGAGTGAGCCACCGAGGCGCATTCGGGAGTATCAAAGAAGACGAGGTGTGTGAGTTTTGCGCGAAAGCAGGACGATCGGCCAGAGATGTGAGAATGTGGCGTCGAGAGAACTTGAAACGGGCTAACTGCATGACTGTTATCTGAGCTACATTAACCAGAGGAGAAGAGAGAGTAACAAGTGAACAACACTCTATGGCCAAGGAGGTAATTGACCAGGTTATTTCACCCAAGCATCACAGTAGTCATTTCAACGACCAAGAAAAATACATCCAAACATCAGCACAGCAATAACAGCAGCGAGCCAAGGAATCGGGTTGTGTGTATGTTTATACAGTCTCAAACTTGATCTGCCTCAACGGGCGATGAGTCTCCCAGCTGTAGATGACCGCTAGCCTGGGGCCCTTAACGTGCATCACGTAGCAGTGATACACGACCGCACGCCAATACAGTGCTCATCCAGATCGAAACGGGCAAATGTGGGGATTGAACACACGATTCTGGGTTCTGCAGCGCGAGCTTTCACTCCACATCCTCCGAGCTGGTGCGTGCAAGCCCCCTCGGCCACCAATCCCGCAGTGCCAGGGAATAACATATAATAAATGACAATGGTACAGTGGTCTGCAACAGGTAGCTTTTCAGTGCCTTGAGAAACCAGGTTGAGATCACGTGACACTTTCCTGCCACATATGGCTGGCAACATAGAGATGCATAAGTCATAAAGCAAGTAATAATTTGATTTTGTTTTTACTAAAGACATCAGCATCTGTATTTGGCTTCCACAACTTCTGAAAGCTACCTCTGAGTGCATAGAGTGGTTTCTTTCATAATCTTACCTCCATGGAGAATTTCCCAGCTGGTAACGGGGCCGTGAAACGCAGACCCCCTGAAGTCGCACAGGCGCCGAGGGCATTACACAGGGCCCGCAACATGTCCTCCGAGCAGAGGGCCCTTTCAGTAGCCCGGCAGCCGGTGGATTCTGTTGGAATGATAGGGTAGGGGGAACACAAGCATTTGCAGGTTAACGGACCTAGGAAAACTAGTAGGCAGGTACGAAAACATGCTACTCGCCCCCGCAGCGTTTGCCTCACTGGCACTTTATGGTGAAACAAATCAGCAGCGAGCGACTGATGGAACACGCGTCAGAAGAACAGTTCGTCTCGAGTTTAACACCCTAGGACGGCGCTTTATTGCGCGCGTGAAGCATTGGCGTAGCCAGGTTTTCTTGGGGCCGGGGGGGATTTCGGGTGCGAAGTACTGAACACCCCCTCCGTGGCTACGCCACTGGCAAGAAGTGACATCGGATGTCACTTAGACACGGCGCTATCACTGCTAAAATAGACTACCAAGGAACACCGAGTCGTGACTGCGAAGTTAATGACCCACATACAGATATCCTACCACACTATCTGTTTGGACAAGTGGCATACAATCTCGGCTCGGTCGTACCACACCGATCGCCTAATCCGCTGCTTTTTCGTAACATTCCGTTTTACTTTGCTATACTCCTTTCACGTGCAACTGTTTGTGAATGATGCGAACTGTACAGAAACGACGTAACTCACCTCAGCGAGCGCCATGGCGCGGTTCTCCGGGTTCCAGCGCTGCGGGAGATCGGCCTTCGAAAGCTCGGCAGCCCGTTCAGCTCGCCGAAGAGGGCTGTAGCTACACTTCGGTGCTTCACGGAAACACCGAGACACTTGCTGGCGAAAAGGGGTCTCCGCCAAAAAGTAGAAAGGCTCACTCGCGTCGCACATCACCGTGCTGACGTTGGGGGGGGCACACATCAACATCTCACCGCCGAAGACCGGGACGCATATTGGTGCTTCGTATGCTCCCAGGGTAAATTCTTTCGCGTCAAACGAAGTAACGTACATTTCTAGGTATTTCCGGTCTCTTTTTTCCGTATGCCGCGTCTTCGTTCAAGCACTAGCAGTGGATTTCCGAGAGCCACAGAAAAGGCCTTCCGCAATGGCTGCGGAGAAAAGACGACACCGCTTTGTTTACCCCCGAGCTCCCGCCCGGAGCCATCCTCCAATCAGAGCGCGGCGAGGTGACGTCACGCCACCGGCCTGCGCGAAAGAGCAGACGGCTTTCCCTCCGTATTCGCTTCAAATTCGCTTCGAACTCAAAATCCACTATTCGCACAAGACTAGTATATTTCCAACTGGTCAATTAGAGAGTGCCAGACTCGTCACTTTCACGAAGTGCCGCAGTTCCTTTAGCCGGCTGAACTCGCGTGGGGTTGTACCACAGGGTGTTACTTCAAAGGGGCCCTGCAATCATATTTAAGCGTCTATCTTTTTTGCGGTTTCCACGTCTCTTGAGGTTCGGGCAAGCCAGCGGGCACGGAGAGAGTAACTAAATATCAGTGCGTCATATATTACGGACGACGTGGAAACCTCCTCCACCGACAAGGGCGACCCGCGGTACCGAAAGCGCGCAAAATGTGACGTCTTTGGTCCTGGGCTTACTACTGGTCAGAGCCGTTAGAAGCTTTTTGATCGAAATACAAAATATAAGTGGCACGAACCGTTTCAATTATTTATAAAAGTAGTTTTTGTTCAGTATTTTAGATCAGAAAAGAAACGAATGCAGTTTATAAAGTACGGAAACAAGAAATGACCCGTCGACATACCTGCCACCAAGTGCTGGAAAAGGCAGTGCATACTAGAAAGGAGTAGTGGGATCAGGCGCCGACACGGAAAGGTCTCGGATGTACGCGGCGGCGCTGCGGTCGTATGGACAGGAGGATCCGACCGGCTCCGAGCGTTCCGAAGGCCTTCGGCGAGAAGCTTTGTCTTGCGGTTTGCCCGTTTCACGGTATGGCAGCGGGAAGGGGCTACCATTCTGAACTGATCTTTACCCCGTGTTTGCTGTCGTTTGTGGCCAATGAAGTGTCATGCCAAATTAGTGTTTAATCGCGCAGCAATGAGAGCCGCTCTGGCTGCCCGCTGCATACAGCCTATCCAGAACTAGGGAGACTCAAGTGAGGGTGGGTGCAACTGCTAGATCGGCGATCACGGGACATGGACGCCATTTAATTGCTAAATTTTGCTGGGAGTCTATGGGGCAAAGGGTCCTTTTCTTTCCTAACTCGGGTCATAAAAGCCCATTAAGGTGCTTGAATAATTTACACAAGGTATAAATGATTACTTTTTCATAGCCACCAGTTTTGTTGCGATAGGTTAAGTATTTTTTTAACGCGAAAAATGGTAAATTCCGCCATCTTGGACGTTGCTGCTTGTCTGGCAACTTTGCTTTCTCCGCTCGACGTTTGCAATTCTCGGAGCGAGAAGGAAGCGAGAGAGGCTGCGCCAAGGCGCTCGTTGCTTGCAATGGGAGGCGAGAGGAGGAAAGGCGCATGGAGCAACAGAGTTGCAACAGAGCGGGCGCCTGCTCTCGTGCAGGCAACACTGACGCATATCCTTTCTCGAATCCTCTCCCTCAAGCGCCGCCATTAAATTGCAGACGCTCTCCAGGTTTTGAGTTGCGCCCACCCTCACTACAGCCTCCCTATCCAGAACATGCTTTAGTGGCGCCCTCTCGCGCCGTCGACACGGAGTGCGGCAGCCGTGAGCGCTCGATGAGCTCATTACGCCTCCTCTAGTTCACGGCCACTCAAGCAATCAAGGACGTCATGAGGGAGGTTATTTTTTGCTTGTTTTTGTAATTCTAATTTGCCTATAACTTTTAAAATAAAGCGAATTTAGAGAAAAGAAAAGTTTCACTAACTTACTACGTTCAGTGCGCTCAGTTTCGGTGTAAACTAAAAACCAGTAAAAAAACTCCTTGCAGGGCCCCTTTAAGCTTTCCTGACCTTTTTTTTTTTTTTTTTTTTTTTTTTTAATTGGTGAGTTGTACGGTTAGATGGACATAATACAGTGGTCTAATCGTTACGCCAAGTTTATTGACTAAAATTTGTGAATTAACATTTTAATTAGTGAGGATGAACATACGGTTACAATTAGAAACTTTCTGAGCTTCATCGTAGTCACTAAATAAATAAATTTTAAAAGGACTCGGAGCACTTAGGAAGCGCGGTGGTGCGCTAAAGTGAAAGCCTGACGGCGCAAAAATGCGTCCTCGCAATTCCTCGTTTTTTTTTTTTTTTTCTTTTTTTTTTCAGTTTTGCGCGAATGGTGTTTTTAGGGTACTACCGCCTTACCTATGCGCTTAAAGCCTTTCTAAAATGTTCTGGTTTTACATGACGCTCGGCAAGTTTCTATTTGGAACCATGTGTCTATGTTCACTAATTTAAT
The DNA here is from genome assembly GCF_016920785.2 of Ixodes scapularis. NCBI lineage: Eukaryota > Metazoa > Arthropoda > Arachnida > Ixodida > Ixodidae > Ixodes > Ixodes scapularis. Next base: position 29,399,451 of record NW_024609881.1, read on the forward strand.
ATTTATTTAACACATTTTAGCTAATTATCCGGTCTTTCGTGACTATTGTCCCCCTATATTGCCCCTCTGGCCGTATAAATCACATTCGCGACTGCATTAGTTTAGCGTTTACGGCCTTTTTCAAATAAAAATCCTGCATTCCAGCGACGAAAACTGTTTAGACTTTTTAGCAAGCTTCAAACTGCCTGCGATGCTGAAAAGATATTAAATCGTATGTGCAAGCATCTAATGATTTATAAATTAAAGTGTTTTCAAGTAGTTTAGGTCCTTGTCTACATTTAAATGAGCATATTTAAAAACTTCTGTATTCGTTATATACTACTAAGAATCAAGCATAGGGATCTTTAAAAACTTATTATTTTTAAGATTAACATGTAAATTTAGCTGAGTTGCTTGATCTCAAAATCGGAGACAGCAGACAAACCTGCGAAACTTGGTTTCGGTTTCGCCATTTTCTAACATATCACCGTTGTTTACAAAATATAACGGTGATTTTGCTTGCACGCTCCTAACTCTCTTTCTCAAGTTGTCATTTTAAAATGCATTCTTTTTTATCGCTTGTGTATTTAAAAGCAACCTAACGGCTTTCTTCTTTTTTTTTTATTATTATTTGTTTTATGAAATTTGACGAAGCAGACGACCAAAAAAAACCACCTACGCAGACGAACGCTACGAGCTGACGAGCGAGTACAACGGTCGAGCACTTCGTGTCGCAAAATCCGAGCTATCAATGCGACATTTTCTCAGAAAAGTCAGAGTAGCTGCTTGCAAAAACGTTTAAGAAAGGCATCTTGTCGCAAGATTGCTGCACTTGACGCATTTGCCATGGCCAGCCGACCTACCGACGCCGGACTGCTCGCGAAGTTGGAGCGTAGTGCTTCGGCGAATTACACGCCGATCGCGGACTTAAATAATTGCATCGCCAAAGTCACCGTTATAGGGATCGTCATCACGAAACAGAGCCCACGGACCATCTCTCCGAATTCCGGTAAGCTGATTGATTTCTTTTTGGTATATGCGCCCGAGTTCGGATTCAAAACAAGTTACTCGTCCGGATTTGTGTTGTGTGGCTGTTATCGAATTATCGTTAACTCTCATCTATTCTTGTGAGGTATGCAAAAACAATTGCTGCCTTTTTCTCCTCAAAGATGAACTTCGCATCGCCGAACGGTCAGTCTCGAGTTCAAATCTGGCGCTAGCGGTCAAGATCAGATCAGATATACCGAAGTTTCTGGGCTTGCCGATATAAACGTGAAAGCGGTTTTCAGAATTTGCAATGGGCCTGTTTCTCTCGGCCAGGAGGCGCTGTAGGGTCCATCGTTTTTATTGTTAACGTGAAGCGTCAGCGTCCCTTCATACACGATCTACGGACGTAAACTGGCGTCTGTCAGCGTCCCTCAGTGTCTCACCGCGGGCGCTAATGCCCGAGTCCCACTAGAGCGACAAACAGAGACACCCGACACAGTCAAGCCGCAAATACACGTGCAGCATGTACTCGAAGGTAACTTTGGCAGTCTTGCAATCTCTCAATTCTCGTGATGCGGACACGAGGTCCAAACACGTTGTACATTTGTGTACAAAGTTACGTTAAGATCTTAATTTCCGCGGCAGCTGTAAACGTAACAACAACGCTTAAATCGAGAAAAAAAAAAAAGCTGTCAATGTGATTTTGAAGACGAATGATTGTAATAAATAAAATAACAAAACAAAAATTCCTTCAGCCTTTTTACTCCGGTGAAGGAAGACCAGCGAAGCTGAACTATGGTGGGAATTAAGTAATGGCCGGCCGCAGGTCGGCAAGAAAGGTTCGAAAAGTTGCCGCTATCTTTGAGCGACGGCGGCAACCAGACAACCGGCAAGTGGGTTGGCTGGTTGCTGCCGTCGCTGAGAGATGGCGGTAGCTGTACAGAGTTCTGTGTCATCAGGTCATTTGAGGACGGACACGATCCTGGGGAAACTATCCCTTAACAGCCCCGCTAAAAGGTCGGTACCATAGAGTTATTACAATAAACGCTAGAGGCTCAGCTGGCGCTAGTGTCTATGGGACTTCCGGTTGCAAATTGAAGCAGACAGCATGCAGTCTAGATTTCCAGCCTCCCTGTGTATTCGTATGGGAAAACGCGCGTGAATTTTGTCTCTTCGCCGAAAAATAACATGAATAACTTTTGTCATTTCAGTTGTACCGGATAGTATGTACCTTTATTAATATTGTGAAAGTGTAATTGCTTTAGTTACAGCATTTTTTCTTTACCACTGAACGATGTTAAACTTCGCTATATTTCAGGCCCAAACTTATGTTCCATGGCAGGTATGTAGAAACGAGCGACGATTCTAAGCAAAATAACAATCGAAAGAAATCTAGAGTGTGCTCAAAATTCGCCAGCATTCCGTTTGTGCTTATATATTGCTAATATGCCTGCCCTCTCACTATATGAAAATCACCCCGTCGTGCATCTTTACGAGTGGTTAAAAAAACGTTCGAAACGTAAAGAATAAAGTATATGGGCTACGAAAGGTGTGTTTTCTTATTATTTCCTATGTTGGGCAGTTTTTATCGCGCGCCTGTTCTCTGGCTTCCCCCTATTTGCAAAGATTTGGAGCGTGCGGGTGATGATTTGAACACAGAACAAGCATCTTCGCACATATTCACGAGCAGGAAGCATAAAGCAGTATTTATTTATTATAAATCGGACTATATTACGTGACTTTCAATTTGTTGTGATCGTCGGCAAGCAGAGTTACTTATCCAGTGTTACTGAGTAGTTCTTGCCGTCTCTCTTCGTTTTCCACATGTCCTTCGTTCGTTTGGTACGTATATCCCCCATACTGGAAAGCGCCGACGCAGTGTTCGCGCTAACAGTGTCCGACAGTGCACATAAATACATGTACGAAGCGGTTTTAGCACCGTTTTTCATGCCACGATTTTTAAATAAAAACGCCGTAACTGACCAATTATTTTATCTGCGTGTCTGGGAAATGTTCCAATGTGCCTAGTAGGTACGAATTATTCGTGATATTTGCTCTTATAATCGAGCGCAGAGAGGAAATGCACTCGCTTTTTTCCGTAGAAATGCATTACCGGAAGTGAATTTCAGACTGCTTGCTGTCTGCTTCAATTTGCAACAGCACACTAGCGCCAGTTGAACCTCTAGCGTACATTATAATAACTCTATGGTCGGTACGATGTGTTCAGATAAGGGCGGTCAAAGTCATGCCTATTTTTCTTTTCCAAGTAAATTTTTATATGAGGTAGCAAAACATGTCCACACAACGGAATGGGCCTTACTTTTGCGCGTCGTAAAGGAGGTGGAACTACGGTTTTCTCAATCGCGCGCAGATGCAGCTTTGAGGGCCACAGAAATATAAAAATAAAATTTTCTAGAGCGTAAATATTTTCGTGTATAAAGCACGCCAACTGGTCTATTTGAAGGAGCTAGAGTTAGTTTATTTAAGTTTATATTTCAAGTTATACAAAAAGACGAACCTGGCCTCTTGCGCAACTTTCATATTTAAGCCTTTTTCGGCGATTTTTTAAGACCTTAGAATTAGGTTTCTAGGCTGAATCCTTTTGTACAAAGTATATCATGCTTTGTTCTTTAAAAAAAGAAGTTAGCACTCAACTATTTTAAGTGATGTTTGCATTGCGCCCGGAAATTTTCGAAATACCGAAAAAGCCCATTATTGTGCGCCAATTAAAAAATAAATAATAATTTTCGAATCTAGTTAAATTTCCCTCGACGAACCCTTAAAAACAAGTAATTCAAAATCCGTAAAGAGAAAAAAAATACATGTAATATTTTGTTTTAAATTAGAGAAGTAATCGTTTTGCCAGGTCTCGGCTGCAGTCAATTACCGTTGGAGGCTATTTTTTTTAATTGTCGGACTATATTGTTCCTGGAACACCGCATCCACAGTGGCCGTAGTTGTTCGCGTTCTCTCCCAAACACCACAAAGCATTATTAAAACAAAGAAACTGAGTTTTTTTATTTTATTGATAATTTTGTTTGTTATTGTCTATGAAGACTGAACTTTACGGCGCATTCGAACCTTGGGCTGTTGTGCTTGATTGATTGCGCTCCACTGCACCACTTTCCCAGGGTAATATTTGAACGAGGGTAGCCCGTTGACAATATGATTCGATTCGTTTATCTAGACATCGCTATACTCTGTTTCTAATTATGATGGATTGTAGCGGACGTTACGAGCTACACAGCCAATGTAGCGCATCAAGGGACAACTCGTCACGGCGCCCCCTCAAAGGTCGCGTGTGACATGGTCGCGTGTGACACACGATATTGGATTGACTTGTATGGCTCGTAGCGTCGTCCGTGGTCCGTTGTAAGGTGAAACGAAGCACATAAACAGGAGACGATGGGAATCTTATGCACCAACCGATGGCGGACATGGCGAGGGCGGAACAATAGCAGGATAATTGCGTCTAAAACAACAAAAGAAAAAAAAAAGGGACGAAGATGTGAAAAGCTATAAATAGCAGCAATGAACCAGCGTTGCGCCTTCGCGCAAGTGATGACTCTAGTGTTTTGTAACGAACGCTACTGCACACCGGGTGATGTTACCACGCGACTGAAGGCTGAACTCGCTTAAACCATGGTGTTGGGTGATTTCTGATGTGCTTGAACAGTGGGTAAATGGTCGACATTTTGAATTCGCTCGATATTTTATGTGTCGTTGCCCAATTCATACAATTTATCGTATAAACAAATTCAAAAACGTTTTTGCATTAAAAAATTAAAAAAAAATCTCCGGACATAAAAAAAAGTCGTAGATCATGAAGAGCTATCGGTTGTCAGTCGCATTTACGTGTACCGCCGGTGTGATCATGTTGTATGGTAAATAACTTTAGTAACATTGGGCAATTTTAGAATAGAGTACTCAAAAGCTTTGCGTAAGCAGAAAATAGCGTCGTCAGCGCGCATACGCCATACCCAAACCGCGTTTTGAATTGGCGCATACCAACGAATCCCTTTCATTGCACACGTACAAATTTGGGCACGTTATTTTAAAACTTGCAATTAGAAGTTCATTAATTTTTTTTTAAACAATGGATAACAGGTCAGTTGTCTTAAACAATATTGTTCATTCCCTTACTTATATTTGATAAAAACTCTCAACTATGGCACCTTGAGCGATTGTCTGCGAACGTTGAGATATTGTCAGGCAAACACCTGATCAACACAACAAAAAACAAAAACTACTTTCTGACAATAATTAAAAGCTTTTTTTTTTTTTAATGCGAAAGCATTAACTGTCCCATGGAGCGAGCTGACGTCACCGGTTTGAAGCGCGCAAACGGCACCTAGTTTCTCCAACCCCAAAGGAGAGAAGTAAAGCTGATGGATAAAGCCTTCGGTTCCATTGGCTGGCGCGCTGAGGTGAGGCAAGAGATAGCAATGCCTTTCTTCACTACCTTAGAGTGCGAGGATGTGTAGTGAAAAATACCTTTTTTTGGAACGTGGTGAGAATGACCAGCACAAGTGATCGGCGTGCAATAAGAGGAAAAGGTCTAAGAATTGCAACTCCCCTTCCTTAGGCTTCTCAAAAGTAAAAGTTAGCCCGAAACCGCACGTATGAAAAATGTCCATAATCGTAGTAATTAAATCTTGATCCGCAGTCATTTTGTATAGTAAAAGAAAAACCATCTACATATCTGAACACGTTGGTAGCAGGCGTGGACTTAATAGCTAAATCAACAGCACGGTCGATTTTCGCAAGAAAATTATCACTTAAGACTGGCGCGACAGGAGACCCAATACACACCCCGATTTTTGTAAAAATACTCCGCTTTGCCATCCGATGAATGTGGAATTTAAATAAAATTGCAGAAGTTCAAGAAAACTGTCTGTAGTCACCCCACTTGAGTTCCGGAAAGCAATTTCATCTTGGGATCCAATGCAGGCCCTGACTGAGCTAAGTAAAGGGTCATGAGGAAGGAAATAGAAAAGGTCTTGTACAATCTACGCTTAAATGCACTGTGCATTTGCACAGTGCATTTAAGGCATTAAAGACAAATGCACAAAATGCATTTGTCTTTAAGGTTTGAACAACAGTTTCAGAATTCTTAACCAAGAAGGGATCTTCAATCCGCAAAGCGGAGAGGTGTTTTTGGAGAAACGCCGACATTTGCCGTAAAATAAAACGCGCGGATTCGGTCCGAATTATTTCAGAAGAGGTCCGTGTGTTCTGACGCGCGGTGGGGGTTACCTTGACGTTGCAGAGAAGCCCGACGAACGCTGCGTTCTCAACTTCACCCTGAGGGACTCGCAGCGGGACACCGTCAACGCCGCCTGCTGGGGAGACAGGGATTCTGTCACGAGCATCGGATCGGGCTTCAGGATCGGAGACTGCGGTAAGGATTCCCTACGACGACTATGAACCTTTTTCTACGTTTTGTTAGAGTGACGAGCGCTGTCTGTGGGGGGTTCTCTAAGAAGTACAAATGAAGGGCAGCCCAACGTGCTTTCTCCGCCCGTCAGAACACGTCGTGCCATCGGTTTTCATTACTTTTTATGCCCTATACGTACTACATATGTGCTCACAAAAGAATCGTTGAAAAAGACGACATACCCGTGAAGTGCTCAGATTAGAGAGTTTTAGTGGATCGTACCCTGCGAAAAGCGGGCGCGTGTTCAATACAAGCTTCGAAGTAACGCCACGAGCTCCCGCTAGCAAAGCGAAGCTCTAGTGGAGCGCGAAGAAAGGGTCAGGGGAGAGTGTATGTCCGTCCGCCGTCGGGTGCACGTGCTCCTGCTTGTGAGCTCACGCGCTCACGTGCTCGTGTAGGGCAAAAAAAAACGCATCTCCACGTGGTGAATGATGTTGATTGGGGCGAGGCTCTGGTGCTGCTTGTCTGCGTAGACGGCGAGCCGCAGCATGCCGAGCCTCTCGTTCGTTTTCATCCATGTCAGAAAGAGAATGTGTGGTATGGAACGTGGTTATATACGCATTTGAGCATTTGACCGAAGCGTGACATGGATGAAAACGAACGGAAGGCTCGGCATGCCGCGGCTCAACGTCTACGTAGACAAGCACCCACCAGAGCTTCGCTCCAATCAAAATCATTCACCATGTGGAGATGCGGTTGTTTTCGTTATGTGGGGAGGTCATGGGCACGTTACCAGTATAAAGTAACAGTGTTATAGTTGCAGTTATCTAGGGGGGAAAAGTAACTTTGTTACAGTTACCGGTTTCAAAAAGTAGCGTGTTACAGTTACAGCTACTGCAAAAACAGTAACGCCGTTACTTTCTCGTTATAGTACAAAAATTGGAAGCAAGGAATCACAAGCCAAAATAATATTATTGTATTTGTTACATTATAGTAAAAAGAAAGGTAAACTGAGAAATTAGGAAAAAAATAAACCCGAAGGGTGTTTCTTTTTTGCATCATGCGCCGTTTCAGCATTTTGATGTGCATAATTTATTTGCAATAATTGTTATAACTTAGAATCAACCGTTTTTCGAAATTTTCATCGGCCCGCGTCAGTGAACGTGTTGGTTTATTTGTCACTCTGAAACGAATGAGGACAGATATGGTCACATAACTATGTTATGGGATATTCGCGACCCAAACAAACATGGCGGCTGGGAACAGGTCGCGTCGGCTCGGCCGGACCGCCTGAACGGGTGGCGTATACAATTTAACAGATTTTGTTTGTTAAATGCTCTATTTTATAGATATTTGAACTGCAACGGTTAAGTGTAGCCGGTGCGCATAAACTTGCAGAGCATAGTTTTGTTTTCCTGGTGCTTTTTGTCATTTTCGTGTCAAACTTTTGTGTCTGCGATTTTGTTCAAAACCGAAACTATTAGCGAGTTCGTTTCACGACACTCGTGCCCACGCGTGCCCACTCTCAGCGTGGAGCGGGTTCGTTTCGGCCGGCACTCCACGAGTGGTTGCACTCTCCGAGTTCGTTTCAGCGCTGACACCCCACGCGTGCATGCACTCGCTGCACCGAGAAAATCGGGAGTGCGCCAAAATGCAATCCCGTCATGCCTCGCTCCGGTGGGGCCGGCGAGGAGCGGGAGCAGACGACGAGGGTTCGTCTGCTACGATGTGTCGCGGAACCGAAAGAAAAAAAAAGAAAAAAAAAGTAGATTTTCTGATAGAAATCGCGTCCCGCGGGCAACGAAATCAAACGCGAGCTTGAATTGTGAGCGTCTGCTATGTCACGAAGGAAGCAATTGACAACCCGTGATTTATTTGCAGGTTTTAAAGGGATACTGAACCAAAGAATTTAGTGCCCATAATAAGTGGCGCACGTTCTTTTCACCAGCTAGCAGCCGCCGGTGTGCGCGAGCACACGCAACAAAAATGACGTCACAGACCTCCATTCGCGGTTGAGATGACAGTGAAATGCATGGGCTTCGGACTGAAGGAGAATAAAGACAGGCTTTTCATCTCTACAAGTGAAAGCTACGTGCTTGTTAGACCAATTCATCGCTTACTTTTTACACCAGGCACCACTGTGTAGATGAAAAACTTGTCTTTATTCTCCTTTGGTCCGAAGCCCATACATTTCGCTGTCATCTCAACCACGAATGGAGGTCTGTGACGTCATTTTTGTTGCGTGTGCTCGCGCACACCGGCGGCTGCTGGCTCGTGGAAAGAACGTGCGCCACTTATTATGGACACTAAATTCTTTGGTTTAGTATCCCTTTAAATCGCTCTGTTGCCGCACAAACGCTGAAATATACCAGTGTGTAAAGAAATGCTCAGAACAAACGGAACAGCGGCCCCCGAGATGTCTATCACCATCCGTGTGGGGGTGAAACATTTAACATTTGTCGACAAAACTCCCCCAGCAGAAACCTCTGACTGCGCAATAAGCATCAGAGAAAGCTAAAGATGGAGACTTTACCCGAGGATTGGGCAACATCATCATGTTTAACATTTACCTACGTCAGCTAACTTGCCCCGTCGTATTTTGTTCGAGAAAGCTCTCGTTCTCGACGCCCTCACCAAGGCTAATATCTAATATACCTATAATGACGATCCAAATCGAAAGTCCCAGTTTTGCTGGATATTAATACGAATAATACCATGCTCAAACGGATCAAGCTTCTGCTCGGACAGCATCATTAGTTTTCTTCAGAGTAAACGGTTATAAAAATTGAAAGATCGCAACCAGCTGCTTTGTAGACAGCTGGTTGCGGAAATTTACGCCGCCTGTAATTATCTCTACGGCAGCCTAGCTGCTTGAAGTCATCGCAACTATAAACTACAGGTTGCAGCGACCAACGTTCGTAGATAAACGTTGGCAGCGACTGCATTCTCGCATTCCCACGCATCACTCCGAACAGAAAGGCGCTAGTTTCGGTTTGAAGTCGGTACCTTTTCTACAACGTAGATGGCGGCAGCGTCAGTCTTCTGCACTCGGTGCATTTGGCGGGTTCGTTTGAGTCCAGTTTTCCGTGCAACACTCTGTGAGTGCGATGCATTCTGGGAGAGAACTTGAACGGTGCCAGTGCGTGTGAAACGAACTCGCTATATGGGCTCCGGGACACCTCCGGGGAGACGGTAATAGACTCTAGTCAGTTTTGATCAGCTAAGGAAAGCGGCGATGGCTACAGAATTGTTCCACCGAGAGTAATTTTCAGCTAACTCGCATGCCTCGACCATGCGACTTATCTGTCCGCGAAATCGAGCTTTTGTGCGTATCCGCGTTTACGAAACAGCTCCAGTCGTCTGCTCGGTCAACAACACAGGCTGCAGGAAAATTACGAAAATTAAGCAAGCGCTTTTTGAGCCAAGGTGCATGTTAACCCGCTGGCGCCCCACTAAACAGCTGATACTCGTATTTCAATTCAGGTTTTAGTAGCAATCGACATGTCATTTTTACGAATATGCGAGTACCATTCCATTTAGCGCTCTTTGGGCGGCACCATTTTGTTCGACGGCAGCGCCCTCTCCACACATCCGGGAAGTTCAGCGGGTTCGGAGGGGTAAAACGAGAGAGAGGGCACGCGCCAGACTCCGCTAGCAGACGACAAACCGGGAGGTTGCCATTCTCCATCTTTGGGCTGTATCGGCGGACTGTACGGAACATCGAACTCTCGCTCGTGGCTGCCGTTGTGAAGTGGTTCGCGTTCTTTGAATAGTTATGGCTACTCCAAAATCAGCCTATAGCTCTCTGTTGTTCTATTTTGCTAAATGATCAACTAGCATATCTTTTTTCCGTGACTTAAATAGCAGTTGAGTCAGCCGGCTGTACTACCCTCAACTAGTGCGTGTATTGCGGCAGGAGAGCACGTTTTATTTATTATTTCAGACTTCCACTCAAGGTCGCTAAAGGCCTACACCAGTGCGAACTTTTGTATAGTAAAAAAGGTACAGCAACCGGATTTATTTTTCGCCAAAGAGACCGGCCAATCTGACACAGTTTTCCTTATTTTTTTATTTTTTTTTTATTAGCACGCAGGTAACAGCGCCATTGGGCCCTGTGAGTCTTTTTATCTAGCATAATATTACACGACAACTCGCATACCAAAACCTGCGCATATGTGCTTGAAAGTTCCAAAATGACGCGATTTTAAACAGAGTTTGCACGCCAGCCGGGCGCTAGCTACAGCCCACTCGGCGGAGCGGACGACGTGCGGGTTGAGAGGGGGAGTGCATTTTTTTTTCTCTTTTACCCTCTCAGCTATGACCCTAATGGAACGGTCTATTTTACTGCGTACTATGGGGGGGGGGGGGGGGTCCTACTAATGCAATATTAGTATATTCTTCGGGTTGAAATATGAGCTTAGTTGACTAGCTATTATGTGAACTGCTGAATGAAACAGACAGAGAGATACTACTTAAACTCAGCCAAATGTTTCTAGCCGGCAGCACGGAGACGAATGTGGACAAACTGAAGAGAGTCTTCATTGGAGATTCACGCAGAACCCCTCTGCATTGAACTTGACTTCAAATCCTGAACGGAGAAATTGAGTATCCTTTGTGGCCGGACGACCTGAGCAATGTAGACGTATATTGCTGCTGACTTCGACGGGGGTATGATATAAATATTGGAGGCGCGATAGATCACAATATCGTGACAGCTTCTAACTTTGCGAGATGCGTCCCCCACCTTTTGAAAGCAGGCAATTTCCCTCATTAATCGTATGCAGCGAGAAGGTTTTCCGGAATCAAGTAATTGCAAAATCAACGCTAGTCTTTCGGTATGGTCCAGAGGCTTTTTCGGCGAAAAGCAGCTAATATGAATAGCCAACGCACCGACCGGCGTGGGTGGCTCTATCTTAAAGCTAATCGAACATAACCAAATTCAACAAAAGCAGCTATCGAAACTTCCCATTCACTTAAAGTGCAACTTTGGTGTTCCCTCCAATGGAACAGCTCGTCTGTCGTCGTCAGTCCACTGTTCTGCATCCTTATTAAGAAACCACTTATCAGTTACCAAATGCTTTGAATGTGATTCGAGACAAACAAGAAATCAAAACGTTTTTCCGCGATTCCTCCCCATCCAAGAAATCGAAAGCACGCGACCGTGTGTTGTGGAGTAAACGGGCTTTCAAACACGTGATGAAAGAAAACAATCTACTGAGGCTTCACCACACTAATGAACTTTCAGGCAAACTTAAAAAAATATCCGGACCTTCGTCAAATCAGATTGTTCGCCACCGCGCCGACAACACGTGCCCGCGAAAGCCGTCAGAGACGCGGAGAGGCGCAAAGCGACCTGTTCCGTCTGCTTCCCGGTTTTCCCGCTTGGTGGCGTCCGTTTTGCTGGAGTCGCGAATACTTGGAAGAAGGCCTAAACGTAGCATGTCAAACAGCTTCCAAAGAATAACGGGGCAAATGAGACATTTAGCTTCTGGTGCTTTACGAGTCTACGATGACCACCGTCTATGTCCGAAATGCCAACTATGGAAGTCGTGTTCACTCGAGCGGCTCCGAAGAGAATGAATAAGTTAAACAAGCGCCGGTTTTCTGCACAGTATGGGGACGACTTCCTTGAAAACTAATAGGGATGAGGAAATGGCGAACGGATGGGTGTAAAAAAAGAACAGTAAGGACATACCCCAGACGGAATACCCGGAGACATCGCACGACCACCGACACCCGCAGAGCATCCCCACGAGAGAAGAGTGAGCCAAAGTCGGTGCAACGGACATTGTCTGCCGCCCCTACCACCGAAGGCGTCGCTTCCTTTATCTCCCGGTTTCGTGCTGACTCGTCCGTCGTCCATTCTCGGTCGTGGGGCTAAACCAGGCAATTTTTTTGTTTGTTTTATTAATGCGTGGCCAGGCTTCTTCTTCTTATTATAATTATTATTATTTTTTTTTTGTCAGCGAGGAGTTTGGAGAAAAATACTTCAAGATGGCAATTTCTTCATGTCCGCGGCAGAGGGTTCTAATTTATATAGTAAAAAAAAGTAGCTGTAACGGCCGTAAACAGTTACAGTTACCCTATAAAAAGTAACAGTGCTACAGTTACAAGTTACCAGTATTAAAATAGTAACGCGTTACAGGTAAAAGTTACCGTAAAAAGTAACTAGTTACCAGTAACGCGTTACTAGTAACTAGTTACTGCCCAAGACTGGCTGAGCATAGCCTCCTATCAACTGAAGAAGCCTGGCAGACCGCCACGAGAAGCGGCCGCCGAAATGGAAAAGGTGGAGCGGCAGACAACGGATGAGAGGAGAGCCACGTGACCGGCGCCCCGCTGCGGCAATACGCCGAAACACACCTCTCCCGAGCGAACAAGTGTGTTTCGGGTCCTCGCCGCTGCAAAAGCTGCGCGCGGACATCCAGTTTCCCCGAGAAATGGTTCTTTGGTGCTCTGTGCAGATCCTCGCGCTCCAAATCTGCGACCAGGCACTATGGCTCAGTCGTCGAACTGCCAGGCGAGGCTATGGTTTGAGCGATATGGAGAGGGGGAAAGAGAAGCAGTGGGGGGAGGGGGAGGGGGGGGGGGGGGGGCGAAGAGCTTGCCTCTTTGGTGAAAAAAGTTCGACTGACGCAGTAGCGCAGCGGGATGATCGTTCATCGGAGGAAGAGTTCATTCCACCTCGGATATATGGCGCTACTAAAACTGAATATAGGGCAACTTTGTTGATATGAGGTTTTTGGTTGATTTCCTCTCGTTGAAACGACGATAATTGTCAAATCGAGCGTTAGATTGACACCTTGCCAACTTATTACATTGTCCCCAGGTGTATGCCTTCGAACTTGCGCTGTGGCTAGAGTCTAGTCAAATAGAATTGAATATTAACAAAACAAAATATGTTATTTTCAAGCCTGTGCATAAGCAACTCTGTAGTAACTTCTCGGTACAATTTACAAACTCAGAATTAGAAAGAGTGTCCTCCCTAAAATTTTTAGGTGTCTGGTTCGAAGAAACCTTAAGCTGGACAGACCACATCAATCATATTCGCTCTAGCATATCCAGATCTATTGGAATCTTGTATAAACTTAAACATCTCCTTCTCTGTTGGCTTAAGTGCCAACTCTACTACAGTCTTGTGCAATCTCATTTACATTATTGCTTACTAGTTTGGGGAACTACAACAAAAACAAATCTACACTAGACTATTCGGCCTACAAAAAAAAGCTGTTCGTTGCATCGAAAACCTTCACTATACCGATCATTCAGCCCCATATTTTGTCAAATATCGAATTTTAAATATCCATCAGCTCTTTCTTTTAAAGCTAGCGATGATAATATACTGCGAGTACAGCAGTGACCAAAATGAATTTTGTGACATCTGCCACCCTAAAACAACACAATATAATTTAAGAAATGAAATATACACAAAGCCCAAAATACGGACGAATTATGGCTCCCAAGCTCTAGCGTATAAAATGCCACAGCTTTTGAACGATCATCCAAGTGTTTTTGAATTAATGAGGAATGCTACTTCCCTTATTGCCTTCAAAGGTAACATGAAACGCTATATTTTACAACAGGAAATTGCGTTTTGGTTATGCATTGGGTTGAATAGCGTATAATCAGCTCTGATCACCGTTATTTGTGTTAATTCGCTTGAAAGCTCATTGCTCCTGCCAGTTTGTACTTTAATAATTCATTTTTCTGTAGAAGGATTGTTTCGTTTTTCGTTTCGCACAGTGACAGATTTTTTGATAAGATTTATTGTCGTTTTTACTTGTGTTCATTTCTAGTCTGTTTTGATTCTCTGCTGAGCAATGTACAGGGTGGTGCGGCCTCGTCAGGTAAATCTGTTTACCTTTTGGTTCTCCACCTGAGACTCAAGGAGTCCAAATAAAGATTATTATTATTCGTTCGCATGGCCGCCACCCCGCGGCTGCAAATCGCGAAACATTCACGTTCTTTGCTTTGCTACTACGCAACGGAATCGCGATATTTCAAAAGAATGAGGCGGTTTCTCCGTCCCTGTTGCTAAGGTAAACAATGTAGGGAATGAAAAACTGCAAACTCTGTCGAAGTGAGAATTGGTGAAATTTTTACCGCCATTTATAATTTTCAAGCGCATGGATACATCAGTGCTCGTTCTATTGCACTGTCCGAGAGCGAGATGATTTCTCTTAGTGGCTTGTGACAGATGACTTTGTGTTTTTCATCTTTTGGTTTCACGTCGCTATGTGCTTTCTTCGAAATAAATCAGTTAAAATTCAGCACTCCGTCCGTGTACCCCATCTTTTCGTTCTTTGCTTTCTTCGGCGCTGTCCACTTTTCGTAATGCCAGACTCGGTTGCCAATTACATTCAGTGGTCTTGTTTGCTGCTCGTGGATTTGTATGTGCACACGTGCATATAACATTCCTTCTTAATTCGACGAGAAAGTGTAAGTTGCTATACCGCCTGGCTCAGCTAACGGCAATGGGCAGAAAAGATTTTCGCAACTAGCTTTCGCAACCGATGCGCTGTTTCAACGACGCGGGTCCTTGTTTTCTTTTTTTCCTCAACAGTCCAAGTAAATGCTCTGGTGAGGAATAGGAACTTGGGCTCCAACAGCGAGAGGTTTTCGCCCGACGCAACAAGGTAGGTGAACCCCGGCCTGCTCTACGTGCTCCGCTAAGCGGGTCAAATTTCTTTTAGAGGTGTGTACACGGAATAATAATAATAATAATTTAGTCTATTTTCATTACATGTAATAGTGGAGCCAAGAAAAAAAAGCTGCACTACGCGGCTTGACGTCTTCTGAGCCCCAGTACATTCTGCAGCAGCTTCAGAAAAATAACACGGAAAGTGTACTGTACATAATTAATCGCAGTGAAAAAAGAAAATGTAGAGAATAGAAGGTCACGTACTAAGCACCATATTAGTCAACATTCGTAAATCAGCACAAAACATACGTTTGAAATGAAAAAGAAAAAGAAAGAAAACGTACATTATACATCAATTTATAAATGAAAAAAAAAACAACATGACAGAGCGCAATTCGCCCAGAATTAATCTACTCATAAAGACACCTTTAGAATGCAATACATTTCGAAGCTTTGGAATTCGGTATACTAACATTTCTTTTCCAGTGTTCAGCCGACACGCCGGTACGTGCCAGTAATCAAGATTACGAATGTGGTGTAGTAGGAAATGTTTTAAGCGAGGCAATAGACCGATCTCACCAGCCAGTTTCACTACGCCACCACTGCCGCAACGCAACGAGGGAACTTTAGTTTTTCTGCGCGTGCGACAACCTCGCTAGAGCTGTGCGCGCGCAAGGCACGAACAATCTCGTGCACTGCCGATTGCCTCCTGTGAACTAAAGTTATGGCGGCCTCGCGCATGCGCCGAACGCTTGGCGAGATCGGTCTAAGGCACGAAGTGTTGTTGAGAAATAATTCTGTTCCAAGTTTTGTGGTTCTAATACCCCTGTCAGACGGGCCAGTTTAGTGTCACTACAAGCGAGTGCACTTCGCCCTTAGTGTCATTTCTGTAGTGTACCACACGGCTCCTTCCTGAGGAACACACTTGGCTTCGAGTGAGTTTGACGAACTCACTTCGCTCGATCGAGTACGTGGCATCAAGAGGAGTGTTTCAACAGTAAAACATAACAACACAGAAACCAAAAGGGTGGCGTAAGTTTTATTTTATAAAGAAAAAGAAATTCGTGAAAGACAGGACATGTAGAAGAGAGGCATTGAAAAAAAAAAATAGTGGGGTGAACTTGGAGTTTAGGCTGATCTGAACCAAGATTAGCGCAGCGCGAATTGATAAAAGACGACGACAATTAGTCAGTCATTCAACGGCTATCTTGGTTAGCAGAGAATGATAAAGCGAATTTTGTCTCAGCATGTAACTTTTCGAGACAACAGGATAATTATGATCTAATTAGGCAGTTTCAGGGCCTCCTCGTAGACTTCCATGGAACGAAGCGGAACGCCAAAGTTGGATATACTTCGTTCTTTATCTAGGCTTGCGATTATCGATCAGAATCATCCAATTGGCGTAAAAATCGTTTATTAGTGTAACGTTGTTTCAGAGCACAGCTCCTACGAACCCGTTTCTGAGTTGAGCGGCGTCGGCATAACCGCGCGTTGCGTTTCCCAGAATGACGTCACACGTGGCGTCACGTGTGTCATCACGTGTGACGTCACGAGGGTAAAATTTTCCCGCTAAAATTTGCGGTAAAAGTTTTTGCTAAGTTTGGTGGAAACTTTTTCTGCTAAATTTAGAGGGAAATTTTTGCTCGTGTGACGTCACGTGATGTCCCACTTGAAATTTCAGGTGACGTGTCATGTGGCGTCACGCGTCAATTCAGCGGGAAAATTTCCCGGCTTAATTTAGCGGGAAACTTCGCGAAAGTTGTACGCTAAGTGGGATGGGAACAGGAGAGGAGGATGGGAGGGTACGGAAAGGGAGCAGCTGAGTACCCTTCCCTTCGTACACTTCCCTCCTCCTCCTCGAGAGCTGCGCTGCGATTCGGCATTACAGAGAATTGTAAACGTCAAATTTCTTTTAACGTGTCTTTATTAAGGGGTATCGGTGGCCGAGTGGGCTAGCGCCCACCAGATCGGAGTACGCGTGGAGAGAAAGCTCGCGCTGGAGAACCCAGTGATCCTGAGCTCAATCACCAGCCCTGCCCGAAGAACACACTTCCAATGAAGTGAGTTCGGGGAGCACACTACGCTCGCTCCGGTAGACCGAGAGTGTAATCTCGATAGCAGTGTTCAAGGAGTAAACATAATAGAAGAAAGTAACGCTGCGTAAAATTCGTACTATTTTTATAAAAGTAATATTAGATGCGCACTTCTTTCCTGTTGGCAGGAAAGTAGTGCATCGTAGAAAAACAAGCGGCTAAACTAGTTTCCAGCTTTGGCTCCTGCGCGACGGCCAGCGACGGCCAGGAGGCACCTGCAAGACTCCACCAGGAATCTGAAGGTGGCAGGAGAGACGCGAAAGGCTTGCTTGGAATGGAACTCGCCCAAATGGGGCAAGGTGTCTTCGAACCACCGTTCGTTCCTCTGGAAAGTCCACCGATCTCGACTGATCACGGGTATACGGAGCGGGTATGGTGGAGGCATTGGCCTGCAGCTGCTGATCGATGTCACTTGAAATTCTTGCCTGTGCGTCGGCATCCAGGCTCAGCTGCCTCTCACGTGAAAGGCGTTGGGCTCTCACGGAGAAAAGTGACCCAACCACGCGCTTCCACTGTCCAACATCGCGAATATCAACCTCTAGCTCGTCCTTCACACACTCCATGATGTTTCGCTGTGGCGAGTGGCGAGTGGCCTTGTGGGCTCGCGCACACTAGATCGGAGCACGTGGAGCGAAAGCTCGCGCTGCAGAGCCCAGGGATCCTGGGTTCAATCCCTACACCTGTTTGTTTCGATCTGGTTGAGCATCGTACCGGCGTGCGGACGTGTATCACTGGCTTGTAATGGCTGATCGTAATTATCAAATTAGATTTAAATTTGGATTAAAGCTCGTGACTTAGCGCAACAATGTGTGGTAACGTGTTTCTAATAAGACGACGAAGTTATGAAAAAATGCCTATGCACTCTATAGTCGGATGCAACCTAAGAACAATTATTTAGCTCCACCCACAAGCGCATTGCGCCCATCTGAAGTGCCTCCGCCGTCGAGAAAGTAGTTCGCTAACAACGTTGCTTTTTCTTCCTCCAGGAAACCTGTCTTAAACTACTACAATATTTATTTAATTCATTCAGGACATTTAAATAAGTTAGAATACGTTTTTGTCAACGAAATAGCTGTTTAGTAAAGAAAGAAAGTAATGTCCAATGTACCGTCTTCCCAATTCATTTTCTGTCCAAGATACTGTCTAACATACCGCCTTCCAGTGCTAAGCCTCGCGCCCGCTGCAAACGCAAGCCGATACCATTAAGATTTCGTGGCGTAACCTCGGGCACGTAAAACACGGTGCAAAAAAGCAGAATAATTGTCACGAGAAAATAGCGTCGCGTTGCTAAGGCCAGCAGCCATGTCGAGCTTTTTTTTTCTTTTTTCAAAAGGATCGCGATTGGTCCACGGAATCGTGACGTCATGAAAACGATTGGCTGGCGTTTCTCGGCGTAGGATTACATTTTCCTCTGAGAGGCATTTCCGTTTTTTTCTTAGCTTGCAACCGACTATAGGCTCCTTGCATTGACGTCACATCGCGCACATTTGCACACCAAGTAAAAGGAGGAGAGGGAAGCTGCTTTTGTAAGAATTTTGAGTGACGGGTTAATCTTCTGTAATCTTCTGGGAGGAGAATAGCGACGCCTGTGCAAATCCGGAAGGCACAAAGGAGGGTCCTGATAAGAGGGGAGCTCCTTCTCCCCCTCTTCTCTGGAGGGTATCGGAAATGACGTCATGTGCAAGGAGCCTATAGTATTTTGCGTGCCCATTACTTACCCATCGTCATTGCCATCATTTTGGAGTGACACTAAGTTTTCCCGTGTAGCACCAACACACTTGGAGTGTGTTTCGACGGGTTGAAGTGCACTCGCTTGTAGTGACAGTAAATTAGCCCGTATGACAGGGGTATAAGTTCTGTGCTAGTGTAAAGAGTGTAATGCTATGTTCACACTACGGGCCCAGCGAGCAGATCCTTCACACCACACGCAAACTAAGCGAAACAAGCGGAACGACTTCGTTCAGACCACGATTGCTTGTAGTCTGAACGAAATCGTCCCGCTTCTTGCGCTTACTTTTGCGTGTGTTATGAAAGTAGGGACTCAAACGGGGAAAAAAAAATACATATAACGTTTCGGATACTGTTACCGTTTTCTGTTGATATTGGTTTCGTTTCAGGTTTTTACGGTTTCGGTTACCAATTGCACGTCCCTAAAAACCGTTTTTTTTTTCGGTTTCTCTAATATTTTTGTTTTATTGATATGCTGGACAACTGTTTTATAGTAAACGGTTTAAAGTAGCCCCAGACATCCAGCAACGGGTCATTCACAATAGCAAGAACCCAAAACGTCTTAGTACTCCTGATTGGTCGAAAGTTGCACACTAGCATCGTCCGCAGGAAAGAAGAATACTCGATTTACCCGCACTTGCTGCCGGTCGTACTTCCGGTGCCTGCTTGAAAACTATGAAAACTATGCTAGCTCTTTTCGGTTGGATCGCGACAGTGTTGCGCGCGATTCACTCGATTCACACACAGTTTTAATGCAATCCCGGCTGTGACTTTCCTCACTGGCTAACATTCATTCCACACACAGAGGACTCCAATATGAACGGGTAATAATTGTACGCCCTGCATGGGTTATATTTAGGGCTGGGCAATTGATCGATTAACCTACTGATTAATCAATTAAAGATTTAATCGCGATTAATTTTTAACCGGTTAACCGGTAAAATTTTGGCGAACCTAAGAGCTAAAAAAAAACTCAACGCTTTCGTCACGCATACGTGGACGAGTACACCTGTATGCAGGGCAAACTTTAGGTGAAACTTTAGCCTAAAGTAAGCTGTAGGGGCGCGATTTTGTAACGTTAGACAATTGCAGGAGGGGACACGTGACCCGGCCCCTTTAATGCTGTTCGAGTGTCCGTTCCGAGCATGCAGACTACTGTGAAAAATGAAGGGAGGTCGCTCTTCCCGGAGAATATCAACAAATCTCTTTGCCTTATGCAGCTGAAGTAATAATCTCTAAGCGTGAACGTCTTTGAACTGTTTTGAACTACGCATAGATGATGATTCGAAATCCAAATAGTATATTCCGCTGTTTGTCACCAATCTAGAAAAAAAAAAACGGAGAAAAAAAAAGTTTTTTTCATATGTTATCTGTGGAAATGAACGAGACGGATTAATCAATTAATTAGAGTGATACGGTAATAGATTATACACCGGAATCTCGCAGTGACGCAGGTTTTGCATTTTCTAGATGAGCGAAATTCATCTCAAGAGTGAAACTGAGATAAACACGGTCGCCCGCACGGTGCTTTTTCTGGCATGAAATTACCCACTTCTCTACGATAGCTTTTGGAAACAATGCACGCCCCCATATCCATTATTCGGATTTAGCTCGTTATGAAGAAAGTCTCCTCGAATACGCTCATGAAAACAAGCAACATGCCCCGTCCAAAGTCCCTAAACGGGTAATGTCCTTTATCACCTTCCTGGCACATCTTCAGCTGCTCCGCGGTCCGTACGACCTTGCACGAGAGAGTGCTATTGATACTGCCGAGACCGGTTATAACGAAGTCGGTTATAACAAAATAGCAGCTACAGCGAAGCAGTCACGATTTCCCATTCCCTTTTGCACTTCGTTATAACCGAAGTCGGTTATAACGAATAGCGGATAT
The DNA here is from genome assembly GCF_016920785.2 of Ixodes scapularis. NCBI lineage: Eukaryota > Metazoa > Arthropoda > Arachnida > Ixodida > Ixodidae > Ixodes > Ixodes scapularis. Next base: position 29,420,147 of record NW_024609881.1, read on the forward strand.
AGCGAAGTGATTTCCGATTCCCGCTGACTTAGTTATAATTGGTCTCGGCAATAATGACCGCGTTCATCTCGGAACGCGGTCATTACTGCCGAGGACGCAACGACGCGAACATTATGTTGCAATAGAAGAGAACTTGTCCGGAAACACGGAAGATCACTCTTTACTGCAGATGACAACGCCTAATATTGCGTAGTTTCCACGCGATCACTGACGGCCCTTTGATTGGGAAGAGCAGCAATTTAAGGGTGCACCCAGCAAATCGACAAGCGTCGCGCCACGTGTAGCCAAGAGTTACGATAATGCCGCGGCAGTGAAACACTCAAATATATCGCCGGAGAGGTACCAAGGGAAGTACCACCCAGTTCCGCTATTCGCGACGAGGAGTTCCGGGTATCGCCGCCTGGTGGACTTTTTTCACAGCAGTGAGGACACATAACTTCCTCTACCGGTGCAAGCGCGTGCAGTGCCAAGCTTCTATGCACGTTGAAAACGAAGAAATAACCTAACCCATAGTGAGGGGCCTTATAGTGAGGAAAACAGAAGCGCCCTAGCGAGCTTTTCACCGCGACGATAACTTGGCGAACTGTGGAGGCTGCGGCCCGCGCGACCCAATAAGAGCGCCGAAGCAAGGCACGTGGCAACGCTCCATGGTCGAGGCCACGGAGGCCTCGTTACCGACACAGCAACGACACCGCCCGCGATAAAACGTAGTTGTATTGCTTCGTTTGCTTTTAGTAGTGTTTCGGTAAGACTCTTCTGACCGGAAGAGAGTCGAGGACAAGAAACTTTAAACGATACTTGCAACGGATCAACACTTATCTGAGAACAACGTGCCTTTCGAACGATGTTTGAACGATCACAACCGACTAACCAACCGCTTCCACTCAAAACAGTAGCGAGTTTTAGTAGACCGTGTTTCCCGCTACGCTAAGGCCCTCCGCTACCCGGAACTCTACAGCCAAGGCCATCGGCGCGCAGGCGCAGTGGCGATTCCGCGCTCCGCTCTGCAGAGCGGCTGCACGAGAACGATCTTCTAAAACTCACTATTGCCCTGCCATTAGCACCCGCCACAGATTCGCGGGTAAATTGGGCGTACAGTTGCCTCATGAACTGTTCAGAGTGGAGCTTTAATGAAATCGAGGAAAAGCCCTTCTAGCACTAGTCGACATGCGCGGTCACATGTCTCTAATATTGGCTTCGTGAACATTTAGGCGTTCCAATCAAGTGGCAATGCCAGTCCGTAAAAGGAACAAAATTAATTGACTATCATGATTTGTATCGAGATTCAAATCAAATTGATTTTTATTCTCCACTCTGCACTAAATATATTTGCGACCCATTCGCAAAACTTTCTTCATGGCTCCCGGTGACTGGTCGATCGATTGCTCTGCGGGAAAGCAGACCCACGGGATTTTTTTATTGCACTCGCGAGGCGCAATTTACACTGAATAAATGTCCCCTCTAAATTATTTCATCCACACAGGCGGCACTTCCTTACAAAACTACCCCTCCCCCCCCCCCCCCCCCGGCCCAAAAAAAGACTAATATTAAAAAAAAAATAACAATAATAAAATTAGGGGACAAAGCAACAATAATATCGCAAGGCACTGCTTCCGGCTAGCACTAGTGCATTAGGGAGACTTTGCGTGGCGGCACGGACCGACTGTACTACGTCCTATGAACAGGGCGAAGTTTTTTTCCGGCGCCTTGCAACGCTCGTCGGTCCAATCGCCTGCCTACTTTTTATCACCTGACATCTCTCTCTGCGCATAAGTATGAAGGGGAGCGTGATCACGTGGCAAAATATGACAGCTAGGTCCATGAAAAACGTAGCCTCCACCGGAAATATATATGTTTATTTATTTATTTTTTTTTTTTTTGTGGGAGAGGGGGGGGATTTACGTGCACAAGAAGCCGCACGTTTCGGTGCGCAAAAATATCGAGAATATAGCTTAAGGCTTCCTTTTGCGATTGAATGTAACTTAGGGATAGAACTAACTTGGCTGTAGTCAAATGTATGTTTAGAATATTGTTATTGGTTCCTTTGTAGAAATCGGGAAATATGATATTTAGCTATGAGATACCTGGCTATCGCGGGAAGCTGGTTGCAGGTGGGGTAGAATTTGCTGCATGCCAAAGTATCGCTTCTCGGCCTTTTGGCTAAGATCAAAGTGTAGCGGGCCGAGAGTTTTTGAGTCTTAAGCACGTTCCTGGGACCCCGTTCGTTGCGTGGTCCCCGGGTTTTTCTTTTTCGCCAGTCATGGCGACGCCCTCCGTGCCTACGAAGGCACAGTGTTTTTTCTTCAGTGTCCCCAACGACACTTCGGTCGACGCGGTAATGGACGCGTTCCAAGTAGCCACCGGCCCCGGTGGCTTGAAGTACCTCCAGCACCACGGTGGGGTGAGGTTTATGGCGGCCGTTAGCAGCATGGCTGTTGCCGACCGTCTTGTAGCTCAAGGTCACTTGATGCTTGGTGACGTGGCGGTTCCTCTGGAGCCCGTTGGCGCCCGACTCCTCCACGTGTCTGTCTACCGTTTGCCCCCTTACGTGACTGAGGAAGCCGTCGTCCAAGCCCTCAGCATGTATGGAAAAGTGAAGGGAATTTCCTACGTGACATTCCGGGACCGCCCAGACATCATGACTGGCACCAGGGTGGTGAAGGTGGAGATGACCAAGCCCATCCCCAACTTTATCAGCATCCAGGGCCACCGCGTCATGGTAGACTACAGGGGAATGCGGCGGGTATGCAGTAAGTGTGGGCAGGAGGGCCACATTGGACCTGCCTGCAAAACCCCACGGTGTGATCGGTGTGCGGTCTTTGGCCACTCAACGGCAGGCTGCACGGAACCATGTCAGCGGTGTGGACATGCCCACGCAACGGTCGACTGCACACAACGCAAGACCTACGCTGCCGTCACCCAGTCGACAGCCGCCCGTCCATCTTGCGTGCAGCCCCAGGAGACTGCAACCGCCCCCGTAGTCCCCCCGGCGTCGGAGCAACGAAAGGACGACCCAAGTCCGCCCGTCTACCCTCAAGACGTGCCCCCGCTCCAAGGCAACCCGGTCGCTGTTGACAACTCCCAGTTGAGTGACGCGGGTAGCCTGAGTTCCGATGCTGACCGCCTCGTCGTGGTCGAGGATGACGAAGTGACGCCCGGCCAAGGGCATCCCCCGTCTTCCCCCACCTCTCCTCGTGTTTCGGCGACTCCCAACACGCTGGAGCAGCTGAGCGCGAAAGCTGCGTCTGCAGGTACACCTGCCGGTACGCCTGCTGGAGCGTCGTCCGCCGTCGACACGACGATGGAATGCGACCGACAGGAGGTCAAGCGTGGATTCTCGAGTTCCAGCAGCGGCTCAGACGCGCCAAGCTCCGCTGTAGCCAAGAAGAAGCGTCTGGTGTGCAAAGACAGCAGCCCGGGAGACTCCGACCTGGAGGGCTACAGTGACCTCGAATTCTAGGTTCCCTATGCATCAATTTTTCTTCACACTGCTGCAGATCCTCACCCTGAATGTTCAAGGTTTTCGCAACCCAGACAAGCAGCGTGAGGTTGTGCATTTTGCGCGCTCAGTTAACGCGGACATTGTTTTTCTTCAAGAAACCAATTTTTTTTCAATGCGTGACGTTGCAGCGTTTCGTGATCTTTTCAATCTCGACTGTTTTTTTTTTCCTTTGGCGATGGTCGCTGCCGAGGCGTAGGCGTGCTCGTCTTTCGCCGCTCGCTTTGTCGTGGCTGTTCTTGCGTTTTCGACCACGCAGGCCGTGTGCTCGCTTTCGATTTTTTCGTTGGGCAGCAACGTTTGCGCGCTGTGAATGTGTACGCGCCCGCTCAGGCGTCTTTGTCGAACAGCTTTTTTCAAGAGTTAGATGTTTTCTTGCTAGAATCTCACCCTTTTTTTCTTTTAGGGGATTTCAACTGCGTTCTAGACGCTTATCGCGATATCCGCGGGCCAGGCCGGGGCCGAGCAAACTGGAACGCTCGGGAGCTCGGGCGCCTTGTCGGACAGTTCGATCTACGTGATGTGTGGTGCGAGCTGCACGGCTCCACCTTTGCCGCCACGTGGTCTCGCGCCGCCTCGAGCAGTCGCTTGGACCGCGCATACTTCCCGGCCGCTCTCGTGCCGTATGTTTTGCGGTGCGAGGTCCTCTCTTTCCCCTCAACGGTGGGATACGTTTCGGACCACTACCCCCTCTTGCTGTCGTTAGACATTCCGGGAGCTGACAACGCCCGTTGCATGCTCTGGCGTCTGGACGTGCGGCTCTTGCGCGATCAGGACGCAGTGCGGTCGCTCCGCCGGGATCTTGTTGCGGCGCTCCAGGACATGGGGCCAGACCCCGAGCGCTGGGACAGCCTGAAAGTTCTTTGGCGCACCTTGTGTGTGCGCGAGGGTAGGTGGAGTAGACGCCAGCTCTCTGACAGGCTCGCTGAGGTCCTCCGCCGTATACACATAGTTCAACGAGGAGGCTCCACGACACCACTCATGCAAGAGTATTTAGATATATTACGGGCTCGGTACTCGCGTATCTTACGTGGGCACTCGGGCATTGCGGCGTTACAGTCCCTCGACAACCGTCCGGTGTCTGACCCGGAGGTCCTTCGTTACCTTCGAATGACTCGCTCGGGTGGCGACATGCCGCGCCACATTCCGTCTGTCACGCTGGCCGACGGTGCTAAGTCGTCGTTGCCCGGAGATATCGAGCGGGTCTTTTATGGACATTTTTCGGCCTTATCCGAGTCTGATAGAGATCCCCTCGACGGCTCTTTCAATTCCCGCGTCCTTTCCTTTTGCGGCGCGCTCCCCCTGGTACCTGAGCCCGAGCGAGACTCCCTTGCTCGGCCAATCACGCTTCAGGAGGCATCTGAGGCCCTGAGGTGCATGAAGTCTGGATCTTCACCGGGCACGGACGGTCTTCCTACGGAATTTTATCGAGAGTTTTGGCCTCAGATAGGCGCTGCGCTTGTCGCCGTTTTCAATGCATTTCTCCGTGGCGGCGGTGTCCCGGACTCGTTCAGACGCGGCCGCATTGTCCTACTTCCCAAGGAAGGTGGGGATCACTCCACACCCAACGCTTGGCGCCCGATAACGCTTCTCAACACGGACTATAAGATCCTGGCTGCCATCCTCGTCCGGCGTCTCCGCGACATCTTGCCGGGGCTCATCAGCCCGTACCAGACTTGCTCCGTCCCCGGACGGACAATTTTTTCGTCACTATCTCTTACCCGCGACGTCTTCCAGTACGCCACATCACGCGGCCTACGGGGAGCATTCGTTTCACTTGACCAAGAGAAGGCGTTTGATCGCCTAGAACACCATTTTCTCTTTTCCATCCTCCGGGCTTTTGGTTTCCCGGCAGACTTCGTCCGCCTCTTCGAGGTTCTCTATGCCAACCTGGTCAGTGACCTTGTTATCAATGGTCGGGTCACACCATGCTTCCCAGTGGCACGAGGTGTACGTCAGGGCTGCCCTTTGTCGCCCTTGCTTTTTGTGCTTTGTTTGGATCCACTGCTGCGTCGGATCAACGACCACCCCTCGGTGCGCGGTTTTCCCCTCCCTGGATCAGGATCTTTGAGGGTGTCAGCCTACGCGGACGATGTTTCGCTCTTCGTGCGGGACTCGGATAGCCTTGTAGTCATCTTTCGGCTTTACGAGGAGTACGCTGCCCTTTCCGGGGCCCGGCTGAACACGTCAAAGAGCAAGGCCCTCATTTTTGGCGGCTTTTCTGACCCACTTCCGGGCGGCATCCCGACGACTGCGGTTGTCCGGGTTCTAGGTGTTCTTTTTGATTGCTCCGGCGTGTCGCCCGACACTTGGGCCGGTATCGTTGCGGATGTAACGCACCAAGCGAGGTCGGCGGCTTGTTTCTCACTTCCCTTGCGTGATCGTGCGTACGTGGTGAAATCTGTCCTCTGTGCGAAACTCTGGTTTGTGGCGCGCGTTGCGCGTCCGCCTCCGACCATTGTCCGCCGACTTAACTCTGCAATTTTTTCGTTTTTCTGGGAACAGCGTACGGAGTTAGTGGTTCGGCAAGCTCTTCGCCTCCCTCGTACCTCCGGAGGTTGGGGACTACCGTGTTTGACTACATTTAGTCGAATCCTCGCACTTCGAGGCGTCTTGGAGCTGCTTGAGGATCCCGACTACCCTGGACGCAACCTTGTTCTCTACTGGCTGGGCACTCATCGGCGCATCTTGGTGCCTCGAGGTCTTGGCAACCTCTGCCCCACCGCTGAGGCGCCGTCGCCGTTTTATGTCGCAACAGTCCGCACTCACCAGCAACTTGTAACCGACGTGCCGGATGCTGATGTCCTAGACACCCCTGCTTCACGTCTTTGCGAGGCCCTCTGTGCGCCGGAGGTACCCCTCCTCCATCAGGTGCAGAGCCGCACTTCTGACTGGGCGTGTGCCCTGTCCCCGGACCTTCCCACGGCCGTGGCGGACTTTCACTGGAGGCTTGGTTGGGGTGTTTTGCCCACCCGGGATCGCCTCGCACGGTGGGGCGTCTCGGCGTCTAACCTGTGCCCTAACTGCGGCGCTCTTGAGACAAACGTACATGTTGTGTTCGACTGTGTTGTTGCTCGTACGTTCTGGACTCTGGTGAGCCGAATGTTTGCGCTCCCGCTGGGCAGGCACTTCCGTGCGCGCCGCCGCAGCTCCAGGCTTGTGTTTGCGGTCGCATGTTTCATTTTGTGGCAAAACAGAAATACCGCTGTTGCCCGAGGGCGTCGTTTAGGGCGGATGTTCCCTATGATCCGCAGGCTGCGCATCCTCTTGCTTTCTCATCTTGAGGATGCCCTTTTTGTCCTCGGGGAGGAGGAGTTCCTCCGACGCTGGCATACAGACTTCATTACCATCCGCTTCCATCGCCCGGTCCTTGGGGGTGCGTTGCCGCTGTAATTACGTCATGATTTCAGTGCTCCCGCCGTGGAGCCGGCTTTCAGGCCGGTTTTAATGGCGGTGTTTCCAGCTACATATCTGGGGAACGCGAGATCGCCGGCCACTTTTACGGGGTTGCGGTGGCGTCGGGGCGCCGGGCCCTGGTCGGCTCTGGTTTGGGGGTGGTGGGTGGACCTTGGGGCGACCTGCCCTGGGGTTTGCCCGCTGGCCTTCGGTCGGGGCCGGCTGGGGGTCGGCGCTCTGGTGGTGCCGCGGCCCCTGTGGTCAGGCTAAACCCTAGTTTGGTAATTAACTGTTCTCTGTAATTTGTCCTTGTCTCAGCCGTTTGTATATATTTGTGCCTTGTAATTTTGTGGTTCTCGTCAATAAATTTCTCTTTCCAGTTTCTGTTCTTATCAGCTTAATATCTGATATGGACCTAATTGGTCCAAGATATTAAACTTATTTTTGTAAGTGGCGTCCCTACGAAGCTTGCTTCGAGGGCGCTAGGGTCGACCCGGTATCGCACTACTTCCGGGAGTGGCCCGTCCCCCTCTGGGGGAAAATAATGAATTACAAAATCAGATCAAATGGTATATGTGTTCATGCATGGCCCCCGAATCGAAAGAGCGTTGAAACACTTGTATCGGACTGCGCACTACTACGTCGCCTTCAAACTGGGACAAAACCTTACCGGACAGAAATGTTCTCGCCTCCGGGAGCAATACCACTTCAAGATCCCCGCCCCCAGCTGTACACCGGACGATGTTAGCAGTGTGACGATCGGCAGAGTGTCAGTGATACGCGCTCTGGCTCATTCCAGCAGAGCCGTTGGGAAACGTTTTAGAGATCAACTCGCAAAAAATATTCGCGTCAAGTGAAGCGTGCGCGCACCCGCAATGGCGTGACTTCGGAGAGAAACGTCAGCGCTGCAGAAGCAAGAGATCCTCGGTCCGATCCACCCCCTTCGTTTCGATCTGAATGAACACTGTACCGGCGTGCGGTCGCGTGCAAGATAAGGGATACTTGTACTATATTTGTTCAGAAATAGGCTGAGTATGATCCGCAATACCCACAAATGGCAATCGTACGTTTGTATTGGCAAGCGCTCGGAGAGCCGTCAGCGGAGAGCACGTCGCATCCGGCGCAATCGTGACGTAGCTCGTATCGGGATGAGGAAACCTGCGGCGAGGCTGACGTCGTCAGGATGCCCTAGCCGTTCCAGCCACCGAAACGGTCGAAGCACGCCAGCGATCGGGCCACCGCAACTAACCGCAAATCTGCTTTTGTGTGAATTTTGAGTGACGGGGTAATCTTCTATAATTTTGTAGAAGGAGAATAGCGACCTCTGGGACATACAAAAAAGAGTCCCGTTGAGTGGGGACTTCGTCCCTCTCCCTTCCTTCTTCTCTTGTGCTGGCCGCTGTCGGGATGACCCATCACACTCTGGTTCCAAAATTTCCACACTATCTCTTTTAGCCACCTGCGGCTCCTCCCCCTTCCCCAAGCCGGGTAGCGACTCGCCCTGTATACGTGAGGCCAAGACGGGCATTACAAACGAGGTTTTAGTGACATCCACCAGGTGCTCTTTGCTAATCGTCAAATTGGTTTTAAAATTCCTTTTCGGGCCTTTTTAACAAGATACTGGTGTGTCCGATGTGATACTGCTCCTTTGAAGGGGTATGGACCAAAAAAAATAAGCGCCGAAATTTTGTTGCAGTACCCCTTAAAGGGTTCGGGGGAAGCCCCTCCCAGCCCTTTCCACTTCAGCGGAGCGAAGGCTGGAGAGGAGGTCGCCTCCTTTCCAGCGTTCGCTCCGCTAAGGTGGAAGAGGGGTGGGAGGAACTTCCCCTGAACTTTCAACCTGTCCCAGGCACGCAATGGTGCTGCCAGTGGTGACGCCACTGGGTGCTGCACTGGCTAAATTTCTCGTCTACAGCGGGGTAACAATGTCGACAACTTTTTCAGTTTTTTCAGGAGGCGAGGGGGTTTAGGCTATCTCTTTTACCGGAGCCGACGTAATACAATCCAACTGCACCAATCAAGCAGCGTCAAAAGAGCACCGTTACCCTGCTGCGTTTGCCATCGCCAACCTGATGCCGACGAAAGTGCACGGCAAATCAGTGGTACCTTCCTCTTCCTGCAATACAAGCGCAGAATTAAATTGAAAATAATTTTAAAAGAAATACTAAAAGTCGCGGTAATAGTGACATGGTTGAAAAAACCCCGAGACTGCGGGTAAACGACACAACACTAAAAAGTAAAGCAGTTTGTCTAGTTTGTCGCCATGGGAGTGAAGCAATGTTGCACTCCGTTTTCGCGAAGGGAGTGAAGCCACGTTTCCCTCCCCGTTCTGTCATGGGAGTAATATGTTTCACTCCCACGATGTAATGGAGTAAAGATAATATTTCAGACCCACGGTCGTCTTATGCCCTACGGAAGTAAAAGTGTGGTTTGCTGTCCACAGCCTTGGACAGTCTGGATTTGAAGAGTCTGAATCTTAGTAGAATGAGACATTCTTGTCTGCATTGAAATGGCGCTTGATCTAGAGTCGAGTGTCAATGGGGTTTTACGTGTTGTTCACTCTCAGTCGTTCTGAATATACTGTTATTCTAGTGGTAAAACGAATCGTTTTTTTTATTAGAGCGCAGCTCTTAGGGGCCCGTTTCCAGCCTGAGCGGCGTCGGCGTCGCCGTTGGCGTCGCCGTCGGCGTCGGCGTAACTGCGCCCGTCCCTCTCCTCCTCCTCCCCCTCCTCCTCCCCCTCCTTCTCCTCCTCCTCCCCTCATTGTGTAGTTTGGTCCGGGCGGGTCACGTGACCTCGGGGGGTGGGGGTCACATGACCCGTTTCCAGCCTGGGCGGCGTCGGCGTCGGCGTCGCCCCTCCCCCTCCTCCTCCTCCCCCCTCCTCCCCCGCCCGGTAAAGGTGGTAAAGGAGAGGGAGGGAAGCAGGAGGGGAGGAGGACTAGCAGGCATGATCACGAGGGAGGAGGAGGAATATACCCTCCACTCCTCCTCAAGAGCTGCGCTCCAATTCGGCGTTACAGGAAGTTGTAAACGGCTTTCACTTTTTTTTTAACATTTCGACAAAAACCCCGAGACTGGGTCAAAATGTACCCCCATTTTTGTTGTATCTTGCCATCTCTCAAGTTTCTCTCGTTTGTTTACCGAAACTCATAGGCCTGCCGACTGGAATTACTGAATCTTGGTATGTAATATTTTTACCAGGTGTTCCTCGAAACGCGGGCCAAAGCATTTTTTTGCAAGCATGCACCGCACTGAAAAAAAGATCGATGTCTCGCTGGTCTCTGCCAAAAGGCCTATTTGGGAAAATAATAACATTCGGTATCATTAGCTTATTGGTTACTTTCGAATAATTAACTCCTTATGTTAGTAAATTTAAAGTTATGGTTGAAAATAGAAACTTTCTGGGCATTATCAAAAACCGTTAAATCATCTGGTTTAGAAAGATGCAACGAATGCTAAGCAATTTATGACCTCTCTCCCCCCCCCCCCCCCCCCCCCCCACCCCCACTTAGAAAAAAACAGGGCGCTTTTCTAGGTTTCGGTTATCTATCCGAGCGCATCTTTGCACCAGCGGTTCCGCCTAGGGTGCCTACATGTTTCCGCTCCGCTTTAGGGTGGCGCCAACTTCTTGTTACCCTTTCCCAGATCCTCTCCCACCGCCATTTTGACCCACTTCTTATTTGGCTAAACGTGCACAACGTTGAGTTTTCGCAGTTTCGACACACCGGCAACACTGTGAGGCCACTTCCGTTTCCGTTCATAAGAGGAGTCGGACGAGTCGGAGGCTCAGCGGGATGGCGGTCGTCGTGGCTGTCGCTCTCTTTATTCGGGTGTTTCATACTTTGAAGTTGCGAACAGGAAGTATGCGTTGCGTCTATCGAAACGTGAGTCCCCTCGACAAAATGGAACGCAACAGACCGACATCGCACGACGAAACCTCGCCGTCGGAACGAGAGCGGTGGGCGCTCCCTAGCCCTAACGAGGATTAGCGGAGTAGCGCGAGCGCACGACTGGCGAGTGTGACAAAATGGTCGACGAAACAGCGGAGGCTGCCATGGTAACGAGGTAGGCAACACTGGTTTGTCGGCAACAGGTATCACAAACGTTGTCGCCACCCTAAACAGCGGAGCGGCGGGAACATGTAGGCACCCTAGTTCCGCCCCACCTTCCATGGTCAAGGCACGCTGAAACGTTTTTGTTCACCAAAAAAAAAAAACTTTTAGCCTTTCCAGTCTGGTGAGTAAGGAAGACCAGCGGATCAGTACAATGGAAAGTAATGGCCGGCCGCAAGTCGGCAAGCCAAAGTGGAAAAGCTGCCGCCATCTATGAGCGACGGTGGCCACCAGATACGTGGCTTGCCGCCGTCGCTCATAGATGGCGGTAGGTGTCCAGAGTTCGGTGACTTCATTTCTTTGCGGGGGACACGATCTTGGGGAAACTAACTCTTAGCAGCTCCGCTGTAAAAACCTCAAGAGAACCACTTTCCACAGCAGGCAATGTGCCATCCAGCGTTCCACATGTTCCGTAACGTAGGAAGGGCCACCGAGCGGACGACATAGAGCGCGAGGCCGGGCGTTCATAAGAGACGCCCCGCCATTGTCCCCGTCACTGATTGCGCCGTTCGTTCCTGCGGCAGCGCGTTCCACCTGGTGGTGAATGCGGGCAAGGAGGACGGCGGAGTGAGCCTCGCGGACGAGACGGCCTTTTGCGACCTCCTGCCGCTGTTCCAAGTGCCCCTCAAGTCGGCCTCGGACGTCACGCCCCTCGCAGACCTCCTCTACAGCGGCAAGGACGTGAACGGACAGCACGCCTCCCTGCTCGTCGGCATCCAGAAGGTATACTTGGGCGGTCTGCAGCTCCGTCCGAAATCCGGCAGCACCCCACGGTCTCCAAACGCTGCCGAATTCCCTTTGGTTCATTCGCATTCATAGTGAAACAAAGTTTACGCTACTACGGCTTTCACTGGCAAAAGTTTCAAGAGCTCCGGCGAAATTTTGAGTCACTTGCTTGCCTCAAAACCGATTCAATCCGACCTAGCAATCTAATTTACAAATCAGTATTTTTTTTTTTTTTTTTTTTGCAAAGTTACTACAGTGAGTGACAGATTAAGAGAAGTTTTCGAGGGAAAGGAAGACTGGGGAGGAGGAATGAGCGAACAGAACGCTGGAGAGAGGAAGATGTTTCGTCCTCTCCTCTCCAGCCTTCTGTTTGCTTCCTCCTCCCCAGCCCTTCTTTCCCTCCAAAGCTTTTCTTGACCTGTTACTGACTATGGTGCTTTAATGTCCCAGAGGCTCAACTGACAACATTGAAGACGCGATGTCAGAATTTTTGATATGGGGGCAGTAGTTTGCTCCCGGTGGGGTCACACGTTTGACGGTAATAATTAATGGTAATTAAAGGGGTATTACGGCTATTTTTTTCTTTTTTAGTTACCAAAACTAACTATATTTCTGATATCACCGGTTTTTATCCTTTCCGGTATGCTATTGAGGATCGCGAAATTCATAACAGTTATTGTGAAATCGGCAAGTGACAATTGCGCCAAAAGCAACATTCAAATATACCCGCTCTTTTCAGTGCCGTGACGTCAATGGCAGGCAGGCTTGCAGGTCGAGCGGGACGAGCAGTTGTTTCGTGCTGTTGCAGCGAGCTTTCAAAGCATTCATTTGACACCATGAAACGGGCTCCAATCAGTTGGGAACAGTCTACATTCCAAAGAGTGAACACCTGCCTTCCGCTGTATGGATGGATGAATCGATGGATGGAACGGGCGGTAGCTTGCGCTACCTAGGCCAAAACTAAAAAGACAAACATATGATTCCTCCCGCCCTTCTAAGCCAATTTTCTCCCCCTAACTTTCACGAGGCTGTGTGGGATATCTCCAGGATGACCTTTGAAGGACCGGGCAAAAAAAAAAAAAAAAACATCAACTTTCTTCTGCCCTTTTCCCCTGTCGAGGGAGCTGCCAAATTTCCTCTGGTCACCCCTTGTCGCCCCAGCAGCGGACCCATGGGCGTACCAGCCGGGGAGGAGGGGGGGGGGGGGGGGTAGAGGGTAGGGAGAAAAGGGGGGCATTTGCCCCCTCCCCCCCCCCCCCCCCCCCCCCCAGTTCTCAGAGTGTGCGTGTGGGGAAGGGGGGGGGGGGGGGGGGCAAGGCATGTGAAGGGTCCGCAGGCGCGTGAGACACGCGCAAACGAAGCTTGACACGCGCCCGGTTCGGTGCTCTCCGGACGCGTGGTTCCATCTGGTGCAACTCCGAAGAACCCCAATATACGCTACTCCTCGGTGAGGACCGGGGCGGGAGAACTTCGGTTGCCGTAGAGTCGCTGAAATATACGGATGGGTAAAAAGGCCCAAGACGAATGCGTCGGCAGCCGCGAGATCTCTCTCACGGGTGAATGGGTTATAGCCGAAATATGGTTAATTAAGGACTCACGAGACAGCTCGCCCAGCGGAACCTATGATGCGTCAAATTAGCAGCGAGAAAGCTAAACACGGTGATTTTAACCGAGGCTTTTAACCCTCTTTCTTTTGTTCGAGAAAGCTATCGATCTCACTGCTTTCATTAGAAACAAAAGCTGACACAGAAATATGACACTAAGGATCCAAATCGAAGGCGCCGCCGCGAAACGTAATACTGGAGATTCTGACGGACTAGTTTGAAACCCAATCAGTGGTTCCTACTTAAAACTAAGCAAGCTTCTGTTCTTGAAAGATTGCTCACTCTTTGTAATTCCTTAGTTGTTTTGTTTTCAGCTTAGGGCGGAAACATACGTTGTCTGCAAATATCTCCACGAAAATCGAGTTTTTTTTGTTTGTTTTTTTAGGTGTTAGGACACGAAAATAAAACGGCGAAAGCCTTACTTGTCCTATTGCGCAAAAAAGCGGCGGCGTTGTGCCCGAAAGATTGTCACACCAATACGTAATCAAGCAAGCGCCTCAGAAATAAAACACAAAGAAAAGCAAAGCAGCGCCACTGCTTCGTCACGGAAGCCGACATGAAACCAGCGGGGTTTGCCACGCATGCGCAGCGGGGGAGCGTGACGTCACCGCCAGAGCGCCGTGTGCAAAAGGAAGGCGTGGCGCGCTGCTGGTAGGAATACGCTGCGTGTAGGAGTGCCTTCGCATTCCTACACCTAAGCAATATTAAGTGTCCCTGCTGACTTTTTTTTTTCTCTTATAATAGGATGCTCATAGGCTACTTAGTTTAGGCTCGAAGTATCGCGATTTTTAGGTATCTATTAATTTACGAATTTTGATGATTTTTACCTGGCGACAGGCAACACTGCCCAAGTTAGTGACACCATAACGGTAACTTATGCAGATAGTAAAGCAAGGAATGGAGGAATGAGTGCAAATATGGGAATACTGGGCGAGTTCCAAAATGGATTCCGAAGAGATAGAAGACTGGAAGATAACTTATTCGCCACCACTCAATCAATGTAGAGCAGAGCACCTTTTGTAGCGAGTTCTGTAGCAGGCAAAATATTGGTTTGGAGCAGTCACTGGCACTTTTGGAGCAGATGCCAAAATCTGTTAGCACACCACTTGAGAATGAAAAAAAGTGGTTGCTCCTCCGAGTTCATCTATGATAATGATTGAGGGTTCCTCTTTGGTACTGGAGCATATTACTTATTATCTTCTGTGATAAGACTAGACAGGGAGCAAAAGGAAGACACATCGCATTTTTAGAAATACGGCACTACTCAGACAAGGTCCATTTACGTGGGTATTAAAAATGGTTGAAAAATGAACCATAGCGCAACGTGTCAGTTGGGATAAAGCTTCTCTCCCATCCCCATTTTACGCACGGTAGTTTATTTAGCCTGTCAATATAATTACTGAAAAATGCCAGCAAGAACCAGCATATTTGCTGACATGTCTATCAATAAAAATGCGACTCTAGTTAAACTACAAAAACACTCGCTCACATAGATTATAAAAGACTCATTCTTTATAGACGACACTGCTCTTGAGTGGCATTGGAACCAGAGTTCCAATGCCACTTCGCTTCTCTTTCGATCGACAGCCTGCACGGGAACTACCCTGACTACCCTATTTATTCAAACATGGACCCGGGTTCTTTTTCTTCGCTCAGTTTCTTTTTAATTAGAGATAAACCTACAATATAGAGAAAGAAGGTCGACCTGTAATAATCTAGAGCATAATTTGCCTGACTATCGCGCTAATCCAGCCGTTCCCCCATGTCAGCCGCTGCTCCTAGCACTCCGGTGCCAAGCGGTGAAGCTCGAAGGAGGGGCGCGCTGGTGAGAGGCTGGCAGCCGGCACATGTAGCACAGTAGCCCGGGCGGCAAATTGCCCGCAGTTTCCTCCCATTGGCTGTCTGTAACCACGTGACTATACTGCCGGCATATTTTTACGCGAATCACCGAGCATTTTTCCGGGTGTCAAATTTTCGGGTGTATCTCTGGGGCTCTGCTTGTTAACCCATCCGCCCCCAATTGTTCGCGCCGCTTCGTGGAGACAGTCTGCAGCGGCTCGTTACAGAAATGTTAACCCACCTGGTCCACCCACACAGGCCGCTTCGTGGCGGCCGCATCCGCCTCGCTCACCGGAAGCCAAGCGGCAAGAACACACCATTCCAATATTTACAAGTCCTCAGCCCAGTGCGCGATTTCCTCAGCCCAGCACACTTATGTTTGTTGCTTTGGAAAGCGAGCAAATCTTGCGCCCTACGCACGTACACTTAAAATGGAACCGGCCAGGACTGGAACCGGCAATTGGAAGTCAGGTGATTGCAGCCTGCCAATGATAGGACACTGATGGCAATATATCCACTTCCTCTTGAATATCTGGGAGCTAAATCTGCCTGCGCAATAGAATCGTGCAAACACGATAGTATGTTCCTTCGATCCCAGACGTCCGCCGTGGCAGAAAAATTGTTCCCGTAGTTTTTTTTTTTTTTCTTAACCACTATGTTGGTAGAAAGTTTTGAATCTTTGCTAAAATACCCAGTATATTAAAAAAACAAAAGAACTTTACACTGCTGCGCTTATCTTCGTTGCAAACGCACCGCTTTGGAGGTAAACAAAGCTCGCAAACAAGATCCTTCGTAGTATGTGCAGTTCGCTTCGCCGCCGCCAAATGCACGACGAAGAGTCCCCACTCAAAAAGTGGTCCCAGACAGCAAGCTCCACGCTTTCTCTCCCTCTCATTTACAACCCAGACTCGGACGAGAAAGCACTTGGAGCTGGCCCATAGATGCTACGCATTAGGAAGTGACACAGTAGTGCCGCCACGAGGTAGTGCGAGTTGGGAGCGATTTCGTCCGCCTGTGTGTCGGCTCAAAAATGACAACTATGGCCAGTTCACACGTACGGCGCAGCGTTGAGTCAACGCTAGGAACAGCGCTGATGAGTGCAGGCTTCATGGGGCACTCAGGTGCTTTTAGTAGAAGCTTGTTTTCAATGGCATATTGTTTGCTGGGCTTTGGTCGCTAATACGACCACTTCTAGATGGCAAGACGTTTTGGTAAACTCGCAGAGATAGGAATACACGGGAACTTTTTTCTCGGGGAGGTTATCCTTGGGTTCCCAACACCTTTATATAAAGTTTGACCAATCAAAGAAGTCAATTGCCTGGAGATTCCGGACGCCACTATTGTTGATCTTTCTTTAAACTATTATAGCTTTTTCTTTTAAACATCTAAGTTTTGAGTGTAGAAGACGTAATACAGTAAACTTCCGTTAATTTGACCTCGACGGGACCTTGAAATTTGGTCGCATTATCCGAATGATCGAATTAAAAAAAGGTCAGAAAAACTGTTAAAATTAAACTTTCTTTTATTGTCCAAAGTACTCACGGATGATCTGCTGCCATCTGCGCTTAAAACGCGTGTCCAAAGGCATGCTCCGGAGAGCAGCATAACTAAACGTCACATTATAAAAAAAAAAAAAAAAATCGCGCGCTACAAAAGAAAAAACAAACAAAAGGAAAACGTGTTTTTTGAGCCGACTTTGGCGCCAGACTGCCAAACAATCGATGACAACAAAAATTAGTAGAAAACTCGCGCTTTTTGGCGTGCAAGATGGACCGCACACGATGCTACAGAAAAGCGCCTTGAGAGCGCGCGCTGAAAAATCTTTACGAGCCGACTTCGGCGCCAAACAACAAAACCTTCTACAGAAAAAAAAAAGAAAAAAAAAAAAGAAAAAGAGAATTTGTGCTTTTCGGCGCGCAAGATGAACCGCACACGATGCTACAGAAAAGCGCTTTGAGAGTGCGTAGTGCCTCCGCGCCCGACCCCGTGCTATGTTCTCCGCACTACTCCACGCCAGATTGGTTGCGCTGGCTCGTGTCATTCGCTACGGTCCATCTTAGCGGCGTAGAGAAGCAGGCGCATATTTGCGCACGTTCAGCTTTGCAGCTAAGGGCCCGTGTTTCGCCGTACATTTGTGGCTTTTCTGCCGTGGTGCCGTGCAATGTGAGCCCGCACGCATTCACTCGGGACGAATTATCCGATGCGGAGTGTTCCCGAGTTCGAACTATCAAACTTTTTTTTCCCATAGAAGTGTATGGGCGCTCGCCGGGACTTTTGAACACGATCAAATTAAACAAAAAGTCGAATTAACCGAGGTCGAACTAACGAAAGTTTGCTGTACAGCCGCTATTGCTTGAAAATGCTAGAATTCTTCGATATAGCTCCCCCGAAAGAGGAGCGGAGTTGCGTATTTGTTTTCTCCAGCAGCCACACCACTATTCGCCAAGATCGATCACGTGAGGAGCAAAGCATCCACTGCCGTGCAGGAAAGCCACCGCTATGGTCACTCCACCGACGTTGCACGCGACTTGTGGTATTTTCCCCCACTTTTGCCTCCTTTTGGTTTTTTTGCTTTCCATGCGCAGCTGCGCATGCGGTACCGCTATTTGCCAAATTCAATCGGGTGACGAGCAAAGCATCCGGGGTCGTGCAGGAAAGCCGGCACTACGGCCACCCGCAGAGGCTGAATGCGCAACTCTGCT
This sequence comes from Ixodes scapularis, assembly GCF_016920785.2. NCBI lineage: Eukaryota > Metazoa > Arthropoda > Arachnida > Ixodida > Ixodidae > Ixodes > Ixodes scapularis. The sequence continues at coordinate 29,438,027 of NW_024609881.1, forward strand.
ACCGTAGGTAGCCAAATGCAGGAACTCTAGGAAACGCCGTCCGACGACACTCCCTGGTGTCTGCTCCAAAGTGCAGAAAGAGGGGCGTGTCGCAATCTTTGATTCAATGTCTAAAAGGGAAATTCACCACCCATGAGTGTTTCGGGTTTCTTAGGATGCTTAGAGCCTGCAGATTGAGTTAACACCATAAATAGACAATCTCGGAATAGACCCGACTGCCCCTTTGAAACCCAACTAAGCATTGACGCAGCACAACATCAGCGAGGTCAGTAGTATTTCTAGCACTGATTAACAACATTGAGGTAGCACTGTGCTGTATGTGTGAACGAGTATTTAGTTGGAAGCTTCCCCGATGTACATTTGCACTTCACGGTCCCCCTCGGTCGTCCAGTAAGCTCACCCAGAGTCGCGCGACACGAAAAGCAAACCCTTTATTATTGCGCGGCGTCGCCGAGGCTCATATGTCGACGCCCCTCGCCACCCCTTTGCGGCGCCGCTCCCAAATCTGGATGTAGGCCTCGGAGAGGGTGATCATCTGGGGCAGGATCTCCGTCACGTGCAGATCCTGCATCTCGTACCACTTGCCCGAACCCCGGTGTAGCAGGTGCGCCCTGGCGGTGGAACACGGGTTTTGCCACGTCAGTGATGCGATTGGTCCAGGATGGGGCTACTTTTGGAGCAGTCGAAAAATCGATTTGCAGCAGCGAAAAAAACTTTTGGAGCATAAGCAGGCACTTCCTTTTGTTTGTACCACCGTCAAAAAAATTAAAATCCACGAGTTTTATGCGCAAAACTACCGATGGGCATCTGGCACGCCCCGGCAAAGGACGGACGATTCATTTCAAACACCTGGGGATCTTTCGACGTGCCGCCGAAATCTCGGTTGCAGTGGCACCACAAAAAGCCTCTGTCAGATTGCAGGCACCTCGACTGGGATTTGAACCCGCCACCAGGAAATTTGTAGGCTGGTGCTTTGCCTCAAAGGCACCAGGGCGGCCGATTTGTATCACCGTGAACATGTTGAGGCCCATTCGCACACTTGCATTCGGAGTGACCGCTACGACTACAAACAAATGCGACTGGTTGGAACGACGAGTTGCCATGGCAACGAGGCACTAAACAGCCGCGTCATTTGCAATGCGAGAAGTTGGGCCATGCCGAACATTTGCTACGTTTGGGAATGAACGAAGCGACAAGAGGACGGACCGATTCCGGGTCAAGGAGAGCTCGGCCGCGCATATTGCTTGCCAGTCATCGTACTTGCTACCTGCTAAAAGAACATGGCGTCGGCGGTGAACTTTAAAGCGGTGGAAGCTCTTCGGTTAAAAGATGTGTCAAGCTCAACCAACACACGTGTCGGTGGCATACGACACCCCGACAACACGTGACGCGACATCGTGACGGTTAAAAGATGCGCCGCGCTCGAATAACACATGTCAGTGGCATACGACACCCTGACGACATGTGACGCGACACGATGCTGTGGTGCCGCGCAGATCATGCAGCACGTGCCCAGCTGATTTGCAACATGTTTTGTATGTCTCTGGGTTCATCGGACACGACCGAGGCAGGCTTAAATTATTCTAACCTGGCTTCGAGATGGCCAACATTAGTCAATCAGAAAAATTGATTTGCCGATACGAGTGAGTGCCACAGAACATAACGCCCTATGAGTGTTTTTGAGTGCTTTTGTGAGCCTATAAAAAATTGGCATTTTTTATAGGCTCATTAATTGTTTAAAACTCGTCCACGATGTTCGGCCCGCAAACGACGGGGATCAGCATTGCCAGTCGGCTCCCTCAAATGCGTGCACGAAACGCTAGTGACGAGGCATGCTTGTTCGCTCCATTTTCGCTTTGCAATCAGTCCTCTCCGACTACCGGGGGCAAAACAAACTGGAATTTTGCCGATTACGGCTTTTATTGGTGAATTAGTGTGTTCCTCCAACAACCTAAATCTAAGAAGTTTTTTTTTTTTTGTTTTGTTTGGTTTGTTGTTGTTTGTTTTGGAAGTGTGTCTCTTAAAGGGGCTGTGCAAGAATATTAACATTGAAAGAAATCGCAGCCTGTAATTTTTATCCTATGTGCCTTGCCCTAAGTGACAGAAAACACCCAACCTTCCTCGGAAATGTTGCGATTTCACTAATTGGACATTTTTTTTTACCAGCCCGCAGCCGCACAGCGGTGGTCGTCGGAACCACAGGGCGCGACCGGCGTGACATGGACGTGACGTGAGCGTGACATTAAATGGGGAACATGTAAAACATTGGCAAATTGGGCAATTATCTGCTAAACGTAAGACCTATTTTTAGAAATCTGGTCGTATTGACAAAAAGAAATGTATCGAAAGTATCCTACCATTACGAAATATTATTATTCATAGTTTTAGTGGCGCCATCTATCAGAGGTCAACAAAACCATTTCTGCTCTGTGGCGTTGCTCACTTGCTCATAGTCCCGTAGCTCTCAAGTTTTGAGCAGCGCTCCATGCGAGCAAAATAGAATATTCGGCTCACGTTTCAAATGTGCGCTTCCCCAACTACAGTTTTTTTATACTCCGTTTCGTTCTAAATGCCAGTGTAGCTGAGTCTACAAGAGCGAGCTGCGAGCTTTCAGCGTCCCTGCCTAGCACGCGCACTCGTGCAGTGCAAGCATTGTTCAGGAGAACGTGCTTTTGCGAGTAACTTCTGCTTCACTATCACGTAAAGTTAAACATACGGGCTCACGGAAGTTTTAAAAGAAATCACCAAAATTATAATTTGAAAGGGACGTTTAATGAGACGCTCAGGCCGTGAGCTGCATAATCTTTTTTTCTTTTAGTTTTTTTTTTTTTTTTTTTATGCTTTGTCACTGCGTGTCTAAACATGCTGACAGATGCTTGCATGAGGCTAAAGATGTTAAAAACTAACATCTCACGCTCGATCTCGCTCGATACGTTCTTCCAAGATGCCACCTTGTTCGTTCTCCTTTCAATGCTGGCAACCGTGGCAACGCTCGCTGAAGACCGAGCCAAAGCCGCCTGCGAATCCGGAAACCTACCTCCCCATTAAACGTCACATCCACGTGACAACCACATTACCGAAAATATGGTGTGAGAGTTGAGAGTGGCCGCGGGGGGCACATACTTCAATCTGTTTTTATTTTATTAAAAAAAAAAACTAGGGCACGTATTGAAAAACGGTTTTCTGTTCTATATTCCACTGGTGGTAGGGATTAACTCCCACACCTACTGACCTGAAGTCCGAGAATGGTTGCACAGCCCCTTTAACTCGATGTACAGTTTTCTAATCCGTACGACAATGTTTTGGTGCTAGACGTTAGTGGCGGTAGTGGAGACTCTACAGGAGAGTATAAAAACTCAGTGGATTCGAATGTCGTCGACAACGAGATCTTTGCTTCGGCCCGCCTCTGGACAAAAGTGTACACGACAAATCGTCCATCGATGCTTCTCAGTTTTTCGTTTACTGCCATGACCGGTGTCAATGTCGACCTCGTTGATGACGACCCTCTAGCCGTGGTAAGGTACTGGGAACTTGTTTCGAGTGCTGATGTGATCAATTAGATTGTCACAGATTTCATCATATTATGATGTAATTGTAAATATTGTACCCGTGTGCCACACATTTGAAATAAGGAGAACATTGGCTATCAAAGTGTGCAACAATGTTTGTACTTACAGTAACTAGAAAAAAATCCTTGACATTTGTAACCTACAAAAAAAATGCATTTGTTTTCCTCTCCACACACTGGCAGTGACAGAAAAAGAAATAAAAAAAATGAGCAAAGTGCGCTCTCCAACTTCCAGAACAAGCGGATCTGCTCTGGTGCAGATTATACACCTTTCCGAAAACTGCTCCTATATACTGCCATGTTGCTGACGGTGATGCAGCTGGTGAAACTCTCACGCCCCCTATCAGCTAGAAATTTCCTGCCACTCTCTTGGACTGCTCAAACTTGCTCAGCGCAATTCTCCACCTATGTTTTGCAGCTTTCCATTCCAAGATTTTTGGCCTCTCATCTTGAAAGTTTCCACTTTTTTTTTTTCTTTATGCATACCTCTTTGGGTTATCTTCCACTGTCAGAAATAGGACTGGTAAGTGCCTTCCATTCAGGCGTTTCAGCTTCGACATTCACGGGAAACGAAGGAATTGAAGAACGTCGAACGGGCCTCGATGCGATTTTGTCTGCTTCTCCCTACTCCCAGGGATAATCCACGTAGAGTCTTTCTCCGCCATCACCAAAAATAGCTGTTCGGGTTTGTGTAGTTGCGTTCGTCTCTTTGCCTTAGTGCCGGTGTTGTAAAAAAAAAAAGGAGGCTCTCCCCAAACCATGCACTAAAACGAGGACCTCGTGGATTCCGTCCGATCGTCGAGATGTGACTGGCGTCAACGCTGCTTTGTACTGTGTTATTTGAGATCTTTCTCAAATAAATATTTTTTGGATAACGCTGCACCACATGGTGCAATGTTGACACTTGCTAAATTTTATGTCCGAGCCTTGTCGTGTAGATTGGTAGGCACGTTATTTGTGCGCATAAAATATGCATGCATTTCGGCTATCATCCGTTGTCAATTATTTTTGGTAGCCAAGCCCTTTGTCGATTAACATCTCTGAACAAGCGGCACCGCCAAAACTCGCGTAAAATAAAACAAACATCCCAGCCGCATTCGCTCTGTCGCGTGCGTACCCAACAGAAATAGTTTGCAGTTCGTTTTTTTGTTCCCAATGTAGTACAATGCTTTCTCAATGTGCTCAGAAAAACAGATACACCATGAAACGAAAAATACAGCGGGAAAAGGGGAGAGCCCCCGCAGTGTCTAAAATTGTGCCTACGCAGGCTGCGCCCACTGCAATCATGTCCACTCGGTTAGGCTTAGCAGGGACACCGGTGGGAGACTAGCCTCAAACCCAGTGAATATGCTCGAAAAAGGTTCTCTTGCCGCTGGGGCCGAGTGTCTCTTGGAAATGTGTAGCATACGCCGCCGCCACTCATCATACTCATGCACTGGGGTTCTCCTGTGCTTAGCGGAGTTAACTTGCCACGATCAACACTTACAAAAAAATAATGAAAATTGGAGCTCATCTTGAAGCGAACAGTACCGAATGGCATGTTACTTGAAACTACAATTCAAAAATTCAAAAAGCTGCACAATCCTACGAAAATGAAAAACATTCCAACTTAAAAATTAGAAACATTTTAACTAAAAGTGAGACATTCCAACCCGAAAATGAGACACTGCAACCCAAGAAGGAGAAACATTCTCATCCAAAAAATGAGAAACATTCCAACCCAAAAATGATAAACATTTCAAGTCCAACCCAATGTCGTTGCGTGGCTCCTTCACGGAGTCCTGAGACCGAATGGCCGGTGGCTACTCACCTGTAGGTGCCCTTCCCCGAGCCAGGCTCGCCCTCGTGCACCACGTTGGCGATGAGATCGTAGACGTAGGTGTCGTCGCCCTCCGCCCCCGCCACCAGCTCGCCCAGGTCGACGTCCTTGATGGGGAAGTTGACGATGGTGGGGTTCTTCTCGACAAAAAAGGTGTTCTTGGTGAAGCGCTTAATGTACAGGATCAGGTACGGGGGCAGGGAGGTCAGCTGGAACCGCTTGAGTGTCGAGTCCTTGTAGGTGCGGTACTCCTTCTCGCTGGTGCCGTTGAACTTGGACAGGATCGTGAACAGGGGCACCTACACGGGGTGAGGAAACCGGCGGTGTAAAGACAGGAGCAGAACGAGGGTAGATTGTGAATGCCGACATCTCCGGCCGAGAGAAAGAATGGGGAAGAGAACAAGAAAAAAAGCGGAGAAAGAAAACAGATGAAAAGCTAGTTCGTTTTGCCACAATGATTCGAAGTTGCCCTCGAGGTCTTGTCGACTCAATTTATAATGTCCGATGCTGGTCTTTTCGTCGAAGTAAGCTACAAAAGAACTGCCGTAAAGTCCCGTAAGAATGCCAAACCGAATTAAAGAGATAAATAATAAGAAGATGGGGTGACGACCTTTGGGGTGCCACAGCAAAAGTTTATCAACAATTTGCGATAAACACCAGGGTACCGGCTATGAACTCTCATGTCAATGGAACGAATACTGCAGATTGCAGCCACATCAGATTTACGTGTCACAACCACTCGGGAATCTGCTAAGAACTTGCTTGTCACACATATCAGTACTGCAGACTGTGCAGTTGGTGTGATTCTGGCCAGACGTCACGTGATATCCGACAGAAATCTGAAGGTGGTGGGCGATGTTTTAGAATTTTTATGCTATACGTATTCTGCCAAAAAAAAATTGTATAGATGATCTTTGGGGGGAGGGTGCTTATACTGTATTTTATGGTAGGCACAGACATTAGAGTTAATGTCTTCCTTCTTCTTTGTATATATATATTAAAGGGACACTGACACCCCCAAAATTTTTTTTTTAATTTTTTGCCAGGCGCTTTATTATGGTGTCGGAGGACTACCCAATTAATATTTTGCAACAGAGTAGCGTATTTTTTTAATAAAGCCAAAAGACGCAACTGCTCGAAACCGAAAACGAAACCCGACGGAGGTCGGAGAAGTGGAGAGAAGAGAGCGAGTGGCGGAAGTCACGTGGCTACACCCGACCGTGTGTTTTTTTTGTTGTTTTTTTTTTCTCCTTCCCGGTAGCAGACGACATGCGGCGTACGGGAACTGTTCGCCGTGGGATTCTTTTGCAGTTATGTATGTTCCGCTCGTTGTTCTGTACTCCAAGATGAGTTATTTGTTTTGTATATTGAGGAGTTGGAGATGAGTAGTGAGTGCCCGTGGTAAATTTTGATCGGCTCCGAAAAGAATACACCCAAGATATTGCGTGAAGAGCTGGCTCAGATGTCCTGCGTCCGAAACAGAAGTGGCATTGTGCGACAGAGTTTCCGAAAGATCAACGGGATCGGGACCAATGGCTGGCTGCAATTCCTGTAGACCATTTACGGGCACCTCGGAAAGCGGACGCTACCTGATTTATATGCTCCTTGCATTTTGTGGAAAGTGATTACATTGAGTTCGCAGGTGTCAAAAAGGAAATCCCATACCATTTAATTCAGCGACGTGTCGTCCACAACATTTGTTTCTTTTTTTTGTTTCTTCAGTGATAATTTTAAAAAAAGAAAAGAAATGTAGACATCAAAAAACTTATGAAAAAAAAAAAACAGTAAGTTCCACGGGGGATCGAACCCGATCCTACGGCGTGTAAAGCGGACGTCTTTCCCACTAAGCTACTGGGGCATATCGAAACAAGGGGATCTCTTTCCTTAGTAATAATTCAGCCGATAAACTGTAAGTTGGAAAGTTTGCTACCGATTTTCCTTTAGCAAAAGCACTCCCGGGTCGAAGTCGGGATGCACCCCGCATTGGCGACATTCGCACCTAGTAAAGAAATCGTACGCGTGCACATTCAACTCGAAGTAGACACGTCGTGCTTGACGTTTGCGCGAGCGATGTCTTCAGCCACGAGAAGGGAGCGACGGCTCGGCGACGTTTTAGTGCAAATCGGCTTGGTGGTCGGGCGTGTCGTTCGGGATGAATACCAATTCTTTTGATCAGTCCCAAATTTCTCTTTTAAAGGCAGACAAAATTCTTCGGTACCGCGAACGACAGTTCTGAAATAGAGGTCCCACGCCCGTCGTCCGCTGCCATTGCGTCCCTGCGAGTCCCACGATACGCGAAACGACGCACGCACAGAATGCTTCCGGTTGTCTGTGAAACTTTTTTTTCAATCAACGTATTTGCAGCTTTTTAGAAGCCACAAAAAATGGGTTTCATATTTTTTTCTATTTTTAATATTGAGTGTGTGCCTTCAGTGACCCACGACTTTGATTAAATTTGGTGGTCGCATCGATACCTTAGAAAACGGCCCGTGACCGCGGAAAAGAGAGTGAGCGAGACTCGAACCGGCCAGTTCTTGATCGGCGGTTTTCGGGCGGAAAGAAACCGAATTTCGAGCCGCAAATTCTGTTCTGGGTAGTTGAGCTCTCATATGTCACATACAACTAAAAACCTCGGCTAGCACAAATACCCTGTCAGTGTCCCTTTAAGGCGTCGCCAATGATATGGGCCCATCAAGACCGTTCTCTGGGAACACTGGTATTCTCATCTGTGCCCTATCAATCTGAAGTGGTTGGAATGCTTGGGACCTTTTCCTCTAGAACATTATATTAACTCTATGGCTAAAGGGGCGAGGAAGCAGGAATAGACCTGATGGTGGTGGCGATACGGTGTTTCCCCATATAGAGGGCAAGACACAAAAATGTTTGCCCTAACTAAAATTATAGAAGAGCTTAAATTGATTATCTTCTGTCGAGAATCTTGTGCCACCAGTGTTCCAGTTTAGTTTTCATTGCCTGCGCACACTGCCCGTTGTCCTGCCTCTTTGTTGCTGGCGTGGTTGTGCTATAGTCGGTTGCAAGCTAAGAAAAAAACGGAAATGCCTCTCAGAGGAAAATGTAATCCTACGCCGAGAAACGCCAGCAAATCGTTTTCATGACGTCACGATTCCGTGGACCAATCGCGATCCTTTTGAAATAAAAAAAGGAAAAGCCCAACGTGGCTGCTGGCCTTAGCAACGCGACACTAGTTTCTTGTGACAATTATTCTGCTTTTTTGCACCGTGTTTTACGTGCCCGAGGTTATGCCACGAAATCTTAATGGTATCGGCTTGCGGTTGCAGCAGTTTTTGCGCGACAACGTGAGAATCCAGCGACGCTATCGCCAACGAAAATTTCGAAGCGGGCGCGAGGCTTAGCACTGCTGAGAGGTATGTTAGACGGTGTGTTAGACAGTATCTTGGACAGAAAATGAATTGGGAAGACGGTACATTGGACATGACTTTCTTTCTTTACTAAACAGCTATTTCGTTGACACAAACGTATTCTAAATTATTTAAATGTCCTGAATGAATTAAATAAATATTGTAGTAGTTTAAGACACGTTTCCTGGAGGAAGAAAAAGAAACGTTGCTAGCGAACTACTTTCTCGACGGCGGACGCACTTCAGATGGGCGCAATGCGCTTGTGGGTGGAGCTAAAAGATTGTTCTCAGGTTGCATCCGACTATAGTTATGCAGTGGTTCTCACTGACTCCATCTGTTCCACCTTTAAGGGTATTTCCTAGGTCTGGTGTCGTTATCGTGAAACTTGGGCCTTTGTCGAGTAACTAGCAACATCTGGGGGTGGTTGTCTGCAAACTACATATGAAGGGCAGCCCGACGTGCCTCCACCCGTCAGGACACATTGGCATCGTGCCGTTGTATCAGTTTTGATTACTTTTTATGGCCCATAGTACCGATGCTCAAAAAAGAACCATCAGAAAAGACGAAATGTGCACAAAAATAGGTAATGTAGGTTCTGATGGTGTAGGACATGTGGGACAGTGCACTCCGAAATCGGTGACAGCGAAAAGCAAGGGTCTGGGCAGAGGGTGTACGCATGTGCGGAGGATTACTGAAAAATGTCCATTGGAAGAAGAAAACACTTTCAGGCAGCACAATTTGTTGGGTCAATATTTGGTTTTAAAGCGGTGGCTTCATAGGGCCAACCAACCTCAGGAGCCACGTAAGCATGAAATGTGTAGGTCAATCAGTCCATAACCATTAAATGATCTTTAAAAAAAAAAAAAGCAGCACATGGTGCCAGGAATCGAACTCCGGTCACCGGCGTGGAAGCCGAGTGCACTATGCACTCAGCATCCAGGAATGGGAAAAGCAGAAGCAGGTGGTGTGAGAGAGCGTGTGGAGTGGAGAGGGGTGGAAAGGGCAAGAAAGAGAGGAGCAGAAGCAGGTGGTGTAGAAAGAACACGTTGCATGAGGAGTGGAAAGGGCAGGAAAGCGTGCCTCCTCTCTCTTGGTGATCCAGAAAATTCAGTGCAAAGGCCTTTTATCCGTGTGGTGCTGAAGGGAAGCGTGCGTAGCATCACAAGACAATGCTGTAACGTAATCTGTTTCCATACAAAACCCTGCCCTAGGTGCCACCCGAACTAAGAGCTCCACATACCCTATACAGCTACTGCAATTAAACGCACTTGGCAGAATGACCAAACATGCAGCCAATATTTTGTATGGCTAGATTAGGGCCCAGAAAGCCCAAAGGAGCCCAAGCATTACCTGATTGATATTCAATGGCCAGAATCTGTCCGTTTTGGCCGTAAACTGCCAAACAAGTGCTAGAGTTACGCTTCACTGCTTGGTTGTTCGGTTTGTCAATTGGGGCCAGAATCTGTCTGTTTTGGCCGTAAACTGCCAAACAAGTGCTAGAGTTATGCTTCACTGCTTGGTTGTTCGGTTTGTCAATTGGCTCCTTTGGGCCCCAGTTTCCGAGGGAATGCCAAAATTAGGCTTCTTTTCCGATTGTTCCCGCTCGCGCTACCCGTTTGCATTACTTGCGTGTTCAGTGGTGTTCGTTGGCTAAATAAATGATATCACATTTAATAACCATCACTTCACAAGTCTGCCCTATGGTGCTGTGGTTGAATTTGTTGGGCTCACAATCTTGGGTTCCTACCTCTAATATTGTGAATTTGGTACTTCTCAATTTATCGACTTATCACTCTCCCACGCACAGGCATTCTTTTTGTGTTACACATCTGAATTTTCCCAGGGTCTGTCAAAAGTAAAGTTGTCACATTCAAAAAGCAACATTGCCATCCCCACCTGTGGGATGATGTTCTCGCGGAGCTCGTCCTTGAAGAGCGGCTGTGCGGGGAGGTCGGCCGTGAGGTACATGAACCCCGTGTTCTCCACCTTCTCCTGGTACTCCGCCGTGCGGAGTGCGGCCCGTCGCTCCGCCTCCGTGTGCTCTACTGGAACCACCTGCACGTCGCAAGGAAGTTCCGCGAGGACGTTCCAATCCCGCAAGATCCACCTGCCAGTGTCTTACGACGGGAAAACGCTACCGTAACCTGGAAATGAGTGGCACAAGCTTGGGCGGAAAAATTTAACTCTTTGCGGTCACGGGTCGGGCGTGGGCCGACACGCCACTCCTGTGCTCGTTTAGACTTGCTCTTTCAATCAGTCTTGCTGGATTGGTGGTGCTACCGCTCGAAAAGTTTCTTTAATGCTTCATCCTTCTCGCTTCAGTTTCTCCCATTGCAAGCAAACATTTTGGGAGCAGCACTTGAGTACGCTTTGAATTTTGCTGGCACGAAAAAGCATGGCTTTGTTTTCACTTCTTATAAAAACTCACTGCGTGATTTTGTTAAGAGTGAAGAGGACCTTAGTGATCACAACAATTATGTCCCTCTTTTTGCTGACAAAGAGATATACTCTGCTGAGGGCAGGGATGCTGGCAAGAAGACAGTGGCCCCCACCCTGCAGTATGCTTCGGAAAGTATCACACATTGGCGAAGTTTTGCTAGAAGGATGTAAGAAATCAGAAGCACCACAAAGATGAATTTTTCATGTTACTTTGGCATGCAGGAGTAAATTTTTTTCCCCTGACCCATTTTCGAAAAATAATTTCTGACCAACACAACCGTGAAGTTGGTCGGGGTGTCTAATTGCAAAGTAAGACACATTCATTTTTTTTCCTTAAAATCCTAGTTCTAAACTTGTTCTTTGTAAAAGTGTGGAGTGCCGACGGTGCGAACCACGGCACAATGACAGAGGTGCGAATGTGGGCCCACCTTGCGGGAGTAGATGTTCATACCCCCGCGGAAGGTCTTGTAGACGATACTGGAGGAGCGCTTCTGCGTCCCGTTGAGGGCCAGGTGCAGGCTGTTGAGGAACCAGGAGAGGAAGTCGATGGGGTCCCCCTGCTCTGTGATCTGGAAGCGCTTCTTGCTGCACAGCACCACCGCCTGCAGCATCTCGTGCGGGCTCACGTGCGCCTGGGTAGGGAACGTGCCTCGGACGCTGCCACCAGGACCGCAAGACGACGCAACTAGGCTCACTAACTAAGCTACACTTAGAGTGTGGCTTCTCAAACTGTTTTTTTTTTTGAGTATCTCCAGATGTTCTCCACAGTATCCCCAGTGATTCGTTAGAGTGTCCACAGGGATTCAACGGAGTATCACCCCAGGTTCTCCAAAGTATCCCCAGAGTATCGCCATGGATTTCCTGGATTATCTCCATGGATTCCCCAAAGTATTCACAGGGGTTCCCCAGAGTATCCCCAGGGGTTCCACCATCCCCAAAATTTCCTCTGCCCAGCACTAAACACATTCCAAGCAAAAAAAAAAACAATACATGCCGCAATGCCAACAGCCCCAAGTCGCCACGACCATTCCTCCCGACGACGTTCGAAAGGGCGCTCACCTTAAAGTTGCGCGGGTTCCAGAGCTTGCGTATGAGTTCGCCGAAGCGCTGAACGATCAGCGATGTGATGTCCCCGGGGGGCCTCTTGAGCGCCGCATAGTTCTCCTCCCGCAGGAAGTAGTTGCGCAGCGGCGGCACATGTGACAGCGCCTGCAGCATCGTTGCCAACCTCAAAATCACAAACCCGCAACGGGAATCCTAAAAAATCGCCCGAAAAGTCGCTGGATTCAAGTTGCGAAGCAAGGACTACTTTTGAATACAATTCATAACCACCAGAGTCGCTGAATGAGAGCGGCAGAGCACGTCTTTGAAACGCCCAAACTCCAGGACGTGCTCCTTTTGCCTTCCGCCGTGCATTGGCTGCACACGCGCTTTCGAGATGCATTGTCCAAGGTGGGAAGCTCGCGCTGGGGGAAGGACAACCAAAACTCCTCCGTGCCGTCCTCACCTTGTCAGTGGCTACATAATTAGTGTGGAAACAACTCAATAAATACAGAATGCCCTTGAAAGGAGGAACTCCCTTTTGAACCAGACTTCTTTCATGCACAGAGCAAACATCACTGCTTTGCCTTGCTGTTACTGCCGGCTTCAGTTGGGGTGCCAGACCCGCCGCTCTACACATCTGTTGCTCCAATCTTTTGTGCTACATTTGGCGGCAGCTCGAAGCTTCAGCGAACAAATTCGCATGCTCTGGGAAACTTCCAATTTTGCAGCAGTGGTACTTGACTCATCTGATGTCCTTTGGAATTCTCAGTAAGATCTCCAAGTTTAGGATCCTACACCTCCCCATTTTTAAGAATTTTTGCGCATACTTCACCGGGCCCATTTAATTTGGCAGGCACAAGGCACGTTCAAATGTTCATGTACAATGCACTTCAAGGCATGTTCCAATGCTTACTGCCGTAATATCTCAATGATTTTGCGAGCTTTGCTCTCACTGACCACAATTTTTCCTAGTAAGCAACAATGACTTCTCTATGGCTCTATCTTACCATGATCCTTGGGCTATTTACAGTTCACAAATGAAAACTATCAAACATTTTAGACCGTAGAACATAACACTAACACGACTTAAAAACAGCTAAAAATCTCAAAACCTGCAAAGAGCCTAGTTCTTCCACTAGACAGCGGTGAAAACCGCCGTTACTAACAGCACCACCGTCGTATCATTTCAAACTAAATTAGATGCCTTATTTTCCCACCGGTTATAATTTAGGATATCTCGACTGTCACATAAAAGCGTTTTCTTCCTGTGCAAAGTCACGTGTAGCATTACCCATATTTTGTAAGCTACTGGAATAAAATAATTTTTACGTCCTACCTTTTTTTTATCCGTCGGGCTGTTGCTAGAATTTTTTTCATGCATGTTTTGACAATGGGGTCTAAATTATGACATGCCAGATTTTCCTATATTTGAGTCACATTGTTGTACAAGTCATATCTTCCCTATAAAGTCACACTGTTGAACAAGTCATACCTTCCCTATAAATGGCCATTTTTACGAAACATTGGTCCCATGAGTCGCACCTCTGTGCATGTAAGTTGCACTACTTTCCATGGCCAGCGTTGGGCTGCAGCCGTGGACCTATGCAGCCATGTTTCTGACCATGTTTGGGCCACCAGGAGAGCAGCCGGTCAGGGGGGATGCTCTGCCCTTTCTCCCTTGTCAAAATGTCGACACAGCCCAAATCTTGCACACTTTAAAAGGTAGTCCAACGTTTTCTTTGCAGTTCCCGAAGCGCTCCAAAACTGACCAAACACAATAACAGATGTTGTTGGACTAGGAACTAATGTGGAGTGCAAGTTCGTCTGCTTTCTCGCACAGGGGTTCCGATGATGTCAGAACGCCGAGCTCTTATTGGCTGATTGAAAAAAATAATGGGTAGACTGAAGGCATCTAGCATTGAGGTCTACCCACTATCCTTTCAATCAATGCCAATCAGAGCTCTGTGTCGTTCTGACGTGACCGCAAATCCTGCGCAAGAGGCAGACGACTTGCTCGCCGTATATTAGCACAAAATAATATTTCTTTGCAAAGGTGGACCGACCTTCGGTGAGGACCATTACAACTTTAATTCTCACCATTTTTTTTTTTCAAGCTAGAGTGGCAACAATGAAAAAGTGATGCCAGTGAAAGGCAGGTGTTCACTCTTCGGATCGTAGAATATGTTTCCTATAGACCTATTGCTATGTTACCCAAGCATCAAGGAGAATGCAGGGATTAATGTTCCACGCGCCGCATGTACTGGCCTCAGCAGTAGTAAATTTTCTAAAGAAAAAACCTAAATGAAATGGTATCTTGCACGCGCGTTCGTCGACGCTTTATTTTGGTTATTTACTTTGAATATTTTATACGGGGAACGTGTGCGCGTGTGGCGCCTGGAAAACCAATCCCTGCATTCTCCTTGATGCTTGGGTAATATAGCAAATGGTCTATTGATTACAAGCAGTTTTACGATGTCAAATGAATGCTTTGGAAACTTGCTCCTGCACCCGTGTAGCAGCACAAAACGAAGGCTTGCCGTACTGTTTTTTAGTTTACCTGATCGACCTGCAAGCTTGCCTGCCAGCGACGTTGCGGCGCTGAAAAGTGCGGGTATATCTATCTGAATGTCGATTATAGCGCCGCCTTCATTTGCCAATTTCGCAGTAATTATTCTGAATTTCATGATACCAATTAGCATTTCGAAACGGGTAAAGGATGGGGATTCAATAGTTAGTCGGGGTAGCTCGAAAGGTTGCCAGAGTACCCCTTTAGGGTAGTACAAATTTTAAAATAAGATGCATCGTTGCATATGACGCACTGACATAAAACTGGACAAAAACAAACATGACGTATACGCTTGAAGATGTAGTATATAAAATTTTAGACCTCCAGAAAAAAACACTCAACACGTGCTCAAAATTACACCACCCGCAGAAAGCGATTCTTTCCGCCAGACAACTCTGAAAACCGGCCCGCTAGAACAGCTAGAAAACTGCCAGGCCGGCGGCACTGGCCTGCAGCACGACGTTGCAGTAGTCATTGGCCTTGATGTTGTTGAGGCCCACGATGCCCGGCAGGTAGGTGGTGCCGTCGTAGGCCCTGGACAGCCGGTCGCTCAGGTCCAGGCGGATGATGTCGCCCTTGGTGAAGGTTGGCCGCAGCACGTATGTGATGTCGTCCAGGGAGGAGTCCACAATCTCGTAGTTGTCCGGCAGGCAGTAGAAGCGCAGGGTCTGCAGGTTCAGGAACACATGGTGGCTCACCTGTAAAGGGGCATACGGAACAAGTACAGGGTTGAAGAAGGCACTTAAAGGGGTACTCCGGCGTTTTCTTCATGGCCCCCGATTGGTCTTAACAGACGAACACACGTCGCTGAAATATAGTTAAAAGGAATGAACTCCAACTAAAGCCCTCAAAAAGTACAGCCCAACGTGGTGGCTATATTCATGTAGCTTTACCAAACCAGAGAAAATATGTTTGCTTTCCAATTGCTGAAATAGCATCCCAAACATTAAGCAAAAAAAATTAATTTTCTTTCTGCAAAGTTATTGAAGTTTAAATTTTGGTCCTCACTATGTTATTTAATCTGAAAATCTTTACTGGCACCAACGAAAAAGAGGGGAAGGTAGGAATTCACTTTTTGGGCTGTAGACTTTGTTCCCAACTTATTACAAGCAGTTTCGTGGTGCCAAATGAGTGCTTTGGAAGCTCGCTCCAGCATCTGCTCAGCAGCACAAAACAAAGGCTCGGCATGGTCCATTTTCTTAGACTGCCCACTCGACCGGCGAGCCAGACTGCCACTGATGTCGTGGCATTAAAAATTGTTGGTAAACTTGAAAGTTGGTTTTTGCATCATTTTCATTTGCCTATTTCACTAACACTATTGTGAATTTTGTGATACTAAATACTAGGGTTTCCCTGTTTTTGGATAATTCCCATAAAATTTGAAAAACACTCCCCAAAAAACTTTTTTTTTCAGTTTGGATTTATTAAAAAAAAACTCAGAATTTAAAGGTCACGATGGCCAAAATGAAAAACAAAAAGGGCACTGATCTACAAAATAGTTTCGTCAGAGCACAGGTTCAGCCGTCATCAGGAGAGGCCTTCACAGGTTCCTTCAAAATCTTGTAGTATTGACCAAAGAAGTGTCACCGTTTATCACGTCGGGGCTCGTTTAGGACGACGGGACATTGTAACTCTGGGTAACGACACAAACCAAACGGGGCATTGTAATTCTGGGTCACGGCAGGAACCACTCTTTTGGTTTCCAAATTTAAATTTTTAGGGGAAGGTAGGGTTGTGATTTGATGACTGTAAAAGCTATGACCTCTTGTATTCCATAAGAGGGACAGCTGAGGCTTCCCTCTCCCCACTCCATCCCGGGCAGGCGCGAGGAGAGGCGGTAGAATAGAATGAAAAGAAAAGAAGCTTTCCAGTAAGTCAAGGAGTCCAGTGATTTTATGGTCTTTTTGAAGTTTTGTGGTGGGATAATTAGTTATAGTAATGGCAACGGCGCCGATTTGACGTGGTTGCACGTGCATTCCTATAAATCTAGGGCAGGGTATACCCGCCGGTTAATATATATTTTTTATTTCTCATCCTGAAAATTTGGAAACATAGCAAATATGAACTCTCTACTTTGGAGAATTGGGAATCTAACAAAAATAAGCACCGATAAGCTCTGAATATTCGTTAAAAAATAAAATCGAAATTCTGGAGAAATAAACTCCGAAAACACGGAATTTTATAAATAGCATACTCGAAGTGGTAAACGCCAGGGATTCAGACATTATAGTTAGGTTGGGGAGCTTATGCTGTAAATCATGAATGGTGTGGCTATGGTGGATCTTCTGCTGTAAAAAAAAGTTGGAAAATCGGCACCTGCACATAAGAAGCTTGAACTTTCATTAAACATGCATAGAGGGTGGTGCATTTTAGCTGATGAAATTTTAAGCCATAGCTTCCTTTTAATGAAAATGTGAGCCCAACAAACTTGCCAGGATGAATGGCAAACAAATTCGCGGATGGTCAACTTCACAACGCCTATAACGCGTGGTGCCATCTCCCAATGGGAGCAGCAAGCGGACGGCGCACACCACCGTCTGCTCAATACGTTCGGCAAAAGTTTGGGCTTTCCGTGTGCAGGCGCCGACTCCGCTTTACGGCGCAAGATCCACCATAGCCATTCTACAGTTGTAGACGAAGGCTCACCAACTCGTGTTCTAGAGAAAATCCGACCTTACGACGCGGAAAGCAGCGCACAAGTCTCGCCGGAATAGTACAGGACACGCAAACTGTGCATTGTCCCGTGACAGCGCCATTCCGGCGGCAGCCACCTAAGCATCGCTGCGAGGAGCTGCCGAAAGGCGTAAACCGCACAGTAAGAAAAATCGCCGCGTCGTCTCCGGTTTGACTGCGACTTTGGCTTTTGGGCGAGTGGCCTCCCGTGCTCGGGCCGTTTTGCCGAGCGCCACGCCGTGGAGCACTCCTTCGGACGCCGCCAGCGTGGCACTTCTACGAGACGAGACACCAGGTCGCGTGTTCCGTACGAGTTTGGTGGGCACTGTATTTTGCGGTGTTCTTCGGTGTTATTAGAGGCACATTCTATCTTAGAAACCTAATTTGACGTGAGATCTTGGGTACCCAAAGCGTGAGGACCACTTCATACGTTTAACACCACACTTTTAAATATCATCCAGCAGAAGCCATTCCACGGAGTGAATACTTCGCCCGCTGCAATGCCAAGTAGGTGCCCTAGTCAATGTAACTGGCATCTCAACAGTGTAAGGCCACGGACAGACCGCTGATACATCATGCAAAAGACAGCCTGCAGAGACCGTCTGAGGCATGGTTCTTCCTTGCATCCCGTTGCATTGGTCATACAAAGACCATCCGCAGACATGTCCGAAGCACACATGCGTACGAAACAAACATGCGCGAGACAGATGATTTTTTTATCACATCTGCAGCAAACATTCTGTCTTTTTGTATAATGTATGTGGTGCAGTTTTACTGTGGCCCTACCTTAGCTCGCAGGTTCTGCTCGCCAGAGGGCCGTTTGTGACGTCACGCGGGGTAGGACACCACGTGACACGTCCGGCGCCTTTTTGATTGGACGACCGGATAATGGCAATAGTGATGGTGATTACGTGAAGATGTAACACCCTTTTTCGTTCGACGCCCCAACGGAGACAAACACACGCTACGGAACCTTGAACTTACCTGCACGCTGTGCGTATACGCGTGGGTGTTCGTGCCGCGGCCCTGGAAGTATTTCCCGCAGACCAGGCAGGCGTACACGTTGATTTTGGACAAGGACACCGAGCAAAGCTTTTCAAAGTCGAAGTCGAGCACATTTCGGTTGATCGTGTCCAGGTACGGGCAGTTCCTCCGCCTCCCCGATCCGGGCTTGCTGAGGACGACGATCGCTTGCTTGTCCTTCTTGTCCGCGCCGTCGTGGAGTTTACGTCGCTTTTCCGCCGGTGGTTCCGCCATGTTTGAACGCGTGATGGTTTCCGCGATCGGGATGGCGCCGTTGGTTCGAGGAACCAATGCACCCGAAGTCGCGAACCGACGTGCCCAGTTTGTATTTCGGTTTTCGCGTCTGATCAGCGTGCTGTGATGGTTATTACAGCGTAGTAATGTTTTCGTGCTAACGATATGGTCACTACTGCTTAAAGTGGCAATTTTAGAAGAAAAAAAAAAATTGAGAAGAACGAGTAGCGACGTGCCCAGTTTGTGTTTCGGTTGGCGCGTCTGATCAGCTGCGTTGTTACAAGTAGTACCGTAATGTTCTCGTGCTAACAATATGGCCCTGTTTCACCAATAAAGCAGCCATGCAACTATTTGTACTTTCAGTAAATACCAGTCTTGGGTAAGTTACTTTTAAAAAGTAATTCGTTACAGTTACAGTTACTTTCAGAAAAAAGTAGTGAAGTTACCGTTACAGTTACCGCAACAAAAGAAGTAACTAGTTACAGTTACAGTTACTTTTAGAAAGTAACGACGTTACTTTTCAGTTACTTTTTACATAACACAAAAAAAAAATTAGGAGAAACTAGAAAACGCTTTTCACCAAGTTTATTTGCATAAAATTAAAAAGTGTGTTTTTTACTTCGTATTTTAAGTTGGCAGCAGTTGCTTCTCGAAATTAGTTTCTGAAAGTTTCCCTTGTTTGATAACGAACACGTCCCTGCCCTTGTTGAACAGGCGCTCGTCTAACGCGCTGGATGGGATTGCTGTGTTGTTTCGCCGGAAAAGGTTTTTGATTGCCGGGTAGGCGATGAGGCAATAGAGTGCCGTTTTCTGCGGTCAAGGTGTTAGTAACCTCCTCCACGTCAGCAAAATACTCTCTGTACGCCGGCCATGGTAGTTTTCCTTTATTCTTATCAACATTCATATCCTTCGTAGCACTAGCTTATTGCTGGCTCGTTGACGGTTGCGCTGGGTTCATACAGTGGACATATTTCAGCTTGTACCCGGCAAGCCAGAAACAAACCCCGCTCAAACAGCAGTAACTTTTGCCTCGACTGTTGACACTACACCGGATTAATGGCGCATATCAAAATACGAAACATGCGCAGAGCGGAGTGGCGGCGCTAATTAAAATACGAAACATTCGCGGTGCCCTCCGCGTGTATTGTTGTTTGATTCACCCGATTAAAAAGCGTTTGCGAAGAAAAAAAGAAAAACCGCAAAAGAGAGAGCTCTTCAAGACACTAAGATGCAAGTGTTCAGTCACGAAGTACAAGCGCGTGCTAAAGATAACTACTTTTTTTTTTTTCACCGAACCTACACGTGGCTATATTCGGGTCGTGACTGGCGAGAAAGAATGTATTCGCAAGTCTGTGCAAAAAATAACTTGACACTCGAAATGTCGGAAGAGACAATTTGGAAAGCGCAAAAAATGGCTAAATTGTACTCGTTCAGTGATATATTATTCATGAAAAACTGGAAAGTAACGACAAAAGTAACGTCGTTACTTTCATCGTTACCTCAGAAAAAAGTAATAGAACTACAGTTACAAGTTACATTTTTAAAAAGTAACTCGTTACAGTTACAAGTTACCAAAGAAGTAACGAAATTACAGTAACGCGTTACTAGTAACGCGTTACTACCCAAGACTGGTAAATACTGCTTAGAGTGAAAATTTCAGACAAAAAATAAAGAACGAGTAGCATTCTCATCTTGTATATTACATCATCACATAATCCCCTTCACTAGACGCGGCACCGCGGGCCTCCTTGGTACGGGCTGTTGCCTTTCTGCGGTGCCGCGGCTCTCCTGAGCAAATAAAGATTATTATTATTATTATTATTATTATTATTATTATTCACATCTGCCTTAAAGGGATACTACAACGAAATTTCGGCGCTCATTTTTTGGTCTATATGTGTTCAAAAGAGCAGTACCACATGGAACATACCAATATCTTCTTAAAAAAGTCTCGAAAAGGAATTTTAAAACGAATTAAACGATTAGCAAAGAGCACCTGGTGGATGTCGCTAACGCCTCGTTTGTAATGCTCGTCTAGGAACCTTGACAGCTAGTGACGGAGGTTGTCTCGTCTTCGGCCACGACGAGAGAAGGGGGGAAGGAGGAACTCCCCTCTTCCCGAGAATCCCTTTTGTGTGTCGCAGAAGTCGCTATTGTCCCCCTAGAAGATTATAGAAGATTAACCCGTCACTCAAAATTCGTACAAAAGCAGCCGCTTCGGTGGCTGGAACGACTAGGCCATCCCCTCGACGTCAGCCTCGCCGTAGCTTTGCTCGTCTTGAGACGACCTACGTCACGATTGCGTTGGATGTCACGTGCTCTAAGCTGGGCCTTCTCCGAGCGCTTGCCAGAGTGGGCCGTTTATAACGAAAAATACAGCCACCAGGATCAAAATACAAACGTGCGATTGTCATTTACGGATATTGTGGATCATATTCAACCTATTTTTGAACACGGCGGGAATATTTCAAATTTCGTTGAAGTATCCCTTTAACTCTAAGCCAGAATAGGCGGCCACGTGATATCATAACCGCGCGCTGGGGTTGGCAAAGCACCGTCGGGGTCGCAAAGCTTCGTGACAAAATCCGGGGGATCGCATTGTCGATCTACATGTTATCCCCAGAACTCCGTCATCAAGTTTTGCGAAGGAGGGACTGAAAAAAACGCCCGCCTTTTTCCTTCAGGTCACGCGGCGATGAAGATTCTTGGTCAGTGGCGCATGACAGTATACTTGGGTTGAGTCCCACTGTGCGTGAAGTGTGTAAAGTGAGAAGCGTTCATACCCAACATCGTTGCACGGCCCCTCCAAAACAGCTTTTGTAACCACGCTAAGGTAAGAAGGAAAAAATACTAGAAATAAAGGGAATATCACATCAATACTACACATATTCGCTTACTGAATAAAATGCTTTTTCTTTTTATGAAATGGCCTGAAATGTAGGTCACGCAAATAAAACAAATATAAATGCATAACCGGGCGGGACCACCGTGAAACGATGCTTTTTCCTGCGTGCTCCGCTGCAATGCGGGAAAGGGGGAGAGCCAGGGGCTGCCAGCTGTTAATTTCGAGTACAAAATTAACAAACTTCCCCAAACTTTTGAAACACCCACGGAAAGCAAATACAAATTAAAGAAGGACAAACAAAGAACTAGTAATCACACTGTATACATAAACAACTCTCGTT
This sequence comes from Ixodes scapularis, assembly GCF_016920785.2. NCBI lineage: Eukaryota > Metazoa > Arthropoda > Arachnida > Ixodida > Ixodidae > Ixodes > Ixodes scapularis. Next base: position 29,459,958 of record NW_024609881.1, read on the forward strand.
TTGAATTCCAAAAGGCACCAAGAAAGCCAAACACCAGAAACGAAATAGCATTTATTTAGAATGTGTGATCATAGCTTTATGATCTTGTTGGTCACTTCCATTTATCCTGGACAGTGCAAGAAACTCAACTTCTTAGAGCTTCTGGACCTCCATTGTTCTGTTAAATACTTTTCCTCATTACAAACGTATGCAGGAGCGATAAAAACATCAATTTCATATAGTGAAAAGAAGCCTCAGCCCAAATGTTACTGATCTGTGCATTTTATAAATTTCTACCTGTCAAGTTTTTGTTGTTTCAGGGTATAATTAAATAACTAATAATTAATTGCTCCATCGTTATATTTTTAATAAATTAATTTTACATTTCAGGTCGGAGGTGTCACACAGGTTTCCACAAAGGATGGGAGGCAGACGCAGAAACTTGATATCACCGTTTGTGACCAGTCACATTTTGGCTTCAAGATTTCTCTGTGAGCGAAACGATTTGTGAACTGACATTGCAATCATATTCAGCAGACATTCCATTTTTTCCTTAACAAGTGCTGGAGAGTGCTTATTGATGCATACTTTGTGCTCTAAGTAAAAGTATCTAAGGAATTGTTTTGAGCATTACTATATCTTTTATAGTAATAGTCTACTTCCCAAGCAGCACCAAACGTTGGCACAATGCATCCAGAATATATAGTCTGCTAGCATGTTTAAAAATGTACATAAAATTGTAACATTACCTGGAAACGTTGCAATAACATCACAGCAGATGTTTGTACAATGTTTTATATCTTCAGTGATAGTAAAATGCAATAGCATAACCTATTTTTTTAGGCTTTTTAAGGAAAGTACAACTTGAAATGATACATTTCTGCATGCAATAATGTATGGTTGTAGCGAGTTATGGAACCAGGGAACCAAACAAGTATTTCTCAAACCGAATGCCGAGATTAAGTTTATTCATAATGTAATGCAGACAGCTTTAATTGCACTATAATACTGTGCCTTATTACTGACACATTTAGTGGGAATGAAAAGTACAAAAAAAAGATTGTGTTTAAAGATTATTTGTACTTTTTTACTCTAGAAACACACTGTATCTGATACATTAGTTCGCTTGGACCACATTTCAGCCACTCTAGTTTTTACTTTTATTATTTGAGGTAGTTTTGCTACAACAGTCTCCATGCAGCTATACAAGAATAATATTTCCTAATCTACAGGTGGGACGAAGAGCTGATACGGTTCTCGGAAGCATGGAACGCAGGGGAGACAGGTACAGCATGCATACAGACAGCGCCAGTCATATCTCCACGAGTGCATTCATAAGAAAACCCCGTATCCTACGCTACCTTACAACAATTTTGTTTCCGGCACAGTGCTCTACATTGCCGACGTGAGAGTCCGCCTCAATAACACCTTTGGCATGACCGGTTCGGCAGATGGGAAGACGGTGATCACCGTCAACCCCCGTAAGTGTATTTATACCGCGACAATTGTGGGTTCGCTTAGGGATATTCAACGTCGTCCGACGTTACCCAACCTTGGCTCGAAACGTGTGCTTGTTTCATGCCATCATGCATACTTAGTTTAAGCATATCATAAAAAGGTTGTCCTTAAATAAAATTATAGATCTCAGTTTCAAAACAGATGGTCTTATATTGGCCTTCACAAACAGCATTGTTCTCATAGTACTTCTAAGTACGTCAGAGCACCACCACCACAAAGGAGCGTGCAGCTGGGGTCGCTGAATTAAGAAACACGGCATGGCGAGCCCCCGGCATCTCATTATTGCTCTTCGGCCAATGAGATTTATTAATTACTAGTTGATATAAACACTGAGGAATGAATCGGGAGAAGCTTGGATATAGTAGACCACATCCTGGTTCGACAGGCTCTTCCAAATATTCCTTCTCTCCCACCAGATATGCCCGAAGCAACCGCACTCTTTGAGTACTTGCAGAGTGTAGATCTTGCCGACGAGGGTCCTGAGGAGCGCTTCGGTGAGTTTTCATGCTTGGTTTTATTGAGTCACTTTATAAGTCCAAGGCAGACCATGTGTGAGACAGACGGAGTAATTAATTTTATCGTATTCAGGGTGCGGTGGATCTTGCGCCTTAAAACGAGCCGGAAAAATCGACGCCTGTACGTAGAAGATCGAAACTTTCACCAAATGTGCATTGATGCGGTGCATTTTACCTCGTGAAGTTTCAAGGCGCAATTTCCTTCCTGTAAAAAACAAGACCGTCGTACCTGCCAAAGTCAGTGGCGGGGGTGCGTTTGCAGATGAAAGAATTAGCGATGGATGCGACGTGGGGCGCCACCTCTTGATAGATGCAGTGAGCAGACCTTTGGCGAGTTTTGATGGTCTTATTTTTTACAGGAAGAGAACTATGCCTTCAAACTTCGCAACATAAAATGCACCACATCGGGGAAACTAGCAGACAGCCGAGAGTGTCGACTGCTCGCTGTGCCAATCGGGAGATGGCGCCACTAGTCATATCCATCGCTAATTTAGTCATCTGCGGACACGTCCGCCGCTGACTTTGGCAAATAAGTTTGTTGCTTCAATTTTCTACAGGAAGAAAACAATGTCTTGCTATTTCACAAGGTATAATGCACCACCTCAATGCACATTAGGTAAAAGATGGAGATTTTGCGGCTTTTTATGGCGCAGAATCCACTGTGCGCACATGATGTGTTCTTCAAGTAAATACGGTAGTTCACTAAAGGAGTTGACCGTCAGCAGAGTCTCACAGTGTTGCGTCCCAAAACAGTGGACACAACCGTGTACACGGCCAAGGAACTCAATGAAGAGATCCAGTCGAGGATGCAGTCTGGCAACTTGACTCCGTTGACTGGTTTCCTCTATGCGCTTCTCAACCACTTCGATCTCGACGGTCCCGGTGCGAGGTTGATCAGTTCACGCTGGTAAGCCTCTCTCAAGAATCTCTTGGGCCCAATCTGTTCCCTAGTTTCTTTGAATGCCCAAAGCCCCGTTCACACACTTTCATTTATTGATAACCAAGTTTTTGTGATATCTTACAAGGTGACCCGCTGACACCATCGATAAGGTGACCCTGGAACTGCATATCACTAGAGCAAAGGTTTTGCAGTATTTGCGAGAAAAATGCCAGCACCATCTACAAGAAATGATTGTTTATAAATAAGGTTCCATTACGGGAATAATTTTTTATCTGATTCAGGGCTGTTCTTTTTGGGGGGTTTACAATTTTTGACAAATTCATTGTTTCTAGGCGTCAATCTTCGGTGTCGGACAAAGAGTCGGCACTTATCAGGGTTAATGTAGAATAGAGTGGGGAAGCTGGAAGGGCTCATCTTAGTAACCCAATTACTTTAAAAGACGTCTGGGTGCCGATAAGATAACGAGATAAAAGGGCGTGGTTCTCAAGAAAGAAGCAGCCTTGTGAAAAGGTCAGGGGGTTCTCTTCCGGGTTAACACGAGATAAAACTTCAGATTAAGCTTTTTCTTCCAGCGAAGGTTAGTGTTCTGCCGTTCAAGGACATTTCCAATTCAAAGGTTTTTCATGATTTCCAGATTTTTTTATTAAATCATCTTGGGAGGGTTAATTTTCGGGCTTTGTCGGCATTTACCGAAAACATGGAATCCTATCTACAATGTCAAAGTTTTCCGAGCCAAGAAAAAAGAATGGCGAGCGAAAAATGTAGGAAAAATATGAAAATAATCTGTTCCACCGTTACCTGATAGATGAAGCCAGTGTTTTTTCTCATCATAAGAGATGATATCAGAATAATAATAATAATAATAATAAGTTTATTTTCCATCATAGATGGTAGGGACCGAGTGAAAAAGCCGATAAGCTTCAAGGCGCTCGGTCGCGCTGGAGGTTTGCGGGATGCTGAAGTGTCATCGAAGGTGGAAAGCTTGCGCTGGAAGCAGTTAGATGTGCAGTGGCGCATGTGACTGCATCAAAGTCATCCCCAAAGATGTACATGCCAAAAGGAGCACTAAAAGAGGAAGCTGAATTACGAAAGCGCCATTTAACGACACGATCTTCGTCTCCTCTGACAGTGGCCACTGCAACTTCCGCCTGAGGCAGGGACAGGTTTGCTCCAACGGCACGTGCCCCACAGCCCTAGGCCAAGCCGATCCGTCCGCGGTCAACGAGATTGACATACCGGTCATCTGGACGGACCACACTGGAACGGTCATCCGATCACGCATCAGCGGTCACGTTGCAGACAACCTTCTCGGAGTGACGGTAGTTAGCTCTTCGCTTCACCCCAACAGGATGTGTTATCCCAAAGCCCCAGCCAATATAAATGCCCCCAGTACTGATCTCTCCAGGACAGATGTCACTAGGACAGATCTCCTTAGCTAGGACAAATGTCCTTGGAACCAATGTCTCTAGGACAAACATCTTGAGGACAGACGTCCCCAAAACGGATGTTCCCAGAATTGTTGTTCCGATGACAGACGTTTCCAGGGATGATGCCTTCAGGAGAGATGTTCCCAGGACAGATGTCCCCAGGACAAATGTCCCTAGGACAAATGTCCCTAGGACAAATGTCCCTAGGACAAATGTCTACAGGACAGACGTCCACAACACAGATGTCCATGTCCTCATGGGACTTACCATGGAGAAATTTTCTTGGGGGTATTCCGAGAATGTAGCATGGACGTTTTGTATATGTTAGGTGGGCAATGTGTGTTTGGTCTCGTGGAAACTGCTAATTGTTTCCAAGCAATGTAAATGTCTCCAGAACGAACAGAATTTCATTAATGTCTCCAGGATAAATTTTCCAACGAAAATCCCCTAATTTTCAATGTATGTAGTGATCTCAGATATCCATCAAAGGTTATTTGCACCTGCGTCTTTTATAAGCACTTACGTTATAGCAGACATTGTACTATTTTTTTTTCGGTAAGTATAATACTATTTTATCATGCCTAACTGTCCTCATTAACGTCTTCACAGAGTTTTGAGGCAGTACAATAAACGAGTTCATCAAATATTAGTATGCAAGAACATATGTCCGGAGCCTGCACCATAAGGTGTGCATTTTTGTGCTCTAGTCCACGCCTGCAAAAAAGCTGAAAAATGAGTCAAATCTATATTTTCTTTCGTGGTTTGCATTGTGTCACATGTCACAAAATTATGCTAGATACTTGTATGGCACAGATTATGGAAAAGATATATGTGTAAGCAGACAACCAAACTATTTTCTAAAATGGTAATCATAATGGAATCGATTAACACACATATAAACCTATTACCTCATAGGTGGAGGAGTTTCAAGCACTGTCCGAAGATGAAATGACCTCCCTAAAGTGGAACTTCCTCTTGGAAAGATTCAAGGTTCAGTTCCAGGTATTTAAGTTTGTTATCTTTGCTAAAATGCTTCACTGAAGAGCCCGGGTCTAATTTTGTCCAGGTCACTTTTCCGTCATCTGGAATGGAACCGATGGTCCGTGTGGTCAACTGTGAACATGCGGATCCCAAGGAGTTCCTGGAACGAGTTTTCAACCGCTTCTGAACTTTTAAATTTATTATGGCAGGATGTCCATTCTTCACAAGTTATGTAACTGACGGCTGAGGGCCCAAAATACATCTTAACATTTTATGACATACGAGTGTCCTCGTGTAACAAAGAGAGCAATAAACTTAATTATGAAACATTTGCATCTATAACTAACAGGTTAAACAACATATGCTAGCTAGAATGCAGAGCACAAGTTTGTCTGCTTATTTTGCAGGGGTTGTGGTGACGTCAGAATGCCGAGCCCTGATTGGTTCTGAATGAAAGATAGTGGGTAGACCTCCAAGCAGCTTGCGTTGAGGTCCACCCACTATCCTTCAATCGGAGCCAATCAGAGCTTGACATCTTTGTGATGTCACCGCAACTCTTGCGCAAGAAGCAGACGACTTGCTCTCCGCATAGGACTAGACATCTATAGTAAGTTACAGGTTAAGAAGGTAGCGGCAAATGCCCCTCAAAGGGAATCGTATATCCTTCCGCCACCTCTGCATCCAATAGCGTCCCACCGTTTCCGTGACGTCGCGGCCAACGCGCGAGGAAGGTCTTGCCTTTCTGTACATATTTGCTTTATCTTTCAACTTTGACTTAGCATTGTGGAAGCCATGAGAGGGAGATTAGAGTTTTCCCCTCCGATGGAAACAAATACGACTTTCAGAGATTAGCTTCCCCCTCCGATGGATACAAAGGCTGCTTTTAGGGGCTCGGTTCCCCCTCCAATGAATACAAAGATTTCTTTCTTAAAAAATGGGGGTCGATGACAAGTTGGCACCACTCTGTGGCCATTATCTATCCATTGAAGCGGAACAAAGAGTGTTTCCACTGAACTCTTCTTTCGACTGCGGAGGGATTTGAAACGGGCGCATCACGCTTGTGGGAGGAGCTGCTCCTACCTTCTCGACTTGTAACCGAGTATAGTGTTTGTATAGAAATTAACATTTGGTACACACATCCCCAAGGGCTCATGCTTTTAACTCTGAAAGATTAAAAAAGATGTAAAGTTGCAACAGTATATATCACTTGGAGGTTATTTCCGACAACCAGACAACAACTTCGTCCAATCCATACTCAGTCAAGCAGCTTGTCTGCACAACCCTAAGTGGCTGGGAGGCGACCTCCAAGATGTCGTTCAGCCTAAATGCCGTCTTGTACTCGTCCAGCGGCACAGCCAGGTAGGCATCCACCTTATTGAAGACCACTAAGAAAGGCACATCCCTGAGGCTCTCAAGGTTCAGCAGGTCTAGGAGCAAGACAACCGAAGCGCTGAACTGCTGAAGGTTAGACGAGTCCACAACATAGACCAGACCGAGGGCACCAGCGCACTGTTGCGGCCATAGTGGCGCCATCTGTCCCCCAATTTCTCTAACGCTGAAGGCCTTTTTCTTGATCTTCAGCTTTGTCATGTTGACCCCTACCGTTGGTCTGGGTATCTCCATTTCAGACGTTCTGCCGCGACCATCCATGTGTTGTTCGAGCCGCTTCAGCAGAGTTGTCTTGCCCGAGCCGCTGGGACCTACGAAAATAATCATTTTGCCAGCAGCGTTCAGCGCCGAGGTGGCTGGTCAACCAAGCTACCCACGTGATAGGTCTTCAGCGTCGATAAGATGAAATTAAAGACGCACCGATGCGCGGGTTGATTGGTGATTGCTTCTGTGGCATCTTTTCCCGCGTGATTGAGCAGAATCAGCCCCCCGGGGTGCTTGTCGACGTAGTCGCTTACGTTGTACACCTGTTGTCTGAAGATGATCCAGGCGTCTGCTCTGCTGTTGTGTTTCTCAACTTCTTGTAAGCTTACGGTGGTCATTTGAAGCACTTATCTCGGGGCCAAAGTTGGAGATCGTGCCGTTGCCCGACAAGCTTTAGGGCATTTCGGCAAACAGCGGTTGCTATGGCACGTGCTTTCAGCTTCTCCTTTTGTGGATGTTGTCGTCATGCGAGCATAGAGATCATAACATGCGAATGATGGATGCGAGCGGTAAGGTAGGGTTACGGTTTTATTTCACAAATTAGACAAAACTTGTTCTAACCGTTTTTAATATTTGAAGGGCTATTTTTTAGAGAGCTGTAATAAAGCAGCATAGCGTATTGCTCGTAAGAGCGGGCAATATATTACGATATCGAGCTTCACAGCTCCGCCGCCACAGTAGCCGCACCCAAACGGGTACGGCGCTGCGATCGAATCCAGTTCGACACGCTGAAGTCGTAGCGCGAACCAATCCGAATCCATCTACCGCGCAACAGAGAGCAGCAGATGTGTGTCGTTCGGTATCAAGTGGTGCTTCGTGCTCTCGCGTATTCGGGTCATTTTTAAAGGGCCTCGAAAATCAGCATTTGTGTGGTCTAGTTTCGCTCGAGAAGCAGGCTGTTTTCTCGGTGATCGCTTTCGACGGGCCACTTCTGCGTGCGACATCTGGAAAAGGATGCTCTTGTTTTCGAAGGAACGGTAAGTGTCGTACGCCGTGGCTTTTCTCTCTATCAATTTTATTGTGACGATTGTACTTTTTCGACGACTCGAAAACGTATCAAAGTCAACGACTGATAGCTTTGACAGCCTTACGAAGACGTTGTTTTCGCGGAATATAGCGGTACGTTCCGCGTTTTACGCCTACCTAGGCGCCAGGAAGCTGGTTAAAAATTGCTATTCGAGACGCTGTTTGTGTATGGACCTAAGCCTATTTTGAAGATCAGCGACGTTTTTTTGCGATACTTTGGGTTCCTTTTTTTGCTCAGCGATTAGGTGGAGTTGGAACTACGTCTGATTTGGACCCCGTGGGACGGTGTGGCGCGTAGGTTTTGTGCTTGTTTGAGGCTTCAAAACAAAAACATAAAAAAGATCGGTTTCTAACTTGAGCAGCAAGCGGCAAGTGGGGCTCAATGACGCATCTGCTTTTGGGCGCTTGTTTTTGTTTTGTATTTTTGATTCTGGTGGCGCCTATTTTTAAATATCAATCGAGGGCGGTCACTGGCGTCTCATATCTCTGCATAAATGCCCGCGGTGTTTTTTTTCTTTTCTTGTTTTGTGTAGGAAAAACCAAGAAAGAAAATTTAAAAAAAGCGAATTATCCGTGTTAATTTTAAGCTTGCATTATCTCGGCGAGGATCAAAAAGGAAGAAAAGAAAAAAAGGCGGAAAGTTCTGTTTCGGTAGACTGGTCTCCAAAGGAGAAAAAAAGAAGCCAAGGAAACATAGGTGTCATAAATGCTCCACTGACTTTGTGAGTCTGGGCAGGCACCACCGCGTAAAAGGGGCACGAAATAATGATACAAAAGAGAAAAAGGGGCCGAGTTTGAGTAATGAACAAGAATACAAACGTTCAGGAGGTTGCGGAAAAAAAAAAAAAAAAAATCGGTTTGGCCCAAATTTTTGTTGGCGGTAAAGTAGCTTATTTCTGCGTGGTTCCGCGTTTACGCTGCTACGTTATTTACAGCGCAAACTTCTGTGCCTATTTTTTTTTTTTTTCAACTTCACCGTCGCATTTGATTGGATTTTGTGCGTATGTTTGATTGCTAGCTTCTTGTCAAATGGCCGTAAGTTGGTGTCTTTTTGCGGCCCTTTGCTTTTTTAGTCGTCTGCAAACCGTTTGCGTTCCGTTCCTTGCCCTTAAAAAAAAAAAAAAAAATGCAGGTGGTGATACGGTAATTTTAAGCATCCGATTGGTTTATCGAGTGGCACGCTCTAGCCCTTTCATTGGTTGAGTGGTCCCAAGAACGCGGCGACGCACCGCGTTTAGGGTAGTTCATTGGTTCACTGACTTGAAGCCTACGCGCCGATTCGGGTGAAGCGATGTTTGGCGTTTATCTCCTTTTCTTTGTAAAGTATTTTGTTTTTTTAATTTTAATCAGCGTTGTTGCAAATGTTTGCCGAGCTTTTGCTGATAACGGCGACTGCGCAACTAACGTAAAAAAAAAAGAAAAGGAAAGGAAAAAAAATTTAAGCGAAGAGGGATGTCTTTAGCTGTTCCCGATTCTCAAGCATGTCTGCTATCAGATTCCCAGCAGACGACGTGACTGGACTGAATAGCTGGAACAAGTTTTTTTTTGTTTGTTTTTCTTCGTCTGCTTTTGTCAAGGCATAGATTTGGGGCTTGCTTTCGCGTGGGCGGCCTGGAGTGGTATAACATGCTGGCTCGTGTCTGGTGCTCCGGAATGCGTTTCAGCTATTCCTAATTCCGCTGGAACAGGTCCCTGTTGTGTTTGGCCTAGCTTCCTGATTGGAGCTGTGATGAGCAGACGGAGTTGCAGATGACAGAGGCGGAATCGCAGACAACAGAGACGCATGTTTTTAACCATGGTTAAAAGTGCTAAAAAGACGAATACAAGAGGGAAGTCAAAACTTGCATACCTTCAGAGGGGCCCTGCAATCATATTTAAGCGTCTACCTTTTTTGAGATTTCCATGTCTCTTGGGGTTCGGGCAAGCCAGCGGGCTCGGAGAACGTATATAAATATGAGTGCGGGTGTCAGATTTTAACCAGACGACACGGAAACCTTCTCTACCTACGGGTGCGACCCGCTGTGCCGAAAGCGCGTGATATGCAACGTCTTTGGTCCTGGGCTTACCACTGGTCAGAGCCGTTAAGAGCTTTTTTTTAGTCAAAAAACAAGATATCCGAAGTATGTACCAACTCGCCCAAGCCTCAACTTTAACAAGATATAAGTGGCGCGAGCCGTTCTAATTATTTATAACAGTAGTTTTTGTTCAGTATTTTAGATCGGAAAAGAAACAAATGCAGTTTATAAAGTGCGGAAACAAAAAATGATCCGTTCACAAAAACGCCAGCAAGTGGTGGAAAAGGCGGCGCATACTAGAATAGTGTTGTCGGATCAGGCACCGACGAGCAGTCAGCGTAGAAAGGTCCCGGATGTACGCGGCGGCGCTGCAGTCAAGCATCCAACTGGTTCCGAGCATTCCGAAGGCCTTCGGCGAGCAGCTTTGGTTTGCGGTTTTTTCCTTTGGCGGCATGGCAGCGCGAAGTGGCTCCCGTTCTGAACTGATCTTTACCCCGTATTTGCTGTCGTTTGTGGCCAATGAAGTGTCATGCCGAATTAGTGTTTAATCGCGCACCAAATGCGATGCGAGCCGCCCTAGCTGCCCATTTCATATAGCCTATGCAGAACATGCTTTAGTGGCGCCCTCTCGAGCCGTCGACATGGAGTGCGGCAGCTGTGAGCGCTCGCTGAGCTCACTACTCCTCTAGTTCACGTCTACTCAGGCGACCAAGGGCGTCATGAAGGAGGTTATCTTTTGCTTGTTTTTGTAATTTTAATTTGCCTATAACTTTTACATTAAGGTGAAATTCGAGAAAAAAAAGGTTTCATTAAGTTACTACGTTCAGTGCGTTCAGGTTCGGTGCGAATTAAAAATAGCTGTAAAAAAGTCTTTGCAGGGTCCCTTTAGTGTGTTTTGTCAGTAGAAAATCCAGGAAAATTGATGTTTAGCGCTACTAAGGAAGGAAGCCACTGAATGTTCAGAGGGTATGATAGTTTGGAAGTTGGGACTTGCTCCATGCCAATGTGAGAGCTGATAATAAGAGGCAGAAAAACCGTGTGGACGTACTCCCCACGCGCTCGAAGTCCTTCTAAAATGATTTAGTGGTCTGCGATGATGCTCAGCTAGGTCACAATTAGAACCATGCGTTTATCTTTTGAACAAATTTTAGCTAACTATCTGACTTGTCGTGATGGTTAGACCCCTATACAGTAAAACCCTTTATTTTCGTGGTCTCTATTTTTTTGCGACTTGGTCACAGAGGAAATGATTGCGGCCACTAAATTTCGTGAATTCCAGACGCCTGCATTGATACTCGTAAGGACTGAAATTTTCACGTGCCCCTAAATTTCACGAATTTTTAGATTCGCGAAAATCAAGAACTCGCAAACATTAAGGGTTTCACACTATGTCCCCCTCACCGTATAACTCACCTGCACAAACCGCATTAATGTAGCTTTTGCGGCTTTTTTAAAAGAAGTCTGTAAAGTTTATGAAACACTATGAAACAAAAAATAAAAGCAGATGAAGGAAGGAATGCCTGCCGGCTTTATTCCACAGCTTTAATTGGCATTTCCTGTTGGAGCATGGCTGTATTGTAACATATTTCAATGCATCCACAATTCCTCGGCTCTTGCTGTTGCAATCATGCTTTCATTTGCCGACGCAAAAGGTGTGTGCTGTAGGCTGCAGTTTCAGAATCCTGCGGGGGATGTATTTCCGTGCAAGCACATTCCACTGGTGTAGGAAGGGCATTGCACGATGCCCAGTGCCTCTGCAACCTTAAAGAGGCGATGCATAAAATTTTTTTACTTTTAGTAAACC